>NC_044564.1:107938728-108589356 GCF_007565055.1 Rhinopithecus roxellana
TTATTGTGATAAAAATAGATTAGAACATCTTTTGAACTTACCCAAAACGGTGCCTGCTTTTTGTTTTTTCTCTTTTGTAAGGTTGGAAGAATCACAAGATTAGGTGATGGTTAGAGGGCAGAGAAGACCATAACACACCATTTCCAGTGTTGTCTCACCTTTAGGTTTATGAGCAATTGCAGATACTTCATTGTGGACGGTGAAGAAAATCAAGGGTGGTCAGGCAAGTTATAGCCACTGCTCAGCAAAGAGTCTGTATGTGTCTTTGATGAAATGCTTGTGGTATTTTGATAAAGTAATAGTTTTAACAAAGTAAGAGTTAAAAGTTCTTATAAAAAAAGATGTTTCTGCCTACGACTAGTGACAAATGCAACAATAGGATTTACTTGTTCAATGACACTGAGGTTTCTAGGAAATTTGCACGGTTAATGCTACTATAAGATTCAGTTCTCAAAGTGTCAAAGAGTCAGCTTCCTAAAAAGGTGAGTCAATTTGTAAAACCTTAGAGAATCACGGAAATACTCAAACTCTTTGAACATGGAAAATCCACTGAGATGCTTTTACTTTCTTTGCTCCTTTAAAAATATTTCCCCCTTGCATCCAAGGAGAGGAAATGAGTAAAAACCACATTGATGAAAGTTATTGTCAGGGTTCTAGTTTCATGTTAGGTGGTGGTTTTAATAATGGGTATTATTGTTGTTATTATTATTAACAGATAGAAGTCCTTATATAGACATTTGATAAAAACATATAATGAATTGAGAATCACGATTAATCTCTTCATGTACCCTGTTAAAAAACAAAATTCCAGCCAATTTAGTTTAAATGTCTAATTGGCTTTTACTAGTGACTCATGAATCAGTCAGCCTCCCATGTAAAAATAGAAGGAAGCTCCACTGGACATGGCAGAACAGTCAGTTTTGTGAGATGGTTTGAGCAAGAACAAAGAAACAGAAAAACACAAAAATAAATGTGGATTGGTTGACATGAGGTTACTTCAGGTCACTTTCTTGTAAGGGTTAAAGCAGAGAGGCATGTTGGCTCAGGGTAACTGGGCCCTTTCTGATTGGCTGCTTGTGAGTCTCCTATTTTTAGGAAAAACTAGCCTTTGGGGGCGGGTGGGGTGGGATGTGGATTATCTTGCTTCCTCAGCGTTGCAGTTTGATTACGTGGCAATCAACATGAGTGACTGCATTTTGGTTTGGTCTGTTGGGGTCTAGCAGAGGAGCTCAATCCAAAACAATGGTCTCCTATAAATTTTATTTAACAAACTCCTGCTTTTGGTCAGGCTCTCACCCAGGTGAGACTTAGGGCATCAGTGCTACACTCAGTGATCATCATTCTGGATTTTCAGTCTCAACACATTATTCAGAGGTTAGAGTGTCCTCGTTATTACACATTTCTTTGAGTTTTTGTCATTCTAGCTGGAGAGAGACTATTTGGCATTGGGTAGATGACTGCATGCAGGAATTTAAGACTTTTGAGAGCATGCACCAGGAAAACTATCCTATCCTAGGCCTGACCCCTCCAGAAAACATGCAGAGTTCAGCAAGTACATATTGATAACCCATACTTGACAGGAGTTAATTGAAATCTAATTATAAATGCTCAAATGGGCCTGATGGACAGGAGTCATCCCAGGGAGAACAGAAAGGGACTTTCCTGGCTTCAGAGGTTGACAGATTAAGCACTGATTGTAAATAACGTTTGCAATTTTATAACGGTTTCCTCACCAATACCTACTGATTTTTTGTATCATGTTACCAATACCATTATGGGTAAAGAAATGTAAGGAGCCTAACAAAGATCCTCTAAGGAAGCCTGTGAACACCATGTAACCCTCTTCGTTTTCCCACAGTTAGGAAAGGAAATTGAAATAGCATCCCACTCATTGCCAATATTCTTTTTCATCCTTAGAAGTATTTTGTTGTCCATAGGCAATAGTGTCTGGGTGTAAGGAGGCAAAGTCAGGTAGCAGGGAACGTGCTTTGTAGCAAGGATCCCGAACCCCTGCTTAACCGGTCTATGGCCTGGGGTTTGGAGACCCCTGCTATAAAGCATGATGCCTGCTACCTGGACTGGTAACTGGTCCTTGGCCTGTTAGGAACTGGGTCAAACAGCAGGAGGTGAGTGGCAGGTGAGCAAGTGAAGCTTTATCTGTATTTAAAGCCACTCCCTATCACTCACATTACCACTTGAGCTCTGTCTCCTGTCAGATCAGCAGCAGCATTAGATTCTCATAGGAATAAGAACCCTATTGTGAACTGCACATGCGAGGGATCTAGGTCGCGCTCCTTATGAGAATCTAATGCCTGATGATCCAAGGTGGAGCTGAGGCAGTGATGCTAGTGCTGGGGAGCAGCTTCAAATACAGATTAACATTAGCAGAGAGGTCTGACTGCACAGAGACCATAATAAATCAATTGCTTGCACACTCATATATCAAAACCCTATCAGTGAGTGGCAAGTGACAATTAAGCTGCATCTGGTGGCAGGCTTTATTTATTTATTTTTTTTTTTGAGACGGAGTCTCGCTCTGTTGCCCGGGCTGGAGTGTAGTGGCCGGATCTCAGCTCACTGCAAGCTCCGCCTCCCGGGTTTACACCATTCTCCTGCCTCAGCCTCCCGAGTAGCTGGGACTACAGGCGCCCGCCACCTCGCCCGGCTAGATTTTTGTATTTTTTTTAGTAGAGACGGGGTTTCACCGTGTTAGCCAGGATGGTCTTGATCTCCTGACCTCGTGATCCGCCCATCTCGGCCTCCCAAAGTGCTGGGATTACAGGCTTGAGCCACCGCGCCCGGCCGGTAGCAGGCTTTATAGTAGAAAGTGAGTTGAGGTACTTCAATTGTATAGCTGCATCTGGTGGCAGGCTTTAAGTCAGAATCTGAGACTTATTTTAGTCCACATGTGGCCCGCCCATTATTTTATTCACCACTGCTGTCTGTGACTCTTTCCCGCATTGCGCACTTGCCACAGTCACAGTTTTGGTAAGCCCACATGCTAACCATAGCCAAAATGAGTAAAAAACAAATGTCACTGGAGAGCTTCTCTGCAAAAGGGGAAATGCCCAATGATGAAACAGCAGAAGACTAAGACTGTGAGCAAAAAGAAAGCTGCATGTAAAAGAAAATACCAAGTGTATTACTTAAATTACAGGTTTATTGCAACAGGTAAGTCACATTCTCCAAGCCCACTATGTATGATATATGGCAACTGGCTATCCAACAAAGCTATGAAACCTTCAAAACTGCTTCACCACATAGAGACAAAGCACCCTGCATTAAAAGGTAAGCCTCCGGAGTTTTTCAAAACAAAACAAACAAACAAAAAAACATGAACATAACGAACAGAACCAATTATTGAAGGACATCACTTCATCAAAGGTGCCTGCACTCACAGAATAATTCTTAGTGGCTAACTGCATTGCTAAAGCTAAGAAGCCCTTTACTATTGGTGAAGAATTGATCCTGCCTGCTGCTAAGGACATATATCATGAACTTCAGGACAGACCGCAGTTCAAGAGGTGGCATGTGTTCCTCTTTCAGCTAGCACCATAACTAGATGAATTGATGAAATAGCAGATACTGAAGCACAACTGATTGAGAGGATTAATGAGTCTCTGTGGTGCACAATCCAGGTTGATGAGTCTACCGATGTTGACAAGACAACAGTGCTTGTTTTTGTGCACTATATATTTCAGGAGGATGTGCATGAGGATGTGTTATGTGCACTTTTTGTTGCCAGTCAACATGATGGCTGCAGAAGTATTCAAGTCTTTGAATGATTACATATCAGGAAAACTGAAATGGTCATCTTGTGTGGTATATGCACAGATGGAGTGGCTGCCATGACTGGATGGCTTTCTGGTTTCACTACTAGGGTCCAAGAGGTTGCTTCTGAATGTGAGTCTATGCACTGTGTCATCCATAGAGAAATGCTGGCTAGCTGAGAAACGTCACCTGCACTTAACAACATTTGGCAGCATGTGATTAAAATGATCAACCACATCAAAGTACATGCCCTTAACTCATGCCTGTTTGTGCAGCTCCATGAGGAGATGGATGCAGAGCACACAGGCCTTCTCTTATACACAGAAGTGAGATTCTAAAGGTAGATTGCTGCCAGAGTTTTTGAATTACAAGAACCACTCCAAAGACTTCTTTTAGAAAAACAGTCACCACTAGCAGCACATTTTAATGACACAGTATGGGTCACAAAACTTGCTTACTTGTGTGACATATTCAACCTGCTCAACAAATTCAATCTGTCACTTCGAGGGAGAATGACAACTGGGTTCAAGTTGGCAGATAAAGTGGCAGCATTCAAAGCGAAACTAAAATTATGGGGGCCATGAGTGAACATGGGGAATTCTGACATGTTTCAAACATTAGGAGAAATTTTGAGGGAGACTGAGCTAGGGCCTTCTTTCTTCAGCTGGTGGATGATCACCTATCTCAGCTTTCAAAAAAGTCTGAGCATCACTTCCCAACCACAAAAGACGCCCAAACTGGAAAGGAATGGATCCACGATCCATTTGTGAATAAGCCAGGTGAATTGACTTTGTCCATGCTAGTAGAGGATCAACTGCTTGACACCGCAAATGACAGTGGCCTTAAAAGTGTGTTTAAGACAACTTCAAATCCTAATTGTCAAGGTGGAGTATCTGGCAATTGGCACAAAAGCACTGAAAAGCCTGCTTCCATTTCTAACATCCTATCTTTGTGAAGCAGGGTTTTCTGCAGTGACAGCAAACAAAACGAGGTAACAGAGTAGACTGAATGTAAGCAACACATTTCAGGTGTCATGGTCTCTCATCACCCCTAGATAGGGCCATCTAATTGCAGGAAAAGAAGCTCAGGGCTCCCATAGATTCCGCATTATGGTGAGTTCTATAATTATTTCATTATATATTACAATGTAATAATAATAGAAATAAAGTGTAATAAATAAATAATGACTAATTGAGAGGTTACCATTTTACAGTCATGTGGTTTACCTTCATCAGTTAAGGGCAACAAAGTAGGATTGGGAGCATTATAGCATTTCAAATGAAGATTAAACAGTGAGAGTAAAAGGATTTCATAAGAGATTAGTCTGCTCACAAAAAGATGTTGGATACAGCTAGAATTGAATGGATACAGCAATAAATATAATGCACTAGAATCATTCTGAAACCATCCCCCAACCCGTCTGTGGAAAAACTGTCTTCTCTGAAGCCAGTCACCAAAAAGTTTGGAGACTGTTGCTTTATAGTTTTTCTTTTTAGCTGAAGGATTTAGATAACAGACCTCACAGGGTGGAGTAATAGTTTTGGCATGAAAGCTGGGTAGAGCATCTCCCTGATATTCAGGCTTCTTTGTAGGTGTCTTTTTTATGATAGCAATCTCTTTAGACAGCAGTATAGCAGTAAGGAACTCATTAACTTGTGGGTCATTTTTTATTGACGTACCTGCAGATGTGAAGAAATCTTTTTGTTTCCAAAGCATTCCAAAGTTATGAACCACTGCAGAGGCACAGCAACTGTCACTCAGACTGGTTTTTAGATAAAATACAGGTATGGGCAAGTACACAAAGCTCTGCCTGTTGAGCAGACTTCAAGAGGGGCAGTTTGCCACTTTCAGTGAGCTCATATTGGATGGTGAATGCATATCCAGCACAAAAGTTTTCTTCCTGATCTTTAACATCAAGATCCATCCAAAAAAAACAAAACAAAACAAAAACGCTCAAAAAGAATTTTGAAAAGGAATTTCCTGCAAATCAAGATGGAAAATAATGACTAATTGAGAGGTTACCATTTTACAGTCATGTGGTTTACCTTCATCAGATAAGTGCAACAAAGTAGGATTGGGAGCATTATGCATTTCAAATGAAGATTAAACGGTGAGAGTAAAAGGATTTCATAAGAGATTAGTCTGCTCACAAAAAGATGTTGGATACAGCTAGAATTGAGAAGACTGTACTGCATGTGGTGTGTGAGGATTCAAAGCATTACCTAAGATCAGATTTCCAGAAGCTACAACCAGTTTTTCCACTGCATTTAGCTTTAAGGCAATTTGGGTATGCCCTAGTGACTGAGTTTAATTAAGCACTATAATAATCCATGGCCCAAGCTTTCCACCATGTAACTGTGTGACCATACCCAAGGTCTGGTTATTACTCTCTTGCACAAACAGGGTGGAAGGTTTTGAATAATTGAGCAATTCTAAGGCAGGGGAGCTTTGTAATTTTGTAATGCCCTTATTATCCTACAAAGGTTGTCTCATGTTCTTTCTTCCCAAGGAAGGGGTAAAAGAACTGAGCTTTTAGACTTCATAAATGTTAATAGGAAAATATTGGGGACTCACAGACAGCAATATCCAAGTAAATCTAAACACCTGCAAAGCTGTCTCCTATTTACAGGTCTGGGCAAATCTTGGATAAGCCTAACTTTATTAGGAGACAGTTGGAGATTTAGATCTTAGCACTTAGATCGTGTCCCAAATAGTGAACAGTATCTGATGATAACTATAATTTGTCTTGGGAAACCTTATGTCCCTTCTCTACTAACCATTATGACAGATAGATAGACTCCTGTTGGGATACCTCCTCAGTCAGTAAACACGCTAAGAGGCCATTCACATACTGCAAAAGAGAGTCAAGCCTCTAGGAACTGGAGGGCACTCAAGTCTCAAGCACTTGAGAGGAATAGGAATGGCCTTCAGTGAACTCCTGAGGCATGGCCATCCAGGTATATTATTGATTATTCCAGGTGAAAGCAAACAGATATTGACTGTTGGGGTCAACTGGAATGCTAAAGAAGGTTAATCATAGGTATACCACTGTAAACGATTCAGAATTTGGGAGAACCTGTGACAAAAGAGTAGGGTTTGGGACCACTGGAAAATAGGAAATAACTACCCTGTTAATGGTTTGTAGATCCTGAACAAATTGCTACCTTTGCCTGTTAGATTTTTACGGGGAAGATTGGTGAGTTACAAGGATTGGTACGTGATATAATCAATCTCTGAGCAACTGGGTCTTCTATTATTGGCTCAAGACTTTATAGGACCTCCAGCTTTAGTGGCGGTTAAGGGAATTTGGGAAGAGGCTTAGTGGGGTCTATTTAAATTTTAATAGGCTCTGCACTTTTTATTCTTTCAATACTAGTATTAGACATGGCCAATATGCCACTGAGTTTCTCAGTTAAGTAAGGAGCATTTTGTGGGCTGTCCTTTTCCTCTATATCTAGGACAGATGGTCAAGTGTACAGGAGATCTGACTCAGGTGAGTCAAGAAATTTCAGAGTCAAGTCTCCGTTACAGGCAAATCACCTCAGGCCTTTTAGCTCAGACAGAAGGTCTCTGCCCAATAACTTGACCAGGGTTGTGTTACACAGCAAAATAGAATGTTTTTCAGAAAAGGGCCTTGAGTCACTTGTATAGGTTGAGAAGCAAATTCTTCTTGAATTTGATTTCATACCTCCACAGCTAACATTTCCTTTTTGTTCCAAGAAAAAGGCTGTCTTGTAAAAGTGGGGTGTAAAGTAGAAAGAGTGCCTTGAGTGTCTATCAAAATTGGGTGAGACCTCCAATGGATTTTTATCTTTGTCTCCTCCTGACTATTTAAATGCATAACTGGTAGTGGCTTACCATAGTTTTCCACAGAGGCCCATCAGTCTTGGTGGGTAACATGGAGATTACTACTGGAGAGTGGGCAGTCTGTGTTTAGAGGCCTCCTTTGAAATCTTTGAGGGCAGTTCCTATTCCAATGTTCCAGTTGCTTGCACAAATGGCAACATTTTCTTGGAAACTGCTTTTTTAAGGGTAACTTCCTAAGAAAGCACTGTGGTAGGTCCAAAGGTCATTTAAATGTTTGATGCTATGGAGTTGCTGAAATTGCAAAACCAATATTTGGAAGCTCTTTGTTTCTTATCTTATTCTAAAGACCTTTCAAAATATTCACCTATAATCACTAATTCAGCTAAACCTGTAGCCTCCTACCCTATCTTTTGTGTTTTTATGAACCAGATAATTTCAGGGGAGAGTTCATTTACAAAGCGGGTGGCTAGGGTTGGTTGGGTTGTATTATCCACTGCGTAGAAGGCAGAATGCTAAAGAAGAGAGCTTTCCCTAGGTTTAGAAAATTCTTTAACTATAGCCCTAAGCTCATGTTTTGTCCAAAGATCATAAGTCACTCGGGGACTATCGCCTGAATTCTCAGGTGGTTGTTTCTTATAAGGAAACTATATAACCATTTTTTTTTTTTTCAGAGAAGAAAGGTGATTCAGACAGAGGGTTAGTAGGCTGGAAACACCCAGGAAAAGGAGAATAGAGTGGGGCAGTAAGACTCCCATCAATCATACCATCCTTGGTGTGGGAGATAGTTTGTATTTTCAATTTTTCCTTAGCTTTTTGCAATAAACCTAAAATATCTATTTTAGGTTCTTGTAATCTCTTAGAAGCTTCTATCTGTCAATTAAAATATGCATCCCATTCTGTCTTCGTCATTCACGAAACCTGGGTTTCAAGTACCCCTTTTTGATGAACAATCTTCTCCATTTGGAATGTTCCACCTATGGCTATTGTAATTCTGAATTATCTTTGGTAAAAAGTTGCCACTTTTGTAAGTATTCATAGCTTCTGGAGCCATAATTTTCATATGTGAAAAAGATAGGCATACTGCAAAGTGAAGTACTCAGTCCTTTAGATAATAGGATCCCAATTTTACATTGAATCTTGGGTCTCTCGGAGCTGAGATAAAAACTTAAGGAAGAAATGTGAAAGGGTTCAGTTGTGTGCTATTTTCATCGTGTTCTTCATTGCATAGACATATTCTTAAGGTTGGCGGGTGACCTAGTATCATCTAACCCACCTATGACCAACTTATTCTAACATAGGAGTCTTTTTGTAGGTGACAGGGTCCACTGGCAGCTTTTTGGTGCCCAACCCAATGCCCACCAGTCAAGTTGTGGCTTGGCTCTGAGATTCCCTTGACCAACTTAGCCAATGATTTTTCCTTACCTTAGCCCATAAGAATAAAAGCAGTGAAGGGAACCCAAATTTCTGAAAACCTGTGAAAGATGGAGACACTTTCTGGAAGTAATTGCCATTTACTGTAATTGCTCTCAGTTACCTTTAAAACTAAAGCCCGCTCGCTGATCACTGTTAACACCCAAAATCATATGCCCTGCCATAGTACAAACAAACTCTTGGGACAAAAAAGCCAAAGAGATCAGGGTGCTCAAATGTAAAAGACAGCAGAGCTTGGACCTGAGAGAAACAGAGACGGACAGAAAGAGAGAGAAAGTTGCTCATGACTTCCAGGCTCTATGAGGAAGAGAGTAGACTTTAAAGGTATCAGCAGTCTTTCCTTTGGGTCCCTTTGTGGTTGCCAGAATTTTTAAAAATAAAATTTCAACAAATTTAATTTAAAGATGTAATTGGCTTTTATTAGTGACTCATGAACCAGGCAGCATCCCACCTACAAATACAGGTAAGCTCCATTGATCATAACAGAATAGTGGTTTTTTGTAAGGTAGATTAAGCAGGAAAAGAAAAGAGAGTAATACAAGAACCAAGAAACCAACCAAAACACACACAGACACACACACACACACACAAATAAAAAACAGAAAGCAGAATGGTTAACATCAGGTTACTTTCGTAGTAAGGGATAAAGTAGAGAGGACTTCCGTATCATGCTGGCTCAGGTTGATTGGTCCCTTTCTGATTGTTTGCTGTGAATCTCCCACTGTTTTAGAAAAAAACTGTCCTTTTGGGGGATTATCTTCCTTCCTTTGAGTTTCAGTTTGATTATGTGGTACTTAGCATGGACTACGTTTTGGTTTGGTCTGTTCAGGTCTAGTGCAGGAGCTCAATCCAAAACAATGGCCTCCTATAAATTTTATTTAACAACCCCAAAAGTCCAATTTTTTTTAAAAAGCAGAACAGAACAAAAGAATGGGGAAAAATAGCAAACTCTTCCTACCACAATTGGTACCCACAGAATGATTTGGGGAGGGGAGAAGGTTAGGGTAGAACCAAAAGGGGGATTTCCAGAGGAGAACCAGGATCCTATAAACTTGTCTTCCCAGGACTTTTTCCAGGCTTTCCCAGGTTACCACCTCTCTTACCTCCACCCCCCACCCCAGAACTTTTCAATTCATTTTCTTTTATAAAAGACCTTGATGGCTTTTCAATTTGGGGTTCTAATCTGAAAAAAAAATGGCTCCCTGTGGCAGAGCATGTAATTATTATTATCTATGCATAACAATAATTATATAAAATTATAATAATAAACATCCTTGAAACTACCACCCAACATGAAAATTATAACCTTATGATTTTAACATACTGAGTATGAAACAACTTCAAATAACGGGGTATTCCTCTTCATAACCAATATCGAATTGTTTAATAGCATATAATAAGACAAAGTAATAATAACTTGAAAAAAAAATAGTTAACCTTCTCAAGCGAAAGAAGTCTAGAAGAAGGAGGACCAGGATTGAGGCTCCATGGTGATGAAGGATCTAAGACTTCCTTCATTTGCTTTGCCATCTTTAACTTGAAACTTTTTTTGCAAGATTCCTTTTTAGTCCAAGATGGCTGTAAGAGTTCCAAGCTTCACGTCTGCATTCCAGACAGCAGGAGAAGCTTTTCTGGAAAACTCACCCAACAACTTCAGCTTATATCTCATTCACACCCCGACTCTGAGAAGTGAGAGAGAAATGTAGCTTTTCATTTGGGCACATTGCTCTAGAATTTATCACAAAGGATGAAAAGGAGTATTTGCTACTGGATTGGCACCTGGCAATCTTGTGCCACATGCTTCGTGCACAAATGCCGCTCAACACTGAAAAATATTTTTATCAACCCACATCTTTATTCTTCCCTCACTCACCTCTGTTCCTCATGAAGGAAAAGGAACTTTTAGCCCGAGGTGCATCAAGCTATGATTATGACAAGTGGCAAGAAAAAGATGTCTTTCTTACAGATATTCTTTTCTGAAGAATCTGACAGAGCCAGGATTCATGTTCTTCTGGTCTCTGACCTGCAAAATGCTGCAGGTGTGGCCAGGCTTCTAGGAGATAGCACAGAGACCAGAGCAAGGGACATCCAAAGCTAGTTATCTGGGGATGGAAGGATGCCCTAACAGGAAATGTAAATGAACACAACGTATTCTTCTTCTGGGCTCCCCATGGTTTTCCTAATCCTCTACTGTAAGATCAGATTTTTGATATCAGGATGGTGGGGTGACATTTTGTTTTATAGTATAACTCTCAATGTCTGTCATTGGAGGTATTTGGCTGGGTGAGGGGGAAGAGTCTTATCACTGGAATCACAGAGGCATAGCCTTAGTTTTAACTGCTTAAGTATTTAGAAATTATCTCCATGAGAACTCATCCATGTAAAGTTTTCATCATTTGGAACTTCTAGGATACCACATCCAAACCCAAAAGAGTACTTCACTGAGGACAGAGGTATTTTCTAAACAAGTTCAAACATGAAACTGGGATGACATTTCAGATCGCACTGCCCTTTTCTACCCCTCAAAAAATTTCAGATTAAGAGTATCAGCATAGTAATTAGGATTTAGAGAGGAAGACACCTCCAAAACAAACCCATTTGGAATTTATCTGTAGACCCAAGGATTGTACCCACACTGGGGACCACAGAAAATAACCTACCCTGAGATGTGTTTGATATTTTTGAAAGAGGGCAACTTTAAGCTGGACATTTGGTAACAAGAGAGGATAGAGAAAGGAAAACCTTGTTTTATCTGTTTGGGTGCCTTGTGTGATCTTAAAAGTTTTTATCCAGCAGATACTACTAAGCCCAGGGCCTTGTGGCTAGGCTGGTTCTCTCCTTTCCAATCGGAGGCCTCTGCCACAAACATGCTCCACCAGATCATCAGTTGGGCCAAGATACATCTGAGCTTGATCCCCTTTTTGTAATATTTATTGTAGCTGGAGGTACTAGAGGAGCACTGTATCTCTTGTGTCTGGCATTGTTCAAACTAGATGTTAGTTGGGACAGAAAGAATAACCCAGAGCCATGGAACAAACTGGGTCCCAGTGATCTATACAAGTTCTACTCAGTGAATGTGGATTACATCGAACTGAATAAAGAAAGTCCAGATTTCTAAATGAAATGTTTCACTATAAAGCTGCTTTAGAATGAAGGTTTTCCAGAAGCCATCCCCACAGTTTTCCACTTAACCAGCAAATATTTCTGCTCTAAATGCATGAAATCATGCTGATGTAGTCTACTGGAGATTACACTGATTAATAAATAACTGAAACTTGAAAAAAGAAGTTATTATCCAACTTGATGCTCAGAAAACTGGAATCTGGAAATCTGAAAGATCACCTTCCTCTTTTCATGTGGCTCTTCTTCCTGCTTGTCAATGGAATTCACTTCCCGTGGTACCACGATGTTCGGCCATCAGATCCAGCTCAGCTCATATTCTGAATCATTGCTAATTCTAAGGGTAAGCTTTTCTGTTGTGGCTAAGCGTCACTATGGTAGCAGTTATAGCACAGATTGGGAAATGCAAAGAAGAATCAAACTGCATTCTGTAGGCCCAGGAGAATGTCAGATGTGTATGTGCAAAAGGGAGGAACGTTGCTTCATGCTGGATATCCTGGAGAGAGAAAAGGTTGACTTTCTTTTTAAGCTCCAATTATATTTCACATAAAGTAAATCAACTACCTTTTTACAATGAGTTGTGAAGTCATGAAATGTATCTACTTGCAGAAAAATAATTCCACAGGTGTATAGCTGTGTATATTTTTTTAAATTTAGAGTCTATACACTGGGATAGAATTTAAGGAACCAGAAATCACTTTTTCTCATGACAGTACCCACCACAGACATCAGACATCAACTTTTTCCCAAACTTTAAGCACTTAAAAAATAGGTCTAGAAAAGGGCATGTTGCCTTTTTCCCTACTTCTATAAAGAAAGGGATCCAGATCTTCATCGGTTTGGAAACCAGAAATGCAAACTAATAGGTGTATCCTCCTGTCTCCTCCCTTTCCTGAGTTTCTTTTAACTTCCCACTCATTATCTTCTTCTCCCTGCTTTTCTCTCTTCATTTCCATATCCCTTCTTTTCAAAAGGACTCACAATGACTTTCAAAAACATACTGTATCATGAGCACTCTGGTGGGCTGACTAATGCCCCCCAAAGATATCTATTTCCCAATCCCTAAAACCTGAGAATATTTTACCATACAAAAGTCTTTGCAAATGTGATTAAATTAAGAATCTTGACATGCAGAGATTATCTGGATTATCCGGGTAGGCCCATTATAGTCACAAGTATCCTTATAAGAAGGAGGCAGGAGAGTCAGAGTTAGTAGTCACAGATGTGGTGATGTACGTAAAAGGTTACAATAATGTGAGGAAGAGGCTTGATGAACCAAGAAATGTGTGAGAGCCCTAAAAACTAAAAAAGACAAGAAAATGGATTCTCTCCTCAGAGCCTTAGTAAGGAACCAGCTCTGCTGACACCATGACTTTGGATTACTGGGACTGATTTTGGACTTCTAAGACAACAAATTTGTATGTTTTTAAGACACTAAAGTTGCGATAATTTTTATAGCTGAAGTAAGAAACTAGTAAAAAGACCAAGAAACAGTTCCAGATTAAAGGAGATTAAAGAGGCAAACAAATAAATGCAAAACATAATTCTGGATTTGATCTTCAACTAAACTTTTTTCTTCAGCTAAAAAGTATATTAGTGAGACAAATGATGAAATTTAAACAAGGGCTATATATTAGATAATATATTTTATTAATATTAATTTCCCAATTTTGAAAATTAAATTAGGGTTGTATACAATGTCTAGAATGTCTTTGTGCTTAGAAAATAGACATGGAGGTAGTTAGAGATAAAGGAACATTATGTCTGCAACTTAATCTCAAGTAGTCACCCCCTCATGCACACACAAATATTGTGAAAGTTGTCAGAATCAAAATGGAGTCACTAATGTCAAGAAAATTCCGACAAATAAAGCCACAGACGACCATGAACAGAGTTCTCACATTTGTATGCCTTATAACACAAAAGACTCTACAAAAAACACAACTTTGCACAAAGGCCACTGCAACCTTACACAAAAATTATCTCTGCACAGACATCTGTCCAGCAACTGCCTGTCCAACCTCAAAATGGGTGTGCTTGTCACAGGTCTTAGTAGTCAAGAATAATTACTTCAAAACAATTATGAAAGCCTCCTTTTTTTGTCTTTAAAAACCTTAGCCTTCCTTTACCTCCTTGAGCACAAACATAGTTTACTATGACATGCATATTCCCACTGCAATGTTCTATTCCCAAATACACAATTTTTTTTTTCTTTTTGAGAGACTCTGTTTGTTATTTAGGTTGACATATATGGTATCAGAAGTGGGATCTGACAAAGATCACTACTGGAAGAAATTGGTGGCTTTTGGAACCAGTGTGCAGTACTCTCACTCGAGCCCTTTGATCCCTCCACTTCCACAGTTCACCTTTTTGGCCCTTATGAGCTAAGCCTCTCTCCTTTTGGCAGGGGCTTTTTTACTTTATTTGGGATCTAGTTTAAATAAGGCCACTTTAATATAAAATCTTACATCCCTTCTGGGCTATAAAATACTTTTTATTCTCAGTCTTTTCTGGTAAGTCCTAGTATAAAGACAAGTCTTTTCGATTGAATACTCTTGCTTTCTAGAGAATTTACATTCGGTTTGTGAGGCATGTCTTCTCTGGGTTCCATGCCTAGTTTAGTATTTCATTTTATCTGCACACCTGGGTTAAAATTTTGTGAACACTCTTACCTTGGTTTCTTTTGATTATGTTTGACTCCTTTCCCTTAATATTTCTGAAAATCTTCTGGGAGGAAAAACATAAACATTCTAAACAGTAGACACAAGATGGCTAATTAAAAGCCACTAGAGCAGTCACCACCAACTAAAATACCAGTTTAAACCTCTGATATTTCCTGGATTTATAGTTTTGTTGCTCTGAGGGATTAATAAGAAACAGAATGGAATTCTCAAATATTAAGGCATGCCAGGTTTCCTGGGCCTCCAGCTGGCTATGCATTATGGGCATTATTTTAAAAACCTGCAACTATGCAGTTAACATGTAGTCTTTTAAGTTCTTTCTCTCTAATTTTTTTTTTTCTACTTTAAATATGTTGGCTTTTCTACTAGTGGTGAAATAAAACTCACCACTATCTCACTGCTCTGGCATTCCAGCCAAGATTTAAAAACAAAAAAACAATTCTTAAAGGGCTTTCATATGAATAGCTTTACAAACTACAACAGCTCCACAGTAACTAACAACACGGACACTTTCCAAAAATATAAATTTAGGTTTGCCTGATTAACAATTGTGTACAATGATAAAACATTTAAATCAAAAATTAATAATCTAAAAAAAAAAACTATTAAAATGCTTCCCTGCCCTCATGTGCTAATCAAACAAATCAGACTGGCAAACAAAAGACAAATTTGTTACTAATTCAAAGCAATTTGGGAGATGTTTTTCATATACAATTCAGCTAGTCCTCACCACAAAGCAAACATTAAAAGTTAAACCTAAACTCATCTAAAACTGGGCAAAAAGGAGTAAAAGAGGTTTTTAAAAATCAAACTGCCCTGAAAAATGCTTTACTCAAAATTTTGGTCCACAGCCTTACCTACTGGGGCAAATAAAGTTTAGCCATATGAACAGGTTCCAATTTTGTGAAAAATATAATTTGGATCCAACTATCTTTTATAAACTGATGAATTTATATTACTATCCCCTAACTAAAATTCTAAAATAAAAACTATAAGCTCTTTGTTTGTGTATGTATGTGTTTAAATATATTTATACATATGTACATGTATTGCATTGTATGTTTTGTCTACATGGCAAAATCTGGCTTAGTTGACCCAAATTCCCTTAAAAATTTTTATTTAGATAAATAGGCACTCATATAAAATATAAAATATATAATTATTAACCCAAATGCTTCTTAGTTCACATGACTTAAGTAAATCTTTAATAAATAAGCTTGTTTTTAAATTATTGATAAAGTAAAAATAAAAATGTCTTCAAAATTGTCAACATTCATTTTTGGCTGGATTTACTGGTCAGACAGATTTATATTTTTCCCTTATATAGATAGATACACACAAACAAATATATGTTCATATATACTAAGGTGTCAGGGTTTGGGGTGAAAGTTATGAAACTATTAACCCAGTCTAAAACAAACCTTTGTGTAATATTTTGATAAATAAAACCAAATTGATATTGTTGGTATAATAACAACAGCTAACTCTTCCATGTTATTGGGATAATACTTATATATTTAACTTTAAGGTTCTCACTTGGGTGAACACCTAATGTTTACACATTATAAAAACTGTTAACAAAAGAAGTAACTTAAAGTAGTGACTATCTTTGTCTAGTATCTCAGTTATTATAAATAATCTTGGTAAACTGTTAAAAATAATATAAATGAAATAAATGATTACAAATAAACTTTTCATAGAACTTCAAATCTTAAAGTTCTGTTAAATTAAATAATAGATAATCATTAAATGTCTGAGTTATTTCCAAATAAAATTTAAAAATTGTTATAGAAAACTATGTTTCTAAAAATTATAAAATGAGTCTCATCTGTAAGTGAGATAGACGATTCCAGATTTCTTGCTTCCTAAGTTTTCACTCAAATTTAAGGTTACTAACAGTTAAAAATTCTAATTAATATGTAATTCTGCACATAAAGTGTACAAAAAATAAAATGTTTTTAATATTAAAAAATTATGAAAAAACATTCTTTATTGAAAAAATAATTTTGTCTAATTTGAAAGTCATTTTAAATTTGTTTCAAAATATAGATTAAAAACCAAAATAAAAACAAACCAATAAATTCAAAGAATGTAAAACATGTTATAAAAATGTATTTTTGGTAAAAATAAAAGCTAAAGCAATAACTTTGTGTTAAAAAAATCTTGTATGGTCAATTTTTGTCCTAAACTAAAATAACTGTTTTTGTTTTTTTTTAAAGAAAGTATAAGACAAAACAAAATGTGTAAACATGTAATCAATGGCCTATACAAGTTGTAATAAAGTTCATAAAAAATTTATTTAAAAATTTTTGTGTGTGGTTGATCAAGTGATATTATAATTTTAAAGAAATTATTTAAAAGTCTAAAAATAAAGCTTTGATATTAAAAATGTATTAATGCAAAACTAAAAATTATGGTCCTCTATGTTGAAACAATAAGGTTTTCTTAAAATATTAATTTGCTCTTAATAAAATTATGTTTTGATTTTTAATTCTAAAATATATTTTTTTAAACTTCTCAGATTTACATCTCAAAAGTTCATCTTTTGCTGTCCTTTGCTGAACATGATTTGCAGATTACACATCATTACCTTCTGTTCTTTCTCCCCTTAAAAAAAGATTTATCTTGTTTCTTAATTGAGGTGATAACTCTCTCTCTCAACATTTGACAACTCCTGTAACTTCTCTTTCTCTGGTTTTAACACTGCTATTCTGGCCTAATGCTGAGATATTGTCACAAAGTTTGAAAAAAACATTGTTTTCCTCCAGTGTAACTTGATTCTTTACTTTTGACTTTTCTTGACATGCCTAAATTGTTCCATGTAACCAAAACTTTCCATGCTGTTGGTAAGAGCCAATGTACTTCACTGCTCAAGGTATTTTCCTGTTTACATTCCTCTATAATATAGTTCACTCACTTTTCTGGTGTCTGATTAAATTCAAGTATCCATTTCCTCAGATTTGACTTCCCAGTTATTTAAATGAGCTTCACATAAGGAAACGTAATCACACTATGGGAGGATTTTTTTTTTTTTTTTTTTTTTTTTTTTTTTTGAGACGGAGTCTCGCTCTGTCTCCCGGGCTGAGTGCAGTGGCCGGATCTCAGCTCACTGCAAGCTCCACCTCCCGGGTTTACGCCATTCTCCTGCCTCAGCCTCCTGAGTAGCTGGGACTACAGGCGCCCGCCACCTCGCCCGGCTAGTTTTTTGTATTTTTTAGTAGAGACGGGGTTTCACCGGGTTAGCCAGGATGGTCTTGATCTCCTGACCTCGTGATCCGCCCGTCTCGGCCTCCCAAAGTGCTGGGATTACAGGCTTGAGCCACCGCGCCCGGCCAGGAGGATTTTTTTTGTTTTGTTTTGGTTTGGTTTTTCACCTTATTGTAACTGGCCTTAAAAAAAAAAAACTCAAAGATTTTATGTTTTATTAAGATAATTGCTGCATTGAATTTACTAGATTTTGGATTACTTTAAAAGTAATGAAAGCTACATGGATGTAAAAAAAAATAACCCTTTTAGCCCCTTTAAAGCTCAATTTTTTTAAGTCCTTTGATTATCACTCTGGTTAAATAAATAAATTTTATTTAGCCATGACCTGTAATTCTGTTTTAAACAAATGTTTTAAACCTTTTGACATCTTTGGTAGGTTTTCCCAGGTTCAAAATCCTAAATAAATTAACATTAAAATTTTCCACTTGAACCGCAGAAAGCCTCACTCTCTCTCTCTATATATATATAAAATCTTAGAGAAATAGTAAATAATTAGGCATTTGATGAATTGCAGAAAAGACATTGTCAAATAATAAATGATATTAAATCTTTCAGTTACATTTAGGTATATGGTATGATATAAATGTTCTAAAAATTATATAAATTCATAAATATCTAATGTTATCAGTGATCATTTGATTGTTATATTAATCTTTCCTAAAGTTACATTTATATAAATAAGCTATTCAGGTAACTAATTGAAAAAATATAAAAAATTTATAAAAGTCTAATGGTCCTGGTGTAATACTGTCAGTCCTGATTCTGGTTATCTTAAAATGCTACATAGGGTAAAAATAACTAAGTTTCCTTGTCAATTGAAAACTTTCTCCAGATTTTAACCATGGCTATTCTAAGTCCTTGTTATCCAGTTATTACTTTAAATCCTTTAAAAGTTTTTGTAATCAGCTACAGTCTAAAATTGCTTTACATGGAAAAGCAATGAACTCTAATAAGTACTCACACAGATTTCTGATAAGTTTTAAAGCAATGAACTAAATAAAAACATCCATAACTCTAATAAAAAACTAATGGGCTTTTAAAACTACTATTCAGGATTAAACAAAACAAAAAATTAATTACATGAAATTGAATAATCGAAACAAATAATGTTCTTATGACTTTTATTTAAAGCATTGTTGGCTTTTTACTTAAATGTTTCCAGATTTAAGAACATTTTCTCTCATAACCTATCTGTAGTTTACAAAAACTTGGGAAAGTATACTTTTGTAAACAAAGATGAAAACATTTGCTTTTTCTCCCTAGTTGATTCTCCAAAAATTTAAAAATCATTCATAAGTATTTTTATTTTTATTTACATAATTTCAATTAAAATCTGCTCTCTCTTTGTAAACAAAATACACTTCAAAACTTTGGTTATATTAACAAGGCATTAACTAAAATGTCATATTTTTAAATGCACATAAAATGCCTGCCTTCTTGACTAGGTAAACAAAGCAGCCAGGAAGCTCAAACTGGGTGGAGCGCACTGCAGCTCAAGGAGGCCTGCCTGCCTCTGTAGAGTCCACCTCTGGGGGCAGGGCATAGCTGAACAAAAGGCAGCAGAAACTTCTGCAGACTTAAACGTCCCTTTCTGACAGCTTTGAAGAGAGTAGTGCTTCTTCCAGCATGGAGTTTGAGATCTGAGAATGGACAGAATGCCTCCTCAAGTGGGTCCCTGAACCCCGAGTAGCATAACTGGGAGACACTTCCCAGTAGGGGCCAACTGACACCTCATACAGCCAGGTGCCCCTCTGAGAGGAAGCTTCCAGAGGAAAGATCAGGCAGCAACATTTGCCATTCTGCAATATTTGTTGTTCTGCAGCCTCCGCTGGTGATACCCAGGCAAACAGGGTCTGGAATGGACCGCCAGCAAACTCCAACAGACCTGCAGCTGAGGGTCCTGACTGTTAGAAGGAAAACTGAAAAACAGAAAGGACATCGACACCAAAACCCCACCTGTACGTCACCATCATCAAAGACCAAAGGTAGATAAAACTACAAAGATGGGGAGAAACCAGAGGAGAAAAGCCGAAAATTCGAAAAACCAGAGTGCCTCTTCTCCTCCAAAGGAACACAGCAACTCATCAGCAATGGAACAGACCTGAACGGAGAATGATTTTGACCAGTTGAGAGGAGAAGGCTTCAGATGATCAGCAATAACAAACTTCTCCCAGCTAAGGGAGAATGTTCAAACCCATCACAAAGAAGCTAAAAACCTTGAAAAAAGATTAGACAAATGGCTAACTAGAATTAACAGCATAGAGAAGACCTTAAATGACCTCATGGAACTGATAACCATGGCACGAGAACTATGTGACACATGCACAAGCTTCAGTAGCCAATTCGATCAAGCAGAAGAAAGGGTATCAGTGATTGAAGATCAAACGAATGAAATGATGTGAGAAGAGAAGTTTAGAGAAAAAAGAGTAAAAAGAAATGAACAAAGCTTCCAAGAAAAATGGCACTATGTAAAAAGACCAAATCTATGTCTGATTGGTGTACCTGAAAGTGACAAGGAGAAAGGAACCAGTTTCAAAACACTTTTCAGGATATTATCCAGGAGAACTTCCCCAACCTGGCAAGTTAGGTCAACATTCAAATTCAGGAAATACAGAGAATGCCACAAAGCTACTCCTCGAGAAGAGCAACTCCAACATACATAATTGTCAGATTCACCATGGTTGAAATGAAGGAAAAAATGTTAAGGGCAGTCAGAGAAAAAGATCGGGTTACCCACAAAGGGAAGCCCATCAGACTAACAGCGGATCTCTCGGCAGAAACTCTACAAGCCAGAAGAAAGTGGGGGCCAATATTCAACATTCGTAAAGAAAAGAATTTTCAACCCAGAATTTCATATCCAGTCAAACTAAGCTTCATAAGTGAAAGAGAAATAAAATCCTTTACAGAAAAACAAATGCTGAGAGATTTTGTCACCACCAGGCTTGCCTTACAAGAGCACCTGAAGGAAGCACTAAACATGGAAAGGAACAACTGGTACCAGCCACTGCAAAAACATGCCAAATTGTAAAGACCATTGATGCTAGGAAGAAACTGCATCAACTAACAAACAAAACAGCCAGCTAATATCATAATGACAGGATCAAATTCACACATCACAATATTAACATTAAATGTAAATGGGCTAAATGCTCCAATTAAAAGACACAGACTGGCAAATTGGATAGTCAAGACCCATCAGTGTGCTGTATTCAGGAGACCTATCTCACATGCAGAGACACACATAGGCTCAAAATAAAGGGATGGAGGAAGATCTACCAACCAAATGGAAAACGAAAAAAAAGATAGGGGTTGCAATCCTAGTCTCTGATAAAACAGACTTTAAAACAACAAAGATCAAAAGAGACAAAGAAGGCCATTAATAATGATAAAGGGATTAATTCAACAAGAAGAGCTAACTATCCTAAATATATATGCACCCAACACAGGAGCACCCAGATCCATAAAGCAAGTCCTTAGATACATAAAAAGAGACTTAGACTCCCACACAATAATAATGGGAGATTTTAACACTCTACTGTCAACATTAGACAGATCAACGAGACAGAAAGTTAACAAGGATATCCAGGAATTGAACTCAGTTCTGCACCAAGCAGACCTAATAGACATCAACAGAACTCTCTACCCCAAATCAATAGAAAATACATTCTTCTCAGCACCACATCGCACTTGTTCCAAAACTGACCACATAGTCGGAAGTAAAGCACTCCTCAGCAAATGTAAAAGAACAGAAATTATAACAAACTGTCTCTCAGACCACAATGCAATCAAACTAGAACTCAGGATTAAGAAACTCACTCAAAATCACTCAATTACATGGAAACAGAACAACCTGCTCCTGAGTGACTCCTGGGTACATAATGAAAAGGAGGCAGAAATAAAGATGTTCTTTGAAACCAGTGAGAACAAAGGTACAACATACCAGAATCTCTGGGACACATTTAAAGCAGGGAAATTTATAGCACTCAATGCCCACAAGAGAAAGCAAGAAAGATCTAAGATTGACACCCTAACATCACAATTAAAAGAACTAGAGAAGCAAGAGCAAACTAATTCAAAAGCTAGCAGAAGGCAAGAAATAACTAAGATCAGAGCAGAACTGAAGGAGATAGAGACACAAAAAAACCCTTCAAAAAATCCATGAATCCAGGAGCCAGTTTTTTGAAAAGATCAACAAAATTGATAGACCGCTAGCAAGACTAATAAAGAAGAAAAGAGAGAAGAATCAAATAGACACAATAAAAAATGATAAAGGGGACATCACCACCGATCCCACAGAAATACAAACTACCATCAGAGAATACTATAAACACCTCTATGCAAATCAACTAGAAAATCTAGAAGAAATGGATAAGTTCCTGGACACATACACCCTCCCAAGACTATACCAGGAAGAAGTTGAATCCCTGAATAGACCAATAAGAGGCACTGAAATCGAGGCAATCATTGATAGCCTACCAACCAAAAAAAGTCCAGGACCAGATGGATTCACAGCTGAATTCTACCAGATGTATAAAGAGGAGCTGGTACCATTCCTTCTGAAACTATTCCAATCAATAGAAAAAGAAGGAATCCTCCCTAACTCATTTTATGAGGCCAGCATCATCCTGATACCAAAGCCTGGCAGAGACACAACAAAAAAAGAAAATTTTAGACCAATATCCCTGATGAACATCGATGCAAAAATCCTCAACAAAATACTGGCAAACCGAATCCAGCAGCACATCAAAAAGCTTATCCACCACAATCAAGTTGGCTTCATCCCTGGGATGCAAGGCTGATTCAACATATGCAAATCAATAAACGTAATTCATCACATAAATGGAAGCAGAGACAAAAACCACATGATTATCTCAATAGTTGCAGAAAAGGCCTTTGACAAAATTCAACAGCCCTTCTTGCTAAAAAATCTCAATAAACTAGGTATTGATGGGACATATCTCAAAATAATAAGAGCTATTTATGACAAACCCACAGCCAATAGCATACTGAATGGGCAAAAGCTGGAAGCATTCCCTTTAAAAACTGGCACAAGGCAGGGATGCCCTCTCTTGCCACTCCTATTCAACATAGTGTTGGAAGTTCTGGCCAGGACAATCAGGCAGGGGAAAGAAATAAATGGTATTCAATTCAGAAAAGAGGAAGTCAAATTGTCCCTGTTTGCAGATGACATGATTGTATATTTAGAAAACCCCATCTTCTCAGCCCAAAATCTCCTGAAGCTGATAAGCAACTTCAGCAAAGTCTCAGGATACAAAATCAATCTGCAAAACTCACAAGCATTCCTATACAACAATAACAGAAAAACAGGGAGCCAAATGATGAGTGAACTCCCATTCACAATTGCTTCAAGGAGAATAAAATACCTAGGAATCCAACTTACAAGGGATGTGAAGGACATCTTCAAGGAGAATTACGAACCACTGCTCAAGGAAATAAAAGAGGACACAAACAAATGGAAAAACATTCCATATTCATGGATAGAAAGAATCAATATCGTGAAAATGGCCATACTGCCCAAGGTAATTTATAGATTCAATGCCACCCCCATCAAGCTACCAATGACTTTCTTCACAGAATTGGAAAAAACTACTGTAAAGTTCATATGGTACCAAAAAAGAGCCCATATAGCCAAGAGAATCCTAAGCAAAAAGAACAAAGCTGGAGGCATCATGCTGCCTGACTTCAAATTATACTACAAGGCTACAGTAACCAAAACAGCATGGTACTGGTACCAAAACAGAGATATAGACCAATGTAACAGAACAGAGCCCTCAGAAATAATACCACATATCTACAACCATCTGAACTTTGACAAACCTGACAAAAACAAGAAAGGGGGAAAGGATTATCTATTTAATAAATGGTGCTGGGAAAACTGGCTAGCCATATGTAGAAAACTGAAACTGGATCCCTTCCTTACACCTTATACAAAAATTAATTCAAGATGGATTAAAGACTTAAATGTTAGACCTAAAACCATATAAACCCTAGAAGAAAACCTAGGCAATACCATTCAGGACATAGGCATGGGCAAGGACTTCATGACTAAAACACCAAAAGCAATGGCAACAAAAGCCAAAATTGACAAATGGGATCTAATTAAACTAAAGAGCTTCTGCACAGCAAAAGAAACTACAATCAGAGTGAACAGGCAACCTACAGAATGAGAGAAAATTTTTACAATGTACCCATCTAACAAAGGGCTAATAGCCAGAATCTACAAAGAACTTAAACAAATTTATAAGAAAAGATCAAACAACACCATAAAAAAGTGGGCAAAGGATATGAACAGACACTTCTCAAAAGAAGACATTTATGCAGCCAATAGATACATGAAAAGATGTTCATCATCACTGGCCATTAGAGAAATGCAAATCAAAACCACCATGAGATACCATCTCACACCAGTTAGAATGGCGATCATTAAAGAGTCATGAAACAACAGGTGCTGGAGAGGATGTGGAGAAATAGAAACACTTTTACACTGTTGGTGGGATTGTAAACTAGTTCAACCATTGTGAAAGACAGTGTGGTGATTCATCAAGGATCTAGAACTAGAAATACAATTTGACCCAGCCATCCCACTACTGGGTATATACCCAAAGGATTATAAATCATGCTGCTATAAAGACACATGCACACATATGTTTATTGCAGCACTATTCACAATAACAAAGACTTGGAACCAACCCAAGTGTCCATTGAAGATAGACCGGATAAAGAAAATGTGGGACATATACACCATGGAATACTATGAAGCCATAAAAAAGGATGAGTTCATGTCCTTTGTAGGGACATGGATGAAGCTGGAAACCATCATTCTGAGCAAACTATCCCAAGGACAGAAAACTAAACACCGCATGTTCCCACTCATAGGTAGGAATTGAACAATGAGAACAATTGGACACAGGGTGGGGAACATCACACACCAGGGCCTGTCGTGGGGTGTGAGGAGTGGGGAGGGATAGCATTAGGAGATATACCTAATGTAAATAACAAGTTAATGGGTGCAGCACACCAACATGGCACATGTATACATATGTAACAAACCTGCACATTGTGCACATGTACCCTAGAACTTAAAGTATAATAATAATAATAAAAGCCTGCCTTCAAGAATTCTTAGCCTTAAGATGAGTAAATAAAAATTGTCACTTCCTGTCAGGCTGAAGAACTTCAGACTGTAAGTAAAATCTAAAGTTAGCCTTCGTTTGGCTTCTGAGCCTCAAACAGTTTTTAAATCTAAAATTCGCATATGATCAATATTTTAAAAAATAAAATTATATTTCTAAAAAATATCCTGTGATACACCTGTTACTAGATTATATCCCTGTACCTTGTTTTCAAATCTTGTTATCTACCTATGGAGTGAACTAGATCCTACATTCTCCTAATCTCCCCCAATATTTGGCTACAACTCTCCAACTCAAAACAAAAACTGCTTTATTCCTAAAGCCCTATCAACTAAAACTACATGGATTTTAAGAAATAAGCCTCATGCCTAAGATATGGACCACACAAAAGTTCATCAAACTGCCCAATGTCATGATCAGAGACATTCAAACTACAAATCAAAAAGAAAAGTTAATGTTTTCATGCTATAAATAGCTTTTCCCAAGATGTTAAAATAAGATTCCATATCAGAATGAAACTTATGTCCCCTTTATGCTACCTTCTTCACTTGGCAAGATCATAGTTTAATTAAAATTTCACAATCAAATAGCTTCTGCCAGTAACTTCACAAAACCTAACCTAAGAAACCATTTAGTATCCATTAGCTAAACTGAAAAAAAAAAATGTCAGCACCATTGCTACTACTACATACTCTACCTAAATAAATTTATCTAAAAAAGTTGAGACCCATATACACAAAATTTTTAAATGGGCTGCATAGTTAAAACAGGGCTCACCTAATTCCCTGTGGTCATTTTATTTATTCAATTAGTTATCTTTAAGCCTCAACTCATGCCTCAAAACCATTGTATGAACTAAAATTGTCATATTGCTATTAATTTTACTTTATATTTTCCCTTTTTAAACTTTGTATTTGTTACTTGTTAAAATTTTTACAAAAGTACAATTCATAACAAAATAATGGTGGCCCAGCACTTTTAGATGATAACAAATGACTACAAAACAGACAAAATTAAATTTAATGATGAACTCCATGTATACTTAGCCTGAAAGCCACTCCCTTAAAATATCCCTTGTTGCTGAAATATGAGTAAATGGTTTTAACACTGACTCATAGTCGCCAATGACTCCTCTCATAGTGGAAGGAGACCAACAACTGGAACAGGTCTATCCCAGCACTGAGGGACAACAAAACCTAACTCCAAGATGATTAATTAATCAATGGTACTTTTATAGAAAGATCTTAATCGAAAGGGGTAAATGTGAAAGTTGTCGGAATCAAAATGGAGTAACTAATATTAAGAAAACCTTGACAAATAGAGCCAACGAAGGCCAAAAAGAGAGGGCTCTCATGCTTGCATGTATAGCAAAAAAGACTACAAAACCCACAACCATGGACCAAGATCATTACAATCTTAAAAAAGTATATACTTCTAAAAGGACATCTGCCCAGCAATTGCCTGTCCAA
Organism: Rhinopithecus roxellana; assembly: GCF_007565055.1. Lineage (NCBI taxonomy): Eukaryota > Metazoa > Chordata > Mammalia > Primates > Cercopithecidae > Rhinopithecus > Rhinopithecus roxellana. Next base: position 107,965,429 of record NC_044564.1, read on the forward strand.
ATTTAAACTAGAGTCATCCTTGTCATTGGTCTTAGTAGCCAAGGATAATTATTTCAAAATAATTGTGTAATTCTTCTCTTTTTTTAAAAAAAAAAAAAAAAAACCTTTGTCTCCCATTACGTCCCTGAATATACCCATAGTTTTATAGCATGCATATTCCCATCGCAATGTTCTATTCCTAAATATATATCTTTTCTTTTAGAGAGGCTCTCTCTGTTTGTTATTTAGGTCGACATATAAATAATACATATGTAAAAATAAAGCAAACAGGATAAAGCATTACTTTTAGAGAATTTTGGAAATCTTTACAGTTTTTGTCACAACTTTTCTTGAAGTCTGAAGTTAAATAAAAACAAAAAGGTACATCATCCTAATGTGGAACCAGACCTGTGATTTCATCAAAAATATGATTGCAAAAAGCATTTTTGTAATTTTGGCAACTTTTACTGAGGCCTTATAGGACCACAGGAGGGACAGTAGCCAGTACTTGCATTCTCTCCATAAAATGTTATGTAATACCCCTTCCCGCTCTGCCCTGCACCCATCAACATGATAGGATGGTTTCCCTCTCCTCTTTCCCTTCAGACCCAGTCTTGCAAGCCTGTAAAGGTAAATTGTTTCTTACCTGCCTCCGAAAGTAAAGTGAACCTGGGAGATGAAGAGAGTTGAGGACATTATTCTCCTCTTTGAGAGTTTATAAAGGAAGGCTAGAGCAACTGAATGTTGCTACCATTACCTAAGTCTTTTCTATTTTCAACAAACAGCATCAATAATAATTGTCATTATTCTAAGGTCTCAAATTTGTAAATCTAGCACCCCAGAGATTGATCCTTCATTGTATTTTGTGGGCCATTAGGGCAATCTGCTAATAAAAAAAAAAAAAAAAAAAAAAAAAAAGGTTTTATTTTAAGCACTGGCTTTTTTTTTTCCCCCTTTGGAAGAGTATTGAGTAGCTACTATTTTATATCTAGAAAGCAATCCTAGAGGTATGAGATTAGGAGCCACAGGAGATTGTAATCTAAGTGAAGAACTACTGGTTTATTGGTTTATTTATTTCCCACATGGTCTACCTGAAATTTTATTAACAGAAACTCTGCCCTATTTTCATTACCATCCTTGGAAATTTTTGCTTCCTAGTTGTTGATAGCTATGCATGTTTCACCATGTCTCCCACCGCTTGTCATTAAACTAATTGATATACTAAAATTTTCAGTGTGATGCTGTGAAAGGTTGATGTCTTCACTTTCACTAAATGAAAATTTGAATTATTTGAAACTTCTGGTGGCTAGAAGAGAGACCTTGAAATGTTCCCAACACATAGAAATGATAAATACTCAAGGTGATGTATACTCCAAATACCCTGGCTTGATTATTACACATTCTATGCATGCAACAAAATATCATGTGTACCCCATGAATATGTAAAATATTATGTATCAATTTTAAAAATCCTCCCTTGACATGTAAATTTGGGTAATCAAAAGTAAGTCATATATTTTGGGAAAATCTTTGGGTTTGTAGAAGAGCAAGAAAAGTAGACGCAAAATGTCAATTACCATTGACATTTAGTAGCTGGTAATTTTATAAGTAACTAAACATGTTACTTCAGACCATTATCTGTCTCTCTGTTTGCCTACATGACATACAGAGTAAAAGAGAATTTCTTATAAAATACCTAACTAATTAGAGTTCCAGTTTCCAGTAATGGTGGAGTGAACTGGTAGATCAAACTGCTTGGCAGATGACTTTTATAAAATCTGAATGAGATATAAAAGGACATTGAAAAGCAATCTAAAGCAGGCACAGAGTAGAGGAGAGTTTACTTTTGATAAAATGTGACTTTTCTGACTGAGTGTATTATTCAGTCTCCATAGCTCCTGAAGCAGAAAACCGCAGCTTTAAAAACATGAGGTGGCAGAGGACACAGTTCAGGGCTGGCACAGCAGCTGGAAAATTAGGGAGAAAACGTTAGAAGCAAGAGAGCAGCAGAATGATGGAGACCCACAATCTGAGTATAAACTCTGCACAAATCCATGGCTGACTGCTAAACTACTCACCTGTGAGTCCCAGGGAGGCCAACATCCCAGGGAGGCCAACAAAAAAAGCAGAGAAAAATCAGAAGAGAGTTTCTTTGAAAGATAAGACTGCACTTAGTGAGATTTATAAGTTTACTATTTTTTTAAACTTAAATGTGCACAGCTCAGGCAGCAGAAAGCAGAAGCCTTACTTGCTTGAGATATCAGGGGGCAGATTAAAACTGGAAGAGCAGTTTAAGGGGGAATTTAGGGAGAAAACTCCAGAAGCAAAAAGACAGAGAGAATAAGCCCAGAATCAGAGCATAATTTCTGCCCAAATGCTTGACTAATGACTAATCTACTCAGTCCCAGGAAAGATACTTAGGGAGACAGTCTAAAAAATCAGAAGCTGAGGGAAGAAAGAAAAATCAACAGTGATAGTAGCAGCTACAGGAGACATATGGTTTGACAACTGAAATCTGAGACCACACAAGTCAACTGCCTACTAGAACAAAAACCCAACAATCTTCAGAAAAATGTAACAGAATTCAGAGTTGCTACAATACATTACAATGTCCAGTCTTAACCAAAAGTTATTAGATGTGCAAAGAAAAAGAAGCATGGGAATGCTAGAGACGTTATTTTAATATTAGAGACTTTAAGACAAAAATTACTGCCAGACAGGTGGGTGGATCATGAGGTCAGGATATTGAGACAATCCTAGCTAACACAGTGAAACCCCATCTCTACTAAAAATACAAAAAATTAGCTGGGTATGGTGGTATGCGCCTCTAGTCCCAGCTACCCAGGAGGCTGAGGTAGGAGAATAGCTTGAATCCAGAAGGCAGAGGTTGCAGTGAGCCAAAATCACTCCACTGCACTTCAGCCTGGGCAACAGAGTGAGACTCCGTCTCAAAAAAAAAAAAAAAAAAAATTACTGCCAGAAACAGTTATTTCATAATGATAAAAGATATCAGAATCATAAACATATATGTACCAAAGCAAAATATATGTGAAACAAAAACTTATACAACTAAAAAGAGAAATAGACAAATTCATAATTATGTGTTTAACAGACTTTTCCTATAATTGATAGAACTGAAAAACCTCAGTACAGAAGAAGGTGTAAATGACACTATTTCCTACGCAGATCTTAGCTGATGATCAAAGAACACTACATCCAGCAATTGCAGAATGCACTATCTTTTTAAGTGCCTATGAAACATTCCCCAAGACAGGCTATATACTGGGCCACTAAAAAAATTTCCCAACAGATTTTAAAAGAATATATATATATATATATACACACACACACACATCCTGTAAGATTTCAGTCTTTAAAAACATTTATATATGCTTTAATATTTAATATATATTCTTTGAGTTTATATATAATGTATTTTACATATATCAAAAGAATAAAATTAGAAATCAATAAAAATATCTAGAGAACCCCCAAGTATTTGAAAATTTAAAAATACATGTCTGGGTAACATGCATAAAGAATAAATTACCAGGAAAAATTGAAAATATTTTTATCTGAATCAGGTAGTCAATATGACCTGTCTTGTAGATGTTAATTAGCTTCTTCAGTCAAGTAGTGCTTGTTTAATGGGCCTATGTACAAAATGGCCATGTCAGTAGGAACAGATTCTAAATGATTTCAATAATTATACTGATCAATTTCAATAATATGCTGATTTTGCTACCATTCATGTTAAGTGCTCAAACTGTCAACAGCAATGATCAAATACTGGTTCTATGATATGGCATTATTTCCTAGAAGAACCAACTGGTTATCTGGTGCCAGGTTGGTTATACTGCACATCTGCTATCATGGGGGGAATAACCATTTGTCCTCTGTAGAGATTTCTGGGTACGAATTTTCCTTCCTAGGCCACAGCACTTCTGCTAATACCACTATTCATGGACTTACAGAATAACTGTACTATTGCCTTGCTTTACCACATACTACCTTTGCCCAGGGGACCCATTTTACAGCAAAGGAAGTATCACAATTAACTAATATCTTTGGAATTCAGTGATCTTACCATGGATCCATCAAACAGAAGAAGCTGGTATTATTAAATGGTGTAATGGTCTCCTGAAGGCTCAGTTATGACACCAGTTGTGAGACAACACCATGGGAGGTTGAGATGCTGTCCTCAAGAATGCAATATATTCCTTAAACCAATAGCCAATGTGTGAAATAATTTGCCTATAGCCAGAATTCAGACGTCCAGAAAGCAAAGATATATTCCTCTCACTATTACAGCAAAAAAGACTTACTACAGGGATTTTTTTTTTCTTCCAAGCCCCACAAACTTAGTAGATTTGGAAACTCTAATATCCCAAGAAGAAGTACTTCCACCAGGGAATTCACAGCCTGTTGAGCTGGAAACTGGGACAAGAAAAGAAAGGCACCACTATATAGCCCTAGGTAATTGATTACCATACCAACGGGAAATTGGTTGCTGCTTTACACTCAAGTCAAGGAGGACTATATCTAGAACCTAGAAGTTCATTAACAAGTCCATGTGAGTACACACATATGCAATGGTCCTGATCAGTGGAAAACTGAGGCAACTCAGTAACGAGAGGTGCACCAAGAACCTAAATCTTGTAAGATCAAAAGTTTGGGCCGAGCGCGGTGGCTCACGACTGTAATTCCAGCACTTTGGGAGGCTGAGGCGGGCGGTTCACTTGGGGTCAGGAGTTTGAGACCAGCCTGGCCAAAATGGTGAAACCCCGTCTCTACTAAAAAACACAAAAAAACTAGCTGGGAGAGGTGGCTGGCGCCTGTAGTCCCAGTTACTCGGGAGGCTGAGGCAGCAGAATGGCGTAAACTCGGGAGGCGGAGCTTGCAGTGAGCTGAGATCCGGCCACTGCACTCCAGCCTGGGCGATAGAGCGAAACTCTGTCTCAAAAAAAAAAAAAAAAAAAATACAAAAATTAGCTGCGCGTGGTGGTACGTGCCTGTAATCTCAGCTACTGGGGAGGCTGAGGCAGGAGAATTGCTGGAACTTGGGAGGCGAAGGTTGCAGTGAGCTGAGATTGAATCACTGCACTCCAGCCTGGGTGAAAGACTGAGACTGTGTCTCAAAAGAGAAATAATAAAATAAAATTAAAAAGTTTGGGTCACTCTGTAAAGAGGCTCATACAGTGAAGTGCTGGTGGAGAGAAAGGGAACACGCAATGGGTAGTGGAAGAAGAAAGCCATGATTCCCAACTTAAATTTCATGACCAACCATAGAAGTAGGGATTCTAACAGTTACATTTCATATTGTTTGTCCTCCATCCCCACTCTTCCCATTAGGAAGGGTAATAGTAACGATTAATATTTTATGTCTCAGGGATATGTTCAAATTGAATTACTCTATTATGACACCACAGTTACTGGAACTTTTTGTGTATCCCAAAAGGTGTGTTCAATTTTTATGTGAAAAAAAGTACAAGAGAAGATGTTCAGAGCAAGAAGGAGTAGACTTTACTGGATATCTTCTGTTTATGCCTCCTGATCATCCAATCAGCTCTGTGTCCTGTGAATTTGAGCTATATGGATTACATCAAGGGCTCTCTTGCCCTTGATTTCTGGTTGGGTTCAGCCAATGGCAGACACTAGCAGGAGATAAGATGGCAGGAAGAAAGTAGAGTTATGTTATTTATTCTCCTGGCTCTTTCCCTGATGGGTCACCATAGGCTCACTGCCTCATTCTATTAGTGACAGGTCCCCTAGGATGTCTCCCTTTTCACAATTATTCTTTTGTTGTTTTAATAACTGTTTCCTTACTTTGCTCATCAGACCCAGGATTAGTAATAGTTCCTTGGTATCAGGCCCTAGGGTATGCACTGCACTATGCCTTATTAGTTTTCTTTAATTTCACCCACACCTTTGAGAATAGATTTTTTTCATTATCCTGTTGTAGTGTGTTATTTCTGACCCAAGTCTAACCGATAAAACACTCTACTTGCATGGAGGTTAAGATGTTTACTATAATAATTGTAATAGTGCCCTTTACTAGTCTCTAACCTCTTATTTTATTATTCTTCATTTTTTTTTCTATTTTTGCTTTGCTTTGAGAAGAAATATAACATGTTGATTGAGAGAATGAACTCTGAAGCCAGATTTCATGGGTTTGGATTTTGGCTTTTCCTCTATCTAGCAGTTTGACTTTGGGTAAGTTACTTAGCTTACCCATCTCATGGGGTTGTTGGAGTGATTAAGAATTAATAAGAAGCACTCAGGACAGTATCAGCCATAGAAAGTACTAGGAAAGTGTTTGATTTGACTATTTAAAATATTTATCAATACCTGATACAGTATGCATTTATTTGTTTATTATCTATTGTCCACCCAAATGTAAGCTCCCTAAAGGCAGAGATTTCATTTTATTCATAGCCGAATCCCTACTCTCTAGAAAGGCACTATCTCATAGAACTTTCTGTGATGATGGGATGTTCTATAGCTGTACTACAATACAGTAGCACTAACCACGTGTAGGTACTGAGCATTTCAAATGTGGCTAGTGCTACTGAGGGACTGATTGTTACATTTTATTTAATTTGTAATTAATTAAAATTTAAGTAGTTACATGTGACTAGTGACCACGATATTGGACAGCACAGACATTGCCTGGAACATTATAATAGGTACTCAACGAATTTTTGTTAAACAAGTGAATAACTACCAACCATTTAGAGAAAGCTAGATATTTTGGCAGGTAGAATGCTAAGCACTTTACATACATTATCTCATGCAAACCTCTCAACAAACCTATGAGGGAAATATTACTGTTCCCAATATATAGATGAGAACATTGAGGCACAGAGGAGTTAATTTGTCAGAGCCAGTAAATAGATTAGACTTCAGAACTGAGCCAATGACACGAATTAAATTCAACTCAGGTTGGTTACAATCCTCCAATTTCGGAGTATCAGACTCCCAGTTTTTCTCCCAGGAAATGAAACTACCTTCCCAAGCTCCCTTTCTGTGCTATATCCAGCTCTGATACTACCCAGCCTCACATATAGACTTTCTGACATTCCTAATGACAAATTCCTTGAGTGCAGGATCCACACCTCATTCTTACTTCATTGTCATCTATAGTGTTGGCACTATGTTAGAACCATTCTTCAGTAAATGCTGGCTGAAAGAGTAGAAGATGAATGGATGCTCAGGTGGATGTTTGTAAGGTTCTAAAGGAAGTTAACATCTAGTATCAATTTTACTCACCCAAGAAGAAATCATATGAGCATTTACTGGCTTTAATGCTTTATCTTGTGACCACTGAACAGACCTTTTAGAACAAGTGTTGGCAAATCAGGCAGTAAATATTTTAGGCTTTGTGGGTCATAAGGTCTCTGTCACAGCTGTCCAACTCTGCTGTTCTTGCATGGTAGCAGCCATAGACAATATGTAAATGATGACCATGTTGCAATAAAACTTTGTTTATGATCACCAAATTTTGAATTCATTAATTTTCATATCCCTGAAATAGTCTTCCATTTTTTAACCATGAAATATCGCAAAAAACATTCTTAGCTTGTGGGCTGTACAAGAACAGGCAGCAAGCTGTAGTTGCTAACCTGTGGCCTAGACAGGCAAACCTAGGATTAGAAGCACTGAGTAAGGCCGTACAACTGTGTAGTGAAAACCCATTCAGAAGGGAAAGTCCAAGGTGGAATGTTAGTTTTCTTTTGTCCCCCGCAATTTTTCCTCCCCCGGATCATTCTATATCTTTTTCCTGTTTGCTTTGTCAGGATTGTTCTCAATGTGCATACCTTCCCATACCTCAGGCGTTTTGTCTCTCGTGGCCATTTGTGTTTAAATTGAGGGTTTTGGGAAGACTGAAAAACATTCAAGACCCAAAGTAATAGCTTTCTCACGCACTGAGAGAGATCGTTCCATTGGTGTGAATAAGTCTCTGTGTACCCACCTGATGAAATATAATGCTGGCTTCTAGTTCCCTCACAAAAGAAACAGGCTTCCTGTTTGCGTGACTTGGGGGCGACTCCTGCTTTTCCCTGGCTGCCCATCAGTTGGCGCCTTTTGCCATCCTTTTTCCCCAAGCCGGCTTTGGGGGCCGCGGTCGCTCCGCAGCTCGCGGGTCACATGGCCCGCCTGAGCAAGGGGAGCCCTGCGACCGAGCTGCGAGGCGGGAGGAGGTGAGGCTCGGGCGCACACCCAAACCGCGCTGCGCCCGCTCCTTCTGGGCCCCGGCGATGGCGCCTCCACCGGGATGAGCTAGCCAGCCTGGGCGATACCAGAGGCGGCCCTCGGCGCGCGCAGGGGACCGAGTTGATAGCCCCAACCAGGTAGGTTTCTGTTGCGCACGATCTGCCCAGCCCTTTTGGCGCGGTGGTCGGAGCCCTGGAGAGACACCAGAGCACGGGGACAAGGATTAGGGGTGGCCACAGCTGGCACAAGCAGGGCAGCTGAGGGTTGGGGAGAGGCTTCGCAGAGGGCCTGTGCCCCTGGCAGTGCGCCTCGGGCAGGCGGGTTGCCTAGCGGCCCTGCCCGGAGCTCCGACCGCTTCCTGCCGGAGGATTGCGAGGTCCGGCAGGGTCCCCCGCGCTGCAGGGGCCCGCGTCAGTGCGGGGATGGTTGAGTGCGGCGGGGGCGCCTCCCTGGCCCTAGCCTGCGCCAGCTGCGCTGACAGGCCAACAGAAGGACGCGAGGGGGGCGCGTGCCTGTCTGGGTAAGACCCTCGCCGAGCCTAGCAGGGCCGAAACGCCAAGGGGCCTGGCGCCTAATGGCCGCCCGCAAGCAGGGGACCCTCGCAGCGCGTCCACACCTTAGGTTCGCCTGGCGCGCCGAGAGCGCGGCCGCAGTGTTGGGTTTCTGCGGGCGACCTCGCAGCCAAGGGCTGGGGGAGGGCGACTGGGCAGAGGAAGGCGTCCTTCCCAGCACCTGGAAAAAAACAGCAGAAGGGAAGGAGCACAGCGATGGAGACGGTCAGCTCGGCTACGGGTGGGAAACTGAGGCTCAAGCGTGGCAGGGACTGCCCAAGGTCAGCGACAGACACTAGATCCAGTGCCCTGGACATCGTCCCCCATACTTTTTCCAAGAGGGAGGGTTAATTAGGTCCACGTGGGCGTGTCTCACCCTCTTTCTGGCCCTTGGCTCGGGCGTCGCCAGTGTCGCACTGCGCTCACGGTGTCTTGGGGCGTGAGCTCCTGCAGGGTCGTTGTGACCCGCATCCCCTGCTCGACCCAGACTCTCTCCGGGGGGCCGCAGGGCGGCTCCAATGATGATCTCACCATGCGGACCATTAGCAACACATGCAGGTGTGTGTGCGCGTGCATGTGTGAGTTTCTCCAAGACAACTAATCCTTCTAAGGGGAAATAGCTTTTTTTTAGGGTTGAATTTCTAGAATGCACTGCACTAGGTACTTTATGAGGTGAGAAGAGAAAACTAACATTATTAGAATTATCAGAATGTTGTAAGGATACGCTTATTAGAAAACATCCAGGAAACAAAACTCCAAAGGAGAAACAAAATAAAAATAACTTAAAACTTCAACTTCTAGATGGTTTAGATTTTCTGCATATCTTAAAATTTTCTCCATGTATACACATTTGAAGTTTTGAATCAAAAGTGTGGACCAAGAAATGGTATCTTGTCTTAATTTGCATGTCTTTGATTACCAGTAGGAATTAACACTTTTTCTTCTGTGTAGTAGCCTTTTGCATTTCTGTAGGTGAGTTGATTGTTAATTTTTCTGCCCATTTTTCAGTTGGAGTATCTTTCTCTTCCTAGTTTTTAAGCACTTTATGTGTATTACACATTAAAGTAGTAATTCTTTGTCACATGTTGCACTATAGGGAGTATTTTCTGTTAATTTTTACTAGTTCTAATTCCAAATGATCTTTTGGATACTTTGGTCTATTTTTTATTTTGATGGTTATATGGGAATATAAATTTGACAAAACTCATCAAAATATATATTTAAGCGGTGCATTGTATTGTATGTAAACCGTACCTCAATAAAATTAATTTGTAAAGGCCTAGAAAATTACGATGCTGGGTAATGAGAGAGAATCTGCCTAGTCAGATAGTAAAACCTGTTATAAAGCTTTCGTAATGAAAATGACATGGCACTGGCACCACAATGTAGGGAGAGATAGCTGCCAATATCCACAAACAGATATATATATGTAATTTAATTTATTATAGCTATAGCAATTTAAATCACGAATAAAAAAATGGACTTAACAGGTGCCCTGTCATGTTCACCTTCCCAGTGTCTAACACAAGACTCAGTGTTTAATCGAATGCTTAATTATGATTATAAAAGTAATGCTCTTTGCAGAAATGTAGATATCAAAACAGGAAATTGCCATCCCCATACCCATCATTTCTCCTTCACTAAATTATACTCCACATCAAAAATAAATTGGTCATATCTCTGCATATTTTTCTGTAATTTGCACTGATATAGTTCGCATTTCTCCCTTCTGGTCTTAGTCTACTTGAGCTGCTGTAACATATTCTCAAGGAGTAGGTGGCTTAAACAACAGACACATTTATTTCTCAAACTTCTGGAAGCTGGAAGTTCCAGATCAGGGTGCCAGCATGGTCAAGTTTTGGTGAGGGCCCTCTTCCTGATTTACATGTGAGAGAGCAGAGAAAAGAAGTGATCGCTCCTGTCTTTTTTTATAAGGGCACTAATAAAGAGCATGCATTACTGAGGTCTGCACCCTTATGACCTGATTACCTTCCAAAGACCCTGTCTTTGCATACCATCACATTGGAGATTAGGATTTATAACACGGATTGTGGCTGGGGAGGAGGAGGGCAAACGTTCAGTCCAAAGCACAAATCTAGCTACGATTTCTTTTATGTCAACATATTTAAACCTTTCTCTTTCTTCTTAACATGTTCACAGCATACCCTTTTATGATTCTCTAAAAATCTGTTCCCTTTGCTAGGTATTTCATTTGCCTGCAGTTCTTCCTTTCTTCCGTTCTCCCTCCCACCCTCTTCCTCACTCTCTCTTTCTTTCTTCTTTCTTTCCTTTCTCTTCCTTCCTTTCTTCCCTTTCTCCCTCCATTCCTCTCCCACTCTTTCTCTTTTTCTTTCTACTACAAACAAAACAGCAATGAACATTTCTTATCCATCTTTGGTAGCATGTGTTGGCATTTCTGCAGAGTAGATTCCTAGAAGTAGGATCGTTATGTCAAAGGGGATGCACATATAAAATGTTAATAGATACTGCCCCAACACCCCAACATTTCCTCCAAAAACTGCACCAATTTATATGAAAGTGCCTAGTTGTTGAACTCTGCCACTCCCTCTTGAAGTAAATTAAATTCAGATGTTAAATATAGAGATTAATTATGGAGAAAGGGATCTCTAGTACCAAGTCTTTTCACCTGAGCATCATTTTTCTGTTTATTAATGACTTTTTAAATACCCTTTGGTAGAATTTTGTAGTATATGTATATATTCTGCATATTTCTGAAATTTATTTCTAGGTATTTGGGTTATTTTTTCCCTTTTGATTGGGATTTTTTATTCCCTTAGTTCACTGGTGATTGTTTACATGAAAGCAATCATTATAATATAGATACAGATATGAACATGTAATGCATATATATAGTACCTGTGTATATATACTTGCTATGTATATTATATATTATTTTTGCATATTAATTCTGGTACCAACCATGTTTTGAAAGTCTATTGCCATTTCTAATGGTTTTTCAGTTGAATTTCCTGGGCTCCAAATTTGTGCAGGCAGTCGTGCATATTGGTTGAGAACGTGGGTTCTGGACACAGTCTGCCTGGGTTCAAGTTTTGCCACCTGCTTAAAAGCTTAGTTTTTTAAAGTATAAAATGGGCTTAATAGTCATACTTCTCATAGGCTTTTTATGAGGATCGATAGATGAAATGCTTAGAACAGTGCCTGGCACGTAAGTGCTCCGCAAACATTTACAAATAAGTCCATCTCTACACAGTATATGACCAGCTCTTTGATACTACCAATTTTATAGCTGAGGACCTGAGACCCATAGAGGTCAAAGAGGCTATTTATTTGCTCAACAAGCATTGAGTGTCTTTTATGCATAGTTCTATGCTGGGTCTGTGAAGCATACCAAAGATAAATCAGACTAAATCTACTAAAAAGAGATTTAAAAGTCCAATCAGATCATAAGTCAAGGGCCATAAACAAGGCCATGGAAGACAACAGGCATCATGGAAAAACATGAGCTTTGAAATTTATCCTTGTGCTTGAATTTCCTGCTTGCAACTTGTTAGCATCAGTTTTTTCAACTAAATGGGATTAATTCCATGCTATATGTAGTATGGCCTTAATAAGCGGTAGCTGTAAATAGATGAGTCTGAAGTAGAAAGTGACAAATGAATGCCCTGGAGGAAAAGTTCATAGAAAGGGCCTCAGTACTTAAGGGGAAAAAAGAGATTCTTTCTGGTTGGAGAGGTCAGGGTTGGCTTTTGGAAGAGGTACCTTTTGAGCTGATTCTTGGTTGAGTTAGACAGTGTGAGGAGTAGAAATGCAGCTGGAAAGATAGTTGGAACTGGATTGTGAAGAATGTTGGCAAATAATTTGAACTTTATTCTACAGTCATGGGGGAATCATTGAATAGTTTTACAGAAAAGAGTGCCATGTTCTGACTTATGCTTCAGAGTATCAGATGGATGCTGATCAGGTAAAACATCACCATCATCTGCACAGTGTCCTATGCTGACAAAGGGCTATCATAGCTATTGTCTCTTCATTGTCACAATGACTTTTTTTTTTTTTTTTTGAGACACAGTTTCACTGTGTTGCCAAGCTGGAGTGCAGTAGCACAATCTCGGCTCACTGCAACCTCTAACTGCCTGGTTCAAGCGATTCTTCTACCTCAGTCTCCTGAGTAGCTGGGATTACAGGCACGTGCCACCACGCCCAGCTGATTTTTGTATTTTTAGTAGAGACGAGGTTTCACTGTGTTGACCAGGATGGTCTCAATCACCTGACCTCATGATCCGCCCGCCTCGGCCTCCCAAAGTACTGGGATTACCAGCGTAAGCCACTGCGCCCAGCTGAAGTATTTTTTATTTTCCTATTTCACAGAGAAATAAAATAGGCTCAGAGAGATAAATGATTTTTTTTATACAAATTGATCGAATTAGTGAGCATTAGGACGAGAACTGGACCCAGATCTTTTGGCTTGTGTTGCTCATTCTGGAGGTCAGAAGCTCTGTTAGGAGCCTGTTGGAATCAGCTGGCTTGGAGGTGCTGAGGAGGAACTAGAGTGCGGCAGGCAGGAAGGCTTGACAAGGGGAAGGGGAGGGGAAAAGAGGAAAAGAGAGGCATAATAAAAGAGGCTGTAGATGTGGGATTAGGAAGTGAGTGCATGGAGGTGAGAAGTTAGAACTAACTAGTGTTTTAGACTGAGTTGCCTGGGAAAGTGGTGGTGCCATTCATATAGTGGATTTGGGAAACATAGAACATTCTTGAGCACTCATCCCCTGACTCACACCCTGGTATTGTGTCTCCCACACCCGTGGATCCTTTAGTTTAATTTTCAGAAGTTGCACTAAAATGTAACTGTTGTTGTCACTCCATTTATTCATCTAAGCCCTAGTTCATGTTCATTTCTCAGAATCTGTGTCCTTTACTGTCTTCCCTGAGCCCTACACTCTAGACATGGTAACAGGTAAAGAGCTCTGTTTAGGGAAGAGCTGTGTTTCAAAGAGCACATGCAAAGCATAGATAAGAACTGGCTATGTATTGTTCTGTAGAATCGGAGCTGTAATGGTGCAATCATTATTAGGTCAGCTCAGAGGTGCCAGTCAGTCCACAGTGTCTCTGGAGTGTGGGCCTCAGCCTGTGACATCATGGGCAACTGGAATTCTGGAAAAAGACAATCAGAGTGGTAACATAGACATAGCCCTCTTGTCTCACCCTTATGATTGGGCTGGGAATTAAAAAAAAACTCCTTCCCCAAACTAGCAGTGAAAAGTCCTATGTTTTTATATCTGTTCCCCTAAGGCCATTTATCTTTTATCTTTTTGTTTGTTTGTTTGTTTGCTTTGTTTGAGACAGGGATTTTCTCTGTCACCTAGGCTGGAGTGCAGTGGTACGATCGTGGCTCGTTGCAGCCTCAACCTGCTGGGGCTCAGCATCCTTCTGCCTCAGCCTCCTGAGTAGCTAGGACTACAGGAACATGCTACCATGCCTGGCTAATTTTTGTATCTTTTGTTGAGACTGGGTTTTGCCATGTTGCCCAGGCTGGTCTGAATCTCCTAGGTTCAAGCCATCCACCTGCCTCAGCCTCCTAAAGTGCTGGGATTACAGGCTTGAGCCACCACATCCAGCTGTTCATTCTTCTTAAAAGCAGATCAGTAAGGTGAAATAAATTATAGGTGGCATTGGACACCACAGCCTACTGTGTAACGATTGGTTAAATCTTTTAAGAAAATGTTTTAAAAAGTAAACAAGAACATACTCCTGAATGACTCTATAACTCAATGTGGTTGGATTTTCAGCAAAGCAGTCATCTAATCTTGAATGAAGGATCTGATCCCAGCTCCTGTGTCCTAGGTAGGTGTGGTAGGTTGCATTATTGTTCAAAATGCCCCTCCCTGGAGTACATTTCTGCCCCTCCCTGGAATACATATATTTCTCCAGTATTGGCTTCAGGTGTGGCCATGTATCTTTTGGCACTCCCTTCATGCAGGAAAATGACGTAACTCTGCTCTGTTGAACTTGTGTTATTATGTGGCTTGTTCCAGTCAATGAAATGTGGGTGGAAGTGACCTGTGTCACTTTTGAGAAGTAGCTTTGAGAGCCCGCTTGTGGTGCACTATTCCCCCTTTTTCTCTCTACCACAAAACCAGCAACGTTAAAACAAAACAAACAAACAAACAAACAAAAAACAGTTCTACCTGCCTGGGTCCTAGAGTACAAACAATAGGCAACAGAGGCACAATTGACCTATAAAGGACAAGTAACATGAGCAAGAATTAAACCTTCGTTCTTATAAGCCACTGAGATTTTGGGGATCATTACTGAAGCCTGTCCTTATTCGTGCAGTGTGTAATGATTGGGGTTGGGGGCTGGGTCTTAAGCCCTGTGAGCATTCTAAAAAAATTTCCATACTCTCTGAGCAGATTGCTAGATGCTTTCTTTTCTCCTCAGGATTTAGAAATCGGCCTGTTGCTTTTTTTTTTTTTTTTTCTATTGAATCTTCACTTTCCCCTGCTTCTGCTCTGTGGGAGGAGTAAATCTGCCTGTCCCATTGTTTTGGCCAATGGATGATGAGTAGACTTGATTTGTGACACACTGAAACAAGGATGTAAATGTACCTGCATGTTTTGACTTGGTCTCTTGTGCAGCTTCCAGGCAACATAGGAACACGCTCCAGGTGACTGTTTCTTCTGCAGCTCAATCTAGAAGGAGGGGCATGTGGCATGAACTAATTCTGACCTACATTCTGGAGCTGACCCCAACTGAGCCACAGCTATCCACAAACCCGTATGCAGGAAATACATGTTGTTACTTTAAGTTAATGAAGATTTGAGACTGTTAATCACCCCAGCAAAGCTGATTAATATAGGCAGGGACTATGTGTCCTCTGAACAGAATCCCTCTCTTTTCCTTATTGTCAGTGGAACAGCAGTCTCACAGACATAGTTTTAAAATGAAGGACTATGTGAGATGTTAATGATTTTATTGTCCCCAGTAGGATAAATTCCCTGGGACCCAAGGTTATCCTGATGTCAGTACTAGGTGTTCCCATTTCTTTCCCCTGTGACATATCATAGTAAGTAATAGTACTTACTATGTGCCTGGCATTTTCCAAACTGCCTGCCCTATCTCATTGTCTCTAGTTCCCGCCTCTAGATTGATCCAGCTCCCTTGTGGTAATAGCAAAGGCAGGGATAATAGTCTGAGCAGAAAGCCATTTGAATGCCTCCTTTTCCAAGGCCAATACTGCAGGAGTGTGAGCTCAGCCCAATTCTAGTATTGGCTTCCATTAGTAGTGATGTGGAACTGGTGAGACTACGTGGATGTGCAACCACATGATTTGTTAACTCCATTGCCCTGAGCAGAGCAGAGGAAGAAGCAACCAGTCTGCAATATGCTGGACGTTCATAAACCAGCAAGACTGGGGTTGCATACTATTCCAACCTCTCTTTGTTTTGTTCCCTCTTTGGGTACTATCCTGATCTCTTAGTACTAGGATAGTCTGTCTCACCTTTGAGTCCCATAGTACAATCTGCTTCTGTGGCTGAAATGAAACTTGTTTCTCTACTTGAGAAATTACCATGTCACTGTACTATAGATATTTGATATTCTACACAACTGTAGAGGCTAACTGCTGTAATAAAGTCCAAAAATTATTGGTATCTAGACACAGTGGTTTATGTATTGCTCACAACACAGTCCACTCTAGTTTGGGAGGGTACTGGGAGGTGGGCAGTGGGAGGGACATCTGTTCCATGCAGTCCCAAAACTGGGATATGTAGGTACAGGATTCAAGGACCCAGGCTTCTGCCATCTGGTGACTGTACCCTCCTCTAGATCCACCAGGGCTGTCCATTCAGCTGGCAGACGGGGAAAGAGAAAGTCGAAATGGCACATCTGTTCTCAACTACCTTGTCCCAGGTGTCACTGCTGTCACTTTGCTGACAAGCCCTAGTCACATGACTCCACCTGGAGAAGGCAAGCTAGGAAATGAGGTCTTTCTGTGTGCTCAAGGGGAGAACATGGATATGAGAGCACTGGCTGAGTCTGCTCCACAGCAACCTCACATGATTCCTGGGCAATCCTCCCTTTGCAGTAACTCACAAACTACACAGTTTTCCTCCAAATGTGTATAAACCTCATTATGCTTCTGAGGCAAGAGATTTACTTTCTGTACTGCAGACACCATTTAGTTTTGCATTGACCCTACTAGCAAAGGACTGGCTTTGTCCTTTTAATTCTGTTTTTTGGCAGTAGTCTCTTTTCCATCAGAACATTAGACCTGCTTACTTCTGAAATATTATTATGAGTTTGAACATATGGATAGATTTTAATGGCATTTTTACTCTGCATTATTTTGCTTTCTAACGTATTTTATATTCACAGTAACCCTAAGAGACGGATATTATTATTTCCATTTTAGAGCTGAGAAATGTAAGATATAGAGAGGTAAACTGACTTCCCAACAAGTGAGAGGTAGAGCTAGGATCCATACCAACATGAGCCTGGCCTCAGGCCCATGCTCTGAATCATTACATCACACAGCATTTTTTCCTGGACCAAACTGAGGGCAACTGTCTCTTCCATATTCACCTCTGCCTTTCCCTGCCCCACCCACACCCCCTTCATTGAAAAGCTACTCATGGATCTTCCTCCAGATGTTTCCTCCCTCCCCAAGCCTAGAGCTCTAGAGTTTGCTTGCTTATGGGAGATACTTCCTCTCATTGGTTCCCATGATCTACAAAAATAAAATGGGAGAACAATCAGGATTAAATTAATATGCAATGTTAAGTATAGTTGCGTGAGATTAGAAACATGTGAATGAAAAATGACGTTAAATAACAAAGATATTTCAGAGAATCCTAAGTATTCCTTCTCTTGTTGGACAAGATTTTTTTGGAAATTGCTATATGCACAGTTAATCAACAAGTATTTTCTGGGCCCTTATGCTGGAACTTGCTCTAAATCTGTATATTTCCTTTGTGCCAAGCCTTGCTTTTTTGCCCGTTTTAAGAACCTATTGTCTGTGTACCTGGTGAATAATGATCCTAACAGCCTACCTGGAGATTTTCTGGCACATTATAAACCTAATTAAGTATCTTTAGGCATGGAGACTTGGTTGGATGCACTGAGATCTTGTTACTCATAGAAATAATAAAAACATCCCAGAGGCTGTTAGCAGACACGACCAAAGAAAGGTTTACTGCAGAAAATACTTTAAAGTCTCTAGAAGCTACAGAGCCTTGAATTATAATTTCTGGTTTGATATGTGCTGAGTTCAGTTATTGGCCCTTTGTTTTTTTGTTTTTTGTTTTAAAAAAAAAAAAAAAAAAAAGCTTACCCTTACCATTCCCTACTTCCTCTCTCTTTAGGTTTGATTTCTGATGACTCTGGCCTGAGTTCCAGGATGTTTTTTTCTTGGGACCAGACATGAACAAAAGTTGACCTCATGAGCACTTCAACCTCTCCAGCTGCCATGCTCCTCCGGAGGCTGCGGCGACTCTCCTGGGGCAGCACCGCTGTCCAGCTCTTCATCCTAACAGTGGTGACATTTGGCCTGCTGGCCCCCCTGGCCTGTCACCGACTTCTGCACTCTTACTTCTATCTGCGCCATTGGCATCTGAACCAAATGAGCCAAGAGTTCCTGCAGCAAAGCTTGAAAGAGGGTGAGGCTGCCCTCCACTATTTTGAGGAGCTTCCCTCTGCCAATGGCTCAGTGCCCATTGTCTGGCAGGCCACCCCCCGGCCCTGGCTGGTGATCACCATCATCACTGTGGACAGACAGCCTGGCTTCCACTACGTCCTGCAGGTGGTGTCCCAGTTCCACCGGCTTCTTCAGCAATGTGGCCCCCAGTGCGAGGGGCACCAACTCTTTCTGTGCAACGTGGAGCGCAGTGTGAGCCATTTTGATGCCAAGTTGCTCTCCAAGTACGTCCCTGTGGCCAATCGCTATGAGGGCACTGAGGATGATTATGGTGATGACCCTTCAACCAATTCGTTTGAGAAAGAAAAGCAGGACTATGTCTATTGCCTGGAGTCATCCCTGCAGACCTACAACCCAGACTACGTCCTGATGGTAGAAGACGATGCTGTTCCCGAAGAGCAGATCTTCCCAGTCTTGGAGCATCTTCTGCGGGCTCGCTTCTCTGAGCCACATCTCAGAGATGCCCTTTATCTCAAGCTCTATCACCCCGAGAGGCTCCAGCACTACATCAACCCAGAGCCCATGCGGATCCTGGAGTGGGTTGGTGTAGGCATGTTGCTGGGGCCCTTACTAACCTGGATTTACATGAGGTTTGCCAGCCGCCCAGGGTTTAGCTGGCCTGTAATGCTCTTCTTCTCCCTGTATAGCATGGGTCTGGTGGAGCTGGTGGGTCGGCACTATTTCCTGGAACTGCGGCGGCTGAGTCCTTCCCTGTACAGCGTGGTTCCTGCCTCTCAGTGTTGCACCCCAGCCATGCTCTTCCCCGCACCTGCGGCCCGCCGGACCCTCACCTACCTGTCCCAAGTGTACTGCCACAAGGGCTTTGGCAAGGACATGGCACTGTACTCGCTGTTGAGGGCCAAGGGAGAAAGGGCCTATGTAGTGGAGCCGAACCTCGTGAAACACATTGGGCTCTTCTCCAGTCTCCGGTACAACTTTCATCCCAGTCTCCTCTAGGGTGCCAAGAAATGCCTTTCTGAAGTTGGCCACTTCTTGAAGATTCAAATATTGATCTCTTTATTTAGACATGGTTGCCTGCAGGTATTTCACTGTTTACTGTTGTTAGAGATATAGGCACCGGGGCAGCTGAGGAACATGAATAAGTCAAGAGCCTTGGCTTTGGTAGCCTCCTGGCAGGAGCAGCAGTTTGCCACAGGTCCGGACCTCTCCCTCCACACAGCCACACTGCCTCATGCAGTCTGACCCACCCAGTGAGGATGCATTTGAACCCTGGTTATATTCTCCATCTGTTTTTAAGCTCTGCTTTGTGATAGAGCTTGTGACTGCCAAAAATCTTGTGCACAGTGATATGACTGTTTTAGGATCTTAAGGGTAGGATTTTGTGAAAGGTGAGATCCTTTGGAATTGAGTTCTTTCTCATTGGGTATGAAAATGGATGTATGTTTAGAATATATGCCTAACGAGGCAGGACCATGTAGATAGATTCCATTTGTTTCCTTGACCTGGTATAATAAAAACTGATAAAAGCCGTGCAGTGCCCAGCATCTTGGAGGCAGGTGACCTGGCTTTTCTGTTACCTGGCATTTTCATTTCCTATATATCTGTAGTGCACTGATAATTGATATTGTTAATGAGAACTTTAAGGCACGACAAGATCTGGAAGAGCTTCTGAACCATCACAGTCAGATTGCTTATGTTGAGTAGTGATTTAACATTGAACATTTCTGTACTGCTCTGACTCTTTGAAAACTGGACATTTCAGAATGATATAGTGTGGACGAGCTCTTTACAAATGGCATATCATTTTTCCTGACTTTGCTGGCTGACTGCTTACCCTCATTTCTTTTTCTTCTAGGTAGCATGATGTTATAGGAAAAAAAAAAAAAAAAAAAAGCATGGACTGAAGTCAGAAGACCTGAACTTTTATTTCAGATCTCTGCCATGCCCTAATGATGTGACCACCTTGGGCAGGTCATATAGTCACTCTGGGTCTCAATTTCTTCACTGGTAAAATGAGGGCAGTAATACTTACCTGTTAAAGTTACCTTGAGGATTAAATGGCAGAATATATGTAAAACACCTAGCAAGTGCTTAGTCCATAGAAGACACTTGGCAAACTTTTCTCTCCTATAATAGACATATACAACTCAAGCTTATTTCAGAAAAAAATATTGGTGATGTTGTTTAAAGTATGAGATAGGGCGTGGGGCTGCCACCTATGTACCAGCTATTCCAGACCAAGCCCTGCTAGAATAAAGACTGACTTTTCATTGTGACCTCTGAAGGATGTGCAGCTCAGCTTTCACCTAGCCCCACCGTCAGCCAAGCCGAAAAGAAGAATTGTTCATTCAAACTGGAAATGATCTCCAGTTTGGAAATGAGACTCCTCATGAGCTTATTCTAAGATCAGAGTCTGAAAATTACTTTTCTCAAAAGGTACAAATAAAGGTATTTTAACAGTACTATCAGACTAGTGACCAACAAGTTTCTTTATGAGGATGGATGATGATAAAGAGTTCAAGCAATTGTCCAGTTTGTTTCGATGCCACAGTTTGCTTTTAAATTCCCACAGGGAACTTCCATCTGGAGACCCACTCAACACAGAGGGATTACATAAAGGTTGATCACCCACACTCTGCAGATGAACAAATTGAGACCCAGAGATGCTAAACTGCTCTCCAGGTCACAAACCTGACAGCAGCATAGCCAGAATGGGAACAGAGCTCTTCTGACTTCAAGCCCCGGCACTTTTTTCTTAACCAGATTAATTTTATGAATATCTATGTGGTCAAAGTCTCTTTTGTAAAATCTGACTATAACCTGGACTAAATCATGTCTCTGTAAGCTAAGATGGCAGAAACACATTGTCATGTTAGTTTGGGGGAACAAACAGATCTAAGTATGTGTTGTAATGTTGTAGTGAGCTGTTATGTATCCCCCAGCAATGTCCAAAGTGATCAGAGCTACTAGATGACTTATTACAATGTTCAGATCCCACTCCTTCATTCCTTCTCTCCCAGTGACCTGTCTACCCCCAAGCTTTAGAACTGAACCATCTCCAACTTAGAACTCATTAGAGTTTGTTGCACTGGTGATTGGATCTCCTCATGAAAGTTTTTTGACCAATGCCAGTGGAGCCACTTTAAGCTAGCCAGGCCCAAGATAGGGAAGCACTGCTGGTTTACTTTTCTGCTCTTTCTAATTCAGTTGTCTATTGCATGCAGTCATCCCTTCCCTTGACTTCTCCATTATGGAAGGCTAAGGCCATCCTTTCTTGTCCAGTTTCTCTACCTACACACTAACATGCCTTTTCCCCATGGAGCTGAACTCTGTCAGCTGTCCTTGGACATTTTCTGCAGATGCAGGCTTAGTTCTGCTCTTTTGTTCCCACCCACTTCTAAATCTTCCTCC
Source organism: Rhinopithecus roxellana (assembly GCF_007565055.1). Taxonomy (NCBI): domain Eukaryota; kingdom Metazoa; phylum Chordata; class Mammalia; order Primates; family Cercopithecidae; genus Rhinopithecus; species Rhinopithecus roxellana. Next base: position 107,987,218 of record NC_044564.1, read on the forward strand.
ATTTAATCCCTTATTCTTATAAGGAGTCTAATTTTTGTGTGTTGTCCTTGATTAGGGCAGCTGACAGCTTTACACCAAAGCTGAAGTCTCTCATTTAATCCTAAGCAAGGGGCTAGAGAGAACTAAGATATCCTTCCCATATCAAGGGACATAGGTTACTAGAAGGGTGGAGGTCTCTTAACAGGCTCACTCACCTTTCAGAATTTAAATTATGATCAGGCTTAAGAAGCTCTCTCTTGTGACTGAGTGTATTTGCATAGATATGTCTGTGAAAATAAAAGCACCCATTTTACTAAGGCTTTCTGAGAAGACTTTTATCCTTCTCTGTCTTTCTTTTTCATGAATGGATTTTTCTGATGTAGCAAATAGTATGGGCTCCCTGCCCCCCCGCACAGTTTTGCAGTCCCAAGGGGGCCATTCAGAAGTATTGGCTGCTGCCTGCACAAGCAACTGTGGCCACAGATCCCTGGATCACAGCAATATCAGAGCATTTATCCGTCTTTTTCTGGGTTAAAAAAATTGGGGGTCACCCCTGCCACCCAAATCATCTTACCTCTCACCAGTATACCCCTGGTACAGTGTGGTGATCATTCCTTCACTCTTTCCTGCCTCTTGGTCTAAAAGTCTTAGAATAAGTTGCAGAGCTGCCATGGGTGGTATTCCTGTCTGTGCTCCATTAACAACCCCAAGAACATGCAGCAACACCTGTAGCCTGAAAGAAAAAACCCAGCCTTCCTCTGAGAGAAACACAGGAAACACAGGGATCCCTCACACCCATCCTCCCCCAACTCCCAACACACACTGAAAACAAAACCACTAGCAACAACAAAGTGAAAAACGGCTGTGTGTGATGATGGAAAGACTTCCTCTTAGCACTTGCCATTCCCTCTGCTTGGAATGCATGTAACAAACATTGTATAGGAGCTAAAAGTGTGCACTATAACCAATTCTCAGTCACTAGACCCCATTCTTTGTTCCTCTTCTTCCTGATTTTCTTCCCTAGACCATTTCTTTTTGTCCAGTATTCCTTTGGTTCGTAGGCAGTTCCACTGTGAGTCTTGTACTCTTTCTCATTCATTCATTGCTCACTATGTGTCATGTTCTATTCTAGGTGTTGGGGATATAGCAATGAACGAAACAGAAGACCCCTGACACTGAGGAGCTCATGTTCTATGGGGAAGGTGAAGCAGAAAAAAACTCAAAAGAATAAATAAGGGAATTTCAAGAGGTTTCAAGGAAATCTAACTAGGTAATGTGATAGCAGGACCTAGGGATAGGGAAGGACATGGACTGCTTTAGATAGGATGGGAAATCAGTTGGGGGATATTAAAATTGAACTAAGACCTGAATTACATGGAAAAATTCAGCCAAGGAAAAGCATTCCAGAGAGAGAGAGCACGGCAGTGCAAAGGCCTTGCAGAAAGAATCAGTGTTAAAAGTCCAAGGATGAAAGAAAGCGAGTGTAGCTAGAGCTTGAAGAAGGAGGATGGGAGTGGGAAGACATGAAGGTAAGTTTGCAGGGGCCAGATCATATCAGGCCTGGAAGGTGATATAGCTGTTTAAAGTTTATTCTAAATGCAATGAGAAACCAGCTCCTAGCAAGATAATAAATTGCTTTGCCAGAACATTAACTGTCCATTATTTAGTTCCTTTGCATTCTGCATAGGCTGGTCTTACAAAGGTTCTGTGACAGTAGGGCACCCATTAAAGATCTATTACATAAGGGAACGTGGGACATGCAAGAGCCGATGACAAATGTAGAAACCCTCTGCTTCACTTGGCATCTCTGTCCTTTTCCTCGTCTTTCTGATATTTTAAAGCTACTGTGTTCCTACATACATATGCTATCTGTTCCTTCATTCTCTGATAAATTCATCATTTGCCTTTACATTTTCATCATTTTCACCCCCAAATGGTTAACGTAGGTGCTTTTTTTGAAATCATTTTATTCTTTCATATTTCTGTGTCGGTCGCTAGGAGAAAGACCAGGAAAATCTGTTAAACTCTAAACCAAAAATTCCCATTCACTGCAGAGTGATGATTCGCAACACTGCTGCGATTCAGGCAGTGGGGTGTCCTGAAGTGGCAGCACTTCACCACTGCAGTCCTAATAAATTCAGTCTTTTTGTTTTGTTTTGTTTTGTTTTTTGGTCTGCTAGCTCTATTAAATTTCCAATCATCTTTGACATAGTCCCAAAGATTTTCCAAATAGTATCCAACCTAGAAAACAGTTTCAGTTAATAAGCATTTTTCAGCAAATTCTATTATAGTTGGGATAAAAATATCCAGTGACTTAAAATTACCCAACTTTACATCATGTGGTGCTGTAACTCAACAGTGCATCGTACAGTGTATAAAAATCCCACAGTAATCAACTCCAATTAAAGTGCCTCTCCACCTAAATTAAATTACCAGTTAAATAAATTCTCCCGGATGAGGAGTGTATCTAAGGTAAATTAGATTAGTTCTATCAAACTTGTATTCTGCATTTGCACTGTGATATTCTCACCATTTTTCTTCAAATAACAAGAATGCACAATGCAAATGTTTCCGTTAAACAAACAACAAAATCAGTTAACAATTTTTAAGCAAACAGCTGTAATCTAATTCCCCATTGTGGTTTTTTGTTTGTTTGTTTGTTTTGTTTTTTTACCTGCAAACATTGGCTGCCATTTAATTTTGGAAAAGAAATACACAGAATTTTCAGTTTTCCTATTAGGCATGTTATTCACAGATTTTGGGATTCAATGTTTCTAGCTTTACCCCAAGCAGGGCAAAATTTCTGGTTAACCAGTTTTCAAGTCAACCAGTCTGTGTAGATTCATTTCCAGGAATGTGTTTGTGCAATGCCTCTTGTCCTTCTCAACCCTAACTTTCTCCAGCCCCAGTGTATCCAGAATCCATTTCCAACTGGAGTTCAGCAAAAGTTTGGCTTCCATTTAGCTCCCCCTCCAAATAAGTTTATAAAAGAGGAGGCAGGCTTTCATCTCCTTTCTGGATTGTACACATAGAATACATCTAAATTTTAAAAGCTATGTATGTAAAAAATGGTGTGTGTCTGTATCACATTCAAAATCTAGTTCATGTATTATTCTGCAAGGAAATACATCAAACAAATTAATCATGAGTAAACCTAAATTTAGCAGTTTATCCTTATCTTAATGAATACCTAAATCCTGTTTGCAATATTCACTCAAATGACTCAAGCTTTCTCCTTTTTAATCTTGTTGAACTTTTAGCTGAAATGCCGCAATCTGCAGAAACACATTTCCATGTTTGAATCAGGAAAGGCTTGGAAGAGATTAGAATAACATTATATTTCATTTTACCAGTTAACACCACAGGAAGAACTATTTCAGCCAAACTAACCCCTTCTTGTCACACTTAAACGTTAACCTTAACCCCAACGTAGACACATACTAAAATTCAAAATTGTATCCCAGGAGGCCTTTAGGACAAATTAATTTTTGTTCTGTGAAAGGCACCTTGTGTCATGTTTCATATCAATTTACATTTATTGAGTGCCTACTGAGTGACAGGTGCTGTGCTCAGTGCTGGAGACTCAAAGGTGAGTGAATAAGACATGCCTTCTTCCTTTCAGAACCTTGGCCCCAGTGAGGGAGTTAGCAACATGGGGTAAGTCCTGAGATGGCAGGATCACACGGTGCTGTCTATAAATTGCCCCAAAGCACTGAGACTGTAAGTCATCCCAACTCCCTTATCTTCTCTGCAACCTCTTTTCTGAGGACAACATGATCCAACAAAAAAGTCTCCTACCGACAAAGAGAATGTTTGACACAAACACTTATTTTCAGAAACGATTGTCTCCCAAAGCACTTGGCTTGTCCAAAGATGACTTACCTTTTTGGCAGTCCCTTGCAACACCTGTCTCAAAAAACAATCAAGCTGAACCCAAAGAGTTTCATTGTCCACCCCTCCTTGCTGACAGAAGCTTGCTGATCTGCAAATGGAGAGAGGACTGGGAAGGTCACAACTTGTCCTTGCTCCCTCAAGGTAAGTGTCATCCCGTAAAGCTTGCCTGCTGCCTCATTGCCTTTCCCAAGTCTTGTGCCAAGTCAGTGCTTCTCATATCATAACTTCACTGTAGCTGGTTGCGAGTTGGATCCAGTCTTCTGGAGTTCCCCTCACCGAATGACTACAGCTCACCCATCACATGATGTAAGAGTGCCCTTCTTTGAACCCTGCAGGGTTTTTAACCGATGACCACATATTTCTTCCACCTGTTCTTGTCAGTGTTTCCATAGGGACCCACAGACCTGAAAAGACACATTCCTTACTTTTAAAAATTAATTTGTTTAGACAACCCACACTGGTATTGGCCAGAGTCCTCAGACTGGCTCTGAGGATAGCTGACTAAGTTGCTGCTCCAAAATGCTGGAATATGTCATCATTCACAATCATTGTTCATAACCGTCTGACTACCCTGAACACCCTAAACTTTACCTTCAAGGATTCTCTCATCTGAATGAACTAAGCAGAATAAACCGAACAGTAAGAGTAGGGCTTGAAATCCAATTCTCAACTAATTAGAAAGCATGTATGAGCTAAGAGTTTCTTATCCCATGCCAGGAGGGAAATGGAGAAATTTGATTTATATGTGAAAATTCTGCTTTTCAGCTTTCACTTGCCAAAGATAGGACAACTCAAATGAAAAGAAAAAATGGTATTATCCATTTATTTTCTCAAAAGAGATGCTGGAATGCTTTTTTACATTCTCTTCATACATGGGCAGAGTTTGTGCTGTAAATTTTGCAAGTTGATTTCAGTGCAAGAGATGGTCGCAGCATTAGGATGCATTCACTGGCAAGTAACAGAATCTAGTCTCCCAGGGGCTTAAGCAATAATGACATTTAATTTTCTCACCTGGCAAGAGGTCTGGAGAAGGCAGTTGCAGCAGTGCAGTGATGTCATCTAGGACTCAGATTCTGTCTGCTCTTCTGTTCTGCCATCTTTTGCCACCTTAGCTTCTGCAGCTTCAAATATCATGTCCTCACAGAGCTGCATTCAATGACAGTAGGAAGGGGCTGCGATAAAAAGCTTCCTCTTGTAAAGTCCCTTGGTGGCTGTTTTGTTTATTTTCCTCCTTCCAGGAAGAGCAATTTCAGGAAGTCTCCCAGCAGACCTCTCCTTTTGCTTCGTAGGGCCAGAAATAGGCCACATGCTCACTCCTAGACCAATCACAGGCAAAGGAAAACAGGACAAGCCCAGCTGCAATTCATTCCCTTGGGGCTTGGATAGGGGCCCATCTTCTATGATCTCAGTGGCTCCCTACCCACCACCTAAACAAGATGGGGCTTTTTTCTGGCCAGGAAGAAGAGGCACATGGATAGCTCTTTGGTAAAATGTGAACAGTAACTGCCCTGTTGCTGGGGGAAGTGATCAAGACTTTTAATATCCTTTCTGCTCATGCCATTTTATTTAGAAATTGAAGTAACATGGAAATTTATTTTAATATGGTCATATGGTTAAGTTAGGCACATTATTGAAAACATATTCTAGCTGCTACAAGATTAATTGAAGATATCAAAGCGCTTTGAGAGGCATAGCTTCTTAGATTCCTGGTGGCCCATAAGATTGCATTTTCTTTCTCATATGATAGGACATCTGAACAACTGAACATGAAACATCATGGAAACAATAAGATCATTGTTGCTACTTTCAAGGAAGTACAGATAATCAAATTCAAATTGGACATGGGATTGACCAGATGGCAATGGAAGCTTGTGCTTATTTTCAATCTATTGTGGAATTGTCTTGAATTGTTGATTTGGGACCCATGAAGAGCTTTTTATTTTTTTGAAAATAAATTCACAATTTCAGAAAGTAGTCATATGGATTTTGATGTATAGTATAAACCATGCTGTAAATTTCTGAAGCTCTTTTTGTCATGCAAATATTAATACATCTGTGTCAGAAAGTATTTTCCTGTCTGTATTCAGTTTCAAGAAAAAAAAACTATGATAATGAAATTAAATTATGTTCTCCAAAAAAACACAGTATCCCAGAAAAGATATAGAGGAGTCTGACATGAATCCCAGGAGATCCTGAAATTCCTAGAGATTTGAGCAATGGGTGACACTTTACTCTTCAAGAAAGGAGTAAGAATGAAGATAGGAACTAAAGTCATTCCTACCAACCAGAAACAGAATTGTGACCTCTGCCTAACAGATCCCACAGCTCAGTTAGCACCTAAAGACATCATGTGTCACCAGTCTTTGGATGTAAGCAGTCATGTTAAGATTAAATTATGCAGAGTTTCCTTTGTTGGTAACGCTCTTTCTCAAGCCCCAAAAGTCCTACTAAATATTTCTGGGAGTCTGCAAAAAGGTACCTTACACGTATGTACTCACAAAGAAGTCTGCTAGCTACAATCATCACAGAGCATCTACTTTATCTTTCCTTTCCAGTTCTGGCTCCACACTGCCTTGCAAAGTAACTGGAAAGGCCTTTTACCCTCGCTTATAGTAGCTATTTTGAAACCACCAGTGCCTGTGCCAGGGGTACTATTTTTTAATGCTTCCCCAAATATCAGTTCTCCAGGCTAGGGTAGACTGGTGCAGCAAGACCCAGTGTCTTCTCAGTGGCTTGCCATGACAAAAGTTTGTTTCTCGCTGACACAAAATCTAATTGAGATCTGGGCAACTCTTTAGGGCAGCTGTTTTCCATGAAGCCTCCCTGGTCAACTAAGCAGGTTTAAATTGATAACTTAATCTTGGTTACTCACTAGCTCTTTGCTTCAGGCTGCAAATGCTGGAACTAATCAATACAGCTCTACTTTAACTGCAAGAGGGCTAAAATGTGCAGAGAGGTTCATGTATATGAAAAGGGAGGAGAACAGATTTTGGTGAATACTAGTGATATCTACTTTACAGGTCAGTACTTGGTTCTGGGGGAAAGTGGAAACAATGACCCTCTTTCTAACTGTTGCTTTGTTTTGTCACTTGATCTTGCAATCAGTACGGCTTATGTTCAGAATCTCAAAAACTTTCTCATCAGTACACTCTATCGTAGGCTTCAACATAGGTCAAGGGTGGAAGAAAATGCTATGCCATCTTTCCCATTCTCTCTGACTCGAGTGTGTGTGTGTGTGCGTGTGTGTGTGTGTGAGATTTTATATATGAGTCATTATATATTATATATAATATATGTATGAGCCATGAGCCATTCCTTCTGACTCATATATATATATATATTTCATGACAAATTTACATACACCCTCTTTTCCCATTTTTTTCCATCCTCCTTCAAACAATAACCAACTTGTTTATTACTGTATTATGAAGTCAGACCAGTGCTTGGAATTCAGAAATGTGTTAACGACTGAATGGATGAAAGGAGCGATTGGTTGATGAGTGGGTGAATGGATAAATGATAGTCCTCTCTATCCATAGATGATGCAACAAAGGGAACCTGGTTTCACTATCTACCCTATGAACTTGTCCTGTTACCTTGAGCCTAGTTGTAGTCCTTCTGGCTTAGATACAATTTTTGCCTCTTTTTGGGGCTCCCTTTGGATAGAAATTTTGTTTAACATTAATTATGTCAGTGTCAGGGGTTCAGTTTAGGAGCTGAAATCCTACCATTCAGGGATTTCTAATTAAGGAATATCCACATGAGAATAATACCAAATAAAAAATAAAATACCTTTTTATTAACTAAGCGCCCACTTCTCTCCCAGGGCAGAGATCTTTGTTAAACCAAATCCAATTATACCATGTAAGTTTGCAAACCTAAGGAAGTTTTCCATCACTTCCACCCTGGGTGATGAAAAGGTCTGGAACAGACCAGATACAATTTGTGCACATAGTACATACGCACAGGACAGAGAACGGCCATGTCCTTTCCCAGTGTGCTGCAATAGGGGCCTGTAATTGCCCCTTATTGGGGCATCAGCTTAAGGGAACATCAGCTTAAAGACCCTGCTCTCTAATGGAATGTGGTTTGGTAATTGCCTTGTGCTTTGAGTACTTGAGTAATTCCTCCTCCCTCTGGAAGAAGCTAAAAAGTAAGGAAGACAGAGGGGACGGGGGTGGCAGAAACGCCTCTTCCTCTCCAGACCAAAGTGGAAATGGGAGGAGAGCTGGCTTCTGCTCTTCTTATACATCTTGAACGTAATCTTCACTTCTCCTTTGCCCAAGCCCTTCAGTCCTTTCCCCAGGATCACATTCATTCTACTCCATGACAAAATGACAGTTTTGTCCCCAATCTAGGTCAGTGTCCTCACTCTACTACGTGCTTCCTAGAGAGACAAGTTCAAACTAAGGTTTATAACCACACTTTTGTATAAAGTTCTTCTTATTTTTAATATAAAACTTGCTATGCACTAATACTGAAATCAATATAAACTTTCTTTTGCCAACACATGGATTTCTGGTCATGTGGCCCACTATTAAAAATTCTTGGCAAGCTTATCACAATGAAGAGCCAATTGCTAGATTCTGCTGCTGAGCTAGTCTTCATCTCCTTAACATATTTGCCATAAAATTTTTAAAAATCCATATTAATGAAAAAATTGGGGAGACAGGGAAAGACTATGGTATGATATAGACAGTGTGGGAGGGGAGACTTTGGATGGGGCAAAAATCAATATTCCCCTTTCTGGCTTCTTTCACTATCTCCCATTGCCTCCCAATTATATGCCATCATTTCCCCCATTCACTGTCACTTCTGCCAGCCCGAATAAGTGTAAACAGTCTCTGTCTGTGCCATAAATATCAACCTATTGTGATAGTTCTGTTAGATTAACACAGTTCTACTTTGTTTCCCATTAACAGTACTATTTATTTAGTAGTTCTGTCAACAAAATTTCAGAATAGACAAATAGTGTAGACAGTGCTTCAAAAATATTGTCATTACTGCAGAATCTTGAAAACGAAAACAAAAATGGGGGCAATTAAAAAACATAAGTAGTGATTACAAACATGCCACCAGAGAAGATTGTGGAACAGTGCCCCAACAATTAAAGAAAGAAATGACACAGAAATTCTTCAGTTTTCAGGATGGCAGATAAGAAAAAGAACAACAGAACAACTTGCTGAAACATGGAAACTCTCACTGCTTATAGGATAACACCTGGCTGAAATCAGTTGGAATCATTATGGCCAACTGGAGTCTGTGCACAACAAGCTTGCTGACATCACAGCCTGAATTTCCACTGCATGTTTCGTACTAACTTGCCCCAAATTTGCACATGTATTCCATGAGGTAGCATGAAGAGATAACCGTGCATGACACAGGACTTTCCAGACCTCCCCTTTCCTTCTACCAATCGGGTAAATCCCAGAACCCATCCCCTAAACCTTAATAAAAGTATTGCCTTATAGCCAGCATGTGGCGATAGATTTGAGCTGGACTCCTGTCTCCTTGTTGGTAGACCTGCAATCAAAAGTTATTCTTAGCCAGGCATGGTGGCTCACACCTGTAATCCCTGTACTTTGAGAGACTGAGGCGGGTGGATCACCTGAAGCTAGGAGTTTGAGACCAGCCTGGCCAATATAGTGAAACCCCGTCTCTACTAAAAATGCAAAAAATTAGCTGGCCATGGTAGTGGGTGCTTGTAATCCCAGCCACTAGGGAGGCTGAGGCAGGAGAATCGCTTGAACCCGGGAGGCAGAGGTTGCAGTGAGCCGAGATCGTGCCATTGCACTCCAGCCTGGGTTATAAGAGCAAAACTCTGCCTCAAAAAAAAAAAAAAAAAAGTTATTCTTTTCTCAAAAACCCAGTATCATAGCATTGGCTTCTAGCACATTGGGAAATGAGCCTCTTTCGCTCAGTAACAATGGCAAATAAGTACATTAAAGGATGCTTAACGTTATTAGTCATAAGGGAAATGAAAATTAAAGCCATAATGAGATACTACCACACATTCATTAGAATGGCTAAACTTTTAGGAAACTGAACATGCTGAGTGTTGGTGAGGTTATGTAGCCACTGAAACTATCGTACAGTACAGCCACTTTGATAGACAAGTAGGCAGTTCCTTGAAAAGTTAAACATACACTACCTTTTGATCAGATCCAGCCATTCAACTGCTAGGTACTTACACAAAAACAATAAAGAAAACATGTGTCCATATTAAGACTCGTACAGGAATATTCACAGAGCTTCATTTGTAATAGCCCATAACTGGAAACCATTCAAATGTCCATCTGCAGCAAATGGAGAAACAGATTGAGAGTATCCATACCATGGAATACTACTCAGCAATGAAAACTATTGATATGTGCAGCAATATGGATAAATCTCAAAATAATTATGCTGATTGAAAGAAGCCAGATCAAAAAAAAAAAGTGTGTATAATGTCATTCATGTAAAATTGTAGAAAATGCAAACTAATCATTATAGTGACATGAAGCAAATAAGGGTTGCCTGGAGATGGGAATGAGGTGAGGTGAGGTAGGGAGGAAGAATTTACAAAGGTGCATAAAAAAACTTTTAGAGATGATGAATATGTTCAATGTCTTGATCGCAGCGATGGCTGCGTGAGTGTATACACATGTTGAAACTTACCAAATGTTATGCTTTACATATACGCACTTTATTATGTCAATTATATCTCATAAAGTTGTTGTTTAATAAAAGACTTTTTTTTTTTTTGAGACGGAGTCTGGCTCTGTCACCCAGGCTGGAGTGCAGTGGCGCGATCTCGCTCACTGCAAGCTCCGCCTCTGTGGTTCACACCATTCTCCTGCCTCAGCCTCCCGACTAGCTGGGACTACAGGCGCCGCCAGCATGCCCAGTTAATTCTTTTTTTTTTTTTTTTTTTTTTTTTTTTTTGTATTTTTAGTAGACACGGGGTTTCACTGTGTTAGCCAGGATGGTGTTGATTTCCTGACCTCATGATCCGCCCACCTCGGCCTCCCAAAGTACTGGGTTACTGATGTGAGCCACTGCATCCAGCAATAAAAGACTTTTAACAGTGGTTTTTGCACCAGCCAAAGATGAAGGAACCGGCTTGTATCTTTCCATTAAGTTTTAAATTACTCTCCGGAAGCTCCCTTGAAAGTGTAGGTCAGCGTAGAGGAGGGGTGAGCGTGCTGAGTCACCTATCACCCCACTGTGTTTTATCCACTGGTTTGTTTATAGTTTCTCTAAAGATTTCTTTCCAAAAAGACCAGGTTAAGAAAAAAAAAAATGGAGTCTTTAAAATTCACTGGATCTTTAATGCCCGCTAGCTGTAACCTTTTATCAATCTAAGATTCTATAAATGAGGAATTTTGTAAAATACTGTCTTTTTTAACTGAAGATGCCTTCAATTATAAAAGACACAGCATATCCCTTTCCTTAACAGCTTTTCAGGGGAAAAAAGCAAAATAAATAAGAGTATACTTATTATGAGATGCACGTCAATTTCAAAAATGTTCTGAAGTATGGTTTTAGAACACACATTCCAGCAAGTAGTCCTAGAGTTTTGGAAAGGGGTGGGTGGGATTGGCCTTCATAAACTTAAATTGCCTGAGTTGTGGTCTCAGCACCTGGGCTAGTCTCAGGCACCATCTCCTTCCTTTAAAGAAGAAGCAATACACTACAACCCTAAACAATGTGTTCAACACTAGTTTTGGTTTGTTTTGTTTTGTTTCTGTTTCCAGGCTTTGTAGATGGTGAGGTTATAGCCAAAATCCCGCTTAACCCTTAAAAATTTAAGCTAATTTTCCTTCATTTATTTATTCAATCAACAAAAACTTATTGGGCACCTGGCACTATTCTAGAGTCTGGGGACAGAGTAAGAAACAAGACAGATGGAGTCCCTGACCCCATAGAACTTACATTCTAACAAGAAAACAAATATTTAAAAAGTAAACAGCCAAAACACAACATGTGTTGGGCATGGTGGCTCATGCCTATAATCCCAGCACTTTGGAAGGCAGAGGCAGGTGGATCACCTGAGGTCAGGAGTTCGAGACCAGCCTGTCCAACATGGTGAAACCCTGTCTGTACTAAAAATACAAAAATTAGCTGGGCATGGTGGTGCCCACCTGTAATCCCAGCTACTTGAGAGGCTGAGGCAGGAGAATCACTTGAACCCAGGAGGTGGAGATTGCAGTGATCTGAGATCGTGCCATTGTTCTCCAGTGTGGGCGACAGAGTGAGACTCCATCTCAAACAAAACCAAAACAAAAAACACAATATGATTTCAGATTGTGATAAGTGCTCTAAGGAAAAGCAAAGCTGCTTAAGGATGTAGAAGTTGTGTGTGTTATTTCTGATAAGGTGTTATAGAGACTTCTGTGAAATGGCATTTAGTCAGGGATATGAATGAGTAAACTATGTAAAAATCTGGAGTGTAGCATTCCAGGCAGAAAGCACAGCAAGTAGCATAAGTTCCTGAGGTGGACATAGCTTGGCCTGTTTAAGGAGCAATAAGGTCAGTATGGCTGGGGTACAAAGAGAAAGAGGGAGTGGTCAGAGATGAAGTGGGAGAAGGAAGCTCTTTTAGGTCACAGTTAGGAGCTGGCATTTTATTCTCAGTGTGATGGGAAGTTATTGGAGAGGTGACAAGTTTCTGAAGCCCCCACTGAGATTCAGAAGAAACATCTTCTGAGCACAATATTGACATCAGCAGTCTTATCTAATCTCCTCTACTGCAAACGATTAGATTCCCTCTGTTGACCACAAAAGATAAAAGCACAAAGAACACTATACTGTGCTGGAAATCAATGAAAAGGATCAGTCACGTGCTACAGATGGGAATTTTTGCAGGATGCAATACAGATGGGATTAGTTTGAAAAAATGGCCAGTTCTATCTATTACAACACAGTCACAAGAAGGAACAGCTAACCAAAAAGTGGACCCTAGCAGAACTCACCTGTTTACTCAGAGGCTAGGGTCAGAGATGAGGGTGAAGCAAGAGATGATCTCGGGGTATATCTGGATCCCCCCAACAACTCTGGAACAGTTTACTTGATACCGGAAGTCATACCAAGCAGGATCCTTCAGTGTTATTTGCTGCCAACTTGCCTTCAACAAGGATAAATATGATTGGCAAATATCCGGGGTGCTACCTTGGCTGATATCTAACAAGGCAAACCTTGTTATGCAAAGAATAAAGGCATAGACCCACCTACTTTCTAATTACACAGCAAACAAAAAATGAAGCCCTTTAGTATACAAGTGAATTTCCTAGCCACAAGTACCTCAGGAACTGGTGGTTTCCACACTATCCCCAGTTTGATGCCCAAAGTAGCAAAGAAAAACAACTTAAAAATCAAAATTGTCTATATGTCTTTCATTTAGACATCACAAAAACTCTGAGAGATTACATTTTCACTTTCCATGCGAGGCAATCAGAAACTATCCTAAGCTTACTTCTTTAAGAGTGTGCAAATGGGAGCATTTATAGGTGATACAGAGAGATAAAAAAGAAGATCATCAATCTATCAGAGAAATATCTTCCCATGAAATACAGTTGCTACAACAAGAGAAATTTTAGAAAATTCCAAATCAAGAGTTTTTGCCAGATTCAAGAGGACTTTGAGCCAGGTGTGTGGATCATGCTTGTAATCCCAATGCTTTGGGAGGCTGAAGTGGGAGGATCGCTTGAGCCCAGGAGTAAGAGGCTGCAGTGAGCCATGATCACACCACTGCACTGGGTGACAGAGCAAGACTTTGTCTAAAAAAAACAAAAAACAAACTTCAAGAGGACCTCGAAACTTCAAATCGAGAGCACATAGTCATGAAACATTAATGAAAAAATAATCTAGAACCATCTGTTGGTTGTAGTGAGTATGATAAGCCTGTCTGGGTCAAATTTCTTAATCCTATCCTGCCACCTCCTTTCAATACCTTGAAAAATGCCACCGTTAAGAGTATGTGCACAAGTGACAAGTTATGGTCCCGAATCATGATCTCATCTATCCTTGTGAGCTAGGCTGGACGGAATGTCTTGAGCCTAAATGAGTCCTCTTCCTGCCCATGGGGCTTCCTTCACTCTGGTTCTTCCTTAGTCCTCTAAGTGGTGAGAGCAAAGTTTTTAACTGGGAGGGATAACCCAATGTCTTTCCATAGCACCAGCTGCACGGGAGCAAAGGAAGAAGCCGTTCAATAGAAAAGACATACCTAAAAAGAGAGAACTCCAAGACCAAGTGGCATTGAAGCATTTATCCTAACCCGATTCTACATCTGTATCTACACCCTTCTCACTGAAGTACTGACTTTACTGAGCTATCAAAGGAGAAAGCCTTGAGCTCCCCCTAGAGGACGAAGTATGTAGCCAGTATTTCCCGATCTGAGCTCTCTGTAGGCTTCACGAGTCTTGCCTCCCCTTCTCTGGAAGAGGCACTGGCGCCCCTCTTACTGCCTTGGGAACACGTCTTTACAGCACTTACTGCAGTGTGTTATTTGTTGCAGTTCATCATTCCCTTACACATGTGAACCTCTTGACGGCAATCAGACTGTCATTAGGTTTTCTCGTCTATCTCTTAAAATGGTGTCTGGTGCAAAGCGGGCCCTCAGCAACTGTGTTTGTTAGGGAAATAAAAGCATTCATGAGAAACAAAAAATATTAACATTCCTAGAATGTTAATATTTTATCTTTCAGTGCTCAGTTATTTCTCCTGCTGTCTTTTCTACTTCTTTACTCCATCACATATTATAACTAGCAACTTACACAGCCCTTGTTCATACAATATGACACTGAATCCTACAATTCTATGGGAATAGAATTTCCCTTTTGCCCTTACTAGGAAAGAAAACTGATACTCAAACAGGTGAAGTGAGCTGCTTAAGGTCACATAGCCAGGAAGTATTAGAACAAAGAAACAAAGCCAGGTTTTTCTGACCAGATTTCATGATCGACTAGGTGACTTTACTGTGTTCCTTTGGATTTTTACCAGCTTTAGCTTTAGTTTGTCTGCAGCAGCCACCCATGCACACTGTATACACACTATACGCACAGGCACACTGCACATAAATTAGCGAAATAAAGATAACTTCTTCTGGCTCTCCCTTCTTCCTGCTTTTATAAAACGATCACTGATTGTAAAGCATTCAAACAATATACTCATTCTCAAGCTTGATTGCACATTGAATCATCTGGGTAATTTTAAAAATTACTAGAACCTGGGTTCACTTCCAATAGTTCTGACTTAATTTGTCTAGAGTGGGCTAAGCATTCAGATTTTTCATATGTTGTTAATGTACTAAGTTGAGAACCACCACTGCAATACAGAAAACTGTAAATAATTTGTTTTAAATCTGTAATTCCTTGGCCAGGCACGGTGGCTCATGCCTGTAATTCCAGCACTTTGGGAGGCCGAGGCCAGTGGATCAGTTGAGGTCAGGAGTTCAAGACCAGCCTGGCCAACATCGTAAAACCCTGTCTCTACTTAAAAATACCAAAATTGGCTGGGCGTGGTAGTGCGCGTCTGTAATCCCAGCTGCTCAGGAGGCTGAGGCAGGAGAATTGCTTGAACCCAGGAGACAGAGGTTGCAGTGAGCCAAGATCATGCCACTGCATTCCAGCCTGGGCGATAGAGCTTGCAAGACTCAGTCTCCAAAAAAAAAAAAAAAAAATGTAATTCCACCACTCTTGAGATGATGACCACCATAGTTAATATTTTGGTAATTTCTCTTCTCTTTGCATAGAAGCATACATCCGGTGTTACAAAACAGGGATAACATACATGTGGTTTTGTAACTTAGTTTCTTTACCTGCACCCTTCTTCTCACCTGTATGTGTGTGTATGTCTGTAGCGTGTACTCATATGTACACTTTAATGACTTTATAGTATTTCACTGTATAAAGGTAATACAATCACTTAAAATCTCCTCCAGATATATAGATAGATGATAGATAGATTTTCTGTTAAAATCACTACTTCAGTAAACACCCTTTGTGTATACTATGAAGCCACCAGGCTTGTTATAGCATCATTATTTATCTAATCTGATTTGCAGGTTATTACAACATTTTCTCCTCACCAATAAATTAAGAAAAATGAGATAGGATGCAAGGAAGAAAAAAAAAAAGACATGAAAGGCAAGTCCAGGAAACAGAAAACCCAACTCTCTTACATATTTTCTGGGCTTATTTTGGACACATATTAGAATTATGCCCTTTGTTTGAAACCAGGGACGACCCATTTCCTAACCCTGATTTCCTTGGAGCCCTTTTTCTGTAGCCGAGGGAGGGGTGAACAAGAAGCAGCACACCATAAAAAAGGATGAGTCTGTGTCCTTTGTAGGGACATGGATGCAGCTGGAAACCATCATTCTCAGCAAACTATTGCAAGAACAGAAAACCAAACACCGCATGTTCTCACTCATAGGTGGGAATTGAACAATGAGATCACTTGGACTCTGGAAGGGGAACATCACATATCGGGGCCTATCATGGGGAGGGGGGAGGGGGGAGGGATTGCATTGGGATTTATACCTGATGTAAATGATGAGTTGATGGGTGCTGATGAGTTGATGGGTGCAGCACACCAACATGGCACAAATATACATATGTAACAAACCTGCATGTTGTGCACATGTACCCTAGAACTTAAAGTATAATTTAAAAAAAAAGAAGAAGAAGCAGCAGCACACCAGGTATATATTCCAGAGGCAGGGTCTCAGCAGGGTATTCATCAGCCACAAGAGGTCACTAGGGGGATTAAAAAAACCCTCTGCTTCCCTGAGCAAACTCTCCCAGGTGAACACACTAATTTTCAGGATGTGCTGGCAATGGTAGAAATGATAGGAACAGAGTGATCTGACAGGATACTAGAATTCTGAATTTATTGTAGACATTGATTTACTGCAACATGTAAAGAAAAACATTTCTTTTCCGAATCACACCAGCATTGTTTTAGGAATTTTCTTGCAATAATAGAAAAGGAGAGAGAAGTGATTATGCTCATAGGCTTTGGAGCTATAAATACTGAAATCATATCTCATTTCAGTAAGTTGCATAAGCTTCCATTTCCTCATCTGGAAAACGGCCACAATGAATGATGATACCTAATAAATGAAATAAGCCTGCAAAATGCTAGGTACATGTTAAAAGCTAAATAAATATTAGTTGGGTTTGTGTCTGTGTTTGATATTAGAGGGGAGATGAGTTTGGTTTGGGGCATTTTGAATTGGACATGCTGTTGAAATATCAAAATAGAGACAATAGGAAGAGCAGAGGGAAACAAACATGAACATACTGCTCATGGGGGTGTTAACTAAACATGGGGACATACTCTCTTTGTTATACAATTGGCAGTACGTTTTGAGAACTAAAAGTGTTTTCGTTAGTCAGGATACAAAGTATATAAAAGGGACCCCAAAATACCACAGCTTAAACTAGGTCAAAATTTATTTCAATCTAATTTAATATCCAGTAGACAGGCAGTCCAGGGCTTCCGCCATCCAGAGCTGACTTTATGAGGGTTTCTCTTGTGCAGTCACACAGAGCCCTACAATCAGAAGGGTCCGATGTGTAGCTTGATGCTCTGCTGCTGCCATCTTGAAATTCTTCATAATTTCATCTTTGAATTTGTATTTTGTAAGTCAAATCCAATGGGACAATGAAGCATGAACATAAACAGAGGAATACACAGTAGGTGCATCTGTCCTTCCTTTGTGTGACACCTGTCATTCACAGTAGGTATATCATGTCGTGCCACCATATTTGAATGTAGTAACGGCAATGCTCTCTGACCACAGAATCCCAGTGGATCCACGATGCATGGGAGTTTAGGGAGACTCCAAGTGAGTACAAGTTAAGTGTGTTATGTCTATGACTAAAGAAGGGTCTGGGAGAGAGTATGACAGATCCCAAAAGGCCAAGCTTTCCATTCAAACTAGACTTGCTTCTGTTCCAGAAAGAAAGCAATGGCATTGTAAAAAACATGAACAACCAAGAAACCCCATCACATCCTTTATTACTTGTGCTACTTGCCTGTATCAGCCAGCCACTTCTTTGAAAATGATGACACAGAAAGAGAACAATAGGGTAACCTGTAGTTCCTTTTCCTGTCAGTCCTTCCTTACTCATCAGTAGGTGGAAGACAGAGAATGTTGATAGAATGTATTTTATCAAGCAGTGAAATAGAAACAGTTGATTTTTTTGTGTGTGCATTGTTCCTATTCTTCTGGTAAGAATGAACTACATATTCATGTATGAACCACAAAATACAAATTGTAATTTTTGTGATTCTACATGAGTTAAATGTTCTTATATCTGCATTTAAAATGGGTGTGGCACAATATAAAAATGAAAATTTATACTGATTCAAACTTTTAGCTTCCTTTACTTAAAACGACATTAAAAAGTAACAAAAATCTGGTAAGAAATGAAAAGAGCTTGGAAGAAAGATAAACTTTGTATTTTATTACCTTTAATGGCACTTCCCCCTCTTTTTTGAACAAGAAGGCTTATATTTCCATTTTGCACTGAGCCCCACAAATTATGTAGCCAGCCCTGCTATATTTTCCACTTGTGGGTTCTGTGTCTGCTTCAGCTTTTGCTATCTTCTCACCAGTAAAGAGCTGGGGAAAAAACAATGACGGGCAATTGAAGGATAATTCTTTCTGTTTGTTTGTTTGTTTTTGTTTTTTGAGACAGTCTCGCTCTGTCGCCCAGGCTGGAGTGCAGTGGCACGATCTCTGTTCACTGCAACCTCGCCTCCTGGGTTCAAGTGATTCTCCTGCCTTAGCCTCCTGAATAGCTGAGATTATAGGTGTGCACCATCACACCGGACTAATTTTTGTATTTTTAGTAGAGATGGGGTTTCACCGTGTTGGTTAGGCTGGTCTTGAACTCCTGACCTCGTGATTCTCCCACCTCGGCCTCCCAAAGTGCTGGGAAAACAGGCATGAGCCACCGTGCCTGGCAAAGCATAATTCTTTAATGGGCCCACATCATTACACTCACATCTCACTAACCAGACTTCAGTCACACAGGCACATCTAGTTGCCAGGCTGGCTATATAGAAATATTATTAACGATGTAGCTATAGACCCAGCTAAAACTCTACTACTTTAGAAGGGGAAAATGGATATTGGGGAACAATTTGCAGTTGGCCACAGAATTAATTCAATTTGATCTAATATTTCTAGTCTTTGAAGTGTATGAATGAGAAAAGCAGAGGTGTATAAAAAGCTTTACCTATAAGGTTATTCATTGCATCTTTATGTATAATAACAGCAAACAATTAGAAATAAGCAGACTTCCAATAACAGAAGTTGGTTTGTTACAAGAAAAACTTGGGATTTTAATGTCCCCTCTAAACTGAGAAGGAAGGAAGACACCAAAGAATGACTTGAACAAGTCCAGCTTAATGAGTAGCTGAGTTTATTAGGACTTATGCACAGGGCACTCCTGGGTGGTGGCGGGGCAGCTCTAGAGATCCGCACCACCTCCCATCTCTGAACTGCTTTTAAGCTAATTTCTGGCTCTTTGCCTGCTGTGTTTGAGCAATGAGACTGTTTTTCTTGGTAGGTTCTCAGATACTCTCCAGGATATTTGGGTTTTCAGGGACACTTGTTTGGTTCTCTGCTGAGCATCATGACTGTGAGTCACTGCCCAGCCTTCAGGGTTCAGGCAGCAGACATATATACCCTCAAGTAACCTGGTGGGGAACTTGTCACACTACCAGTCAAATAAATAAAGGCATATCTATATCTTAGAATATTATAGACCTATTAAAAATTACATTCTCAGAGACGGTTTTCCTGTGATTATGTCATAGGAAAACGCTCAAGATGTAATGGAACACGAAAAAGCAGAATGCAAAACCCTACATATAATGCAATTTAGTGGCACTTTTTCAACTATGAGGGTGGTGTCTGGGTTTATCCAGGGATCAAAAGGACAAGACTACAGGCCTCACAGGGTAAATTTCTCATGGCATATGGTTTGAACTATAGCCCTGCAGCATCAGAAGCTGGATTTTATTTATAGGCTCAGAACAGATACATTTCTCAAAGTGAATCATCTTAACCAGGATCACAAGATAAAAACATAGATCCAAAAGACTAGTTATTCATTTACAATAAGGTGTAATAGTGACATAAACTGTGTATGTGTGTATGTGTGTGTGTGTGTGTGTATTAGTCCATTTTCACACTGCTGATAAAGACATACCCCAAACTGGGCAATTTACAGAAGAAAGAAGATTATTGGACTTATATTTCCACATGGCTGGGGAGGCCTCACAATTATGGCAGAAGGTAAAAGGACGTCTCACATGGCAGCAGACAAGAGAAGAGAGAACTTGTGCAGAGAAATTCCCCTTTTTAAAACCATCAGATCTTGTGAGACTTTAGTGAATAAGAACAGCAACAGCATAGGTAAAGAACAGCATAGGGAAGACTTGCCCCCATGATTCAATTACCTCCTACCAGGTCCCTCCCACAACACATGGAAATTCAAGATGAGACTTGGGTGGGGATGCAGCCAAACCGTATCACTCCACCATGGCCCCTCCCAAATCTCATGTCCTCACATTTCAAAACCAATCATGCCTTCCTAACAGTCCCACAAAGTCTTAACTCACTTCAGCATTAACTCAAAAGTCCACAGTTCAAAGTCTCATCTGAAACAAGGTAAGTCCCTTCTGCCTATGAGCCTGTAAAATCAAAACCAAGTTAGTTACTGCCCAGACACAATGGGGGTACAGGCATTGGGTAAATACAGCCATTCCAAATTGGCCAAACAATGGGGCTACAGGCCCCATGCAAGTCCAAAATCCAGCAGGTCAGTCAAATCTTAAAGTTCCAAAATGATCTCCTTTGACATCATGTCTCACATCTGGGTCACACTAATGTAAGAGGTGGATTCCCATGGTCTTGGGCAGCTCTGCCCCTGTAGCTTTGCAGGGTACAGCCTCCCTCCCGGCTGCCTTCATGGGCTGGTATTGAATGTCTGCAGCTTTTCCAGGCACACTGTGCAAGCTGTCAGTGATCTACCATTCTGGGGTCTGGAGGACGGTGGCCATCTTTCTCACAGCTCCACTAGGTGGTGACCCAGTAGGGACTCTGTGTAGAGACTCTGACCCCACATTTCCTTACTGCACTGCCCTAGCAGAGGTTTTCCATGAGGGCCCCACTCCTGCAGCAAACTTCTGCCTAGGAATCCAGGCATTTCTATACATCTTTTGAAATCTAGGCAGAGGTTCCCAAACCCCAATTCTTCACTTCTGTGCACCTGCAGGCTCAACACCACATGGAAGCTGCCAAGGCTTGTGGCTTCCACAGTCTGAGGCAACAGCCCAAGCTGTACATTGGCCCCTTTTAACCATGGATGGAGTGGCTAGAATGCAGGGTACCAAGTCCCTAGGCTGCACAGGGCAGGAGGGCCCTGGACCCAGCCCATGAAACCATCTTTTCTTTCTAGGCCTCCCAACCTGTGATGGGAGGGGCTGCTGTGAAGACCTCTGACATGCCCCGGAGACATTTTCCCTTTGTCTTGGTGATTAACATTTGGCTCCTCTTTACTTATGCAAATTTCTGTAGCTGGCTTGAATTTCTCCTCAGAAAATGGGATTTTCTTTTCTATCACATTATCAGGCTACAAATTTCCTGAACTTCTATGCTCTGTTTCCCTTTTAAAACTGAATGCCTTTAACATTACCCAAGTCACCTCTTGAATGCTTTGCTACTTATAAATTTCTTCTGCCAGATACCCTAAATTATCTCTTTCAAGTTCAAAGTTCCACAAATCTCTAGGGCAGGGGCAAAATGCCGCCGGTTGCTTTGCTAAAACACAATAAGAGTCACCTTTGCTCTAGGACCCAAAAAGTTCTTCATCTCCATCTGAGACCAACTTAGCCTGGATTTCATTGTCCATAGCATTATCAGCATTTTTGTCAAAGCCATTCAACAAGTCTCTAGGGAGTTCCACACTTTCCCACATTTTCCTGTCTTCTTCTGAGCCCTCCAAAGTGTTCCAACATCTGCCTGTTACCCAGTTCCAAAGTCATTTTCACATTTTTGTGTATGTTTTCAGCAGCATCCCACTCTACTGGTATCAATTTGCTGTATTAGTCCATTTTCACACTGTTGATAAAGACATACCCAAGAGTGGGTAATTTATACAAGAAAGAGGATTAATGGACTTACAGTGCCATGTGGCTGGAGAGGCCTCACAATCACGGCAGAAGGCAAGGAGAAGCAAGTCACATCTTACATGGATGGCAGAAGGCAAAGAAAGAGCTTGTGCAGGAAAACTCCCCCTTAGATAACCATCAGATATCATGAGACTTATTCACTACTACGAGAACAGCATGGGAAACACCGGTCCCCGTGATTCAATTACCTCCCACCAGGTCCTTCCCACATGTGGGAATTCAAGAGGAGATTTGGGTGGGGACACAGCCAAACCATATCTCTGTGTGTGTGTGTGTGTGTGCATATCTATGTATATATACTTATATACATCATCCCATATATATGACATAAATATATAGAGATGATAATACAGCATGGCCAAGGAAATTTCAGTCCAACAAAAAGATGGATGGTTTTATTCTTAAGGAATTATCCAAGAGGATTTTTTGAGAAAAGCAGCCAGAGTGAGACAACAACCACATTTCTTAGAGGATCTTAACTTCTCTCTGTAAAGAATTACAGACAAATGGAGGCATAGAGCTTCTATGTCCTCCAGCTGTTTTCAGGACTCCTGGTGCAGCTGGTGAGCAGAAATACTAGTGATGGATTCCATCTCCTGTGGAGAAGAGATGTGGTGTGGCACAAGGAATGAGTACTGAAATTAATCTGTTCTAAAGACTTGTCTGGGACACCTTTGGAAGAGAGGAAAGGGAGGGTGTGAGATAGTGAGAGACTCTGGAGTATTTATGGAGTGAAAAATCAAAGAAAAGTGGGTATAAAGAAGTGTTACTGTGCTTATGAATCTGATCTTTGTTAATGTCCCTTGAGAAACACAAATATGCTTTTAAATTATTTTTTCATTACTTCTGATTACATGTGTTCATGGCAGGACTGAATTCCATGGGACATTGGTTTATAATCAAGTAATATTCCAAGGATACAAATGATATAAAGTAATTAATGATATCAAAATCTTAATATTAACAGTAAAAAAACAAAAAAATTATTTGTAATGGCCCCAAAGACTTTGATAATACTCAACATCTGTTCTTTTTTTTTCCTTTTGACAGACGAAACATTTAAGATATATATCCACTGAAAGAAAATTATTAAGTACCCTTAAGACGGCAGTCTTCAAGCTGGGAGTGGTGGCCCAACCCTGTAGTCTTAGCCACTCCAGAGCCTGACGCAAGAGGAACACTCAGGATCACTCCTGAGCCCAGGAGTTTGGGGCTGTAGTGCACAATTAATGTGTCTGTGAATAGCCACTGCACTCCAACCTGAGCAACATAGAAAGCCCCCATCTCTAAAAAAAAAAAAAAAAATTAAAATAAAAACCTGCAAACTGCATTCTTTTCAAAAATAATTTTGAGAGACTATATACACTTTTGCACTTTAAATGAGTATCTGTGTTTCATTATAAAGGTAAATAATTCCAAAGGATGTCATATCCAGTATGTTTTAACAATGGTCACCCTTTTAAGTACAAATCATGGAATCTTAAACAAGATGATGATTAAATACCCATTAAAGAAAATTACATGTTAAAGTTCAAAACATTTACATTATTCGGTTCCACATCCCTCACAGAACTTTATATAAATGTAATATATTGTAAGGCTTGGAAGTTTTATTGATAAACATATCATACTTCTCTACAACAAACTAAAAAACTTCCTTAGTTTTCTACAACCTTAGAGGTCTAACACTGCACAGTTCAACACTCTTGCCACTAGCAACACACGGCTAGTAGGTACTTGAAATGAGATTAGAGTGAATACGGTACTACATTTTAAAATTATATTTAAGTTTTAAAATTAAAATGGTTGTCTAATTTTCTCCATAGAGATCTTACCTATTTGCTAGGTTTATGTCTAAATATTTTATGCTGTTTGATAATTTTGGAAATGATTTTTATAAAGATGCATTTTCCGTTTGTCGTTGGAGATATTTATATATGTCTGAGCACTTGTTATTTGCCTGGTAATATGTTGCTTTAATACACTAAGGTGACACATTTTATTGTACTTGTAAGGTTAGTTCAGCAGACTATGCTGTTGCCCAGAATTATGGTTACTTATGAACTATACTTTTTAGTAAGCTGCCTGGAGACATATGGTTTTTATGTTGCTATTTCTCTTTTCTGGAACATCCGCCTGGGATTTGCACAGGACAATTGTGCTTGCTCTTGGAAGGTCACAAGGATTTGACTGTAACTCTGCTCACTGATGCGCAGCAAGTGTTGGCTCCCGCTGCCTCCAGGAGCCAACTCACTGGACACCGCTGCCTCTTCGGCCACCAGGTACCCGCGCGCCGCCTTGTGACGGGTTTAGTGCGGGCGTCGGGGACTAGAAAAGGGTCAGTCCGCTCCCTGTGGAACTCTCGGTTCTGTGCGCTTTGTCTCCTTCGCAGCCGCTTGTTCCTGACAGCCGGACACAGCGGCCGCCCCGCCCTCTTCCCACGACAGAGACTTGGTCGAGATAGGGTCCCCGCCCTAGCCCTGCACCCCCGGCCCTAAAGAGAGAGCCCACCTCCGCTCTGCATGCCCGACCCGGCTCTGACGGTGTCCCAGCCTCCAAAGTGGACCGCCAGCACCTCCTGCATGAGCCTCGCGCCGCTGCCTCGCACCGGCCGGAGCAGCTGCCTCCGCAGCGGTTCTGCTGTTATTAATGTTTTCAGATTGTCAGTCGCCTGCCTGCCTGCCCGCCCCCTTTCTTTCTTTCCTCTTTCTTTCTTTTCTTTTCTTTCTTTCTTTTTTCTTTTCTTTTCCTTCTTTCTTCTTTCTTTCTTTTTCTCTTTTTTATTGCTCTATTGTTGCTTGGCTTGCTTTGTCTGATTTTTGTCCTCCTTCCTTAATAATTCGAAGCCTCATTATTTTCTGTCTTTCTTAATTCTATCCGTTTTACTTTCTTCAACTTTCTTCTTCTTCTTTCGTTTCTTCTGTCTTCTTTTTCTTTCTGTTCTTTCTTTCTTTCTTTCTGTTCTTCTTTCTTTCTTTCTGTCTTTTCTTTCATTTCTTTCTTTCTCTATTCCCTTCCCTACTTACCTTTCTTTTTTTCTCTTTCTTTCTTCTTTGCTTGCCCTTTCTTTCTCTCCCTTCCTCTCTCCTTCCTTCCTTCCTTCCTCTCTTTTTTCTTTCTTTCTTTTTTTGTTCTTTCCTCTTTCTCTCTCTGTTTGTTTTGAGACAGTCTCACTCCATTGCCTAGACTGGAGTGCAGTGGCGTGAGCCCAGCTCACTGCAGCCACACCTCCCAGGCTCTTCCCTGCCTCAGCCTCCGAGTAGGTGGGGCTACAGGCATGTGCCACCACGCCTGGCTAATTTTTGCATTTTCAGTAGAGACAGGGTTTCATCATGTTGCCCAGATTTGTCTCAAACTTCTAGGCTCAAGCTTTCCTATAATTAAAAAAAAAAAAAAAAAAAAAAAAAAAAAAAAAAAAAAAAAAAAAGATTTTCCAACAGCATTAATAGATTAAAAATATAATAAGAAAATGTCCAATTTAACATAACAGAAATCTTCTTAAAACAAACTTAAGACGTGCACAGGGCCAGTTGTCAAAAGAACTACAAACATTTAGTGAATTATAAAAATTAAGATGTGAATAGAGAAGCATATTATTTTTCTTGATGGTAAGTTTCACTAACATATCAATTATTTCCTAATTTGTTTATAAGTTTAGCATAATTTCAATCAAAATATCAAATTGGAAACTTCATGAAATCATTCTGAACTGTGTTTAGAAAATTAAGAGGTAGTGAGAGCAATAAATGTTGGAAGGAGATTGTGAGGAATCTATTCTTTCAGATGTCTAAATGCATCATAAAGCTACAATCAATAAAACAGTGTTAAGAATAGCACAACTATTCCTAATTTTCCAATCAGATGGGAATCTCTGAGCACTTCATAAAGAGCATAGCCTATAAAGAGATTATTGGACAATAGTTGTTCCTCCAAAATTATTCCAGTAGGAAAAGTGTAGGCACAAGTATACAAGGTTCTCATTCTTGATACCTCTGAGATCATTCAAACTAGATGGACTGCATCTTCTTCAAGCAATCCTCCCCTAATATTTGTTTGCAGTGATTGTTTGCTAAATCATTAGCGAACTGGAGGCCAAGTTTATAATCCTTTGCTGTGGAATAAAGATACATGTGTATATACCTATATATATGTGTGATTCATATATAAGATACATATGTATATATACAATCAAGATAGGTGAAAGACAGGTACTTTCAAAGGCCAAGGGACACAGAGGCTACTTCCATACTTTTAAGTTTCCAGCAAGTATAATAAAAGCGAAGAAATGGCAAAACCAGAGTTACTGAAACTTGTGGTATAAATTGGATTTATACATTTAGTAAAGTAATGCTTTAAATCCATACATAAAGCAATAACTGTATGTAAAACTCATTTGGTGATAACATCCAAAATGAATTTTAGGCCTCATATGATTTGGATGTGTGACCCCTCCAAATTTCATGTTGAAATGTGGTCTGCGATGCTGAAGGTGGGGCCAGGTGGGACATATTAAATCATGGGGTAGATCCCTCATGAATAGCTTAGCACCACTCCCTTGGTAATGAGTGAGTTCTCACTTGGTTAGTTCCCTCAAGATCTGGTTATTTCAGTCTGGGACCTCCCCCTGTTCTCTCTTGCTCCCTCTTGACATGTGATATGCTGGCTCCTCCTTTGCCTTCTATTATGACTAAAAAGCTTCCTGAGGCCTTCACCAGAAGCTAAGCTGATGTTGGTGCCATGCTTGTACAGCCTGCAGAACCATCAGCTGAAATAAACCTCTTTTCTTTATAAATTACCCAGTCTCAGATATTCCTTTGTGGCAATTCCTTTTAGCTGTGTCCCCACCCAAATCTCATCTTGAACTGTAGTTCCCATAATCCCCACGTGTCATGGGAAGGACTTGGTGGGAGGTAATAGATGGCGGTTACCCCCATGCTGC
The DNA here is from genome assembly GCF_007565055.1 of Rhinopithecus roxellana. Taxonomy (NCBI): domain Eukaryota; kingdom Metazoa; phylum Chordata; class Mammalia; order Primates; family Cercopithecidae; genus Rhinopithecus; species Rhinopithecus roxellana. The sequence continues at coordinate 108,014,222 of NC_044564.1, forward strand.
TGTTCTCATGATAGTGAGTGCATTCCCATGAGATCTGATAGTTTTATAAGGAGCTTTTCTCCCTTATGCTTGGCACTTGTCCTTGCTGCCGCCATGTGAAGAAGGACATGTTTGCTCTTCCTTCTGCCATGATTGTAAGTTTCCTGAGGCCTCCTCAGCCATGCTGAACTCTAAGTCAATTAAACCTCTTTTCTTTATAAATTACCCAGTCTTGGGTCTGTCTTTATTATCAGCGTGAACACAGACTAATACACAACCCAAACAGATTTAACACAAAGCTTTCTTGAATGTGAAGCTCAGACTCTCCCCTAGCATTGGTCTGATGACAGTTAAGGAGCCAGACCATTCAGCCTCTACTCAGCAGACAACCACACACGTGTGGAAGCCGATACAAGTTTACTCCATTTCAAAAATTGTCTTTACTTTATTTCAAATGAGTGCCTAAAACACCAGATATTTATTGTCTGCATATTACTAACCAAGAAGCTCTAGTCTTGGCTAGATTTCCTACATGCCTATGATAAAAACATTGATACATACCTAATTTTAAGCAGTGTTATTCTTGGTTTTAGCAAGCAAATGTGTAAGTGTCTTTTCTTGTGTGGGCTTTGAGTTTTACAACCCAGTTTAAAGAGGGTGGATGTCTATTTAAAAAATAGCTTCAGGTTCTAAATCACCTGTATCTTCCCTCGCCTTTCTTCCTGGCAATGATTAGCTAACAAGGCCAGTGTCTGTTCTGGTTTTGTCTAGCTCAAGAAAATGAAATTACATCATCTGGGTATAAAGGAACACTTATCCTTTGTTAATTCTTCTCTGGTGTTTTCTTGTCTATTTCACCCCCACAGTAACAGAGCAAAGGGGCAGGGGAGAAAACAGATACATAGAAGGACTGCTCCTCATCACAGCTCAGCATCCAACTCCATCCTCCATTTCTTACAAACAAACACACCTGTGAGTTCTATCTCGGAGCAGAAACACTCTACACATTCCCAACTTGTTTGCAGTTTCCTTATTTTGATTCTATCCTGCAGTCTCAGAGGAAAAGAGACTGCCTCTTCTCTGAACTCATTTATAGCACTCCCTTTTGCCTCTCCTGTGGCCTCACAACACAACCTTGGAATATACTTAAAAGAGAAACTAAAATTGTGATGCAATACCAAAAGTGCCTTTTAAGGAATATGGAACGTGTTAAAGGAAGAAAACGGTTTTTGTGAGCCAAGTTGTTGCTAGCAGAGCAGATAGCCCTGTCCAATAGGCCAGTACATTGATCTGTTTGGAAATATAAAGTTTAAAGATGAGTTGAAGACTGCTGCCCAGGGGAGAAAAAGCAACTCAGATCTCCAAGTGAAATAGGTGAGGAGGAGAGATGAGAAAGGAGAGAAGAGAAGCAGAGTTTGAAGCAGTGAATGAAACACACCATACATGGAGTCTCATACATGGTGGGGTATTTTAAAGGACTTCTATAAATAAGGATGACTAATGCTCAATTTTATTTATTTTATTTCTTCTTTTTCTCTTCCTGTGATCAGTTGACAGGATTAAGGCTCAATTTTCAATGGATCTATTGCCACCATGTAATTCCCATTTCTCTTTGTAAACTTTTAGTTATGTCTATATAAAGGCTTATTGAAAGTGAAATTTGTTTGTTTGTGTTGGGGTTTTATGGAAATCAAATAAAGGTAGCCAAGTTTCCCATTATGGCACTGGCAGGGCTGGTACAAGGGCCTGCTGTGATGAGCCAGGTACTTGACTGAACTGAGTCAGTGAAATGAGAAGCTCTGAGCCAAAGTGACTTTAATATCATAACTCCCTTGGGAAGTTCCCCCAAATTAGGGGAAGGCATTGAACTTTCTGGAAGTTGTAGAATGAAGATCGGAGCCAGCCCTTTCTGGATCTAAAAAGGCAAGGAGAACCCAGCTGAGATCTGAGCTATACATACCTGTGTGTGATCCTGCCTTCTCTTCCCTATTACACCTGAGTCAAAAGGGACCCTCACTTTTGCAGAATCTCTATATGCAGCTTCCCTCCTAGGTCCAGGATGAATAAGGGAGTACATGCATCTTGAGAAAGAAGATGTCAGAGACCATGCCTTTGGGGTTGGAGGAGGGGAGAGGGCACTGGAGAAATGACTGGCAAATTCAGCTTCACACACTGTGAGCAAGAGGTAGCTGCTTGTTTCCTCTGACTACAACATCCCAGGATATAATTATTGTATTTTCACTTATTCATTTATTTAACAGCTGTATGAGACATAATTGCCATATCATAAAATTCATCTATTTAAAGCGCGAAATCCAATGGTCTTCAGCAGATTTACGAAGTTGAGCAAGCATCTCCACTATCTAATTTTAGAAAAATGTCATTCCAAAGAAACTCAGGGTACATTAGCAGTTACTCGCCATTTCCTCTGCCCTAACTGATCTAGGCAATACTAAGATATTTCTTGTCTCTGTGGATTTGTATATTTTAGATATTGTATATAAATGGAATCATGCAATATGTGAGTTTTTGTGCCTGGCTCTTCTCACTTAGCATAATGTGTTCAAGGTTCATCCATGTTGTATCTTGTATCAGTGCATCATTCCTCTTTATGACTTAATAATGTTCCATGGTATGGATATATCACATTTTGTTTATCCATTTGCCAGTTGATGAGCATTTGGGTTGTTTCCACTTTTGGGCTGTTATGGATGATACTGCTATGAATACTAGGGTGTGTGTTTACGTGGATGTATGTTTTTATTTCTCTTTGGTAGATACCCAGGAGTGGAATTCCTGGGTCATATGGTAAAAAAAAATAATTCTTTTTTAATAAATGACTGCCTTTCCTTTCTTCCCATTTTTTAACTGACAGTTTTTCCATTCCTTCCTAGGATCAGAGGGTCTCTGTTCTCACTTGGCAAATGACCCAAAGAAGAGCCATTAAAAGAAGTGGCAAAAAGGGCAGGCCTGCCCTAGGACTGGGGTAGGAAATAAATTGAAAGAGCATGAATACCCTCCTTTTCTCCCCTCCAAGGAAGCCAGGACATCTGCTGCCTGGTCATGATCACTCGGCATGCAGCCTCCTGCTGGAGTGCCAGCAATTGGGCGAATTTTCCTGGGCTCCTTGCCACAGAGATAACTTGTTCCAGCCTCTTATTTACACCTCCATCTGGCACCCCAGTGGGGGATCTAGCACGCCTAAGAGTCAGCTGTGCCACGGAGGACAGGCGTGCTCTGGGCAGGCCAGCCACGCACCTTGAATGATGTGGTGGAGGGGTGCTAACGAGGTCAGCTGTCTGCATGCCTGGCAGGTTGGGTCTTCCAGCTGCCCAATCTGCTTCTAACTCAGGAAACATGGGTGTAAGGCCTTATCTCTTTATTCATCTTCCCTCCTTCATTCCTTTTCACACTTTCCACAAATAATATTGCCATTTCCTCTATTTTCCTCAAACTTGCTTCTGCTTCTCTCCATCTTTTCTGAGTGTAAGTTATACCCACCTTTGGTTGATGTAACAGGGGATGAAGTCTTTATTTACAGCTCCCCACTGTCTTCTACAGGGGTACTCTTCTTGGATGTGAGTATACAACCTCTGAGATGAACTCAGCGTCCAGCTTCATTTTCTACATAATAAATGGAGAAATCTTTTGAGGGTGGAAGTGAGATGGGGAGATTCCAGATGAAGGACACAGGAGATAATGAGATTGAATACTGTGGGAGCAAAACTTTTGAAAGGACTTCTCTTTAGTGACAGAGAGGGAGAAAGGGATGTGGAGAATGTGAAAAGGAGAAAGGCATAGTGACAGTGATCATCACAGGACCTGTTATTTATATGAACTTACCTTTGCTAGGCATATGCTTAATGCTTTGATTCATTATTCAATCCAATCTTCCAGCAGTGTTGTAGGGTTTTATTATTATTTTTTTGCTGAGGAGGAAACTGAGGTTCAAAAAGGTTAGAGAACTTTTCCAAAGGAACCCAGCCTGAAAGCTCTGGGCTGGAATTTGAAACAAGTTTGATCTGACTTCAAAGTCCACATTCTTAATAACTAAATTATATTGACGCTCCAAGAAGGTTTATAGCTGGACCTTTTGAAGGGCAGAGAGTTGAATTTACAGGTGACTGGATTAATAACCTGGGAAGTGGAGTGGCTCCATTCTTCACTTTGTGTGAGAGCAGGTGGCACTGAGGTGGCCACTGACTGGCCTGCCACCTGCACACGCTACTGGCTGCTTGCCCCTTGCCAGTCTGGGACTTTTAGCCAGCTCTCCAGGAAAGTGTAGTTCTGGATTTGGTCAGGCTGGCATTCTTCATTCCTAAAGCGTGCTGAACTGTGATGCAGGAAATCCAAATAGCTGGGGAAAAAGAGGCAGGATTTCTCCCGTACATGCCAGCATTGTGAAGATTTCTAAAAGTCAAGAAATAATCCATACAAACAGCACTTCTCAACAGAAACATTTCTTATTATTTATTTATTTATTTATTTTATTATTATTATTTTTTAGACGCAGTCTCATTCTGTCACCCAAGCTGGAGTGCAGTGGCCTATCTCTGCTCACTGCAACTTCTGCCTCCTGGGTTCAAGCGATTCTCCTGCCTCAGCCTTCTGAGAAGCTGGAACTACAGGCGTTAACTACCACACCCAGCTAATTTTTGCATTTTTAGTAGAGATGGGGTTTCACTATATTGGCCAGGCTGATCCACCCACCTTGGCCTCCCAGAGTGCTAGGATTACAGGAGTGAGCCACAGCACCCGGCCTGAAAACATTTTATCTTCTAATCTAAGTTTATTATATTACTGTTTAAAATTATTTTCTTTTTTCTAGAGTAACCATATATCTCAAAAACAGCAAAGACTATAGAATATCATAGCTAGAAGAGACCCCTGTTTTGCTGTATAGATAAGAGTTCAAAGCCCTGGGTGACTTAAGAGTCATAGATCTGTGTTTCAGTCCCTACCCTGCTGCTTACTAATGGTGGGACCTTGGGGAAGATACCAGATCATCTCCCTCCTTTCCAAAACCATGCCTACCCTGCTGAGGTAGTGAAGATTAAATGACACATTCTCGAGCCCAGAAAAGTCTCCCTAACAGTACGTGCTCAACTAATGGGAATACGCTCCAGTGGGCAATGTCATCAAGGCAAAGCTAGGGCTAAAACCTTGTTTTCTGATTCTCAAACTTGCGTATGCATCCATGTGTGCATGTGTGCAAGCATGCGTATGTGCACACACAGGCATCAACTGTGTAATGCTCGCTTTATAATGTTTTACATTTATGTAGGTCTTCATAGTTTTCAGAGCACTCATTTAGATGATATTGTTTGACCATCGCAGCAACACAGTAAAATTAGGCAGTAGTGGTATTATCAGGCCACTTTACACATTAGGGAAGGGAGGCTGGGAGAAGCTGACTTTATTCAGCCCCATGGCCAGTCAGCAGCAGAACCGGATGCAGCACCCAGACACCTCATGCCTCCTTATCTAGAGGTTTTTCCTCCCTGGCACAAGGCCATCTCACCTTAATGCCAAAGAGTTTTATGAAAATTTTATGAAAGAGTTTATGAAAAGTTGTTATAAGGAAGAGTGAAATAAATACTGTGTTGGAGGTCATAAATGACCTAGGTAATTGACAACCTGATTAGATAGGGAAAAACTGAACTTTGAGATGATTGAGCAAAAGGCAAACAGAAAACATTGACAAGGCAGTTAACAACCCAATTCAAAGAAATATAGGGAAATGGGGGGTTGGTGGACACTTCAGACCACTGTGTAACTCTTTCCTGTCAGCTAAATCCTCGTCACTGAGTATGAAATTATTTCCTGTTCATTCTGCCTCTGCAACATCCAAACTGCACATCCAAATTTCCTCAGACAAGGAAATACTCCAGTTCTTCAACATACTTCAAGCATTAGCTTTACTCTTTATTCTCAAAGGGGTATTTTTAAGCCCCAGAATTTGGATGCTCTTGAATTTACTTACCCTGGATACTTGAATACACAAGGCACTCTAGTGTTCCTAGAATACACAGAGTTCAAATTTCTTAGTGATGAAGAGCATCTAAAAAAATTGCCACAAGGAAATGAAATGGGACCCATGACTCTTTTATTCTCATATATGCTGCAGTTGCTCCTGGACAACTGTTGCCTGTTGCTCCTGGACTTCATACTAGTTCTTTAAAACTATTTATACCGTCAGATTTGGAGCATCTTGAAAAACCTACCACATCTCTCACAAACTGACATCTAATACTCTGATTCTATGAATAGACTAAAAAATTATTGAATTGTACATTTTAAATGGGTGAATTGTATACTATGTGAATTCTATATCAATAAAACCATGAAATAATTGAAAGCAGAGTCTAAATAAAGATATTTATACACCCATGTTCATAGCAGCGTTATTCACAATAGCTAAAAGGTAGAAGCAACCCATGTGCCCGTCAACAGATGAATGGATAAACAAAATGCAGTATACAAGGGAATATTATTCAGCTTTAAAAAGGAAGGAAATTCGGACACACACTACAACATGGATGAACCTTGAGGACATCGTACCAAGTGAAATAAGTCAGACACAAAAAGATAACAACTATATGATTTCACTTACGTGAGGTACATAGTGTAGTCAAATTGTTAGAGATAGAAAGCAGAATGGTGGTTGCTACAGGATGGTGGGGCGGATGAATGGAGAGCTGTTGTTTAATAGTATAGAGTTTTAATTTTGCAAGATGAAAAGAGTTCTAGGCCGGGCGCGGTGGCTCAAGCCTGTAATCCCAGCACTTTGGGAGGCCGAGACGGGCGGATCACGAGGTCAGGAGATCAGACCATCCTGGCTAACATGGTGAAACCCCGTCTCTACTAAAAATGCAAAAAACTAGCCGGGCGAGGTGGCGGGTGCCTGTAGTCCCAGCTACTCGGGAGGCTGAGGCAGGAGAATGGCGTGAACCCGGGAGGCGGAGCTTGCAGTGAGCCGAGATTGCGCCACTGCACTCCAGCCTGGGCGACAGAGCGAGACTCCGCCTCAGAAAAAAAAAAAGAAAGAAAAAAGAAAAGAGTTCTGAAGATTGGTTGCCCAACAATGTGAATACACTTAATGCTACTAATCTGAACAGTTAAAAATGGCTAAGATGGTAAATTTTGCGTTGTGTGTTGCACCAGAATTTGCTGAAAGTAGGGAGGCTGTGTTTCTTGTGTACCATTGCAAGGCACTACAGCCTGGATGCCTGTGAAATTCCAAATGAACAATGATAGAAGAGCTTTCAGAACCTAGTATAGTTTTAGAAGAAAGAAGTGTTCATACTCTACTTATTATTTATTTCAAAGTTCTCTGGGATGAGAATTATAAGCCAGTTACTCTAGACTTTTCTGAGATTGATACTAATATACACCCGTATTGATACTCATATATCTACTGATTCATTTATTCCACAAAAGTTGATTGGGTGTCTAATGTATTCTAGGCATGGGGCTGGATAATGAGGAAGCATTGGTAAGACATTACTACCCCAGACCCCCGTAGGTCTTACAGTCTGACAGATTGAATCAATTGACTTGGCCTTGTAAAAATTCTCAAATATTTGGGTTTTTCATAGGACTTTTCTTTCATGTTACTTCACACAGTCATCCATGAATGCTGCAATAACAACAGCAGCAACAACAACAACAACAACAATCTCTGGGTGTTTTTATATACATTTTTGTATTTGGTTTGATTTGATTTGGTTTGATTCTCAACTTCAATCTTCTCTTCCTTTTAGAATGCAAATTTCTTGAGAATAGGCCAGTATTATTCACCTCATATCCTCTAAAACGTCTCCATAGCTAACAAAATGCCTTATACACATAACAGCAAAACACTTTAAAGAACCATGCTGAGAAAACATAGCTCTATCTCTAGACCAAAGTAATAACTACTGATTTGGGGGTCCTGAAACTATTCCAAACACCAAAGCAGATTGCAATATGATAAGGAAATATCTGTACCACAGTTTGGAAAATATATTTTAAAATGCCAACCGCGAGCCTTCCTGTTGCATTGTGTAATGCGGTCTCTTTTTATGAAAGTTATTTCTCTATACTATTGCTAATTCTGCAGTAAGTGTAACTCTATAATATGTGAGATTTATTTGGATGTACAAGTTTGCTTATAACTCAGACCTCATGCTGTGCATTAATAACACATTTATCTCATGGCCTGTGGATTGACTTTTATAGATATCACACTCAAACCAGAAGAAATATCTAGAGTTGGGCAGGCAGTAGAGAATAAGCAAGGCCGTTGTTAGAAGTATTGACTGTAACGATCATGAATAGTATTGTTGTCATATTGCCTATTAAAAGATCCTACAATCAAAGGCCTCTAAACCAGAGTTATGCATTCAGATCTAGCTATTTAATGAAAACCTATTCTGAACAAAACACCACTCATATATTATTTCATTCATGCTTCATAATACATTTCTGATGGAGGCATTCCTAGTTCATTTTACAGATGGGGAAACTGTGGACCAATGTTGAAGAATTTCCCAGTGTTTCACAGCCTCCACGTCCAATGCTGTTTCCACATATAATACTCAATTTTGAACATTTTATTGTGTTAGGAGACTTTAAAAAAAAAGTAAAAATAAAAACAAAAGCCCTGCAAGCAGTGTGTGTTGGTCAAGAGTTGCTGTTTCTCTAAGGTGCAGTAAATCCTTAGCTTTGTTTTCCTGAACTTTGACTTTCGGTTGCACGTCAAGCCCCAGAGGTGGGCAAACGCTGATGCTACAGAAACAGCAGCAAGTGGCAACACTCGGGGCAGGAGGACTCATGCTGTTTGGACATTCCTAGCCAGGCTGTTGTTCACGTGGAGCCATGCCCAGCTCACCAAGGACACCTACGTCTGCCGACGCAAGTCATTCCTCCCTGATTATGAAAGTTTAATGTCCAAGGTTATAAACTGCTAAGAAGGCAATAGGGAAAGAGCTAATTTATGAGTCTGTAGTTACCAAAATGTAAGCAGCTCTGCTTTACATCACTGTCTTGGAGTGAGACAGACTCTCCAGCTACCTGTAATGTGACTCTGGACAAGTTACTTGCCCTCTCTGAATGAGAGTTTCGTTATGCATAAAATGGGGGTAATAAGCCTTTCTTCAGAGAGACACTGATATTGGAGATAATTTGTGAAAACAACCAGGTACATCATAGACTCTCAAACAAAGGATAGCTATTATTGTTGTATAACAAGAACAATTAGTACTAGTAGCATCTCTCAGCAGGTAGAATGTTTTAGCTATGGTACTGATCACCCCCGCCCTGACTCCCAAGAACTTTCATTACATCTACTCTCTATTCTTTCATCACCATCCACCTCTTGTTCCTCCATCCTCCTTTACCAAAAATCATAGAGGATCACATAGCCCCAAAGCTGGTCACATGGGTCTGATGAATCAGGTACCAGGAGCTTCAATGAGCTCAGTTGAAGTTGGGGAAACCAGGAAACATACCATCAGATAGTAAGTGGAGTCAAGGGAGCTGATAGGACCTTTCCCTGGTCTGTCCTTCTACTATCCTCAGGAGAGGCCTTGGTCAAAACTTCCCTAGCCAAATGAGCCTCAATATTGTGTTTCAAATACTTCAATTTCCTTCAATATTCACATTCAATGATGAATATTTACCACTCTCAGAAGCTGACTAAATCTAAACTCTTTTTAGATCACCTAGTTCTGTTTATTTTTTCCTTCATTTTGTTGACATTTCACCTTTTCATCCATAAATTCTGGTGTTACACTCTGCAACATCAAGCATCTTGGTTTTGTTTTCCATTTTATGAATTATTCCAAAAGAACGTGTTCATGAGAATTTACCCTTTTTTGTACTTATGGTCATTCCATCACTTTTAGATTTCCCTCATTTACTTGCCTAATTCTTCATTTGCCTCTGGAAGCATATAATATTTTTACTCTTCTCTGGAATTAAATTTGGATTTCATACTTAGGAAAAAACCCTGCAGAATGAACCCATATCCAGACAGTACCATATTTAGGGGTGCTGATGGCTTAGTTCAATCTCTTTGAGTTTAATTCTAGTTTTTACCAAATTTGAGGACAAAAGTACAAAGATTGCAAGAGAATGGGAATAAAAGACAATAATTTCTGGCATCAAATACATCAGAAAGCCCAGCTAGGTTTTGGAGGACTGGAGAAGATGGGAGAGACAATGATTTTTAAAAACAGAATATTTTATTTCCCATCTGGACAAAATTAACACATGGGAAATTCAAGGATTCAGAATCAATTTCTTTTATTGAAAGATTATTTAAATTTAACTATAAACTATATAATAAATTGTTGGAATTGGCTACTAATGATATATTGAAGAAAAATAATAAAAATATAGCATTGATTGTCTGGGAGCGGTGGCTCACACCTGTAATCCCAGCACTTTGGGACGCCGAGGCGGGTGGATCATGAGGTCAGGAGATCGAGACCATCCTGGCTAACAAGGTAAAACCCAGTCTCTATCAAAAATACAAAAAATTAGCTGGGCGGGGTGGCGGGCGCCTGTAGTTCCAGCTACTCAGGACGCTGAAGCAGGAGAATGGCGTGAACCCGGGAGGCGGAGCTTGCAATGAGCTGAGATCGTGCCACTGCACTCCAGCCTGGGCAACAGAGCAAGATTCCATCTCAAAAACAAACAAACAAACAAGCAAACAAATATATATATATATATATATATATCATTTATTGTCTAATTTGGAAATAATGATTCTTGAATGCCTACTGCACACAAACCCTATACAAACTCACTTAATGGTACTATGAAATCAAGATCCCACTTTACAGAGAAGAAAATAAAGGCTCAGACAAGTAAAAAACAAAACCAAAAACTCTTCACCAAGTTCATGTGTTTTGTAAGTGTTACAGCTACGCTAACAGCCTTCCTACTATCATTTAATGGACCCTAGAGCTCCGTCATTGACTAGCTGCATGACTTAGGGGAATCTCCTAATCTTCCTTGCCTCAGTTTCCTCATCTGTGAAATGGAGAGTCTATATTAGGAACTCCATGGTCTAAAGACATTCCTTGCAGCTTTAACATTCTATGAGTATAAGGAGTGTATGGGCATGATTTTAAGGATTGGTTGTTTATGAGCCAATCGGAGGTGTTGAATAAACACCTCCCTACTTACTAGGTCAAGGTAGAAAGGGGAGGGCAAACATTGGGAAAAAAAAAAAAAAAGCAACTTTAATGAGAAGTCTATAAAAATTGTGTGTTACCAAAGATCTGTCTTATTTGGCAGTTGCTGCCTCACTCACAGCTTTTGATATCTAGGAGGACTCTTCTCTCCCAAACTGTAAGTAAAAAAGCTTCCTTTGTATACCTGGACTGCACCAGTGAATAAGGGGTTAATAATAGCACTAAGCTTATAGAAGGGAAGATTGGTTTGCCTTTGTTTTCAGGAAAAACTTGACGGTGGCTGAAAACGTAATGGCTCTGCTTGGAGGAAAATCCTTGTTTTCCTCTCTCTAAGCATAAACGCTCATTCACACCTTTCCTGGCTTTTTGAGAGGTGGCAAAATGCCCAAGATTGATTGCCAGTTACATGTGTTAACTGAATGAGGCCCTTGTGAGTCTCTGATCTAGGAAAAACAACTTAAACACTCCTATCGTTAGGTTTTAATCAGTTTTTGAGATTCCTGTTCATTTCAACTCTCAACTCTCTTTTCATAACAACTACTTATTTTAGCGATTTATTTACATATCAATTGCCTTATGTCATTTTCTACATTCTCTTCCCACACCTACTGGTACTGACACTGAAGTTTCTTTGTCACAGAAACAAACCCTTAGAGTGTTTTACCCTTTGCCTTCACCCACTGCTCAAATGAGGAAATGCAACAGGGTTGGAAACTTCACAGAGCATAGTCGTCATTTGATTATGAATTTCCAAACCCTTCATGTCTGAAACTTTCCAGAACATTTCCTGCTGGCCCCAGACATTGTGAAGACCCTACAGCTTAAGACAGTAGGAACCAAAAAGTTGTGTATTTTGATACATTTGCTCTACTCTCTGAAAAATAGGCATTTGTGAGAATATGTTGCCTTTTTAAAAAATAACTTCTCTTTAAACAGTTACCTGGGGCTCCATTAGACCATTTGGATGCACCAGAGCTTGAACTCTGCTGCCCTGCTATTCATCACTTTAGCTAAGGCACATCTGGGTAGCACCCAGGCCCAGGTTAGAGCCAGAGATACTGGGGCAGGGAATGGGGAAATGCTGAATAGCTAAGAAGTCCTTTGGCTTCAGTCCACGTTTAGAGGAAAGAGCACCATTCAGGACTTGTTCTGGGCTGCTCCACCTGTGTTGAAGGGCACTGGAAATCAGGCTGTCCTAGGGCTGCCCTTGATCATTCCACTGCACTTGTCACTGGGACATTGGAGTGGATAATGAAGCTATGGGCATCTTTATGCATCATATACAAAAGTGTTGCATGCAATGCCTAGAAATCACAGGCTTTCTATAAATAAGCCTCCTCATATTTGCCTTAAAAATCCATTTGTCTTGCACATAGAGAAGCAAATGAACTTTCTGCTGCCTTCTATTTCTCCAGGAATTAAATATCCATGTTACAAATAATTATGTTTTCACAGAACGTCTTCAAGGAAGGTAGAAGGAACCATACTATAGGATTCTATCTGCTATTTTGCTGAAGGATTAGAAATAGAATTCCAAGTCATAAGCCAGTAGGATGTAACTTGCAATCCTAGAACATCACAACTTAGAAGGCACATCAGACAGTCTCTCTGGCTTCAGTTTCCTCATCTCTAAAGTGACAGGGTTTACACAAACATCTCTGAGGTCATTTTTAGCTCTGTTTTTCTGTGGTTACCTTCTGTTGTTAATACAACTTTCCTCCAGATTTATATACATTTTACCTGTTACAGATATGTAATAAAGTGTGTGATAAAAAATGTATAAAATGAAATGTGGCTGGGTGCAGTGGCTTACGCCTGTAATCCCAGCACTTTGGGAGGCCAAGGTGGGAGGATCACATGAACTCAGGAGTTCAAGAAAACCCTGGGCAACATAGCAAGACTTTGTTTATACCAAAAAAAAAAAAAAAAAATAGCTGGGCATGGTGGCAGGTGCCTGCAGTTTTCAGCTGCTTGGTGTCTGAGGTGGAAAGATCTCTTGAGCCCAGGAGGATGAGGCTTCAGTGAGTCATGATCGTGCCAATGCACTCCAGGCTAGGTAACAGAGCAAGACCCTGTCACAGAAAACAAAAAAGAAAGAAAGAAAAAGAAAAGAAATGTGAGAATCTCTCCACCCTACCGCATTCTTCAGAGATAACTCCAGAGTTGTTACTCTTTCTTTCCGTAGACACACAAACAGTATGGGTATATATCATTTTTTAATTAAAAAATAGGAGGATAGTATATATTGCATACTTCTCTGAAACTTGTTTTTCGTTTAATAATATAATGTGAACAACTTTCCATCACACTGAAAAAAGTTGGCTTGAGACCTCAGAGAGCAGAGGCTTAGGAGTACTGAAATTGTTCCGTGTCATTACCCATCCCAGGCTGGCCTCCTGTCTCCCTGTGGTGAACATTGGCCTGTGACCCTGTTTTATGATTAACAGAGAGGTAACATTTGTGCTAACGTGGTACAGACCTTTAATCCCGCTGTGGAAGTTTAACTCTCTGTAAACAGTATTAGTTTGAATAGACCTTTTTCACTGTTATTCTGGTTGAGTCAGCATAGCCAGGTTGAAGAAAATAGTTTGGAAATAGGTAGTAAATAGAAACATAGAGGCCCCTGAGGTGATTTTTTTTTTTTTTTTTTTTTACTAAAAAAAGAGAATTAGTAATACACTGCATTTTATAGTGCTTTGTAAAGCTTTGTCATGTTTATCATGCAATTTAACAAACATATTTTGAGCAACTACAGTGAGCAAGGTGTTCACAGCTTGTATTTGCATTACCCGGCAAAGAGACAACCAGAACAGTGATTATCACCATTTAATCCATAGTAAACTGAGACTTAGGAAGCTGCTTGACTTGCCTGAGGTTCCAGTTAGATTAGGCAGAGATGGTCCTTAAACCTAGGTCTGTCTGATCTACTAGCAGCAAGCCTCTACATGAATGTGTCAGATGTTTATGAATAAGTAATGTCCACGGTGTAATCACCCACAGCTTAAGGTACTCTGGGGTGTCATCAAGGATGTTAGGAATCATCCAAAGGCCATTTTTTTTTTCCATCAAACTCACTCTTTCCCTTGAATGGAAAGGAGTGCTGCTGCTTATCTCAACTTGATGCTTTATTAGTTATTTGTCCTTGGACAAGTAATTTACACTCTCTTATATTCTTTCCTAATCTCTTAAATGGGAGGGAAAAAGAGCCCAACCACCTTCTGGGATTATTTTGAAGAAAAATTATATAGTGCATGTAAAGCCATTAGCAGAGTGCTTGACAATACGTGATCACTTGTTATTATTATTATTATTGGGCTGATTTTTTCTTTTGTTTCATTAAGAAAACATCTTTCTTTTTTGGTAATTGTCAACTCCTTTGTGCAAATGCCTAAACTGAGAGAGGAAGTTTGCACCTTGCTCTGAAGATCACCCCCAGGTTGGCTTTTTTCAGCATGATGATCTAGAGGCCAGGTCCAAAGCTAAAAATCTTTTACTCCAATATTGGAGGCTAATATATAAATAGGGCAAAGACACTCTGTAGGCGGCTGGAATGTAATGGGCCTTGGAAGGTCACCTTCTCTAGAAATTCTTACCCACTAGCTTGTCCTATTACCCCAGTAACAGCACTGTAGTTTCATTCTTTTGGATTAAGAAAAGAACCTCTGTTGAAATGGAGAGGCAACAATGAGGTCATCAGTTATACCTTCTCATGAATTAGTTCAGTGGCCACTGACTCTTTATATCAAGGGACAGAGTACTGACAGCCTACCCCAAAGGGATGCAGAAAGTGTGGAGAAATACATTTGTCATGAGGATAGGACTGGATAGGGACTCTGCTTCATCCTAGCTGGGACCTTGAACAAGTCAGTTACCTTCTCTAAGTCTTAGTTTGCTCATTAATTAATGAAAATAATACCTGCTATAATTACCTCATTGCCAGTGGATCAAATGAGACCTGAGGTGTCCCTGGGCTTCCAGGAAGTAATATGTAGACATCCACCCTGTGCTGAGTGTATTGGAGGGAGAGAAGATGAGAGAAAGGAGGAGACCCCGGGATTAGACAGGAGGGTACCCAAGATAATCTTCACTACCATTTTTCCTTTGGTAGCCCAACCTACGCAAAAAGCACTCTTTGTAACACCCAAAGTGAGGGCTCTTTGAGCTTGCATTTTCAAGATTAACCCAAAGTGGCAGTCAAACAGGGGCAACGATCCCCTTCAGAGCACCACCAGTATGGAGGCTGCTTGGTTAGGGGGTCTTCAAGCCAGAGTCTCCCCTTGCTAAAGCAGTGAAGCTGGAGCAGGGACTGCCATACAACTTTAACATCCTCATAGGCAGTGAGAAACCTGAGCCCAGAGGCACTTAGGAAACATCCTCTCTGGTCTGCCCCAAGTGGTTTCCTAGATGGTTGAATATAAGGAAAAAGAAACTTGCACCCAACCCTCTGTAGTCCGAGGTCAAAGGGAAGTTAGCTTCAAGACTATGTATAGATTTATCCTTTCAAACTTGTTGCCTGGAGAATAATCTGTTGGAACTACAGACTAACAGAGCAAAGTGGAGGATAACTGCAGAGGCCAAGAGCGTCATTGTCCTGGCCTCAAGCCATTATGGAAATACAGTGGCACCAGGAGTCCACAGAACAGAGAGACAGTCCATTACTGCAGTTCCCTCTATTAGTCATATTTTAGTGGGTCACTAATTCGTTCGTTCAGTGTTTGGATTAGTGATTCCAAAGGTCTCCTGGAAAGCATTCTGTCTAGGATCACCATGAACATTCAGCATCCCACCTTCATTCGTTGTGGCTAATTACAACTAATAAGTGACGGGGGAAAAACACACCTCATTTGTTTATCCAGCTGTGGAAATGGGCCAGAGGTGTCACAGCAGTCTGCATGGCATGTCTGCACCCCCAGCTGTCTTAATCATGCAACCATCTGAGCCACCCATGGTTCTGTGCACAACCCTCCTACACTCTTTTCCAGACCTGTCGCGATGGCCCACCGATTTCCAGCCCTCACCCCAGAGCAGAAGAAGGAGCTCTCAGAAATTGCCCGTAGCATTGTTGCCAATGGAAAGGGGATCCTGGCTGCAGATGAATCTGTAGGTGAGTGTAAAAAGGAGTCCCATCATATAACAACATATTATTTTTTCTACACTTAGCAAAAACAGCTTGGTAATCATATTCTTTACGGAAGTAAAGGTTTATGTACACAGGAGTGGGAGCAGAAGACTCAGTAAGCATAGAACTTTTGAGTCCTGTAAGTAGTAGGCACATTCCTGAAAGCCAAGGAAAGAGGCTCAAGCCCTTCATTTTAAGGCCCTTTGCCAGGGGTCATTTGAATCCAGCCTTGTAGTAAGGCCAGAAACTTAGCAACTAGCGTAAAGTCAGATACACAGGCATCTGCTGCTAGTGAGAAGTTAGTTTAAAGTCAGTCCAGTCAGGAAGGGCAGGAAAAGTATCTGCATCTGGAATAGGACAGGGCTTATGGATGGGAGAAACTCAGGATGGCACAAGGGAAAGCTGTGGCAGAGTTGCACAATCTGCCATAAAACAACAGAACCCTGAGAATCAAGAGCATGCCCCATCCCTCCTTCTGTATGTACATCCAGAGAGACTGAGGACTGGAACAGGGAGGCTAAAGAGGCCTGAGGGCCTTACATATCCACCTGGACCTGATGGTGGCTTCCACCCTGACCTCTATATGCCCAGCCCACACACTCCCTAACCAGCAACCCGATAGCAACCAGGGTCTTCTCCCTGGAACACAAAAAATTGAGGCAAGAACTTTGACTATCTGAAAAAAGAAAGGGAGTCTCACTTTCCACCGTGGTGAGGGTCTCTGAGATGATGTGGAGAAGGCTGACAGGAAAGCCCTGGCTTGCTCCTTATGCTGCACTCGGCCCTCCCACCATAGGAACCATGGGGAACCGCCTACAGAGGATCAAGGTGGAAAACACCGAAGAGAATCGCCGGCAGTTCCGAGAAATCCTCTTCTCTGTGGACAGTTCCATCAACCAGAGCATCGGGGGTGTGATCCTTTTCCATGAGACCCTCTACCAGAAGGACAGCCAGGGAAAGCTGTTCAGAAACGTCCTCAAGGAAAAGGGTATCGTGGTGGGAATCAAGGTGAACATCTCCATTCACACCTCACATCTGCTTTGTCCTAGGCAAACTCCCAGCACACTGGCAAGAGTGGGGCCAACACTCTGAACATTCTCCTCATCTAATTTCTCTTCTCACCCTTTTCCATCATCATCTTCCCACAGAGAACCAGATCTTCTTCTAGATTTTTCCTCCAGTGCCCTCTTCTTTCACTCAAGTTTTCTACACATTCTTAATCTCTTTGCATCTCAATCTCATTTCTTAAAATGGGAATCTACCTCATGATGTTCTTACAGGGATGAAATGACTAAAAGTTTCTAGGCTGGACATGGTTATTTATGGCTGTAATCCCAGTACTTTGGAAGCCAAAGGCAAGAGGGTCGCTTGAGCTCAGGAGTTTGAGACCAGACTGAGCAATACAGCGAGACCTTGTCTCTACTAAAAATAAAAAATAGCAGCCAGGTGTGTTGGTGCATACCTGTAGTCCCAGATACTCAGGAGGCTGAGGTGGAAAGATTGATCACCTGAGCACTGGAGGTTGAAGCTGGAGTGAGCTGTGGTCATACCACTGCATTCCAGCCTGGATGACAGAGTGAGACCCTATCTCAAAAAAAAAAAAAAAAAAAAGAAAGAAAAAGTTTATATTGCATAATTATTCAGTTAATGGTAACTATTATAATTATTAAAGCATTTACTATTCTATCTTATAACTAGGTCTTCCAATAGTGCCTAAACTTCTCAAAAGTGAAAACTAGTATCCATTGAATAAGAGTGTTTACCATTCCAAGTACTCATTTAATTCTCATAACTTCTGGTAGTGGACTCAATTATCACCCTTATTTAGAGATGAAGTGAGAAAACTGAACTACAAAGAGTAACTTAACTTGCCCACACAGCAAGGCAAGGTCAGAGCCAGTTTATGCGAATTCTCGAGCTCATGACTTTGACTTTTGCTATGTAGAGAATAGAGGTTGTATCCTTAATTCTCTTTACCTCCTGTACTAACACAATACCTGGTGTATGCAGGTGCTCAATAAATGTTAGGGTAGACACTCTCACATTGTACCTTCCAGGTAACTTCCCTTCTGCTATGGACTGAACTGGGTTCCCCACAATGACTAATACACTTTCCTAATTCAACTCCTTGGTCTGTAAAAGATGCAAACTATTAGTTAGTTCCAAGAGTTCTGGTTGTGTTTTCCTGACATCTGACACCTGTTAATTATTTGTTAATTATTTGTATCCACAGTTAGACCAAGGAGGTGCTCCCCTTGCAGGAACAAACAAAGAAACCACCATTCAAGGTAAGGATATTGCCCACTGAGATAAATCATGCCAGTATAAGCTAGAAATGAAGGCAAGTAAAGAAGGAAGCAAGGGAAAACAAAATACAACTATTACACTGGTCTTCGAGCCACACATACCTGATTTTCAATACCAGCTCCTCCATTTAACAACTGTGACCTTGGGCCAGTCACTGAAATATTCTGACCCTCAGTTCTCCTATCTCGAAATGGAGTAACTGTTGTGGGGATTAATTCACACAATGTATATAAGGTGCTTACCACAGTACCTTGGATAAAGAAGATTATACTCTGCACCTGGAAGTATTACTTTTATAAAAATATTTAGCAGCAGTAGAATGGAAAGGTCACACACTTTGAGGTCAGACACACCTGGGTTTGAATCCTGGTTCTATCACATGCTACCTAGATAATTTTGCAAGTAGACAAGCCCAAGTAGACAAGCATTAACTCACAACATTGTGTTAGCTAAGCAGAATTTGAATCCCAGCTCTGTCACTCTTCAGCAGTTCAAACTTGGTAAAGTCTCTTAACCATCAGGAGCCTCAGTTTCCACATTTGTAAAATGAGTATCATATTAACTATTGGTTTCTTCTATCTAGATATGGAGTAGATAGTATGTATATCATACATATATAGTATGTATATATATAGTTTTGATATAGTATGTATATCAAAACACTATTTATAGTATGTATATATAGTTTTGTATGTATATACATAATATATATAGTATGTACATATATAGTATGTATATATAGTTTTGATATAGTATATATATCAAAACACTATTTATTTATTTATTTATTTTTTTGAGACGGAGTCTTGCTCTGTCGCCCAAGCTGGAGTGCAGTGGCGGATCTCAGCTCACTGCAAGCTCCGCCTCCCGGGTTCACGCCATTCTCCTGCCTCAGCCTCCCGAGTAGCTGGGACTACAAGCGCCCGCCACCTCGCCCGGCTAGTTTTTTATATTTTTTAGTAGAGACGCGGTTTCACCGGGTTAGCCAGGATGGTCTCGATCTCCTGACCTTGTGATCCGCCCGTCTCGGCCTCCCAAAGTGCTGGGATTACAGGCTTGAGCCACCGCGCCCGGCCCAGTGTTGTGATTAATGCCGATATGCTTGGCTGTTTTCAGTCCTCAAGCTCAGTGGATTGAAAGCTTAGCCAAGGGAGAACTCCTTCACTTTATGAGAGACCCCATGGATCTGTTACAAAGGTGTGAAGAAGCCTTTCTCTCTTTCGTGACTTGCAGGGCTTGACGGCCTCTCAGAGCGCTGTGCTCAGTACAAGAAAGATGGCGCTGACTTTGGGAAATGGCGTGCTGTGCTGAGGATTGCCGACCAGTGTCCATCCAGCCTCGCTATCCAGGAAAACGCCAATGCCCTGGCTCGCTACGCCAGCATCTGTCAGCAGGTGCTCTGCCTTCCCCTTGGGCTGAAAAACAGTAGGCTAGAGTTTTCTTCAGAGCTTTTCTTTTCAATTATGCTGTAACTACACATGGACCTCCTTTTTTGTCACCAGTATATCCTAGTGGCATTTTTCACAACGGGTGCTATAGCCAACTGTGGTAGGGAGAGATTTGGTTCCAGAAGCCAGTAGGAGTCCAACTAAGCTATGAGTTCAAAGGATAATGTCATCAACTGCTGCCCTCTGTCAAAGTTCCAAAAGCTGTCTTATAAGTGATAGGGCTTTTGAGGCCAGGGAACTTGGTTGTCTATACTCCGTAACATCCAAGACATGATCCTCTTAGATTCCTAGCTGAAGAGTGACAGCTCTGACCGAGTTCCAATCCAAATACTTCCATGGAGGATGGTGACCAGATGCTAAAGTTTCTAACACATACTAAAATGTCTCTGGGTCCAAGTTAAGTTTGATTTGCTTCTGTGAGTACTATGTTGGGGTTACTAGAGTTGTGGACAGCTGAGATTCCCAATTAGAACTATAAACACTGCTTGAATTTCCTCACTAACTCACCTTAGAGACATCTTTCTTAATGATTTATGCTTAGATGCCCTAAAAAGGCAGTAGCTAGGTTCTGAGGCACCTAGAATAGTTTCTAGAAAGAGATACAGAAATTATGGGTTTGTATTTAGTTTTTACCCCATTCTGAAAAATTCTACTGCCTTTAAGTCACCTATATAGTATTTCTCCATAATGGCTTCAATTTATACCAATTGCAACTGTTGAATCTCCTCCTAAGGAAAGGATAACAGTGAGCACAGCTTCACTTTTGCTTCCCTGATTTTCCTTTTTAGAATGGACTGGTACCTATTGTTGAACCAGAGGTAATTCCTGACGGAGACCATGACCTGGAACACTGCCAGTATGTTACTGAGAAGGTAAGTTTTAAATATGAAGTTCCCAATTCTAGCTAAAAAAATCTTCGTTTTAGGTAACAGCTGTTACTTAACATATAACAGCTGTTATATTTGAAGTAGTCTTTAGGATGGATAGCACTGAGAAGGTAGGGAGGTGCTCATAAGCCCTTCACTTTTTTGGTACATGATATGCTCCATATAGAAAAAGCGCAGGAGTTGCAGTACCAAGACTTGCGTGGGAGAATCCACGTTTCCACTTGTGGGATCTTGGGCAAGTCATATTATCTCTTTTGACTTCAATTAGATTACATGTACACAAAGAAATTTTAAAATAAGACACATGGGAAGATGTAATTAGAGAGTACTTTATTCCATCTGACTTTCTAAATTAGCCACAGTATATCTGAAAGAGGGTGGTTCTATTCACACACTGTGAGAAAGTAGGAGAGTCATAATGTCATCTGACCTTAGTTTCCCTACTTGGAAAATTATGTGCACTGAAATGCAATCTAAAAGCACTTGCGCCTCTAAAATGTATGCTTATATGACTACTCAGCTTCTGTAAACATGGACAGTGGAGGCCTGTTTAGATGACCCCAAATAACTGAAGCAATGCAGTCTCAATAAGGAATGACATTGACCATGGGAATAATAGAAAGAAAGGAATGAAGGGCTTCTAGGAAGCACAGCCATGCCCGTCATTCATGCAGTGAATGAGAAGCTAGATTAGGGGTGATGAAGACAGGCCAGTTTGGTTGTGCTCAGTGGCTATGGATTGCAACACATTGGTCTGATGAGGCCTGGAGGCTGGCTCAGAAGCTTTTGCCAAGCAGCAAATGAGAATTCCTTCATCCTGCCTCCCTGCAGTGTAAATGTGTCAACGTCAGGTGACTCTAAGTCTAGCTTTGAGTTTCACCTGGTGGGACCTCTTGTCCTTCAGGTCCTGGCTGCTGTCTACAAGGCCCTGAATGACCATCATGTTTACCTGGAGGGCACCCTGCTAAAGCCCAACATGGTGACTGCTGGACACGCCTGCACCAAGAAGTATACTCCGGAGCAAGTGGCTATGGCCACCGTAACAGCTCTCCACCGTACCGTTCCTGCAGCTGTTCCTGGTAAGGCCTTCTTTCTTCTCTAACTCAAGGTCTTAGCCCTCATTCTTTGGAGAGCTACAAGCTTTGTGTTTGTCCAGAAATCTGCTTCTATTCATGAAACAAACCTCTGTTATCTCACAGGCAGCCAGCACTTCTCCTCACACTTCAGAATACCAAGCATCCCAAGTCTGCCCAGATGCCCACAATCCATGTATTTCTTCAACATTTCACTGCCTTCCTTATGTATTTCAAACTCTTCTCTCTATGCCAACTAGCTTCAGCAAAAAAAAAAAAAAAAAAAACTGATTTCTCTGACCTGGTTCAGGCAAATTAAGCAGAGAAAAGACTGAGACATTACTTTTCTGGTAGGTTCATTGCTTGCTTTCTCAAGCAGGGTACATAAGGTGGGACTAATAGAGTGAAATGGCTTCTCTCCTACCAGGCATCTGCTTTTTGTCTGGTGGCATGAGTGAAGAGGATGCTACTCTCAACCTCAATGCCATCAACCTTTGCCCTCTACCAAAGCCCTGGAAACTAAGTTTCTCTTATGGACGGGCCCTACAGGCCAGTGCACTGGCTGCCTGGGGTGGCAAAGCTGCAAACAAGGAGGCAACCCAGGAGGCTTTTATGAAGCGGGCCGTGGTAAGATGCTGCTACCTCGTATCTACTTGATGGTGTTCACATTTGGGGCTTGACTTTCTGACATGGAGAAGCATTGTTTTCTTCGGGCCAAGAAGGTATCTACTTCTACTAGAGTCTATTAGGCATTTGAAAATGTGGCAGTAGAGAGGTCAGTATGAGGATTGAGGCTAGAGAGAGTTTTGAATTATCCACACTGGTAGTATAGTTGATGAGAGGAGACTGAAGGACAATTTCAACAGAAACACTTCAGAGAGAAGGAGATAAGAGGACCAAGAACTGAACCTAGGATATTTTTTATTTTGGGAAGATGAAGAAGAGAAGCAACCAAGAAAAGCAGCAATTATATCGTAGGGTGAACCAAGCATTCTGGGAACAAAGAGTGAAGAATTTATTTTTCTTTCTTTCGTGTTTGTTTGTTTGTTTTGAGATGGAGTGTTACTGTGTCACCCAGGCTGGAGTACAGTGGCACAATCTCAGCTCACTGCAACCTCCACCTCCTGGATTCAAGCAATTCTTCTGCCTCAGCCTCCTGAGCAGCTGGGACTACAGGCAGGCACCACCATATCTGGCTAATTTCTGTATTTTTTAGTAGAGACGTGGTTTCACCATGTCGGCCAGGCTGGTCTCAAACTCCTGACCTCAGGTGATCTGCCCACCTCAACCTCCCAAAGTGCTGAGATTACAGATGTGAGCCACCACACCCAGCCAAGTAAAGAATTTCAAAGGGCTAATAATAACATGCTATAGAGAGATTCAAAACAAAGGCCAAGAAAAGACACTGAGATAGGCATTTAGGAGCATATCAGTGACCCTCACTGAAACAGCTTCAATAAAGAGGAAAGGGAAGGTGCCCATTCGAGAAGCTTTTCAGAAAAAGACCCAGAAAGGTTGCCAGGAGAAATGGGGATCAAGGAAATTTTTATTCAAATAATAACCAAAATTTAAAAAATACCCTTTATGAGCCAAGAACTGGAGTGAACAAATCAGACATAGCCATGTCCTCCAGGAAGCTTGGAGTTTAGCCAAATAGGAGAGAGCTTGGCATGCTTAAATGTAAAGAAAGAGGCCAGGCGCAGTGGCTCAAGCCTGTAATCCCAGCACTTTGGGAGGCCGAGACGGGCGGATCACGAGGTCAGCAGATCGAGACCATCCTGGCTAACATGGTGAAACCCTGTCTCTACTAAAAAATACAAAAAACTAGCCGGGCGAGGTGGCGGGCGCCTGTAGTCCCAGCTACTCGGGAGGCTGAGGCAGGAGAATGGCGTGAACCCGGGAGGCGGAGCTTGCAGTGAGCTTAGATCCGGCCACTGCACTCCAGCCTGGGCGACAGAGCGAGACTCCGTCTCAGAAAAAAAAAAAAAAAAGTAAAGAAAGAGGAGCCAGAGGAGACAGTAAAGATGAGGAGACTGGGGATAATTGAGTGGAGAAGAACTTAGAGGAGCAGGACTGCATGAGACTCAATATTAAGCATAGGTGGCATAGCTGGTGTAAGACAAAAAGGAGGGAAGAGGCAGAAAAGAGAATGTGGTTGGAATCAGCTCTATATAAGTTAAGAGTTGATGACTGATTACAGTTGAGGGTATCTGCTGAGAATGATGTTAATCAGTTGATGACTGATTACAGTTGAGGGTATCTGCTGAGAATGATGAAGAAATGGAAATTTCAATACTGACAGTCGGAAAGGGTAGAAAAGCAGTTAAAGGGACTTGCTAGGAAATTGATCACACATTATGGCCAGACATGGTCAAGCATCAGATAAGGTGCAGCTGAAATAAGAGTGAGTGTGTGGTAGCTTCATTCCTGAATTTTCCTAACAGCTGTCTAAAGCATGCAGGAAGATTCAGATAAACCTGAATGCAAAATAGCAGGGTAGAAGAGTGAAAGTTTAATAGGAAGATAGAATAGTGACAAACTTTACCGATAGCCTCTGTTAGCTTGCTGACCATAGAGGAAGCTAGGCAAGGAACCAAGAGTAGTCAGAAGTGTGGTGATGAGGCCCTAAAGGGAAGGAAGGCCCCAGGGAATCTAAATAATCATCTCACAGGCATAAGAGAGGTATGAGATTTTCAAAGTAGTGCTTTACCTTGACTGTGGAAAGCAGAGTGCAGTGGTGCTGCTGCATGGCTGATGGATTGAGGAGACCTAGCTCACATGATGGAGGGATTGTGAAAGCGCACGTCATAGGGACATCCACACAGAAGAAGGGAAGCTGAGTTTATCATCAAGGATGGTGCTTCCCAAGCTCCAGTGTGGATCTGAATCACCTGAAGGACTTGGTTTTGTTGTAATCTTTTATATTTACACATAATAATTGTATACATTTATGGGGCATCTGTGATTTTTTATATATGCATATAATGTTTAATGATCAAATCAGGATAATTAGGGTATTCACTCCAAATATTTATTATTTCTTTGAGTTGGGAACATTCCAAATCTTCTCTTCTAGCTATTTTAAAATATGTAATAAATCATCGTTTACTACAATCACCTTATTGTTCTACGGAACACTAGAACTTATTCCTTCTCTCTAACTGTATTTTTGTACCCATTAGCAACCTCTTTTCATTTCCCCTACCCCCACTTGAAGCGCTTGTTAAAAATGCAGGTTATGGGTCTCACCCACTGAGTTTCTAATTCAGTAGGTCTGGGATAAGGCCAGGGAATTTCTATTTCTAACATGTTCCTAAGGGATGCTGGTAGACCATGAAACACACTTGGAGAACCATTGATGTAAAATGTAGAAATAAGTCCTGGAGACAACAGACAATAGCAACACTGACTGGAAGAAGTGGTACCACTGAGTGACATTCAAATATTGTCATAAGTTTCATAATTCTGAATTTATCTTTAACTGGAATGTGTACAGGAAAGCAAATGATACTATGATAACTAAATAAAAATTACATATTCTTCTAGACCAATATAGGTCAAAAATGGAAATATTTTTAAAATAAACATGTTTTTCTTTTGGTATAGTGTACTATACTAGTGAGAAATTTCTCAACTTCAGTTTCCAGTACTGCTGTTGCAATACTGTTGGTACTGAACAGATTTCCCCAGTAACTGACACAAACCTCAACCTTACCAAAGAAATGCTCAGAAAACTGGGATAAATAGGGGAGACACTTTATAGAAGGGGATGGTATCAGCAGCAATATTCAGCAACATCGCTGTAAAAAGAAGAAAATCTGAGTGAAGGTTTGGCTGGTTTCCCATGAGAAGTAGACAGGGTCAAGGTGGGGTCACATTTACTCTAACTCGTCTCCTTTCTCATATTTGTCTTCTAGGCTAACTGCCAGGCGGCCAAAGGACAGTACATTCACACGGGCTCTTCCGGGGCTGCTTCCACCCAGTCGCTCTTCACAGCCTGCTACACCTACTAGGGTTCAATGCTCGCCAGCCTAGCTCCAGCGCTTCTAGTAGGAGGGTTGAATGGGAGCAACTTTTCCTCCAATCCTGGAAATTCGACACAATTAGATTTGAACTGCTGGAAATACAACACATGTTAAATCTTAAGTACAATGGGGGAAAAACCAAATCAGTTATTGAAACATAAAAATGAATACCAAGGACCTGATCAAATTTCACACAGCAGTTTCGTTGCAACACTTTCAGCTCCCCATGCTCCAGAACACCCACCCAAGAAAATAATAGGCTTTAAAACAGTATCAGCTCCTCATCCAAAGAACAACTGCTGATTGAAACACCTCATTAGCTGAGTGTAGAGAAGTTCATCTTATGAAACAGTCTTAGCAGTGGTAGGTTGGGAAGCAGATAGCTGCAACCAAAAAAGAAATAAATATTCTATAAACCTTCAGCTGCTATCAGGTTTCACTTTTCTGCTCTTGTTGTCCAAAGACTCAGTGTATTTCATTACTTTTGACTCTACTAGACATGACTGGGTTTCAACAGTAAAGGTCTTCAACTCTGGCTATTCATTGGAATTAAGTTGCAAAATTTTAAAAACTCAGATGCTCAGGCCACACCCCAGCTCAATTAAATCAGAAACTAGACCTGGAATCCTCTACCTATTAGATTTCTTAAAGTTCCCTCTGATTCCAATGTACAGTCAAGTTTGAGAACTACCAATCTAAACTTCCAGTTTGAGGGTATTTGAAAATTTAAAGCCATTCACAATATGAAGACAGCTAAAAATGTAGAATGATTTTGAGCAACTTGTGGAGTGTAATAAGATAATTCATGTGACTTCAATGCTTGGAGCATTCCTCTTCAAGTGGCCCAGATTTGGTGAAACAGGACTACCTTGTCATCTGCACGTCCAGGTACATTTCGTAGTTTTGCAGTAAATAATATTCACATAATGATACTGTATTGACTTTCAATTTTCAGAATTAACCTACAGTTAAAGCACTTAAGACAACCAGAGTTATAAAAGAGAATTTAAATATTATGACTTTGGACAGTGTAAAAGTAATGATTTAACTGACAGAAGCTGGGAAATATAAGGGGGAGGAGAAGTAGAGGAAAGCAAAGAGAGTCAGGAATACTACTTAAAACTGATGGGTTAAGAAATAGTGCTTTAATTCTATTTAAGTAATAAAGGAAAAGGATATAAATCATTAAAAAATATATACCTAAAATTAAAATATTGATGTTAGTATGCTAAATTTCTTACCTTGAATAATACAAAGACAAATGGTATTGTATAGATTAACAAATGAAGTAACAGAGGCTTAACATATTATTTAGAGGAATAAGACAGAATTAGCCAAAGGAGCTTATCTTAAGGAGAAAGACCTGGGAGTGGGGGCACAGGAGAGATGACTTTTCCTTATTACCTGCCCTCTACAGTATTTGAATGTTTATTTCCATGTACTTGTCATTACTTTTCTAAAAACAACTATATTCATACAAGCAACTCAAGCCTATATTAGAGATCTATTAAGCCAACGGTTTTCATTTTACAGATGATAAAACAAAGCCCAGAGAAGTAAAATTACTTACTGAGGGTCAAACATTTATGGTAGAGTTGAGAGATTAAAATTCAGGTCTTCTAAACTCAGGTCTCTTGCTCAAAAAATGGACACACAGCCAGAGATCTTACAGGGCAAGGTGACAGGCTGTGTTCAGTATCTCTGCCACCCGTGGCGTAGGTCTTGTACATTTCTCCTTGTACATTTCAGTCAATCATCAAGCATTTCATGTCCTACTATGTGCCAAGCTGTCCTAAAAGCTGGTAGGTAACACCTTGTGAGACAGAGTTTTTCTTCCAAATAATTTTTATCTAGATCTTACTCAGCATCGCTGAATTCTTTAGATATTTTAAGACGTTTCTAAATAAACCTCTTAGATTCTTATCAGTTAAGCATGAATTTATAATCAAGGATGAGTTACTTGTATATTTTTGTCAAGGCTGAATTACATTTTACTGGGAATGAGGACTTGTATTATGCATTTTCTTGGCTATCATCTGATATATTTTCCCTACTAAAGGACTACAGTTGTCTTTGAAATCTCAATCCCAGTAATTTCCTCCTTTCAGGATAATACGCAGACAAGTGTTTTACAAGGCTACAGACTTCAATTTCGCTGTGATTTCTGAGTATTTAGTGGCCTTCCAGCTTTGGTTACTTTGTCAGATTTATTTTAGTAGTTATTAAACACTTACTAAAACTAAAACCTGGTACTAGACATGAAAAATAGAGAAATTTCAGTTTTAGGGCACACCAGACAATTAAGCTTAAATAGCTAAGCAAGAAACACACAAACCACTGACTAGGGGTTGGTAAGTGGAAAGGAGAGTCAGGGTGTAGAATCAGATGTCTGGGTGTAGGAAAGGGAGATGACATTTAGGTTGGACATCACAGGAGAACAAAAGAAGGGAACTCACACACAGGATACTGCCTGTGTGTAAGAAAATACGTCCATAAGTCACTGGGAGAAGATGACATTTTGAAGCTATCAAGAACTAAGGCCACACACACACACAAATGACTAAGTTCTGGAAAGAAGAAAAAAAGGAATTTGTTTTTGCTCTGAAGAGGGAAGAGGGAAAGAAGGAAGGGAACGAGCAAGAAAATGAGGGAAGAGAGGAAGAAATGAGAAAGGAAGGAAAAGGAGGAGGCAGGAAAGAAGCTAGGGCAATATGTAATTGTGAGGAGGTGACGGGCTTTTGAGAAGGAGGATAGCTATTATTAAGCAATCTAAAGATACTGTCTTCTTGTGAGGAAAAACTGAGTTTCTCATTTGAGTCTACATCATGCTTTATAAAAACAAGATACTGAGATGATTCGTAATGATTCATAATGTGAATTAATTTAGGAGAAACAAAAAACAACATGACAGTGAGAAGATAAGCTTCTAGAAACTTGCAGAAATCTTGGAGTGAGCTTCAGGCAAAGCAGAAATGGGAGTTCCAGATCATCTGATTTAGCCCTGCTGGAATGAAATACTCCAGCTGCCGTCTAGATGTCACTCACAGCGACACAGGAGAAAACTGGGGTCCAGCATGCTAAGGAAGTTTTCCAGGGTCACATAATCAGTTGGTGGTGAGATTTAGGCTAGTGTCATTTGCAAAGTCCTCTTAGGTGGGAGTACTCAGGGTTCTTCAAAGCACAGGTTCTGGAGTCAGACAGCATAGATTCAAATGCCGGCCCTGTCACCAGCATTTGTATAATGTGACCTTGGACACATTATACCTTTCTGTCGTTCAGTTTCTTCATCACCAAAATAAGAAAAAGTACAATGATCACATATTGTTGAAAGAATAAATAAGTTAATACATCTCAATAACAAGTTCACAATCTCTTATTCACAATTCTGAAATCTAAAAACTCTGAAGACCAAAAGTTTTCTCGTAAGTTTTAGTAAATTATTTGGTGGCAAAACCTGACCTGAACCTATCTGTTATCTTTACTCCATTTGATGAGATGCAGCAATATTAACATGCTTGGTTGCAGGTGCTTCCTCAGACCCTGAAGAGGGAGTTATACAATATATAGCACAAGCAATATATTTACTCTCTAAAATCTGACAAAAATTCTGATTTCCAAAGCACATATGGCCTCAAGGCTTTCAGATAAAGAATTGTGAACCTGCCCTTGGAACAGTATTTGCTACATTTCTAGAGTAAAAGATAAATTGCCCATGCTCATTGTAGCCTGGAGGGCTCACACAATGCTACCAATCCCAAAGCCCATTTTGTAGAGAGGATGAATTGAGAGAGAAGGGATGCAAAGCTCAATACAGCCAGTCACAACTCTTTTTCTGCTGCTCATATAAACATGGTATTCTGGCTGGAAAGCAGTCTAAGCCTCTTGAAATAATCTAAAGCACTCAGTACTGGGCATCAATATGTATAACATACATAAAAATCAGCCAACAAGTACTCTTGCAGCACATACTGTATGCTCAGCACTGTAAAGATACTACATGGTCCTTCTATGCTTACCATGGAAATGAGGAAGACAAGCATGCAGTCAGAAAACAAAGAAAATTGTACACAATAATGTGCTAAACTGCAGTGGCATAGGCTAGATGCTGAGATCAAAAGGGAAGGAATACTTTATGGAAGAGGAAGGATTAGCTGAAGGCACTTTATTATTAGTTACATGATCTTGGGAAACATAGTCTCTGTGAGCCTCAGTCTTCACATCTGTAAAAGAGGCTTGTTGTGAGGGCAATATTTTATGTACAGTGCCAGATACATAAGTAGTGAATATTAGTTTTCCCTGTCAACTGGCTCTTGAAGAAAGGTAAAGGCTCATGAGTGAGAATGACCATGAAATATGTGTCCTTACTACAGTACAAACTATGTGTTGAGAGAATTATGGGAAATCAACCTGGAATGGTGAGGCTGATTTCCCATAATGGAGTGGCACATGGATGGGCAGAGGTATTTTAGAAAGTCTTGCCTTGAAGTGATAAGAAATAGGGAACTGTGGATGACATTTAAGGAAAGAATAACATAAGAGCAACGCTAAAAATTACTTTCTAGAATGTAGAGGATCAGGAGAGAACCAGGAGCCAGCTAAGTGTCTATAATAGCAATCCATTGCAGCACCTGGCCTTTTGTTGGTGGAGTAGGTGAGTAGACGTGACATCTTCAGACTAGAGAAAACAACAAACAACTCCTTGTTTGTAGCATAGCCATTTACCATCTTAATAAAGTCTGTTTCATTGCAACCTGATAGGCAAGCGCTTGGGACAAATAAAAGCTCAAAATTCTTTACCTAGTCCTCAAAAAGACTTACATACATGCACAGACTCAGCTGGGCTGAGTAGTGTGGCAGATGAAAAATAGGGCATTTTCTAAACATAGCACTAATTCTTTTGGCAGTTCAGAATAGCTAGGGCTAGGCAGTAGCCCAGGGTCTCAGGTGTCAGAGAAATGTATTCTGCCCTCCTAAGATAATCAAGGTCAAGGCAGCCTCTGCAGCTACGTACAACTTTTCCTTCTCCTGCTCTGTTACTCTGTCCTGTTCAGAGTGCACTTCTGGGTTGCAGGGACACAATGACTGTCATGTTATGTGGGGACTTACCTCAGCCAGTGGACTAACATGAGAAACCTGTTCTTAGCACATGGCTCCCAGATAGGCAACAACACGGGCAAGACGCACACACCATGTTTTATTTGTGCGAATGAAATCACACAATCAAAACTCAGTGTTTTGGAAAGTTGGGTGATTTTTTCCCCGTCGTATGTAACACATGTGGCTTACTATGCATTCCTCAAGTCTTCAAGTCTCCTTGATGACAAAGCGCTGCTTGACGCAACTATCAAACTGACATAACATCTCACAGGTATTCTTAAAAATTTTTTAAATACAAGTTAACTGATCTTGTCCCACTTGTGCAGTAAAACAAATGTCTCTCTTTTGTTTGTCTGTGCATTATGGTTATAGACGGCCTTAAATTCAAATAAACCAATCAACCCACCCCTACTACCCACCTGGGGCCATAAAACACTCCTCTCCCTCAACTGGCTATCTACTCAATTTTTAAAAATCTCCATCTACAGCCCTCTTTATAGTCACAGATGAGTAATCTATTTTTATTCTCTAACTTTATAGAACAGTAAAATTAAGCAAGTAAAAAGAATAACCAATAAAGGATTGCCATTTATTTTAAGTAAAGATATAAATGTAACAGACTATCCTCCCAAATCACTATTATTTCAAAAAAGGACTTAGTTTTTTTTAGAAAAGAGCATACTTTCAGAACAAAGGTCTCTAATAATCAATTTATCTTTTTTTAACAAGGATATTATATTATCATTATTTTTACCACTTGAATGTAGAATAATTTTTGTCAAGAATTGACCATATTTGGGAGCTGATGATCTACTCTCCAGACACTATTTAGCCCCCTGAAAACTGGCTCTTCCTAACTCCAGAATCTGTTCTTACAGAAACCCATTAATGACTAATTATCAAATCCAAAAGACATTCTTCAGCCCTTCCTCAGTCTCTCTGCAACATGCGTCTGGATCATTTTTCGACAGAAGTTATCATTACATGTTGGGTTTCCCATACTTCTGGTTGTTCCTGTTTCCTTTGCACCTTGCCTACCCACTAAACAGGTAGGCCCTAGGATTCCATCTCTGGACTTCTTTTCTTGCTGTATTCTTTCCTTAAAGCTTAATCCATGCATATCTAAACACTGGTGAATTCCTAAATCCATTTCTAGCCCAGTTCTTTTTCCTGAGCACCATATCGATATCCGCAATTGCCTCTGGACATCTTTACTATCTCACAGACAAGCAGACATTCAAAATATTAGTGATCTCCTCATTCCATACAAGGTACACTTTTTTGTCCTGTCTCACTGAATAAGAACACCAACCACCCAAACTGACTTCGAATATTTACTCTTCCTTAGTTTTCTCATCCAATTAGCAACGAAATTTCACTGTTTATAAATATTTCTAAAATCCATCTCTTTCTCACATTCCCACTGTCTTAGTTGAAGCACCAGTCTCTTAACTGTACTACTTTAAAGACTTCTTGAGGTTTTTACACAGAAACAAGGCCCTGGCACAATATTTTGCAAATGCAATTTTCTGAGAATTAAGATCCACAAATCTAAGGAAGGTCAAGAACCATGGTCCTTGCACACTTAATAAGAACCAGGTGAAAATTTAAAAAACAAACAAAAACCAAAAACAAACAAAAAACCTGGTGCCAAATCTTTCCCTCCCATTCACTTACAGGTCGTCTTGACTTAAAATGGAACATAGGATTTTGGGGTTTAATATTTGCAAAGTTGCACAAGGGAAGTATTTGTAGTACTAGTAATGTTATTCTTAAGCTGAGTGCTGGTTAAATAGGTGGTTAGTAGTGAAAACTAAGAGCTGAACACTTCAAATATGTGCCCTTTTAACACACACAGCATACTTAAATATGAAATAGTACCACAGAATTTTAGGCAGAATAGTCTCCTTGGCATGAAAACTCTTGATCTGCCCTTACGGAAGGGCAGCCTTATCTCCTCTCATATTCCCAATTCATCAAGAAATCAGGAGTTCAATTTGTAGCTACCAGTTATCTCACAATTCCCCTGCCTTCAGATACTATTCATCTTCCCTGGTGCTCATCTTTTAGCCTCATCTTGAGCATCCTCCTCTTGATTTAACTTTTTCCTTCCCTTTTCTTCTAGATACTTCATTTCCCTCTCTAGAGCCCTCTGCATACTTTTTATAATTTTCTTGGGAAACAGAAATGGACACTTAATTGTTTTTAAAAAAATAAATTTTTATATAAAAATGGCCATACTGCCCAAAGTAATTTATAAATTCAATGCTATTCCCATCAAGCTACCATTGACTTTTATTACAGAACTAGAAAAAAACTACTTTAAATTTCATATGGAACCAAAAAAGACCCCACATAGCCAAGACAATCCTAAGCAAAAAGAACAAAGCTGGAGGCATCACACTACCTGACTTCAAACTATGCTACAAGGCTACAGTAAACAAAACAGCACGGTACTGGTACCAAAACAGATACATAGACCAATGGAACAGAAGAGGCCTCAGAAATAACACCACACATCTACAACCATCTCATCTTTGACAAACCTGACAAAAACAAGCAATGGGTAAAGGATTCCCTATTTAATAAATGGTCCTGGGAAAACCAGCTAGCCATATGCAGAAAGTGGAAACAGGACCCCTTTCTTACACCTTATACAAATATTAGCTCAAGATGGAATAAAGATTTAAATGTAAGACCTAAAACCATAAAAACCCTAGAAGAAAACTTAGGCAATACCATTTAGAACATAGGCATGGGCAAAGACTTCATGACTAAAACAGCAAAAGCAACTGCAACAAAAGCCAACATTGACAAATGGGCTTTAATGAAACTAAAGAGCTTCTGCACAGCAAAAGAAACTAGCATCAGAGTGAACAGGCAGCCTACAGAATGGAAGAAAATTTCTGCAACAGCACCATGCAAAATGGCACCATGGCACATGTATACCTATGTAACAAACCTGCACGTTCTGCGCATGTATCCCAGAACTTAAAGTACAATTTTAAAAAAATGATTTTTCAGGTGGCTATTTTTTTTATAAGCAATGATTTGTACATGCAGTCAAGAATTGTTAACTGTTACTGGAGTTCTGAGTTGTCCAAGGATCTTAAAATTATGAAATTTCCATAAATTCCAGATTCATGTCCAAGGATATTAAAAATTATGTAGGAATACCTCATATAAACATGGGTCAAACTACTATGAGGGCAACAGCAGCCAGTGCTTCTGCTATGGAAGATAACCATACAAGAAACTGATGTGACTTCAAGAAAAAGCAAAGAATTGTGTTTCAGTGTACATGCAGTGAAAACATACATGATAGATTTTAAAATACTGAGAACAGGTCTAAGAACCTCATTAGTTGAGATCCTGATCTGGGAACTGGTGTAAAATAAGTACAACTGGGAAGATCCAGGGCAGGATAATTTTATAGACGAGTCAGGTGCAGTATGTTGTTTTTTATACTTTTCCTTGTACTACAGTTTTTAAATGTCAGCTGTATAGTAACTATGAGTATCTAATTTGAATAAGGGAGTGCACAAAGATATGTATCTTTCTATACATGTATCATAATCTCCACACTCACATGCAGGTACACACATAAAGAGATAGGAAGATGAAAGGCTAGAGGTAATTTTTAGAATGACTGAGGTACAGGAAAAAGGGAGGGGTCATTTGCTCAAACTACTAGGAAGCTGGAATTACAGAATTCTGGTAATTTGGAATTCTATACTCAGAAACTAAAGAACCTGGGCTTAATTGAGCTACTCCAGAAAAGGTTAACTAGTCACACACAGAACGAATGAGAGCAATTTCCTTCCTATCTTTGATTCTAATTTTAAAAATACAGTAATACGTTTCACAGAATTGGTTTTACACTCAAGTAACAACTCTTACACAAAGCAAAAAACAAAACAAGTTTTAATGGTTAAAACAGGTGAAGTAATAGGTTTATAATAACCATTAACTAAGGGAAGCCCTAGAACAAGAAATAAGAATTTTTAATTGCATGCAAAACCTAGTTATCATAAAAACCAATGCAATACCAAAATATCTCAGCTTCCTAGCATAGACTCCAGGTCTTTTCATTTCCAATTCTTGGCAATCAAAATATGTACACTTTTATATGCACCTGGTTGTGGAGGAATAAGCTCATTCACATAGGACTACAAATATCTTTCACAGGTAGGAGGGCACAAAAGAACGGTATCTTCCTCCACTTTTTTGGGTCCATCTTGAGAAACAAAAAAGGCACTCCCAAAGGTTCCTTGGTAAC
Source organism: Rhinopithecus roxellana (assembly GCF_007565055.1). Lineage (NCBI taxonomy): Eukaryota > Metazoa > Chordata > Mammalia > Primates > Cercopithecidae > Rhinopithecus > Rhinopithecus roxellana. Next base: position 108,049,619 of record NC_044564.1, read on the forward strand.
ACCTGTTAGGTTTCTTAATTACTAACATAATCTTTACATGTAAGGTTAATGGTCCACTCATTTTATAGATCTGGGAACCATCAGGCATTGGAACTGCCTTTAACTCACATGCCAAACAACTGGCTTACTTAAACAAGGACAAAAACTGTATATTGATTTCAAAAACATTTGGGCTTTGTTTCCTTGACAACTTATATATGCTTAATCACTGGACTTTGGCATGCAGAGCCAAACATATCATGGAACTGAAAGAACCACAATATGAGATGGTGACAGAAGACTCTTTGAATCATTATTCTCAGTTTTCCAATATCAGCTGCTCCAGCTCCCTTATAGTAATCCTACTTTGTCCCTCAGAGCATCCATGCTCTGAACCTAGGTTTAATCTCTCTGCTGATTAAAGATACTTAGATAAATTACTAAGTCTCTATGATCATCAAACAAAGAGTAAGGGAAGTCAGATGCTCTTGGGCAGTTGTCCACTATTCACAGAATCTTTAGAAACCATTTGTCTGAGGCCAAGGAGAATTTGCTTTATCACCAAATTTGACCCACGTTGAGCCATACTAAAACTGCACTTGGGTAACTAGTTTCAAATCAAATTGAGCTTATGTATCGCTCTACATTTATTGCATCCATGCTGTGTGCAATTTCTGATGCTGAATAAGAGAAATGCGGCAATTAAAGGCTTCACCACAAGCATCACATTCATGGGTTTCTTGGGTTTTCACTTCTGCATGCATCTTCTGATGGTTGACAAGACTGCGCTGTTGACTGAAACTTTTGTCGCACTTCTCACACTTATAAGGTTTCTCTCCTGTGTGTATTCTCTGATGCTGAATAAGACCCGAGTTCCGGCTAAAGGCCTTTCCACATTCATCACATTTATGGGGTTTATTACCTGTGTGAACACCCTGATGTCGAATAAGATTACAAAGTTGACTAAAGCTTTTTCCACACTGTCTGCACAGATAGGGTCTCTCACCAGTGTGGATTCTCTGATGTTCAATAAGAAATGAGCTCCGGCTGAAGCTTTTCCCACAGACAGTACATAGATAGGGTTTTTCACCAGTGTGGATTCTTTGATGTTGTACAAGATGAGCACTAACACTAAAAGTTTTCCCACATTCATCACATTTATAAGATTTCTCCTTAGGGTAGACTTCCTGCTGTATAACAAGACTGCAATTTGGATCAAAACTTTCCTTAGTTTCATTGTATGGATAAGTCTTCTCCCTGGTGTGAATTCTCTGATGCTGAATAAGACCTGAGCTTCTACTAAAGGCTTTCCCACATTCCTCACATTTATGGGGCTTGTCTCCTGTGTGAATTCTCTGATGACGAGTAAGGTTGCAAAGCTGACTGAAACTTTTCCCACACTCTTTGCATTGATAAGGTCTTTCACCAGTATGGATCCTCTGATGTTCAATAAGGAATGAGCTCCGACTGAAACTTTTTCCACACTCAATACAAAGAAAAGGCTTCTCGCCAGTGTGAATTTTTTGGTGTTGTATAAGGTATGTGCTTAATCGAAAGGCTTTCCCACATTCACCACATTTATGGGGTCTTTCCCCAGTGTGAATTCTTTGATGCTCAACAAGCAATGAATTTCGACTAAAGCTCTTCTTACATTTGGTACAGTGATAAGGTTTCTCACCAGTGTGAGTTCTTTGATGCTCAATAAGGTGTGATTTCCAACTGAAGGCTTTCCCACAGTCACTACATTTATGGGGTTTCTCACCTGTATGAATCCTTTGATGTTTAACAAGGCTCCTTCTCTGGCTGAAGCTCTGTTTACACTGATTACACTGATAGGGTCTTTCTCCAGTGTGGATTCTCTGATGTCTAATAAGGGTTGAGCTCACACTAAAGGTTTTTCCACAGTAATTACACTCATAGGGCCTTTCCCCAGTGTGAATTCTCTGATGTTCAATAACAAATGAACTGCGGCTAAAACTTTTCCCACATTCATTGCACTGAAAAGGTTTCTCACCAGTATGGACCCTTTGATGTTGAATGAAATGGGCCTTGCGGACAAAACCCTTTCCACATTCTTCACATTTATGGCATTTCTCTTCTGAGTTTGGTCTTTTACGGATAATGTTAGTGTTTTCTCTGAACATTCTCTGTTCCTGGGTCAAAGATTCCCTTGGTATTTCCCATAAGAAGATTCCTCTTTGTTTATCTAACCTACCAACAAGTTCAAAGGTTTCTCTACCCATAGGATCCTGGTCAATTTCACTTTTGATTCTTGTAACTATTACACTCTGTGGTTCCACTTCTTCCTCAATTTCTTCAATTTCTTGTTTTACGGTTGGCTCCTCATCCTTATCTCTGTTCAAAACATCTGGAATAATAAACAGGAAATACAAAGATCAATCAAGGTCTTTGAAGCAAAGAGAAACAAAGTAAAATGGGCAAACAAAGAAACAAATCAAGTCAAGGTGGGATTAATCAGTCTATCAAGGAAAACAGGGTAGGATGAAAAAAAATCCCCACTAAGTTCAGGAAAATTTAGGATGAAAAAACATTATTGGAGTATGATCAGACCAAATAATTAACAGAAAGGACCAGATGCTAATGGCCAGCCATAGTGGCTCATGCCTGTAATCCTAGCATTTTGGGAGAGTGTGGTGGGAGGATCACTTGAGCTCAGGAGTTTGAGACCAGCCTGGGCAACAGTGAGACTTCATCTCTACAAAAAAAAAAAAATTTTTTTTAATTAGCCAGGCATGGTGGCGCACACCTGTAGTCCCAGCTACTCAGGTAGCTGAGGTGCAAGGATTGATCACTTAAATCCAACAGGTTGAGGCTGCAGCAAGCCATGTTTGCATCACTGCACACCAGCCTAGGCAATACAGTGAGACCTAATCTCAAAAAAATAAAAATAAAAATAAAAAAAGATGCTAAGAAGAATAAAAGACAAAGATCCAGGGGAAACAATAATTCATTTATTAACAAGCATTTACTCACTGCCCATCAAAAGCACTCCAGAAACATTGTAATCAGCCAGGATTCAGAGATAAGACATGAAGCCCCCCCGCCTCCATCAAATGGAATGGATGTTAAGTAAAAAATGGGGAAAGAAAATAATATGATAAAGAAAATATTAAGTAAAAAGCAGTTCCTGTATAAAGAGACAAAATGGCTTTTAAAAACAATAATAAAGGGTTAGGTGACAGAGAGTCTATGATATCGGGATGCAGAATATAAGTATTAAGAAACATGGTCAGAGTTCGTGGGAGCAACAACCAAAAAGGGCAGTCTGTGGTAGCTTATGACTTCACCAACCACAAATCATACCTCAAGTACAAGTGATTCTAAACTCTCTAACAATATAAGACCCAAGGTTCACCATCCTGTTCCAACTGAGAGGCTGCATGACATCTGAGAAATGAAAAGCTTGGATGTGTTGAAGAAAAGACAGCCCAGTGGTCTATCATATAACAGAGTGGTATACAGTACATTTAGGCCTGCTTCTGACATCTTCCTGATTTTTCATCTCCTGCTGGAATAGATATTAGATAATTCCACTAGAAGATTCAATAATGACCAAATTTATATGTGGCCCTAAACAAGCTCCTTTTTCATACATCCTCTTTTCTCTCAATTTTTTTGTGGAGTCATCTTTGAATTTTCTATTTGCTTACTTCAAACTAGTCATTATTTTATTCTAAAATAACCTTCTCCTATCCCTCTAAGAAACTACTAGAAATTTTATTTCTTCTAAGGCTACATATAGTGTCCCCTCTCAAATTTGTTTTCGGTGGGCTGTATTTTCTTTCACATAATGAAAAAACATGAAAGAACTCCCTAAACTTTCTGTCCTCTACCTATAAAATTATCTGCCAATGGTATGTAAAGATATATCTGATTCTTATGCAAAGCTAATCCATCCACCCCTTATCGATTCCACTCACCTCTGGGCATTTGCTTAATTATCCTCTGCCTTTCCTCTTTCTTCAATATACACTCTCTATTGACACTTTTCTACCATTACATAAATACGTCCAATTTTATCTTGAACTTGAAATTGTTCTCTTTATGAAAGCCAAATATTGAAACAAAATCTTAACACCAAGGTTTTCTATTTCTTAGGTTTTCCATGCCCAACCTCTTCCTATTCAATCTATTCTGCAACCTATGGCAAAATCTGGTTTCTGTTTCCAGCATCTAGAGAAACTTCCCATTAGATTACCAAAAAAAAAAGGGCTTTTTTTTTTTTTTTTTTTTGGACAGAGTTTTGCTCTTGTTGCCCAGGCTGGAGTGCAATGGAGCGATCTTGGCTCACTACAACCGCCACCTTCCAGGTTCAAGCGATTCTCCTGCCTCAGCCTCCCGAATAGCTGGGATTACAGGCATGTGCCACCATGTCTGGCTAATTTTTTTTGCATTTTTAGTAGAGATGGCGTTTCACCATGTTGGCCAAGCTGGTCTCAAACTCTGACCTCAGGTGATCCACCCACCTCAGCTTCCCAAAGTGCTCGGATTACAGGAGTGAGCCACCATGCCCGGCCTAAAACGGGCGTTTTTCAGTCCTTATGTTATTCAGCAGCATCTAACACTGTTGACCACCCCAATTTCTTGACATTATCTGTTTTTGGTTTCTACGCTATTACATTCTTTTATTTCATTCCCTACTTCTTTGGCCTTTTCTGATAAATTTCCCTCATTTATTTCTTTTCCTTTGTCAACTGATTTTTGTTATTGTTACCCACATTTACATCCTTACTTGTTCTATATATATACCCTCCAGATATCTCCAGTTAAATGCCGCACAAAGGGCTCACAATTAACATGGTCATCATCATCTGCTCTCATGCCTTTCCCCACCTTTAATTATCTCCTGAAAGGCACCATCATCCATTACCCTACAGTCTCAAAGCAGAAATCATCCTGTATTTCTCCCTTCTTATTGTTAATCAATCATCCAAATCCTGGATTTATCTTTAGCACTTACCTTTTAACCCTCACAATCATGTAGCTGCCTTACAATCTTTGGCTCCAGTCTTCAGACTACCAACACATTATATCTGCCTTACTGATTCGAGAAGAGATCTCTATAAAACAGAATTCTACCATGTCATCACCTGTAGATTTAGCAGCTCCCCATCACCTTTAGGATCGAATCAAGCTCTTTGCTCTGATACAACTCTTCATGACACAGTCTCTGAGCCTCAAGTCGTGTTCCTACCTACTTTATCATACTTTATATAGGCAAATTGTTTGCGTTACACTCTTTCATGTCTTATCTTTACATGTCTCATTTACTAAATGTCCCTCAACACTGTTTACCTGGCAAACTTTTGGTTGCACTTTAAGATTCAAAGCAATCTTTAAGTTTAAAGCAACAGTTTCTCTACAAAGCCTTTACTAAGTCCGCTAGACAGATCTAGGTGTTCTATTTTTTTATTACCAGCCCTCGTCCATAACTCTATTATTGCTATGATTATACTGCATTTTTTTAACTGTTTATTATTTGCCTCTTCCACTGGATTGTAAATTCTTTGTGAGAAGGCAGTCTCTTCAGAGTATTTGTTCAGTTTCATTAGCTGGATTAGTGGATACTGTTCCATCAATTTCATTCAAATGAGTAAGACAAAATTTTCATTACTTGAAGATAATATGAATGTATACCTAAAATTCCTGAAATAGGCAAATGAAAATATAATCATAACAAGATTAAAAAGCTTGTTCTTAGTACAAAAAAAGTTAGTAAATATTATACAGAAATGATAAACTCTTCACAATAGTAACAAAAAAAATAAAACCTAGGAATAAACATAAGAAATGTGTAAGATCCATAAAAATATTCCATACAATTTTTCTGAAAGACAAAAGGATACAGTTAAACAGAGTTAACCACATGGCTAAAGAGATTCAATATTATAAGGATCTCAATTCCTTTCAATCTATGAAACTAATCACATTCCAATCAAAAATCATTTATGAATCAATAAAAAAGTCAATACTTCTAAACTTTAGAAGAAGGCAGACGAGTGAAGTACATCCTGAAAAAGATTATTAAAGAATGACTTATATTACCAGACACAAAATATAATATATTGTTAAAGCAAATAAAACAATGACACTGGCATAAAAATAAATAGGTCAACAGGATAGGCAGGTGAAGAAAACAAGTGTAAGGCTTCCACACAGAGCAGCCTTGAAATGACTATCCATTAGATCTGGGCTTGGTAATGCTTATGCAGTATCTTCCCATCCTGTGCTCATAGCCAATTTTTCTACATAGATAGTTGAATCAAAGTAGGTTTCACCAAAGAACCTCGAATTAAAACTGAAGTCACTAGTTATTCTGAAGGTAGCTAGAATTGTAACCTATCAAACCAGAAGCCAAAAGGACAGAAGTATGTGAACATATGAGGAAAGACTAAATTGTCAAGGAGAAAAAAAGAGATAAGACAGTATTACAGACTGAATGTTTGTGTTCTCACCAAATTCCTATGGTGAACCCCTAATCCACAATGTGATGGTATTTGGAGGTGGGGCCTTTGGGAAGTAATTAAATTTAGATGAGTTCATGATGGTGGGGCCCCCATGATGGGATTAGTATTCTTATAAAAAGAGGAACAAAGACCAGAATGTTTGCACTCTCTCTCTCTCTCCCCTCTTCCGCCATGTGAAGACACAGTAAGAAGGTGGCAATCTGTAAGTCATTGCGGAAAGAGTCATTAAAATTGAAGATGTCAAAGATCTGAGAAATTAAGCTATCAACCGTATCATCGATATAGCTATTAAAGGTTTTTTTTTTTATTTTTAATAAGCTTCAACAAGAAAAGTATGAATGAAAAGCCAAAACTATAAAGCTAGATGAGAGTTGCATTATGAAAAGCAGTTAAGATGAAGTACAATAGAATACTACATTGCAACAGTAGAGTAATAGTGATCTCTTATCAAGGGAGCTCTCACCAAGGGGATGGAGATAGGGTCTATTGAGGAGGATGAAAAGACTGTGAGAGGATAAATGATGAATGATGGAAAGCTGTATTTAAGCTGCAATAAAGAAGACAGCCTACAAGTACAAGATCATCTATGGGCACACTGTCACACCTTGTCCATATGGTATTTACATGCGGGCACTTACTTGGTTCTATCAACCAGAATACCATATGTATGGATAAGCTGGCAGTGACTGAGAGACAACATGGCATATTAAAACACACACACACACACACACACACACATCAGCAGCTGATATGGCTGAAGACTAAAGTAGTGTGCAGGAGAAAACAAGTGAGGCAAGAAAGATAGGCAGAGGCTATACTTGGAAGGTCCTATATGATAAGAAATTAAGATTTTTATCCTTTAAGCTATCAGGAAACATCAGAAGTTTTACACAGTTAACTAATACAAAATCACTTTGGTGGCAGTAGAGAGAATATATTTTAAAAAAGGAGACTAGTGGCAAGGGGGTAGTTTAGGGGTTAATGCAATAATCCAGTTAAGAGATACTAAGTCTGAAATTAACTGTACTTAGTCATACAAATATTTAAGAAGCATATAATATAGGCCTGGCTCTGTGCTAAGTGCTGGAGAAATCAAATGAAACAGGTATATTTACCATCCTCACAGTAATCAGTGAGGTTAGGAAAGTAACACATATAGAATGATTGTAGTATAGTATAATAAATTCAATAGCAGGAGTATATACAAAGTAAAACAATGAAAGGAGTGCTTAACTCTGGAGAGAAGGCCCTTGATTTTATTGGATTGAAACTTGCCAGGTTTGAGTTACTCATGTGGTCTTCAAAAGATGACTAGGAATTTGAAACTCAACAGAGAAGACGATGACAACAATATAAGTCAACATTTATATTGTTCTTACTACATGTTAGTGTGTTAAGTGTTTTACATATATTAATTTAGTTAATGCTCACAGTAACCCTATGAGGTAGGTGCTATTATTATTTCCATTTTATAAAAAAAATAAACTGAGGCAAAGAGAGGTTAAATCACTATAGTCACCAGGCTAAGTAAGTGGTGGAGCCAGGATTTAAACCTAGGCAGTTAGGCTCCACATTACCACATTACCTTTCTTAGGTGGAAATAAAGATTTGGGCCAGGCACAGTGGCTCATGCCTACAATTCCAGCAATTTGGGAGGCCAAGGTGGGTGGATCATCTGAGATCAGGAGCTCGAGACTAGCCCGGCCAAGACAGTGAAACCCCTTCTTTACTAAAAATACAAAAATTAGGTGGGTGTGGTGGTGCACACCTGTTTATCTCAGCTACTCAGGAGGCTGAGGCAGGAGAATCTCTTGAACCCAGGAGGTGGAGGCTGCAGTGAGCTGAGGTCACACCACTGCACTACAGCCTGGGCAATAGAATGAGGCTACGTCCTAAAAAAAAATTGGGACTTTTCTTCACAGAGTGGTAGCTGATGGCCTGAGTGTAGGTAAGGTCCCCCAGGGAAAGAGTACAGACTGAGGGGAAGTCTAAGAATGCAAGCCAATGGAGGGAAACAATAAAGACTTTCACATGTTCATAGAGCAGTAGAATAAAATAAGGTGAGATGATGAGAGCAGCTTTAAGTGTGCAGATAAGAGGCAGAGAAGTTGAGAGTTCGTGCTTATTGGCCCCTATTTTCTCTGAGAAACAGGTAAACTTCACTATTGAATGATGGATAAGCTTTTGGAATATCACTAAAAAGAACAGGGCAGTGAGCATATCAAGGACAAAAAATATTGCTAAGATATAAAAACCCCAGTGGAGACTAGAAGAAAAAGGCCATACTTATATACAGGCCATACTTATATACATCAATCTTTTTGGTTAGAGAATTTCTCCTGCTATGGTTAGCAATTCGGGTAGGAAAGAGGGAAAGGTGCATTTTATAACAAACACAGGATTTGAAGTTTGCAGAATGGGTAGAGAATAATAACAGGCTGGCAGGTGAGCTTGCTGGTCATTAGATGGGGAGACAAGCCCAGAGAGGATGGACACCTTGGTGAAAAAACAGAGACATCAAGGGACAGGAAACATCGTTAATAATGAGTGGGTTTAGGTGGAAAGGAGTAGTAAAGATAGAGAAGTTGTAGTATGCTCCACAAGGGGAGAAAGCCTCTCTGTTTTGGTTACCCTCGTCTAGTTAGTAAATAAACTTCCATTGCCGAATAACTGGTCAGAGAATAGGGTATTGGGATTTACGATTTGCCTGTTATGACAAAATTGCTATGATCAATGATGTAAGGTGCTGGGTGAAAATGGAAAGCAGGGTCCCTGAAGTAAGACTCGCTGAGGCTGAAGTATTAACTAGGTCATCCATGGCATGAGTTAAAATAGATATGAAACATGTGACAAAGTTATGTGTGAAGGACCAAACAAAAAGTTGACAGATAGTAAAAAGGACTTGAGTGGAAAAAGCAAGACTGCTGAGACCTCAAAGAAGGAGAGATTTTGTTTGAAGGTGGAAAACTAATGCTTTGAGGACAGCATTTAAAAGCTGAGTGAACAATAACTTCCCCCTTTCAACACTGAGACAAAGGATGGGGAAGGAGGCGGATGTGGGAGAATAAGCGGCCCCCACTTGAAAAACTGCCAGAGAAACGTTGTCCTTGGGAAAGTGCCAGATTTCAGTTAAGGCCAGGAGGTAAGGAACATTATGTGAAGACGAACAGGGGCTCCAGAAGGCAGAGTGAAAAGGGGTGGGAGGAAAGCTGTGGGAGGATGAGCCAGGACGGAAAGTACAGAACAATATGGGAATGAGATTACGAAGACAGGATGCCCGAAAGGCTTGCAGTTTGGTCACTTCAAGGAAGCTAGGGATGAGAGGTATGGAAACAATTAATAGCTAAAAGGTTTGAATCAGAACTTTGGAACTAAGCAGTTTTGGTACTGGTTTCCGTCCAAATATTCTGTTAGTCTGATTTCTCTCTACCTTCTTAGATATTTTAATTAGAGAAACAGCAGATTCTTACCCAGTGAGACCAGGTTTCCATAATTCTCCATCATGACATCTTTATACAGGCTTCTCTGAGCTGGGTCCAGATAATCCCACTCCTCCTGGGTAAAAAACACAGCCACATCCTCAAATGTCAGCAACCCCTGAAATAGTATGATTTCTGTAGTCAGTTCCTGTTGTCTCAAGGACAATTCTACCACTAAAAGTGGCAGAGGCAATCACTTATCGGTGCCAAATAGGCTGGGAGGAACATGATAACTGAAAGTTTCATATGTTGCCCAATTCTGGGAACGAACTGTAACTGACAGACATCTCAAACTAGAAAGGACCTATGGATAAGGCTTTTCTGATGTATTATGCCCTAACAGTTTAATTTTAGTAAACTGCCCCAAGGCCTCTCCAAGCTTCCCTCACCTCACTGCCTACTTCAATTTTCCATTTGCACTGGCTTCTGACTATTCAATTCAATTCCTTGAGGTTCTCTAAGCGTGTACCTTGGGGTCCAGGCACTGTGCCAGGAACAGAAGACACAAGGGAAGGTCAAAAATGGTGCTTCACCTGAAGAACTCACAAATGAGAGAGCTAGTCTGGAGCATTATTTATTTTCTCTGGCCGATTTATCAAGTCTCTCTAGAAAAAGAAAAAGAAAAAAAAAGGGGGGAGCCAATGGGCAGTTTGTTCGCGAACCGCAACCCAGCGCACTAGTGGGGAGTTCCTTGCAAGGCGCTGGCCCTAAAGAGGCCGTCAGGGGGTTGGTGGGGGGCCCGGGGAGAAAGCAGTGGTGCGGCCTAGCTGGGGTAGTGACGAGACAACCGGGATCCCCGAGGGGTGCTTACTTACCTTTGACTCCGGCGGGGGGCTCGGGGAAGCCATCTCCCAGGCAGAGAATAGGGGCAGGAATTGGGGGCGGCCTCACGGAAAGGAGCCTCTAGTGAGGCCTACCCGGCTGCTGGAAATTAGGCTCGACGAAAACAAGGATCCCTGGCTGGGTCTGGCCAGTGCCTGCCTCGGCCCCCAGGCGGTCACGACCCCAACAGCGTATCAGACGCGATCCCTGGCTGTCCCCCAACCCCGAACCCCAACCCCTACTCCTGCCTGGTTACGCAGCCTTTCAGGCCTTGCTAGAGCCTCCTCCCCGCTGCCAGTTCCTCCTCCTTTCAGCCAAGTAGCGCTATGACCGCCCGCCCCCGGACCAGAAGGCGTCACCCAGATCGTTCCCGGGGCCCCCCTCAACTACATCTCCCGTCATGCTCGGAAAGAGCGCCGCGGTCCAGGCGCCGCCAGCAACAGCTACCGGACTACATTTCCCAGCGTACACAGCGGGAGGGAGCCTACAGGAAAAAGAAAGCTCTTGCCACTGGGATTATATCCGATTGGCTGATCTGGGCACGTCACTGCTGGCTGAGGGCTGCGCTCAGTCCCTTGGATCTCATCGAAGATGGCGGCACGGTATCTGTCCGGTATTACCAGGCGAGCCTTCATGTGGACAGTCCCAGGGACACCACGTAGAGAATTTTGGTCTCGATTCAGGTAAAGCTGAAGGGTGGACCGTGAGTCACGTTCAAGGAAAGTTAAGGAGGATGAGGGATGAATTCAAAAGAGGGTGTTAACGCTATCGTGGTCCCGCGCCTGATCAGAGCAAGAACAAGGAGGTACGGTTAGGGTCTCGAGTTGAGAAGCATTCGTTGAGTGGTGGGACCCAGTCTTTTCCCCTCTCGGCCTTAGTTTTCTCATAACGGAAATGCCACCCCCTTTCCCTTTCACTTCATTTATTCATTTATTGAGCAAATAGAATTAACCTCGTGTGCGAGACACCGAGTGTGTTGTCTGCAAACACATGAAAGCGCTTGGTAAACTAAACTCATTTGCCGGCTGTGTTTCTTCACAAGCAAGGTTCAGTAATGAAGTACCGCCTCCTCATTTTGTTTGTTTGTTCATTCTGTAATTCAACAGATTAATCAGGACCAGCATTACTCTAAGCGCCTAGCATACAGCAGGAAAAACAAAATCCCTTCTCATTCTCGAGGTACTGCAACATATGAGGAAACAGGCCCACAGGAGGGAAGTGATTTTCCCAAAGTCACAAAGCAAGTTAATTGCAAAGCTGGATGTAGAACATAGGTCTCCTAACTCCCCATCTACTACTTTTTCCGCTGCACGGCTGCACCGTGTGTAATTGTTTGAAGGTAAATCTAATCTGACTTAGATAGTGTTTAGGAAATCAAAACGTATGGTATTAACCCTAAGGAACATTGTATGCCCTCTTAGGTTTCAAACAAAAACTACTACAATTAGGAAATATTTTTTTCATCAGTTCATATATTAGCTTTCCCTCTTCTTTGGTTAATATTTGTTATTATCTCTAAAATATCTTCCAAGTTTGTTTTATTCATTCACTCAACAAATATTTTTTAGATTGTTTACTATAGCCAGGCTATATCTTAAGTGTTACAAGAATACAGTGGTTACTAAAACAGACCAAATTTTTGTTCTCGTTGGGCCAATGTTCTAATGGAGGAAAAAATGAACAAATGTGTAATGTAATTTCAGGAAGTGGTAAATTATGAAGAAAACTAGAGGAAATAAGAGATTACTGAGAATGATTATATTTTCTTTACTATTTTAAAAATTTTGTGTATTTAAGATATACAACTTGATGTTGATTATTAGTCAAGCTAATTATCATATTCATCTCTTTACATACTTTTTTGTTTTGTTTTGTTTTGTTTTAGAGAAAGGAGTTCTCACTGTGTTGCCCAGGCTGGTCTTGAACTCCTGGGCTTAATCTTCCCGCCTCGGCCTCCCAAATTGCTGGGATTACAGAGGTGAACCACCATGCCTGGCCAGTTAGAATTTTTGTGTGTGTGGTGAAAACACTTAAAAGAGTTTTCTCTCAGAAGATTTCAAGTATACAGTACAGTATTATTAATGGTCATCACCATGGTGTACGTTAGATCTCTGGAACTTACTCATTCTATGTAATTTAAATTTTATCTTTGTCCAACATCTCTCCATTTCCATCACCCCTGCGAACCACCATCCTACTCTCTGTTTCTGTGAATTTGACTTTTTTTTTTGTTTTGGAGATGGAGTCTTGCTCTGTCTCCAGGCTGGACTGCAGTGGTGCCATCTCAGCTCACAGCAACTTCTGCCTCCCAGGTTCAAACGATTCTCCTGCCTTAGCCTCCCAAGTAGCGGGGACTACAGGCATCTGCCACCACACCCTGCTAATTTTTGTATTTTTAGTAGAGACGGTTTCTCCATGTTGGCCAGGATGGTCTCGATCTCTTGACCTCATGATCCACCTACCTCAGCCTCCCAAAGTGCTTGCTGGGATTACAGGCATGAGCCACCGCACCCGGCCTAATTTGACTTTTTTAGATACTACATATAAGTGAGATCATGTGGTATTTTTCTGTCTGGCTTATTTCTCGTAGCATAATATTTTCTAGGTTTATCCATGTGTTACATATATCCTTTTTTAAGGCTGAATAAAATGCCATTTTATGTGTATGTATGTATGCACGCACATAATATATACATATATTCATAGACACATATACATATATACACACATTATGGCATTTTATTCAGCCTTAAATATTGTGTATGTATGTGTGTGTATACATATATACATATATACACACATGCTGCAATGAAGATGAGAGTGCAGATATCTCTTTGAGATACTGCTTTCATTTCTTTTGGATATATACCCAGTGGTAAGATCGCTAGATCTTAGGATAGTTAGGATAGTTCTGTTTATAACTTTTTGAGGAACCTCAATTCGGTTTTTTATCATGGTTCTGCCAATTTGCATTCCCATCAGCAGTATATAAGGATGCCTTTTTTTCCATGTCCTTACCGCACTTGTCTTTTTGGTAATGACCATCCTAATGGGTATGAGGTGATGTTTATTTGTAATTTTTTTTTAATGTTTATGGATACCTAATAATTGTGCATATTTATGGGGTACACATGATATTTTGATGCAAGCATACAATATGTAATGGCCAAATGTGAATAGTTGACATATCCATCACGTTATTTGTTTGTTTTGGGAGCATTCTAAATCTTCACTTCTAGTTATTTTGAAATATAAATAAATTATTACTAACTATAGTCACCCAATTGTGAAATCAAACACTAGAACTTACTCTTTCTAGCTGTATTTCTCTTCTCTAACTGTATTACCCTTTTTAACTGTATTTCTAACCAATCTGTCTTCATACCCCACCTCCTCACTACCCTTCCCAGCCTCTGGTAACCATCAATTTATTACTATCTCCATGAGGTCATTTTTTTTTTTTTTTTTTTTGGTTCACACATAGGAGTGAGAATATGCGATATCTGTCTGTCTGCACCTGGCTTATTTCACTTAACAGTGTCCTCCAATTTCATCCGTGTTACCGCAAGTGACAGGATTTCATCCTTTTTTAATGGCTGAATAATATTCCATTGAGTATATGTACAGTTTTTTTTAATATCCATTCATCCATTGGTAGAAACTTAGTTTGATTCCATATCTTGGCTATTGTGAATAGTGCTGTAATAAACATGGAGTGCAGATATCTCTGTTAGACTGATTAACTTTCTTTTGGACATATACCAAGCAGTGGGATTGCTGGATCATATGGTAATTCTGTTTTTAGTTTTTTTGGGAAATTTCCATACTTTTCTCCATAGCAGTTGTGCTAATTTAGATTACCACCAATAGTGTACTAGTATTCCACTTTCTCCATATCCTTGCCAGCATTTGTTATTTTTTGTCTTTTAAATAATAGTTGTTTTAACTGAGGTGAGATGATACCTCATTGTGGTTTTGAGTTGCATTTCCCTAATGATTAGAGATCTTTTTTTTATATACCTGTTGGTCTTTTGTATATCTTCTTTGAGAAATACGTATTCAGATCTTTTGCTATTTTTAAATCAGTTTTTTTGTTGTTGTTGTTATTGAGTTGTTTGTGTTCCTTATATATTCTGGTTATTAATCCCTTGTCAGATAGTTTGCTAATTTTTCTCCTATCCTCTAGGTTGTCTGTTCACTTCGTTTATTGTTGCCTTTGCTATACACAAGCTTTTTAGCTTGATGTAATCCCATTTGTTGATTTTTGTTCTTGTTGCCTGTGCTTTTGAGGTCTTACTCAAAAGGTCATTGCCTAGACCAAAGTCCTGAAGCATCTCCCCAATGTTTTCTTCTACACAGAAGCTTTTTAGTTTAGTGTAATCCCATTTGTCTTTTGTTCTTGTTGCCTGTGCTTTTGCGGTCTTCCTCAAGAGGTCGTTGCCCAGACCAATGTCCTGAAACATCTCCCCAGTGTTTTCTTCTAGTAGTGTTACAGTTTTCTAACTGCCCAATGGGTTCACTTTGTCTAGACAGAGCTGATGTATCAAGGCAGAGGAATTGCAGTGGAGAAAGTAATTCACACAGAGTCGGCTGTGCAGGACACTGGACTTTTATTATTAGTCAAATCTGTCTCCCCGAAAACTCAGGGATCAGAGGTTTTAAAGATAATTTGGCAGGTGGGGGCCCAGGAAATGGGGAGTGTTGATTGGTTGGGTTGGAAATGAAATCACAGGGGGACTAAGTGAGTTCTTGCCAACTTATGTTCCTGGGGGGGATCACAGAACTGGTTGAGCCAGATTACTGGCTTCGGTGGTGTCAGCTAATCCATTGAGTGCAGGGTCTGCAAAATATCTCAAGCACTGACCTTGGATTTTACAATAGCAGTGTTATTCCCAGGAGCAATTTGGGGAGGATCAGACTCTTGCAGCTGGAGTCTGTATGACCCGTAACCATAATTTCTAATCTTGTAGCTAATTTGTTAGTCCTACAAAAGCAAACTGGTTCCTGGGCAAGAAGAAGGTCTTTTCAGAAAAAGGCTATTATCAATTTTGTTTCAGAGTCAAACCATAAACTGAATTCCTTCCCACGGTTAGTTTGTCCTATGTCCAGGAATGAACAAGGACAGCTTAAAGGTTAGAAGCAAGGTGGAGCCAGTTAGGTGCGATTTTTTTTTTTTTCTTAGCATTACTTTGGCTATTCAAGGCATTTTGTGGTTTCATACTAATCTTAAGATTTTTTTTTCTATTTCTATGAAGAACGTCATTGGTATTTTGATAAAGATTACATTGACAGTATATTGCTTTGGGTAGCATAAGCATTTCAACAACATTAATTTTCCCAATCCATGAACATGGGATATCTCCATTTTTTGTGTGTCCCATTCAATTTTTTTCATCAGTGTTTTATAGTTTTTATTGTAGAGACCTTTTACTTCTTTGTTGAAGTCTATTCCTAGATTTGTGTGTGTGTGTGTGTGGCTATTGTTAATGGAATTGATTTCTTGATTTCTTTTTCAGATTGTTTACTATTGGCATATGGAAATGCTACTGATTTTGTATGTTGATTTTTGTATTCTGAAAACTTTACTGAATTTATTATTTCTAAGAGCTTTTTGGTGGATATTTAGGTTTTTCTAAATATACATATATCAAGATATGTAAGATTATATATCTTACATATGATATGTAAGATCATACATCAAATAAGAACAATTTGACTTCTTTTCAATTTTGATGTACTTTATTTCTTTCTCTTATCTAATTGCTATGGCTAGGACTTCAAGTTCTGTTTTGAATACAAGTGATGAAAGTGAGCATCCTTGTCTTGTTCAACATCTTAGAGGAAAGGCTTTCAGTTTTTTCCCATTCAATGATGCTAGCTTGTTTTGTGTCCTTGTTTGGTGGGTTTGTCATGCGTGACTTTTATTATGTTGAGGTATGTTCCTTCAGTATCCAGTTTATTGACAGTTTTTATCGTGAAAGGATGTTGAATTCTATGAAATACTTTTTCAGCACCTATTGAAATGATCACATGATTCTTGTTCTTGATTCTGTCAATGTGATGTATCGAGTTTGTTGATTTGCATATGTTGAACCATTCTTGCATTCTGGGTTGAATGTTGAGGATTTTTGCATCTGTGCTCATCAGGAATATTGACCTGTAGTTTTCCTTTTTTATTTTGTCTTTGTCTGGTTTTGGTATAAGGGTAATGCTGGTCTTGTAGAATGTGTTTTCCTTTTTTATTTTGTCTTTGTCTGGTTTTGGCATCAGGATAATGCTAGCCTTGTAGAATGTGTTTGGAAGTATTGTCTCCTCTTCAATGTTTTGGAATAGCTTTGGGAGAATTCTTATTGGTTCGCATTAGTTCTTCTTTAAATGCTTGGTGGAGTTCAGTAGTGAAGCCATCAGGTCTTAAGCTTTTCTTTGATGGGAGACTTTTATTACAGCTTCTATCTCATTATTTCTGTTGGGTTTTCTGTGTCTTCAAGATTCAGTCCTGCTAAGTTGTCTGTGCCTAAGAATTAATCCATCTCTTCTAGGTTTTCCAATCTATTGGTGTATAGTTGCTTGTGATAATCTCTAGTTAGCCTTTAAATTTTTGTGATATCAGTGTAATCTCCTTGTTTGCCTCTAATTTTATTTATTTGTGTCTTTTCTCTGTTTTTCTTATTCTAGATAAAGGTTTGTTGATTTTAACTTTTCAGTAAACCAACTTTTTAATTCATTGATCTTTTTTATTGCTTTTTTTAATCTATTTCATTTTTTTCTACACTGATCCTCTTTCTTTCCTTCTACTAATTTTGGGTTTGATTTGTCTTTTTCTAATTTAAGGTGCATCTTTAGATTGTTTATTTGAAGTTTTTCTTTTTTCATGTAGGTGTTTATTACTATAAGCTTCCCTCTTACTACTGCTTTTGCTTGGTCTGGTGTTTAGGTTCTCCAATATTGGTTGCATAGATTTTGATGTGCTGTGTTTTCATTTTTATTGCTTCAAGACATTTTAAAATTTCCTTCCTAATTTCATCATTGACTCCTTGGTCATTTGGGAGCATGTTATTTTTTATGTAGTTGTATAGTTTCCAGAGTTCTTGTTATTGATGTCTAGTTGTATTTCATTGTTGTTAGAAAAGTCCTTGATATGATTTTGAGTTTTATGAGTTTGTTAAAACTTGTTTTGTGTTCTAAGATACAGTCTACCCTGGAGAATGTACCATGTACTCATGAGAAGACTATGTATTCTGCAGCAGTTGGGTGAAATGTTCTCTAAGTGTCAAGTCCATTTGGTGTAGAATTTAATTCCAGTGTTTCTTTGTTGATTTTGTCTAGATGATCTGTCTATTATTGAGAGTGGGTGTTGAAATCCACACTATTAATGTATTGTAGTCTATCTCTTCCTTTAGATTTATTAATATTTGTGTTATATGTTTAGGTTCTCCAATATTGGTTGCATATATAATTGTTATATGCATTTGCTGAATTGACTCTTTATGATTATGTAATGACCTCTTAATCTCTTTTATAGTTTTTGACTTGAAATTTATTTTATCTGATGTAAGTGTAGCTACTCCCGTTCTTTTTGGTTTCTGTTTGCATGGAATATCTTTTTCCATCTCTTCACTTTCTGTGAAGTAGAATATAAGTAAAATTAAAAGTCAGGTAGGATGTGATGCACTCTGAGAGCAGTATAAAGTGCTGAAGAGATCACATGAAATTACAATTATATTTGATTCTGGAAATTACGTAAAGCCTCTTGGAAGAGAACAATTTTATCCTAAGACTTACAGAATAAGCAAGATTTACATAGGTGAAGATAAAAGACACATTTTAAGGTATAACTTGAGCCAACACATTGTGTCAGGAAAGTGAGAGTGTGTTTGGGACACGGGATATAGAGTATCACATGGAGTATATGTAGGTAATCAGTGAAAGGTAAGACCAGAAAGGTAGATTGGGGTGGGATCTTGGAGGATGGGGTATCCGAGACAGAATGATTTACCTTACTTCTTCACCTATTCTTAGGAATTCTTACAGTATGTAAAATATATACTTAGTTTTTTTCTGTCTCTCCCAACTCAATTCAGCTATGAACGTTCCAAGGGCAGGGGCCTATCATATTCTTTACTACTGACTACGGTCCCCACTGGTAGTCAGTGTGCCATTGTTGATTTTGATTGGTAGGCAATACTTGGTCTGGTGTTTGTCAACTTCATTAATGGATTTGTGTGTTTTTGATCATTCCAGAAAAGAGAAAGAGCCAGTGGTTGCTGAGACAGTAGAAGAGAAAAAGGAACCTATTAAGTGTGCCCCCTTACGAAGCCAAGCATACACACCACCTGAAGATCTCCAGAGTCGTTTGGAATCTTACGTTAAAGAAGTTTTTGGTTCATCTCTTCCTAGTAATTGGCAAGACATCTCCCTGGAAGATAGTCGTCTAAAGTTCAATCTTTTGGCACATTTAGCTGATGACTTGGGTCATGTAGTCCCTAACTCCAGACTCCACCAGATGTGCAGGGTTAGAGATGTTCTTGATTTCTATAATGTCCCTATTCAAGATAGATCTAAATTTGATGAACTCATTGCCAGTAATCTGCCTCCAAATTTGAAAATCACTTGGAGTTACTAAGCAATTTGGAAGAGAAACACATCAAAATCATTGTTTTTCCCTGAGCAAGGGGGCTGCTCATTAGACCTTTTGATACTTTACCATGTGAAATACTACCAGAACTGTTCTCTAAAACCACTTTTTCTGTAGAGGAATGTATCATCTCTTTTTTCCTTATATTATGAATGGACAAATAACGGACTTTCTATTTTCATATTTGCTGAAACCATTTTTTAAATGAAATTAGGTAATTATTAATTTATGAAAAGTTTTGAGAGGGCACTGTCATTAACTTGGGTTTAAGACAGGAGGACATTGCAAGTTCACACCCTTCATAGGCATAAAGTAGTTGCAAGAAAATATTTTCATCCTGTTAGGATTCATATTTAAGATAGAGTTATTATGCATTGCACATATACAAATAAACTTTTATTAGAGAGATACCTATAAAAGAAACATAAAAGTATGTTATATATTACTGACAGTTCTAGATTAATTTCTTTTAGAATTAAAGTAGATTTGTTAAAGTGTATTGTGTGTTGTAAATTTTTTAAGTGAAATTTGCTGGTGTTCTGCCTTGCCATTTCTTTCCAGTAAGTATAACTTTGAAAAAATTAGAATATGTGCCAGCTATTGAGTGCTGTGACTCTTCCTCATAAGAGATGTGCCAGATTCTATGTCTTATTGCGTATTCTCTTCAGAGGAGATGATGCTGATTTTAAACCTTTTGTTCTATAACTTTTAAAAAGTGGTGTTGAGTATTGACTAGAGTGGCAAGTCTTTGTATTTTAATGGACTTAATTTGTGGAAATTACTTAAATAGCAGGTTATCAGATGGTTCTGAATGACAAAGTTGTTAAATTCAGGATTATTGTTTTCAAGCTTTAGATAGGGCTGGAGAGTAATGAGACAAAGAATGTCTTATATTGTTTTGACTGCTGACAATTCCTAAAGAAAAGTGATAGAAAGGTTTTTAACAAAAGAAATTGCATTCTCTTTCCCAGGGTGACTCCTTTGAAGAGGGCAAAATTCAGTTGGGAATATAAATTCTGGAATCTTTGTTAAGAAAATTAATTGACGGTATAGACATTCTCTACAAATATCATCCGCAGGCACTTCATTCAGGAACTTCAGGTGTCAGAATGCCTGGAGCTCTGGAGCTCAGACATTAGAGTTGATCCCTTGATATCCCTTTGGGATTAGTTCTAGGACACCTACTTGGATACCAAAGTCCACAGATGCCCAAGCCCCTTGTATGAAATGATGTAGTATTTGCATATTATGTATGCACATCCTTCCATATACTTTAAATCATCTTTAGATTACTTATAATACTGAATACAATGTAAATAGTATTTACAATTGTGAATACAATGCAAATAGTATGTAAATATGTAAATTGTGAAAACAATGTAGTTATGTAAATATGTAAATTTTAAAGTTATGTAAATATTTAGCTATGTAAATAGCTATATAAATAGTATTTACAATTGTGAATACAATGTAAATAGCTATGTAAATAGTTGTTATGCTGATTATTTAGGGAATAATCAGAAGGAAAAAAGTATACATATTCAGTACAGATGTAGTCATCTTCCCCTCCCATCTTCCCCCAACATTTTTGATCCACAATTGGTTGAATCCACAGATGGGGAACACACAGATACAGAAGACCTACTGTATATCCTTCTGCTTCTGCTGTGTAAAAGATTCAGCAAGAAATCATTGGAATTTTATGTACAGGATTTCATTATCTCATTTTCTATAGAATTTTTCCTTCTGATCCAGAGACACAGAAAAACAAAGGGCAAGATGGAAATAAGGGATGAAGAGGTCTATATGGAAAAACAGTTACAACTGGAGAGGTAACTGCAAAAACCAAGCAGCTTCATGTGATTGTTAGGACAGAAGAAATTTCTCCTTTGTAGCCTAAAGCAATATTCTGAAAATGTAATGTGCATATTAATCATTTGGGATCTTTTATTTATTCATTTTTTCATGTGGGGGATCTTTTAAAAATGCAAATTCTGATTCAGTAAGTCTGGAGTAGGTCCTGAGCTTCTGCATACTTCAAAAGCTGATTATATTTTGAGAACATGAATCTAGGTGCTAGTAATGAGGTGGGAGACAAGTACTGCCACCTGAAACAACAGCCCTGGTAAATTTAGCCAACAAGGAGGGTAAACACATCCCAACAGGAAAGGTAAGCTGCATGTCCATCAGTACCTCTAGAGGGCATCACTGGTTTATAGTTCAATACAGTGACTATGTCAGAATAATGGCCTTTAGTTTTCCTGAAAGATTAAATTAGGCTTGCTGACTTGTTTAATGAGATAATCAAACATATATTGTAATTTTAAAGGGTTTACATTTTTAAAAATTTAATGATTGCTACATTAAAAAGGTATCAGTTAACTAATTTTACTTAGTTGGAACTTCTGTAAGCTTAGTAGGTATGCTACATAAAGCCTGCTAATAGAGATTCAGACTCAATGGAATGGTTTTACATATGTAATATATGTTTTAAACAGCAGAAAATAGACTCCTCCCTCTCTTAACATGTCATTTTTCTGATTACAAAAGTAGCACATTGGTTTTAGAAAATTGGGGAAGAAAAAAGCAAAAACAAGAATGAAAAAATAAACCTCTTTTGCCTCTCATAATTACCTAACATTTTGGTATATTTTCAAATGAAAAAAATTTTTTTCCTGTATTTTACAATTACTATGGCATCATGCTCCCCTTCACATTAGAAGCATTTCCCCGTATTTTTAAATAGACAAGAATAACAAATTTGATTAATAGCATATTATTATGTAATTAGATGTCATGCAGTTATTTAACCAATGTTCAATTGGCTATTTAAATGGTTCCCAGTGTTTTGCTTTTCTGTTCTTTCTAATCCTGCTTTTCTAGTTCTTAGAGAATTGGTCTGCCATAAATCTTTCTACTCAGAAGTAGAAACTACTCTACTGTGAATTTCTTGACCCTAAACCTAGGAATGAACAATTCGGTCCTGCTTCTTTGATTCATAATCCCATTAGCCCATATTCTGTGAATCCTAAAACACAAAGTGACAAGGACCTTGAAATTTTCACTAGGTTGTTTCACAGTGCAAAAATCCTAAAGCTTTTACTTAAAAGGTTTCCAAATTTAAAAATAGTAACCTCTGATCCCATAGAATTCCAAAGTTAATCTTAGCTGTACAGTAACAGACTGGAACAACCATCAAAGTTCTGCTTTCCATCATGAAATACCAAATTCAAAATATGTAACACTGATGTAACAATAATATACTATCCGTATTCAAATTTCACCAATGCCCTGTAATGGCCTTTATAGCAATTTCACCTCCAATCTAGGATCCAATCCTGGTTTATTTAGTTGGTCATTATTATGTTTCTTGGTCTCATTTATTCTTCAGTAAATTTTTTCAAGTAATTGATTTCATATAAGTTACCAAGTTAGCATAAAATTGTTCGTGATATTCCCTAATTAATGGCAATTGGATCTATAATAACAAGCCCACTTTCATTTTGAGTTGTTATGTGTGTCCTATCTTGTTTTTAATCAGTCTAGGTTGTAGTTTATCCATTTTTAGCTTTGCCTTCCTTAAAAATTATTATTCATCATTCAGTTTGAAATATTTCCTAATTTCCAGTGTGATTTCTTTTTGACTCATGACTTATTTTCTATCTATCTATCTATATATATACACAGATATATATATATAAATATGTTTGATTTTCAAGTATTTGGGAGTTTTCTAGATAGCTTACTGTTACTAATTTCTAATTTCATTGAGAATATATGATTTCAGTATTTTTACATGTATCAAGATTTTATGGTCTAACTTATGGCCTATCTTGTTGAACATGCCGTGTACATTTGAAGTTGTTGAGGCGATTAGGGTAAGGTCATTATAGTGTTCAAATCTATGCCTTTACTGATTTTTTTCAAGTTTTCTACCAATTGTTAAAAGAGGGATTTAAACACCTCCACTCATGGTTATGAAATTGTCTATTTTTCCTATTTTTTTCTGTCAATTTTTGCCCCATATATCTTGAAATCCATTATTTGGATTTATGATTTTTATGACCTTGTCATATAGATATGTGATATTTATAATCTTTCATTACTGCTTTAGGTTTCTTATGCTTACTGTTGCATGGTATGTATTTTTTTCATTTATTTACTTGCATTCTGTTAATGTAAACTACATTAATAATTTTTCACCACAATCCAGACTCTCAGTAATCCTTTCCTTGCTTTTGTTTAAATATTTACTCCAAAAGTGTGGCCTATAGTTTTAGTTCAGCAAATATAAATTTTTAAGATTTATTTATGTGTATTTATGACTAGTTTCTAACAACATTATGTTTATAAGATTCATCCAGGTCATTGCATGTCGTTGTAATTTGTTTATTTTTGTTCTCTAGAAGAGGAATTGCTGGGTCAAAAGTTATTCATATTGTCACATTTATTAGACATTGTCAAATTGCTTTCCGAAGTGGTGGTACCAATTTATATTCCCTTAGTATGGCTTCAGTCTGAGTGATTTGCTTCCTAACTAACTCTTATTTTCGGAATTTTAAATTTTTGCCAACCTTATAGGTATGAAATATACCCCATGATTTTAATTTGCATTTCTTTGATAATAAATGAGTTAAGCCTTTTCCCATATACTTATGCTTGTGTCTCATTGTCTGTTAAGTACCTGTTTAAGACTTTTTCTCATATTCACCTGAGATTTTTGGACATTACATTTTTAGGAATATTTTATGTATCCTAGTTAATAATTCTTAATCAATTGTAGCATAAGTCTTGTAAGGTAGCAGCTTGTAGTTTTCATGTATTTTATGGAGTATTTGGCTGATCAGACTTCCTTAAAATTAAGTTGAATTTACCAGTAGTTTCCTTTAAGTTCGTACTTTTTAAATGCTCTTATCACCTCAAAAAAGATCCAAAACTTTTATAGAGATAGTCCTTTTATTGTCGTGTAAAATCCTACTAACACTCCATTCTATAGCTATTTCAAGAAAATGTGTGAATTAGTTGAGGAGGATTAGTAGGAGATTTGGTGCTCCCCAAATTCTGAAAGTGGGGCTTGAGTATTTTATTACTCATTACTGTGAACACATTTGTATTTTTCAGCTTTTGTTGTCTCAGGAAAGAAAACATTTGCAAATGCAGATCCCTTCAGAAGTTACCTTGAGTATTTTATTGCAGAAGAAAAATATGCCCTGATGGTACCAATAGGGGTCAAACAACTTCTATAAAGAAAATTACTAAAATATGTGAGTAAAATGTAGTGGCAGTCCCTAAGAGGGAGGGATTTAGAGAGAACAGAAAATGAAGAGAGAAAATAGTGATACATTTATTGGGTTCAATAACTGTTAAAAATTAATAGGAAACTAGAGCAAGAGGTATGTGGTAACCTAGCACTTAAGTTAGCTCTGTTATACTTCCAAAGGCATATTTGAGGTTTTGGCCTTCTGGGCAACTTTTGGTAGAGTGTCTGTCATTTTTCCTTTACTGCTGGTAAAGAAGACTCAAGAGGAAGAATCCAGGTACTTTGTATTTTAATCAAGACTATTTCTTTTGGGCCGATTGGAAATAAGTTAAAATCTCAGCTCTTGAATTAAATCAGTTTATTTACTTCAGTGTTTGGAATTTTAGCAGTTCATGAAGACAACTAGTCTTTCTGCTCATTTCATAATCACAGCTATAGAGTTGCCAGGAGTGTTCAGATAAGTGTGTCTTTTCATTTTGATTTGCTTAGAAAGGATGTCAGTAGGGACTTGCTATTATGACGATATTGAGCTAGAATTTATAATTTTGAGGAAAATGAAAGGCTATCAGAAGTCATTTGTTAAAATTTCTTTATTCTGTCTTCCCAATCCTTATCAATATTTCTCCCTCTTTTAAAAGACTGTTGCCTAGAATTTTATAGAATAAGCCCTCCTATTCTGGGAAACTGTATTGTGGTCCTATTTATATTTTGTTTGAAGGGTAATTTTCTTTTAATGTAAGACTAATGCCATGTTAGAATTAGATGCTGTGAAAATATTTCTTGAATCTTTGAATATACATTTTACCTATTTATGCAATTCAGGAATGATTTCTGGTAGTGAAATGTAATGTTAAAAAATACCCAAAAAAGCGAGTATAAGTTGAGCTAAAGTTAATGACTTTCTAATTGACTTATTTCTGTTTGGGCACACTGGTTGATGCGTGTGATATTTGAATAGAAATAAATTTAATGGATAATATTGTTAGGGGTGGCGAATATCTGAGTTACTGGTGGCAAATCTGTATGGGTCTGCAGCAGTCTCATTTCTTGCCTCCTCAAAAGAAAGAATTCAACTGAGGGGCATAAGGCAGTAAAAGAGACCGAAGCAAGTTTCAGAGCAGGAGCAGAAGTTTATTAAAAAGCTTTAGAGCGGGAAAGAAAGGAAAACACAGTTGGGAGAGACCCAAGCAGGCATCTTGGAGGTCAAGTGCCTTGTTTAACCTTGAACCTAGGATTTTATATGCTGGCCTACTTCTGGCATCTTGCACCCCTTTCCCTTCATCCTTCCCGTAAGGGTTAAAGGGAACCACCCACATGCATGGTGCCCTGCTTATGCTTGGGATGTGAGCATGCACAGTGTGTTTACTGGAGTTTCATACATGCTCATCTGAGGCTTTCTTTCGAATTCTGGTGGAATGCCCCTGGAAGGTCATACTCCGCCATTTTGCCTCTTAATGCACATGTTCAAGCTCATTCGCCCAGTTCCTGAAAGCTGCCAATTACCAATTTCAGGTGTTTTTATCTATTGAGAAACTGCCTTTCCTTGGTGCTGACTGTGACCAATTGTTATTTTAGAGAAGCAGAGTGACCATCACCTGATAGTCACCTCACATTCTGGTTGGTGGGGGGAACTCTCTCCTGCCTGACTCATGCTTGACTAGCTACCTACTGTAACAATATGTAGAAGAAATACTATACCTTAAGCTTATTTAGAGTAGGAACTGCATCTTATCTGTCAGTGACTATGACATGTAGACCCTTGATAAATTCTTTTTGAAATACTAATCAATTTGACTAAGAGTTGGAAATGTAGATTCCATTCTGACTCTTATGTATTTCTGTATGACCTTAAGTACTCAATTTCTTGATTACATGAAAAGAAATGAAATATGGCACTTGGAAGCTATAGTATCACTTATTTTTAAGCTTCTTAGGAAACAGATGCAATGTTTACTCACCACTGAATTATCATTCTCAGCACCTCTCTCTCTGTAGGCTCATTCTTGTCAGCATGTATTTATGTCTGTGTCTGTCTCATCTCTCATCTATATATACACATATATATATGCAACACAAACACTGTTGCATATATTTTCTTTTACTTTCAATCTGTCTTTTTTTGACAATGTGTTTCTGAAAAACAACCACTTGCTTTTTCAACTAGTTTGACAATCTGTCTTTTTTATTTCTATGTATGTATTTATTTTAGAGATAGGATTTCAGTTCTTTCTCCCAGAGTGGAGTCAGCTCTTTCACCAAGTGGCATGATCACAGCTCACTGCATCCTCAACCTCTCAGACTCAAGCAATTCTTCTGCCTCGACCTCTCAAGCAGCTGGGACTACAAGTGTGCCCCACCACACCCAACTAATTTTTACTTTTTTTTTTTTTTGTAGAGATGGGATCTCACTATGTTGCCCAGGCTGGTCTCAACCTCCTGGAATCAAGTGATCCTCACACCTCAGCCTCCCAAAGTGCTAGGATTACAGGCATGAGTCACTATGCCTGGCCTGTGTCTCCTAACTGGAGTGTTTGATCTGTTTATATTTAATGTAATTATTAATACATTTGGGTTTAAAACTCCCATCTTGGTAGTTGTTTTCCATTTATCCCATTTATTATTTGCTCCTTTATTCCTCCTTTCCTGTTGTGGCAGATTGCATTTCCCAAAGATGTATACACAAATGCACATACAAATACACACACAAGGCCAGGTGTGTGTGGCTTTGCCTGTAATCCCAGCACTTTTGGGAGGCTGAGGCAGGCAGATCATTTGAGGTCAGGAGTTCGAGGCCAGCCTGACCAACATGCTGAAACCTCATCTCTACCAAAAAAATAGAAAAAAAATTAGCCGGGCATGGTGGGGGCACCTGTAATCCCAGCTACTGGGGAGGCTGAGAAGCGGAGATTGCAGTGAGCCGAGTTTGCACCACTGCACTCCAGCCTGGGCGACAGAGCAAGACTCCATCTTAAAAAGCAAATACACATACATATTTCATCCGCTTAAAAAAAAATGTACAATGTGATTGACATTTCTCCTACTGTTAATAGGTATCAGTGTTTTCTCCACTTGAATTTTGATGGGAGCTTGTGACTGCTATTAAATGGCAGAGATTATGCTATGTGATTTCCAACGCTAGGATATAAAAAGGATACAGCTTCTACCTAGCTTTTTCTCTCTTGTGCTGCTTGCCCTTCCAACCCAGCCACCATGCTGTGAGTAAGCTTGCTCTGTGGTAAGTGAGCAGGTCTATGCAAACCTACCCGCAAAGGCCAAGGGAGCTGAGACACTGAACAAAGAGAGTGACCAAACAGTTTCTCAGAGAGAAACATTTAATAGGGGCTTACAAACAGAAGCTATGTCTCAGGCAGCTGTGAGACAAAGGATTCCCTCACTGTTACTCCCCAGACCCAGGGTTGATATACCATAGGGAAAGGATAATCATGCTTCAGCAGGAGTATGTAGGAATTTGCCTAAGGGTAGGATTTATGGTAAGTGCTCTTATATAAGAGATAGTAGATAAGGCAGAAATCTTAGAGGCATTCCTAGAAGTGGGGTTAATCAGATGTTAACATGGCAGATTAGAATCCAAGATGGAGTTGCTATAACCTCCACACTCCAGCTTTCTAATCAGGCTCTTAGAATCTCACACACTCTCCTCTTCTTCAATGGTCCTTGAGTTTAGAGGAAGGGTGCTTGATATGGTATAGCTTTAGCAGCAGTGTATTGGCAATGGGAAACAGATCAGGCCCAGTGGGATTTCAGATGAGGAAAAATGCATGGGCTTTCTTGAAGCATCTCTAGTCTTTGCAGTACCATGATTTTTATTTTCTCAGATGAAGTAAAACAATGAGAGATAAATAACATTAATATTCACACAAGGACTACAGTCAAAAAGAGAATTTGTATGCCAGAGCAAAAAAAGAAAAAAACTATTCTATTAGGGAGTCAACTAAAAACAACATGAAGAAAATTAAAACTGGGTTTGTCTTTAGAGACTTGTAGCCAAAAAATAATTTAGGATTTAGTCCAAATTGTAGGGAAGTAATAAAAACGATGGTTAAGACTAGAATCTAGGCCGGGTGTGGTGGCTCACGCCTGTAATCTCAGCACTTTGGGAGGCCGAGGCAGGCGGATCACGAGGTCAGGAGATCAAGACCATGCCGGCTAACATGGTGAAACCCCGTCTCTACTAAAAATACAAAAAATTAGCCGGGCATAGTGGTGGGCACCTGTTGTCCCAGCTACTTGGGAGATTGAGGCAGGAGAATGGCGTGAACCTGGGAGGCAGAGCTTGCAGTGAGCCGAGATTGTGCACTGCACTCCAGCCTGAGCAAAAGAATGACTCTGTTTCAAAAAAACAAACAAAAAAAAAAACCTAACCATGGGTGTACAATAGTTTTTTTCTGAAACGTAATTTTTTTTCTAAGTTTCTCTATTTCTACCAAGGCTAAATTATTGTAGGACCAATTTATTTGCAAAATGAATTTTAGTCTTACTATACTTGACCTGATTATTTGCATAAAGTGCAGCAAGAATAGTGATTGGCCATGTAAGTTCTTTTAAAATTGGCTTTTTTGGAACTTTTAAATAAAGATCTCAGACTTTTTAAAGCCTTGAGGCTAACAAAGCCAGGGATTTGCCATCAGGCTGCAATAGCTGTATAAATTGGGTGAATTCTTCTAAAGATTTCCAAATAACTAGAGGTTCCTGGGATCACACCTGTAATCCCAGCACTTTGGGAGGCTGAGGCAGGCGGATCACCTGAGATCAGGAGTTGGAGACCAGTCTGGCCAACATGGCAAAACCTCGTCTCTACTAAAATATAAACATTAGTCGGGTGTGGTGGCAGGCACCTGTAATCCCAGCTACTCAG
Organism: Rhinopithecus roxellana; assembly: GCF_007565055.1. Classification (NCBI taxonomy): domain Eukaryota; kingdom Metazoa; phylum Chordata; class Mammalia; order Primates; family Cercopithecidae; genus Rhinopithecus; species Rhinopithecus roxellana. The sequence continues at coordinate 108,079,158 of NC_044564.1, forward strand.
GAGGCTGAGGCAGGAGAAGCACTGTAACCTGGGAGGCGGAGATTGCAGTGAGCAGAGATTGTTCCCTTGTACTCTAGCCTGAGCAAGAGCGAAACTCCATCTCAAAAACAACAACAACAACAAAGTGACATTCTTTACTTACCACAGGTCAGGAACCTTATAAAGGACTGTAGAGAAGGTACTAGGCCAGTCTTTCTAAGGGTTTTTGGTGGGTTTTTTTGTTTTTTTTTTGTTTTGTTTTGTTTTTTGTTTGTTTGTTTGAGACGGAGTCTTGCTCTGCCACCCGGGCTGGAGTGCAGTGGCCGGATCTCAGCTCACTGCAAGCTCCGCCTCCCGGGTTTTACGCCATTCTCCTGCCTCAGCCTCCCGAGTAGCTGGGACTACAGGCGCCCGCCTCGTCGCCCGGCTAGTTTTTTGTATTTTTCAGTAGAGACGGGGTTTCACCGTGTTAGCCAGGATGGTCTCGATCTCCTGACCTCGTGATCCGCCCGTCTCGGCCTCCCAAAGTGCTGGGATTACAGGCTTGAGCCATCGCGCCCGGCCCCGGTGTTTTTTTTTTTTTTTTTTTTATATCAGCTTTATAAAATCAACCTCAATTTCTCAAAGAAGTCAGATCATATTTGAAAATATGCCATTTCAGTCAAAGCCTTGGCAAAATAACCAGTTTCTCCAGTGTGTCCTCATATAAAAGAAAACATATTCTTACTGAATTTATGTAAATAACTATATTGCCATAAAATAAGAATACTCACAAATAGTTCCCAAATTTTAGAGAATTCAGGTAGAAAGGTAAATTTTTCTCACAAAAGTATATTTTACTCAATTGTTATAAACTCTAAGTAGCTCAGAAGAAGAAAGGTGTATTAGCCAGGTTCTTTAGAGGGACAGAACTAACAGGATATATGTATGTATAAAAGGGAGTTTATTAAGGAGAATTGACTTACACGATCACAAGATGAAGTCCCACAATAGGCCCTCTGCAAGTTGAGGGACAAAGAAGCCAGTAGTCGATCGGTTCAAGTTCCAAAACCTCCAAAGTAGAGAAGCCAAGAGTGCAGCCTTCAGTCTGTGCCCAAAGGCCCAAGAGCCCCTGGCAAACCACTGGTGTAAGTTCAAGAGTCCAAAAGCTGAAGAACTTGGAGTCTGATGTTCGAGGACAGGAAGCATCCAGCATGGGAGAAAGATGGCCAGAAGACTCAGCAAGTCAGCTTCTCCCACCTTCTCCCTGCTTTATTCTAGCCCTGCTGGCAGCTGACTGGATGGTGCTCACCCACACTGAGGGTGGGTCTGCCTCTCTCAGTCCACTGACTGAAATGTTAATCTTTGGCAACACTATCACAGACACACCCAGGAACAATACCTTACATCTTTCAATCCAATCACGTTGACAGTGAATATTAACCATCACACAAGGTTTTCTTGACTCTTTAATCAGACAGAGTAGCAGCCTTCCAAACAGGGTGTGATCAATTAACCTTGGTACTGCCATTTACAAACTAAGCAGCTGTTTGTAAGGCAAGTGAGAGCTATTTATTGGACAGTAGAATCCAGCAGTTCCTCACACAGTTCTAGAGTCATTCCTAGGGGGAAAGAGGCTCCCTGCACATGAATGTCTCCTCCTTGCACTTCCCAGGTAGACTGACCCTATATAAACCACTTCTATTTTATTATGGAACTCTTTTGGGTACTACTGTCCCCATTAGAATGTTTCTCTGACATCACCCCAGACACCATGAGGATTTTAGCTTTCAAAACCATTTGTGGTGTCTCTCTCCTGTAATCCCAACACTTTAGGAGGCCAAGGCAGGTGCATCACTTAAGCCCAGGAATTTGAGACCAGCCTGGCCAACATGGCAAAACCTCATCTCTACCAAAAATACAAAAATTGGCCGGGCGTGGTGGCGCATGCCTGTAGTCCCAGCTAGTCAGGAGGTTGAGGCAGGAGGATTGCTTGAACCCATGAGGCAGAGGTTGCAGTGAACAAAGATTGCACCACTGGATTCCAGTCTGGTCGACAGAGTGAGACCCTGTCTCAAAAACAAACAAAAACAAACATTTTATGTCCTTTAGTCATAGGAGTAACTTCAGTTAACATCCCATAGCAAGGCAGTAAATGCCTTTCAAGTGGAAATTCTCTAGTCCAGAGTCCTGATAGTTGCTGCTGGGAGGTATTCACAGGCTTTTGCTAAAAGCTACAATAAACATTCTACAAAGAGCTATCAAATAGAGAATTTGTCCCTGGCAGCATTCTAACTTCTACTCTACCCTCTCTGGACTTGAAAATCTTATTGGTTCCCATTTAGTGCGTCCAATTAATATTGCTCAAAGGGTGGATTTATATGCCTTCTCTTTACAGTACTAGGTAGAGGAAATATTCTCCAGTTACATATAATCTCTCTTCCCATAAAACATCTAGGTAAAGGAGACACAACTTTCTTACATAAAGCCTATTTAAACATTTCAACTTTTTTTTTAAGTTCTGGGATACATGTGCTGAACCTGCAGGTTTGTTACATAGGTGTACATGTGCCATGGTGGTTTGCCACACCTATCAACACGTCATCTAGGATTTAAGCCCTGCATGCATTAGGTATTTGTCCTAATGCTCTCCCTCCCCTTGCCTCCCACCCCCCGATAGGCCCTAGTGTGTGATGTTCCCCTCCCTGTGTTCATGTGTTCTCACTGTTCAACTCCCACTTGTGAGTGAGAACATGTGGCGTTTGATTTTCTGTTCCTATGTTAGTTTGTTGAGGATGATAGTTTCCATCTTCATCCATGTCCCTGCAAAGGATAGGAACTCATTCTTTTTTATGGCTGCATAGTATTCCATGGTGAAAATGTGCCACATTTTCTCTATACTGTCTAACATTGATGGGCATTTGGGTTGGTTCCAAGTCTTTGCTATTGTAAATAGTGCTGCAATAAACATATGTGTGCATGTATCTTTACAGTAGAATGATTTATAATCCTTTGGGTATATATCTAGTAATGATATTGCTGGGTCAAATGGTATTTCTGGTTCTAGATCCTTGAGGAATCGCCATACTGTCTTCTACAATGGTTGAAGTAATTTACACTCCCACCAACAGTGTACGATAGTTCCTAATTCTTCACATCCTCTCCAGCATCTGTTGTTTCTTGATTTTTTAATGATCACCATTCTAACTGGCATGAGATATGATCTCATTGTGGTTTTGATTTGCATTTCTCTAATGACCAGTGATGATGAGCTTTTAATTTTTATATGTTTGTTGGCTGCATAAATGTCTTCTTTTGAGAAGTGTCTGTTCATATCCCTCACCTGCTTTTTGATGAGGCAGTTTGTTTTTTTCTTGTAAATTTGTTTAAGTTCCTTGTAGATTCTGGATGTTAGCCCTTTGCCAGATGGATAGATTGCAAAAATTTTCTTTCGTTCTGTAGGCTGCCTGTTCACTCTGATGATAGTTTCTTTTGCTGAGCAGAAGCTCTTTAGTTTAATTAGATCCCATCTGTCAATTTTGGCTTCTGCTGAAATTGCTTTTGGTGTTTTAGTCATGAAGTCTTTGCCTGTGCCTATGTCCTGAATGGTATTGCCTAGGTTTTCTTCTAGGGTTTTTATGGTTTTAGGTTTTACATTTAAGTCTTTAATCCATCTTGAATTAATTTTTGTATAAGGTGTAAGGAAGAGGTCCAGTTTCCATTTTCTGCATATGGCTAGCCAGTTTTCCCAGGACCATTTATTAAATAGCGAATCCTTTCCCTATTGCTTGTTTTTATCAGGTTTATCGAAGATCAGATGGTCATAGATGTGTGGTGTTATTTCTGAGGCCTCTATTCTGTTGCATTGGTCTATAGCTCTGTTTTGGTACCAGTACCATGCTGTTTTGGTTAATGTAGCCTTGTAGTATAGTTTGAAGTCAAGTAGTGTGATACCTCCAGCTTTGTTCTTTTTGCTTAGGATTGTCTTGGCTATATGGGCTGTTTTTTGGTTTCATATGAAATTAAAAGTAGTTTTTTCTAGTTCTGCAAAGAAAGTGAATGGAAGCTTGATGGGAATAGCACTGACTTTATAAATTACTTTGGGCAGTATGGCCATTTTCACAATATCAACTCTTCCTATCCATGAGCATGGATTTTTTTCCCCGTTTATTTATGTCCTCTCTTATTTCCTTGAGCAGTGGTTTGTAGTTCTCCTTGAAGAGATCCTTCACATCCCTTGTAAGTTGTATTCTATATATTTTATTCTCTTTGTAGCAATTGTGATTGGGAGTTCATTCATGATTTGGCTCTCTGCTTGTCTCATATTGGTGTATAGTAATGCTTGTGATTTTTGCACATTGATTTTGTATCCTGAGACTTTGCTCAAGTTGTTTATCAGCTTAAGGAGTTTTTAGGCTGAGATGATGGGGTTTTCTAAATGTAGAATCATGTCATCTGCAAACGGACAATTTGTCTTCCTCTCTTCCTATTTGAAAACCCCTTATTTCTTTCTCTTGCCTCATTGCCCTGGCCAGAACTTCCAGTACTATGTTGAATAGGAGTGGTGACACAGGATATCCTTGTCTTGTGCTGGTTTTCAAAGGGAATGCTTCCAACTTTTGCCCATTCAGTATGATATTGGCTATGGATTTATCATAAATAGCTCTTATTATTTTGAGATATATTCCATCAGTACCCAGTTTTTTGAGGGTTTTTAGCATGAAGGGGTGTTGTAAACATTTTAGCTTTTATAATCCTATCAATCTTTATATTTTATGCTCTAGTCTCAGGAACTTCTGTACTCCACCCCCAGACCATTTTACCCTCTCTTGTGAAAAAAGCTTTGGGTTCCCAGCAAGGGGTTGAGCCAAGGGATGTGGGCCTTTTTGTCAATCTTTATCTGATTAGCCTGTCTCCACATTGCCCCAGGACGTTATTAATCAGCTTTCTCATTGTAATTTTTGCCTTCTGATTTTTGAAACTTCCCCAATCTGGTGTAAATACAGGAAACTGGTTTGGTGCTCTTTAATGTTGGGGAACCAGTAGGGGATCCCTTTGGTCCACTCAACATTTGATAGTGTTGTATTAAGACTCAAAAGGTAAACAAAAATTTTATTATCTCTCATTAATACTATCCGAAAATCTTGTTCAAAAGAGAAGACTAAATTTTACTTTGTATTAGAGTATTATCAATACTAAAGCTAATTTTAATAAAACCTTATGAATGATTTCATTGACTCTCACTCAGCTTTTGACCACACAAGAATTCCATAAACCTTTTATATATCCGAAGGAATATAAATAAGTCATTCTACCATAAAGACACATGCATATGAATGTTCATTGCAGCACTATTCACAATAACTTCACAATTTCAAAGACATGGAATCTACCTCAGGCCCATTAATGCCCTCTTACAAAATTGTTTTCTATTTTTCTCTTTCTCCAGCTTTTAGATCTATTTAGTTTTATCTACATCGTTTTTTCCATTGATTTTGAAACAATCTTTAAAATACCACTAAACCAGGCCAGCATGCCTACATGCTCCCTAGGTGCTGCTAGTCTGTGTGCATGAGTGGGAGGTGGCAGGCCTCCAACTTCAGCCTTCTCTGCTGACTGTTCTAGTGAGTTGTTGCCAGCCATGAACCATTTTGGTACCTGGTTGGTGGGAGGCACGGTGACCTCGTTGCTGCCACTGAAAGCCTGTAACAATGAAAATCTCAGCAAAATTGGCATGTCTTTGGATGATATCATCAAACTAAATTGAAAGGAAGGAAAGAAGCAGACTTTTCTAACTGGAGCCTGGCAATTCAGGATGAGCGTATGATGGAGAATCCAATAGAATTCTGGATTTGGCAAGACTAGTCTGAGCCACAGAGGAAGAGTAATGCCTGGAAAGAGATAGCTTTATGGAGTTATCACTGGCCTTGCATCTAGGAAAGCAACTGGAATTCACAAAGAAATTAGTCCTATGTATCATCCATCTCTAAGTGACAGGAATATAGAATGCTATTTTCTAGTGTTAAAAAGGAAGGGAAGGCTAGGCGCGGTGGCTCAAGCCTGTAATCCCAGCACTTTGGGAGGCCAAGATGGGTGGATCACTAGGTCAGGAGATCGAGACCATCCTGGCTAACACGGTGAAACCCCCTCTCTACTGAAAAATACAAAAAACTAGCCAGGTGAGGTGGCGGGCGCCTGTAGTCCCAGCTACTCGGGAGGCTGAGGCAGGAGAATGGCGTAAACCCTGGAGGCGGAGCTTGCAGTGAGCTGAGATCCGGCCACTGCACTCCAGCCTGGGCGACAGAGCCAGACTCCCTCTCAAAAAAAAAAAAGGAAGGGAAACCTTCTGAGACTAATACGAAGTGCAGAAAAACCAGTTGCAGTTCTCAAGAGACCTAACCAGCTAAACAGAAAAAAATAACATTCCAGACAATTTTACCAAGAGTGGAAATAAATTAAACCATCACAAACACAAGTGTTAGGCAAATTTTCTTTTCAGAAGAGACCTAAAGGTTCAGGCACAGTTGAACAAAAGAGCAATTGCTGGTTAATGTAGCAGGAAAGAGAACTCATCAATGGCAGACTTTTGTTGCAGGACTTCTTTTTAGTTCAGCTAAAGATATGGTCCTTGTCCCATGGCCACAAAAATTTAGGCTCACAATTTGCGGAGTGAGAAAAATGGAACTTATTGGGCAAAAAAGAGAAAAGAGGGAACAGTGACCTTCCGCAAAGCCAGAATTGCCGCTAGTGCGCTCCATGCCTGGTCATTTGAATCCAAGGCTCCACCCAGGAAGAGGAGGGGCCAGGTTCCTCCCTACTGCAGATGGTAGGAACTTCTGTGGCACCTGGGTGTGCATTACTCCCAGTGCGTAGGCGGTTGCAGTTTTTCCATGGACTCCTCACCTGGCTGTCTCACTTTCACCACCAACAGAGGAATTTTGACTCTGTCTGTGGACAATCCTGGAGCAGTGCAATGCCCAGTAACACAGAAATCAGGATTAATTCATACTGCTGTATCTTCATTTTTAACAAAATGGAAGCAATGTGAAATAAAGAAAGTTCCTAAAGTGGTCCCCTACAATTGACATAAACAGTGCTGGAAAAAAGACAGAGATGACTTTGAATGAGAAGTTTAGGATCCTGAAGGAACAAAGAGCTGCTCTGACAACAAAGAAGGAAGCTGTTGTGTAACTGTATTAGTCTGTTCTCACAGTGCTAATAAAGACATACCTGAGAGTAGGTAATTTATAAAGGAAAGAGGTTTAATGGACTCAAAGTTTCACATGACTGGAGAGGCCTCAAAATCATGGCAGAAGACAAAGGAGAAGCAAAGGCATGTCTTACATGGTGGCTTACATGGTGGAGAGCTTCTGCAGGGGAACTCCCATTTATAAAACCATCAGATCTTGTGAGACTTATTCACTACCATGAGAACAGTATGGAGGGAACCACGCCCATGATTCAATTATTTCCACCTGGCCCTGCCCTTAACATGTGGGGATTATTACAATTCAAGGTTGAGACTTGGTTGGGGACACAGCCAAACCATATCAGTAATCACAGGATTGATCCCATATCAAAGGGACTTTTGAGTGATGACTCTGAAAAATTGAATTGCTTGAAGAGTTCATCATAGAAATTCAAGAAACTCTGCTTCAAAATATTCACAAGGCCAACTCATTTTTATTTTTGAAGATTTTTTTAAAAAATAAAACAGGTATAATATAATGCCCTGAGAGAATAACAGGGAATATACCTGTTCTTAAAGATTTCATTGTTGGCTCAGATAGAACAATTATCTATTTGACTTCTTCGGTTCCTCTTGTAGCAGAAGGAAGATAGAAAGATAGAAATTGATTATTTTTATGATAGTGGTATTTAGGACCTCATTGCCTTTGCCAATTTTTTTAGACTTTATCATGACAAATCTTGGTCTTCTGAGATATGAGTAGGTCCCTTTGTTGCTGTCATTTATCCTTTAATAGTGTGGATGTAATAAATACAGTTGCCTTGTCTTCATTAGAGAGATTTTTTAAAATATTGGAATTCTAGTTTGGAGTTTTAAGATTTATGGAAATGTATGAAACTTGGTTCATTTTTCAGGTACGTTTTAGGCTAATGCCCCAGAATTATGAATTTTTAGTGCTGAACTTATAACAAGAACTGTGGCTCTAGGCATTAGTCTCAGATTAAAATGTTGGTGCTTGAAGGCTGAAAATCCGTATTTACAAAGTTATCTGATAGGGCCTTGGAGGAGAGGATTCAGTTTAAAAATCTGACAGTTTGTATTTAGTAAATGAAAACATGAGAGGAAGTAGCAAGTTGAAAGACGGTAACTGAGATGAAAAACTTCAAAACTTAGGTCATACGTGTACTGTTTGGATTTAGTGCACTTGAGTCTAGTGTCCACAAATAATTCTTCAAACGGTATTTAGAAGAATTATAATTATTAAATGAATTGAGTCCCTCGGACATTTTGGTAGTAAAATTAATAGCCATAAAGTCCTAAACTTTATTTGAAAAGTTACTTCTCATTTGAAAAGTTAAAATTTATGAGCTTTGAAGCTTGCTAAATTAATTTACAGCGCCAAAACCAAAAATATACTTGTATATGTCACAAATAACAGATGCAAAATATGTAATAGAATTACATTGTACCTTGTTGTTTACCATTCACTGATTTCTTGTATGGTATAAAGTTCAGTAATGATGGGGAGAAAAGGGCTCCACCCCTACCCCCCAGACCTCTGAAGGGCGGGAGGAGTAACTGTTTGCCAAGATAGTGCTGAGTCCTCAGATGTTGTACACTATAAATTATAGTATAACGACAAATTCAGCAAAATGTTCCAGCTATAAGTTACAAGTCTGGTCATTTTGAAGCTTGACATTTGAGTTGCTATAATGTTAAAAACATCCAAGTAGGTGATAGTTTCTCTAGAGTATATTACTAATGTTGACTTTTCCTGTAAAACAAAACATCGTTATCATTCAGCCTGCCTTGCATTGTATACTAGACTTAATTGTTGTCACTTCTTGGGATACTTAATGGTTTCTGCTAGCCCTGGAAAGCTATCAGTAACAATTTCACGCTTATATCAAAGAATTAAGTCTGATCCTTAATATCTGATATTTTGCCAGTACTTCTAGTGATAAGGGATTTTTGGAAGTCACAGAATTTAAAAATAAATTCTAGTCTTTCCTTAGCTATTTGATACTCATCCCTGTTCCTGCAAAAGACATGATCACATTATTTTTTTATGGCTACGGGGACAAATAGGCCAAGTACTCACTGCAAAGCATTTTTGTAAGTATGCTTGCTTATATTTAGTCCAGAAACAATGCATTCTAGATTGGTTCAGAATTACCGGTAGCTTATTTTACAGCAAGGAAAAGCAGCTGAGCAAGAATTTGCTGTCTTTTGAACAGTTTGTGAAATATGATATAAGGGTGTTTTCATTTTCCTATTCCCTTGAATATAATTGTACAGAGCTATTATTAATGCCATTTTTTTGAGAAAACCTTAAAAATATCCCCAAATATTGAAATTAAGGGCATCAAATAACAAATTATCTTTGGTATATTAAACTATTTCCCTTCATGGATCTGTAATTTAAGTATAAAATATTGCCTTTGGTACAATTAAGACTCTTGTGTACATGTTGTATATAAACAAAGCAATATGCTTTCTTGGAGGAAAATTTTCTTTCTCTGAAATTTTTTTCATGGTTGTAGTCATCCTTGTTCAGTTCGTAAAAGTTTTGTTTGTGTTTTTTTAAACAGGATGCAACTTAAAATTTTCTTTGCATCAAGGTATATGCAAAACTTTGTTGCAGTGCATCACAAAATGAAAGTTTGCATTTAATGAGGAGATGCTTTACACTGTACTTTTTGCTATTTTTTGGAAAAGTTGCGTTTAGATCTATTCTGAAGCTGTTAACTTTTAACAAATAAAATGTTACTGGTTTCCACAATGAAATACCATCTCATACCAGTCAGAATGGCTATCATTAAAAGTCAAAAAATAATAGATGCTGGCAATGTGGTGGGCAAAAGGAAACACTTACACACTGTTGATGGGATTGTAAATTAGTTCAACCATTGTGGAAAGCATTATAATGACTCCTCAAGAGCTAAAAGCAGAACTATCATTCGAACCAGCAATCCCATTACTGGGTATCCGAAGGAATAAATAAATCATTCTACCATAAAGACACATGCATGTGAATGTTCATTGCAGCACTATTCACAATAGCTTTTCACAATTCAAAGACATGGAATCTACCTAATGCCCATTAATGACAGCCAGATAAAGAAAATGTGGTACATATATACCATGGAATACTATGCAGCCATAAAAAAGAATGAGATCATGTCTTTTGTGGGAACATGGATGAAGGTGGGGGCTATAATACTTAGCAAACTAACACAAGAACAGAAAACCAAATACCACATGTTTTCACTTACAAGTGGGAGTTGAATAATGAAAACTCATGAACACAAAGAAGGGAGCAATAGACACTGGGGTCTACTTGAGGGTAAATGTTTGCTAGGCAGAGTAGAATGACTACACTTAACACAATGTATTGTGTATTTCAAAACAGGTAGAAAGGAGAACTTTAAATGTTCCTAACACATAGAAATGATAAATACTCAAGGTAATAAATTCCCTAAAGACCCTGACTTGATCATTACACATTCTATGCATGTAACAAAATATCACATGTACATCATAAATAGGTATAAATATTATGTGGGAATAAAAATGTATTTACCGGGCGCGGTGGCTCACGCCTGTAATCCCAGCACTTTGGGAGGCCAAGGTGGGTGGATCACGAGGTCAGGAGATTGAAACCATCCTGGCTAACACAGTGAAACCCCGTCTCTACTAAAAATACAAAAAATTAGCTGGGTGTGGTGGCAGGTGCCCGTAGTCCCAGCTACTCGGGAGGCTGAGGCAGGAAAATAGCGTGAACCTGGGAGGCGGAGACTGCAGTGAGCCGAGATGGCGCCACTGCACTCTAGTCTGGGCCACAGAGCCAGACTCCGTCTCAAAAAAAAAAAAGTATCCTGAATATTATGTATAAAAGTAATGATTGAAATAAATAATGTTTACCACCAGCAAAGAGCATACATTTACTCTGTCAGAATGTTAGAATTAGGGTCTGAATCATTCTGATGTGCAGTTGAGCTGGGTTTTGGCTTTGTTGCAGGTTTATTTGATTCAGTGCAAAACTGGCTTCAGATATTTTTGAGTGTATGGGATTATGCCTTTCTCATCAGAATGGTCTTGGGACTCAGCATTGCTGAATGTCTGGAGAGATTTTTGTGTATTATGGCCATGTTGCTAGCCTTTCAAACTGTGAAAGATTCTGATTCACAATCTTTCTGTAATAAGGGTCACTGGGGAGCTTGCTTTGCTTTGCAGTCCTGCTCCTGGATCTCTGGGTCTGGGGAAATCTCTCTCTACTCTGCTCCTCTGACCCCATTCATTGAAAGGCAGCTGCCTTATTTTACATGAAGGCCTGCAATGCCTCAGATTTCTCTCAGCTTGCACCCCTGATCTCGGTCTGAGCACATGGTGAAGCTCTACAGAAAGTTGGCAGATAGAGAAAGACTTACTCTGTAGCTACAGTTTCTTGGAATTCTAGTTTATCAAACCAATCCACACATATCCGTTAAAAGTGCATTATATTTTCTGTTGATTTCTCCTTATTTTTTTTCTGTTGGGTTTATTTTTTGCTGCTTTATCATAATTGAAAATCAGCATGTAGGAGAGAAAATTTTCTGTTTCCTATGGAGCAGCTTGTCACTTGCTGGAGTTCAATTCACGTAGATTCTTTGCATTCTCAGTAATCTAATGAGTTACAAACAAAACAAAAATAAAGACCAAAAAAAAAAAAAAAATCACCCAACAAACCAAAAACTAATTTTGTAGCTTATGCAGATAGTTTTGTTTGTTAGAGTGAGAACAGTGGTAACTCTTGTGGCTTTCTTCACACTAATCAAAAGGAGATGGGCTTTTCTTAATTTTTAAAAGGTTACAAAAAGCTCAGCAAGACTTTTATGTACCTGAAGGGCTTGTCAGCTTAATCCTAAGTACAAAGCTATGGATGTTTTTTCTCTAGGGAGCAATACACACACCACCCCTTTTGTTCTTTCCAAAGATTTTATTCTCATTCTTTTGAGAAGATCCTTCTGGGTTGTTTTTTCTTAACTTTTATTTTAGAATCAGAGGGTATATGTGCAGGATTGTTACATAGGTATATTGTGTGATGATGCTGAGGTTTGGGGTATGACTGAACCTGTCACCGTGGTATTAAGTAAAGTACCCAATAGGTAGTTTTTCAGCCCTTGCCCCGATCCCTCTCTCCGTCCTCTTGCAGTCCCCAGTGTCTAATGTTCCCATTGTCGATGTGTACCCAATGTTTAGCTCCCACTTATAAGTGAGAACATGAGGTATTTGGTTATCTGTTTCTGCATTAGTTCACTTAGGAAATGGCCTTTAGCTGCATCCATGTTGCTGCAAAGGACATGGTTTCATTTTTTCATGGCTGTATAGTATTCCTCTTCCATGATCCCTCTATTTTTTTATGTTCTGTTGCAGGTAAACTCTTGGGTGCAAGGCATTCTGTTTCCAGGACTTGGGGAAGGGATTAGCGTGAAGTTAAATGTCTCATATATATAGATGTTCAATAAATAACCATGTTTTCAAATCTAAATCTCATTTTTATCCTCTGTTGTACTTGATTTTTTTAAAGGTTCTGTATGACAGGTTGTGTTATCTTCCTAGATGTATTGATATCATTCATGCATATTTTGACTGCTGCTTCTTTAACACTGGTTCATTATTGTTATAAAATTTGTCAGCTTGCTTACTGTCTTCTAGAAATTCGTTGAAAGCTCTCAGGTGTCTTGTACTAGAAGATTATATCACGAAATTTCTAAAGAACTAGAGGGTTAGAACTGACTCCTAAGTGGCCTGAATGCTGATTCAATTCATCTTTCATCAACCCTTATCTCTACTTTATTTTACTGCTCCTCTTTCTTTATTTTTTGAGGTTTTGCTGAAGATATTCCTGAAGAATCATTCCAGGTGCCACACTAAAAAAATGATCCAGTTGACAGCTACCCCTGTGAGTGCACTTGTTGATGAGCCAGTGCATATCCAAGCTACAGGCCTGACGCCCTTTCAGATGGTGAGTTTTCAGGCATCACTGGAAGATGAAAGTGGAAACATGTTTTATTCTCAAGCCCACTATAGGGCCAATGAATTTGGTGAGGTGGACCTGAAGCATGCTGCTTCACTTGGAGGGGATTATATGGGAGTCCACCCCATGGGTCTCTTCTGGTCTCTGAAACCTGAAAAGCTATTAACAAGACTGTTGAAAAAAGATGTGATGAATAAGCCTTTCCAGGTCCAATTAAAACTTTATGACTTAGAGTTAATAGTGAACAATAAAGCTGCCAGTGCTCCAAAGGCCAGCCTGACTTTGGAGAGGTGGTATGTGGCACCTGGTGTCACACGAATTCAGGTTCGAGAAGGCCGCCTTCGAGGAGCTCTCTTCCTTCCTCCAGGTGAGTAGAATTACTCTGGTTATTGTTATTCTTGTTTTTCCACTTTAAATGCATTATCTCTCTAGAAATTTAACTTGAATATGGATAATACCTAGAGCACTGCTTCCTGCCTTACAATCAATGTTAACCTTGGGTCAGAACAAGAATGTGGTATATTCCACTCCAGCTCAAGTTTCACCTCAACAGTTCTGAAGCTTGTCTAAGAATGTGACTACATATAGTTTGTGGAGTCCCTACATTATGGACTTTACATAGCTTTGGATTTGCTAAATTTTTCTGGATTGAAGTCTGGCTATATGAAGACTCTCATCTTGATGTAATGGAAACCATATCCCAGATCCTTGTGCAGGCTCTGTCAGGTTGAGTTTCAGTTTAGGCATTGGTTATTACCTTGTTGCCACAACAAGCTGGAGATAAGATGGACTGAAAGATTGCAGCACATATAGAGGATGCAAGAAACTTTGTGCCCTCTAGCTTCATAAATATTACATATTTATAGACTATTCCATGAATCTAATAATATAGCATGCTTCCTAATGGCTATAAAACTTATCAGAACACTCATAGTTTCCCACAGAAATCTCCAAATACTGATAAATAAGTGGTTTAAACATCTGTTGGTACATTTCTCAGAGTTTATTATGGGGCCAGATAAAGCAAAGTTAATTTCTCAGAAGAAAAGAAGCAATAAAAGCTTTCCTTTCCAAATTCACCATAACCCATGCACTTGTTCAGATAAATTTGAATTTTTAAAATACCCAGTAAATAGCATGTAGACCACTTTATTATGGCTAGGGACCAAGAATTAAATGGCACAAATTGCTGTACCTCTATTATCCCACCCCAGTTAAAAATCTGTTTATTGGTACAGGCCTTCCATCTTGGGATGATGTACTAGTTTAGGGTGTGCTGTTTGGGAATCCTCTTGAACATTGCACATGCTGGGTCTCCTGCTTCACGTGTGTTTTCTACAGGGGAAACAAAAGAGAGCTGAGTTGTGTGAGGTTATAAGGAGGTTGAGTCGGATCACAAATATTTCTTGACTGTAACATTCTTCCAAGATAAAAGACTCAGTACTTTTAAGTGTTCCCCCATTCTTGTCAATCAGATGGTAAAAACATCCTTATTCATTTATGCAAATGATAATTTAAAACTAAGATATATTCAACATCACTTTATTTTTTCTTTATTCATTGTAATTAATTATAGTAAGTTAAAAAAAATTCCCAGTACTCCTTTAAATCAAGCCACTCCTTTCAAACATGCATGGGATCAGTCTGTCTTAGTTAAAATCACTTATAAAAGAACAGAATATCCCCTATAAGCGCATCATAAGTTTCTTTCAGTGTGTGGGCTCTGCTTTATTTTGGAAAAAAGCTGCCTATACGGAGTGAGTGTAGGATGATACTCTGACCGTCCCTACTTTTTCCCATGTGTCAGCCTGCAGAAAATAAACATGGTGTTATTGAATAAAAGGGCTCATCATTGACATATGCTTAGGTGTAAGATTTCATCACTGTATAGTCAAATGAGTGTAGCAGAGCAGTGTTAAGTCAGGATTTTAGCTAATACAATCATTTCAAAAAATTTTTTTGAACCATATATTTCTTTGAGAACCAAATTAAATCTGTGGAACCTCTCATAAGTAAAATTCATCTATATATATGTGTGTGTGTGTGTATATATATATACACACACACACACCATATTTTGCATATATTGTAATTTCAGGATCTCCACGGATTTCCTAAAACTTATCTGTATACTTCTTTCTAGGTAAAGAAGCCCCAGCCTAATTTCTATGCCTTTCTTTACAATAAGAGTATAGAAACTACCATGAATTCCCATTTCCTGGGCTGCAGACAGTAAATATGTCAATGAATGTAGTTCCTAGTCAAACATCTAGATATTGTATTCCATTGTATAGTCAATGGGCCTTAATTCTGCCCCAGGGAGAAGGCTAAAAGTGTTAGAATTGTATTTGAAAATTTAAATGTTAATTTCAAAATTACATTTGAATGTAATTTTGCATTTCTGCTTTGTCTTCTCATGCTTTTATTATCTTTATTTATTTTATCTTGTCTTTTATTATCTTATCATTTGCATTTCTGCTTTGTATTTTCAAGTTTTTCTTATCTTTTCCACACCTTCTCTTCATGTACAATTCTGTTTTGTTATTTTTCAGGAAAGGGTCGCTTCCCAGGGGTAATTGATTTGTTTGGTGGTTTGGGTGGGCTGCTTGAATTTCGGGCCAGCCTCCTAGCCAGTCGTGGCTTTGCCTCCTTGGCCTTGGCTTACTTTAACTATGAAGACCTGCCCGCCAAACCAGAAATAACAGATTTGGAATATTTTGAGGAGGCTGCCAATTTTCTCCTGAGACATCCGAAGGTAATTTTTGCCTTTTCAGGAGGTTTGAATGCCTGGGGTTTTTTGTGTTTTTTTTTTTTTTGTTAAGAGACAGGGTCTTGCTTTGTCACCCAGGCTGGAGTGCAGTGGCATGATCTGACACTTGGCCAGAAGCCAGTGCCTTTTGATACTACGATGGGCACAGGCTAACTTCCTATGCATTTTGTCTTTCTGAGCAAAAGACACTGGATGAGAAATAAATAATGTGAATTATAAATAACCTGGGCATGAATAGAATTTCAAGTTCACTGAGAATCATACTTGGAAGTTAAGAAAAGTCATAGGATATTATGGTTATTTTTTAAAAAGGGACTGGCTGGGTGTTATGGCTCAAGCCTGTAATTCTAGCACTCTGGGAGACCAAGATGAGAGGATTAATAGAAGCCAACAGTTCAAGACCAGCCTGGGCAACATAGCCAAACTCTTTCTCTATAAATACTAAAAAAAATAGCTGGATGTGGTAGTAGTGGGCACCTGTTGTCCCAGCTACTCAGCAGGGGCTGAGGAGGAAAGATCGCTTGAGCCCGGGAGATTGAGGCTGCAGTGAGCCATGTTCCTGCCACTGCACTCCAGCCTGGGTGACATAGCGAGACTGTCTCAAAAAAAAAAAAAACTGGGGGGGGGTTAATGCATGCAAAATACTTATCATAGAACCTGGCAATACTAAGCACTCAAAGATGAACAAATGTTAGACAAAACTTTCTATGATCTGACTGCTGCATACTTCTTCAGCCTTATCTTATAGCTCTAATTATTAACTAGCTATCATTTTTCTCATGACTATACTTAACTGGACAGATAATCTGTATTTCTTTGAGGAATGAGTCTGAATTTTTAGTTACTTGTGAGCCCTTATACGTAACACTATAGTGCTTTCCAATCCATATGCCTTTTAAAATTTTAAAACATGTGCTTTGCTACTATGATATGGGATAGAGTTGGAGTTTATTAAATCTTGTTAATTTCCCAATATTTTTTCTTTCCTTTCCTTTTTTTTTTTTTGTTTTTCTTTTCTTTTTTTTTTTTTTTTTGACAGAGTCTTGCTCTATCACCTAGGCTAGAGGCAGTGGCACAATCTCAGCTCACCGCAACCTCCACCTCCCAGGTTCAAGCGATTTTCCTACCTCAGCCTCCTGAGTAGCTGGGACTATTAAGTGTGCGCCACCACACCTGGCTACTTTTTGTATTTTTAGTGGAGACAGGGTTTTGCCATTTTGGGAAGGCTGGTCTCTAACTCCTGACCTCAAGCAATCCACCTGCCTTGGCCTCTTATTTTTCTTAGTAAGAATTGAAATAAAATTAAATCTCCATACTACATGGTTTTTTATATAAGGATCACCAAAATATAATCAGGTTTGCAGAAATAAGATAAGCAACAATTACTGACAATCTACTGACGTATTGAACATTTTAAATGGCTATTTTTTGTTTGTTTGTTTGTTTGTTTTTTTGAGATGGAGTCTCGCTCTGTCGCCCGGGCTGGAGGGCAGTGGCCGGATCTCAGCTCGCTGCAAGCTCCCCTTCCCGGGTTTACGCCATTCTCCTGCCTCAGCCTCCCGAGTAGCTGGGACTACAGGCACCCGCCACCTTGCCCGGCTAGTTTTTTGTATTTTTTAGTAGAGACGGGGTTTCACCGTGTTAGCCAGGATGGTCTCGATCTCCTGACCTCGTGATCTGCCCATCTCGGCCTCCCAAAGTGCTGGGATTACAGGCTTGAGCCACCGCGCCTGGCTTAAATGGCTATTTTTGATGCATATAATGGAACTGCCCTTGAACTTGTCAGTCAATATTATCATTGTGAGCCTTCTTCTTGGCTTAGATGAGAAGTGGAGAGGTTATGCGATTCTCTTTTTTCACTGTCTTTGCCTCGTTCCCCTTATATTCGCTACATGACTTTTTCATCACTGTCGTTGCCAATGTCACATAGATAGCTAGTTAATGATTAATCCAGGCCTGGAAACCAGATTTTTTCCCCCCAGACTCTGAGAAATTCCATTAAACCTACTTCACATTGTCTCTTCTGCAGGATGATAGAACAGAGATCTTTCTTGCAGGTCATATTTCTCTATGTATTGATTTTAAGTAACTTCTAAGAACTCAAAATTTCCTGATCCCAAATTTTGTGGTAGAAGTTGTAACAAGAGTTACTGTTTTGACAAGGGCCAGAAACATATTAAAAAGCCTGCACAGATTTGAGTCATGCTTTTTTGTTCATTCGTGTTACACTTGCTTTTAGTTTATCTTCCATGGCCAAATCCATTCTGAGTTCCCATCTTTCCTTACCATAACCGTCACTCTCTATCTTTTATATTAAGCTATAGGATTGGGGGAGAAAGGTAGGTCAAAGGGTACAAAGTTTCTGTTAGACAAGAAGACTAAGATCTGGTGATCTATTGCACAGCATGGTGATTATAGTTAATAATAATGTATTGTATACTTCCAAATTGCTAAAAGATTAGATTTTAAATGTTCTTACCACAAAGAAATGGTAAGTTTGTGAGGTAATGGATATGTTAATCAGCCTGATTTGTTCATTCCACCACGTATATATGCACTGAAATATCACGTTTTGCCTCATAGATATGTACCATTATCATTTGTCAATTAAAAATAAAAATTAGGCCTGGCACAGTGGCTCATGCTTGTAATCCCAGCACTTTGGGAGGCCGAGGTGGGCAGATCACCTAACCAGGCAATTAACAAGGTTTAATAAACTCCAACTCTATCCCATATCATAGTAGTAGATCAGCCTGGCCAACATGGAGAAACCCCATCTCTACTAAAGATACAAAAATTTGCCGGGTGTGGTGGTGGGCGCCTGTAGTTCCAGCTTGGGAGGCTGAGGCAGGAGAATTGCTTGAACCTGAGAGGCGGAGGTTGCAGTGAGCTGAGATTGCACCACTGCACTCCAGCCTGGATGACAGAATGAGACTCAGTCTCAAAAAATAAAAATAAAAATAAATAATAAATTAAAATTAAAATTAAAAAAATACAGAATTTCAGAGCTTGAAAGGAACTTTTAATTGATTCAAGCCACCCCTCTTAAATATACAGGGTAGGAACTAAAGAGTATATATGACTCATTCCATTTGTGTATTTTTTTCCCCTCTTACCCTAAGAATTTCTCACATTTTCATCAGCCTGTCGTGAGTTGTATATTGATTCATGTGTTTCTAAGTAGTAGGGAAAATATCCCAAACATTGGTTTATAAAATGCCTGTAAAATATAGAAGATCAATTAAAATAAATACAGGAAGTCAACAAAGGTTTTAGAAAAGTGATGCTTCTCTCTGGGACTCTGTCCTTGCCAGGAGCCAGTGCTCAAGGAGAATCAGAGCTTTATTTTGTGGCACAAAGAACGATTTTCTTTAACTCCTCCTTAGAATTCTCAACCAAATTGGTAACTGGGAGCAATACACTCAATACTCAAAAATAACTCTTGAACATGTGGTTTGCTTTTCATTTTTACTGGTGTTACCTTAGTTCAGGACATTATAATTTGCTGCTTATATCAGTGCATTAAGCTATGGCTTTTCTGCCTCCATTTATGCAAGTCACAGTTGTAAAATGGGCCTTCCTAGAACACAACTATTTTACTCACTTGCTTAAGAGTCTCCCTATTTATTATGGGATAAAGACCAGGCTTTCTAGCATGTTAGACAAAACTTCCTATGATCTGACTTCTGTGTACTTATTTAGATAATTATGCCCATCTTTAAAATTTGTCCTAATTCTCCTCCTTAGTTAGGAAAAAAACTGAAGATGCTTAATCTATCTTTCAAAGCTATGCACCATAAAGTTGGTGTTTTCTGTTCCAGACTTATTATGTTATTTCCCACCTTATATTGTAAATTAAAATAATGAAGAACTACTTGCGGTTCCTCTAAATGCCTTGCTCTTCATTGCCTCTCAGTTTTCGCATGTATTTCTCCCATGGTGAATACATTAGGAATGTTTTGGCTACATTTCCCAGAAAAGTGGCTGATGGTGGCTTAAACAACATCAACATAAGGCATCTTATTCTCTTACATAACAGGTTTGGTGATAGATAGTTCAAACTTTGGCTTAGAAACTCAGTGTAGTTTTTGATCAAGGAGATTAGATTGACATTTCTGCCATTTTCTAGTCTTACTCTGAAGATCACAGAATGACCCTGGCAGTTTCAGGAATTAAGTCAACAGGCCAGCATACTAGTCTGAAAAGAATGATCATAAACATAGGCTTTCTCTTCATGATTCTGTGTCATTTTGCATGGCAGGGGAGAAAGTCCTTAGGTAGAATATGTTGGCCTTAGAAGAAAGGCTGAGAAAGGGAAATAGATTAGGATCCCTCAGAATTTATCCACTGGGGCTGGGTATATTGCTACACCACACAAAATCAAGGTCATATTAGCTTTGAAATTGTGGGGAATGGCTCCGGTGTAGGCAACTAACAGTGTCTGCTATACTCAGCATAGAATAGCATTCCTTCTCGTTGACTTTATTTTTATTTTTATTTCTTGACACAGGATCTCACTCTATTGCCCAGGCTGGGGTACAGTAGCACAATCATGGCTCACTAAAGCCTTGAACTCCTGGGCTCAAGTGATCCTTCCACCTCAACCTCCTGAGTAGCTGGGCCTACAGGCACACACCACCATATCCAACTAATTTTTTAGTTTTGTAGAGATGGGGTCTCACTATGTTGCCCAGGCTTGGCTTTCATTTTTTGATATGAAGACTCATTTTGTTTTGTAGCCCATTTCCTCTAAGAGCCTTTCTTTGATCCTGCCTTTATTCCCTGCTAATCTGGGTTGGCAGTCTAGCCTATATGCAGTCTTATATCATAGAATTTATGATGCTCCAATCATCTGTTGTGTTTCCTTTTTCCTCCTATCTCTTCATCTGGCAGTGAGTTCCTTAATGACAAGAGATTGTTAGTTTTCTCTCTGTGACTCCCAGTGCTTGCCTTAGGGTAGATGATTTAAGGATGCTTATTTGATGACTGGCAATGAGGGAGGAAGCTGAGCCAAGCCTCCTTTATGACATTTTTCTCCACAATGAGAAAACTTTTGGAAAAACCAAAGCAAATCTAGAATCCTCTGTTCAACTCTATCCTATGATCTCACTTTCTTTCTCAGTCTCTTGCTACAGGGTGCCCTTTCCTCTGAAGGGAGCTCAGAACTGGTGCAAGAAAGTTTACCAATCATCTACACCCTGATCCACATTATTCACAATGGCCACCTGCCATTTCCTACGGCATTTGTATTTCTTTAGGGCATTTTAAACTCAGAACCTAACACAATGCTGAATCCATAATATACAGTCAGTAAAGCTTGACGTATTTTTGGAGTATTTCTTTTGAATACATATTATATATTCCAGAAATCTATATCTAGGGATGTGGGTAGGATTAATACTTGCTTTGTTCTCATTAGCCATTGAAGTTCTTTGGTTGTTTGAGATTGTGGAGTTTTCCTAAATGAAGGATAGAATAATTTCTCATTTCTATTATTTTTTTCAGGTCTTTGGCCCAGGTGTTGGGGTAGTCTCTGTATGTCAAGGAGTACAGATTGGACTATCTATGGCTGTTAATCTAAAGCAAGTCACAGCCACGGTACTTATTAATGGAACCAACTTTCCTTTTGGCATTCCACAGGTGTATCGTGGTAAGATCTATCAGCCCTTTCCCTATTCTGCACAATTAATATCCACCAGTGCCTTGGGGTTACTAGAGCTCTATCGCATTTATGAGACAACTGAAGTTGGGGCCAGTCAATATTTGTTTCCTGTTGAAGAGGCCCAGGGGCATTTCCTCTTCATTGTAGGAGAAGGCGATAAGGTTATCAACAGCAAAGCACATGCTGAACAAGCCATAGGACAGCTGAGGAGACATGGAAAGAACAACTGGACCCTGCTATCTTACCCTGGGGCAGGCCACCTGATAGAACCTCCCTATTCTCCTCTGTGCTGTGCCTCAATGACCCGCGATTTGAAGTTACACTGGGGAGGAGAGGTGATCCCACACGCAGCTGCACAGGAACATTCTTGGAAGGAGATCCAGAGATTTCTCAGGAAGCACCTCATTCCAGATATGACCAGTCCACTCTAAGAAGACTAGATATTCCTAGAAAATAAAGAAGCAAATCTCTTTACCAGGACCTTCTCTCAATTTTCATGGCGGAATGTCTCCCCCAACTGCCATATACATTTTGTAGTAATTTTAATGATTAAAAAGAGCATAGGGTAAAAACCTGATATTTCACTTAGACTGCATAACAAGCTACCAAACTGGACATGGTGGATAAATCATAAAACAAATCATTTTACTTATTATTTACATGACTTTTCTTTCCATCAGGTCTTCTAAATAGGACTGAGGTATAGTACACTGGCAAAAACAAGAAAAGGCAAACAAGAATAGCACCAAAGTAACAGATGCCTAAAACCAAATACCATGTCAGACCACACTATATAGTAAGAATTCATCAGATTAGAGCAGCAGGAGAAAGGTAATACTAAATTATAATCATTTTAGTGATATTTTTCAACTTCACCACAGTAACTTTGCAACATCATTTTTCATTTGTAGGGTAGTAAAATTCATGTCAAAAAGGAAAGAAGGAATGGAGGAAGTCAATTAGTTCATTGCAATAAATTACCTCTTCAGTTCTTAAAAACATGCCCACTGGCACATAATTGAGACGTAATAACTAAGACTAGAAGAGACTTGGTTTAAGTTATGAAGCAAATTAAAATGGAAAAGACAAGAAAATAGAACCAATAAGGTTGAAAATGCCCCTTACTGAAAATCTGCATTAAAAATAAAATTAATAAAAGTAAAAAATAAGTATAGAAACACAACTCTACTAGTACAGGCTAGCCTGGGGAGTTTGATGAACTGAGTGATTGGGTCAACTGTCACTGCACTTCCATAATGAATTTCTTCAGTCATGTTAGAGTAGCACATGAATGTGAGCTCTATAAGGACAGGTACTATATTTCCATAAGACCCAAATAGTTACTGTACATCCCATAAGTAAAAAATACTTTAGTTTGATAACCAACGAAATATATGAAGACTCCATGTAATTCAACCACATGGTTGTTTGTTGTACAGTCCTTTGCAAATATTAAAAAAAAATTTTTGCTATAAGGCTTTGACCATACAGTTCTCATAGCAATGTAACTACCATCTAGTGTGTACCACATTTTGCAAGCCTTTAAGTTCAACAATCCAAACTGTCAATTTGTATTATGTCCAAATGCAGTATCCTTGAGGAATATAGTGTGTCAGTTAAATATCTAGAGACATACAAACATCTGCTAATTCATCTCACTGAGATGGGTCATTCTGATCTCCATCATCAACCCACTTTTCATCAGCTTCTCCTACCTCATTCTCCTTATAGTCTTTATCATGAGGGATTCTGAATCCTGTCTCTCATCTATACTTTCTTGCCTTCCTGGCTGTGATTTATTTGTACAGCCTGCACAAAAACCATAGGGTCAAGATCCATGTCTTATTCCAACACTGGCTGCTAACATTATCTTCTTACATACCATACATTTGCATTTTTATCCTTCTTATGCACCAAGAAATGTTTTCTTCCCTGTTTTCTTCAAGTGTAAAAAATCACAGCTAAATGACCTCACTCATGTATGAATAAGCAAGTGCCTTTTTAGTGTTTGTTTGCATTTGGCTGCATAGCTACAATGATGGCATTTTAACTTATTCATGATTAGAGATGATGATATGGTTTGGATATTTGTTGTGCCCAAATTTCATACTGAAATGTAATCCCCAGTGTTGGAGGTGAGGCCTGCTGGGAGATATTTGGGTCAGGGGGTGAACCCTCATGGCTTGATACTGTCCTCATGAGAGTATGATAGTGAGTGAGTTCTCAAGAGATCTGACTGTTTAAAAGTGTGTAGCACCTCCTCCCCGCTCTCACACTCTTTCTTGCCTCCTCTCTCGCCATGTGAGATGCCTCCTCGCCATTTACCTGCTGCCATGCTTGTAAACTTCCTGAGGCCTCCCCAGAAGCCAAACAGATACAAGCATCATGCTTCTGTAAAGCCTGCAGGACCATGATCCAATTAAATCTCTTTTCTTTATAAATTACCCAGTCTCAGGTATTTCTCTATAGCAACACAAGAACAACCTAACACGAATGATTCACCATTTTCCCAAGTTTTTTGTTTTGGCCAAGATTCTGGCAATAATCCATATTTGAAATCATTTGAAGGACCTGGTATCAATCGATACTTGAAATCATTTGAAGTATCTGGCATCAACTCATACTTGAAGTCACTTGAAGTGCCAGGCATCAAACCATACTTATTATAAAATATGTGAAGTTCTAACATCACCTCCATCTTGATTAGACCCAGCTTCAGCTAATACATTCTTATCATCATCCAGCCCTGAAAGTAGAGCAACATCCAAATCTGATTCTTCCAAGATTTCTACTCAAATATGAGTAGCGTATTTTCCCTACTGAAAAGGCAATAGGTGGCTGCATCATTGAGTAATCTTCCAAATTTGTTTCATTATTAGATGATGTATTATAAATAAATCTCTCTTAGTTTGGCTTTTCCTAAGTGTTTCCCAGTTTCTTGAATTCCCTGGGAACCCATATTATTCCCAGCAAATACTTGTTTGACCTTTGGATTTGTTTTCAGCCGTTTCAGGAGATGCATTCTGGACCCAACCATTGTCATTCACTTGGTAGTTTTCTGTTTGGCCCTTGTTGACATTACAGCCATCATTTTCAATTTTTATATTACTTGTCAAATTGGTAAGATTTAATGTTTCCCCCAAATTGGCAAGTTTTTGATCCCATGATGAAGACAGACCATCTCTATTAACTGAGGTTGGTTAGTTAGTTTGTTTTTTAGACAGTCTTGCCTGTCACCCAGGCTGGAGGGTAGAGGCAGGATCCTGGCTCACTGCAACTTCTGTTTCCCAGATTCAAGCAATTCTCATGCCTCCTGAGTAGCTGGGATTACAGGCATGAGCCACACCCCCCTTGGGTAATTTTGTATTTTCAGTAGAGACAGGGTTTTGCCATGTATGCCAGGCAGATCTTGAACTCCTGGCCTCAAGTGATCCATGTGCATTCGCCTCCCCAAGTGCTGGGATTACAGGCATGAGCCACCATGCCCAGCCTGGTTTTCTATTATTATAGTCCACAACTGCAGACCCTGGAACTTCTGATTTAAAGCTTATATTTAATCTTTAATAAATTTAGGCATCTTTAATAAAATTTCAGCAAGTTTGAAATTTTACTTGTTTGAAGATAGGTCACTATCATTATTTTGGCTTGTGAGCACCAGGTTACCAGAATACAAGAAGTCCACAAAGACTAAAAAATTTTGACTGCAGCAATATCTAAGTGGGTAGTATTATTTTGGTTAGGGCTTTCTTAGCTTTTAACGCTATATAAAGTCTTAAAGAAATGGCTGCCAGCAACCAGGATGTTCTTAGGAGCCTTACAGATTTTCTGCTTACTAGAGCACTGACACCGCAAAGGATACCTTTCTTTTTTTGTTCATTTTGTTGTCACAGAAGTTGACAGCAGTATCACTTCTCATTCGGTCTACTAGTAAAGTCACAGTACCCCTCCTCTGATGGTATTGCTGACTCCTCGGCATTATCTCCAGGGAGTTTGTACTCAACAGAGATGTGGTACCACAGGAGAAGGGTTTTCTTGTTGTTGTGGGTCCCCCAAGAAAGCTCATCATGCCCCACTTGGGGAAGGTTCAGACTTCCATCATCCATGGGGGTCATTTGGCACCAACCTCAAGATATAAGGCCAGTATCCTTGGAATATTGCAACAAGGAAAAGTACTACAAGGTCTTCGAGGAGCACTGCAGCTTCTGCACTAGAGACTTGGACTGCATGAGCAGGAAGTTCTGGACAGTCTCTCCTTCACCAGCTCCTACACTGCTGCCCTTCACAGAGGAATGTCTTTGATGTTTTACTGTAAGAAGGAAGTCACAGCAAGAGAAGGGCAAGAGGACTGAGAATGGTCGCCTTAACTTTAAAAGGGAAAAATCGTTTCCACTTAACCCAATATCATACCCTGAGAGTCCTATATTTGTGGAAATAAACTTAGAGTGCTACCTGACCTAAAATATTCCAATTTGCAATCATAGCAATACGTAAGGGAAAAAAAGCTACCACCAATAAACTACAGAATGCCCTGGCTTATAAAACAGACATGAAATGAATCAGAGGTTGACGTTTGTTGATGTCTTAAAATAAAATTACATATGCTTAGATCTCTCATATTTTAAAATAGTAATGCAGTTGTTATTGGAAAACTAGATCTGGGAAAATCTATTAGTTTAAGGCAATATGGAAGTTGATATGGATATAAGATCATAGAATGGGTCTACAATCAATAATTCAGCAAAAGCTAATAAAATTAAATGAACTTATTTTTGCACTTAAAAATGTCCAACATTTTGGCATTCTCAGCAATGAGAAAGGAACCATATGAAATCCACAGAATTGCATCTTGGGGACACAGCCACGATGAGGGAATTCTGTGTCTCTAGAGTAGGAGCTGGCAAACTCTTTCTGTAAAGTATTAGATAGCAAATATTTTCAGTATTGCAAGCCATAGGGTCCCTGTTACCATTACTCAGCTCTGCCATGATAGCACAGCAACACCTATGGATAGTGTGTAATGAATGACTGTTTCAATTAAACTTGATTTATGGACACTAAAATTTGCATATAGTCTTTGCATTACAAAATAATAATTTTCTTTTTATTTTTTCTCCAAGTATTTACAAATGTAAAAACCATTCTTAACCCACAACCAGTACAAAAATAGGCTGTAGGTTATTTGGCTTGCAGGACATAATTTTATGGTCCTGGGCATAGTGAAATCCAAATAACTTTGTCCAAGGTCAACTTTGAGGGGTTTCTCTAAGGGGCAAGTCACAGCCCAAATATTTCTGAGCGACTAAATTGCAATGTATGGAAGTGGAAGGTGATTGGTGGATAATTAAGGTGAAGATGGATGACTAGAAATATATTTTGAATCGTTTTGTAGGTAGGTGGGGAGCCAGTGAAGATTTAGAGTAGTGGAAGTAACTTGAGGACACTTTGGTTGTGTGTGCCTAAACTCTTTTCCTTCTATCTCCTTTCTGATACTCCCTCTGCTTAGAGTAAAATCATTCCATTTGGTTGAGTGAGACTAATAGCCTCCCTCCTCTCTCAGTTATATAAGTGGTCATATTTCATAGACCCACTCAATAGGAACATCTCCTTTGACTATATGAGTAATAATCATGTAATGGCTAACACCAGCAGTCTAAAGTTATATAATAGTTGTAATAATGGGTGTAATTTTCTTATTTACTGTTTTGGACTTTAGGAGGAATGTTTTTGCCTATATAGTATGATATTGGTGTTTGGCCTCATGTATATCACTTGATTTATAGTCTATGAAAAAAATTTTTAAATTAAGAATTTTTGAATTGTTTTTCAAGTGCCTTTTTAGCATCATCAGAAATAATTCTATGTTTTTTCTCTGGATAACTAAATGGAATAAATTATTTTTTAGTATTTAGTCATCTTTGCATTTGAGAAATGCAACTCCTTTGGTCATGATGTATTCTTAATTAACATTAATAAATGGGATTAAACTGTGGTTTCCTTTTTCATGATATTTTTGGGTTAGATATTATACCAATGTACTTCTTTCATAAACAGAATCTTAAAAAATTTCTTTTTAAATATAATAGTTTAATTACAATAAAAGTGATCTTTTTAGAAAGTTTAGTAGTACGATCCTGGATATGTAATTATTCCTGGTAATTTTTTAAAAGACAACCTGGATTTTTATTGATATCTAGTATAATATAGTATAATATATTTTATTGATATCTAGTATAATATATCTATATTATAGTGGATATTTCCAGTCCAAACCAGTTCTTTATATTTTTTAGCCTTTCACATACCAGGAAAATAAAAAAAGATTTAAAATTAAATTACATGATAAAATTTAAAAAAAAAATCCTTAATCTGGCACATTAATGTTGCCAGAGTTAAAATAGAAAAGGACATGACCTGACACTTTTCAAAAGAAGATATGCATATGGCCAACAAGCATATAAAAAGAAGTTCAACATCACTGATCATTAGAGAAATGCAAATCAGAACCACAGTGAGATACTATCTTACACCAGTCAGAATGGCTACTATTAAAAAGTCAAAAAATAACAGATGCTAGTGAGGTTGCAGAGAAAAGGGAATACTTATACACTGTTGGTGGGAGTATAAAATTCAACCATTGTGGAAAGCAGTGTGGCAATTCCTTAAGGAGCTAAAAATACAACTACCACTTGACCTAGCAATCCCATTACTAGGATTCCATTACCAAAGGAACAGAAATTGTTCTATCGTAAAGATACATGCATGCATATGCTCATTGCAGCACTATTCGCAATAGCAAAGACATGGAATCATCCTAAATGCCCACCAATGGTAGACTGAATAAAGAAAATGTGGTACATATACATGATGGAATACTACGCAGCCGCAAAAAAAGAACAAGATCGTGTTCTTTGCAGGAACGCGGATCGAGTTGGAATAAACGAACACAGGAACAGAAAACCAAATACTACACGTTTTCCCTTATATGTGCGAGCTAAATGATGAGAACACATGGACAAAAAGCGGGGAACAACAGACACTGGGGCCTATTTGAGAGTGGAGGGTGGGAGGAAGGAGAGGAACAGAAAAAGTAGCTATTGGGTACTATGCTTAATACATGGGTGACAAAATAATCTGTACAATAAATCCCTGTCACATGAGTTTACCTGTGTAACAAACTTGCACACTTACCCTTGAATCTAAAATAAAAATAAAAAAAATTTAAGCAAAAAAAGGAATCCATATAAATTTTTGCTTAATTAAAAAATATGAACAAAATTTTGTAAAAGATAGTGACTTTTTTATTGTGATAAAATAGATACATCATAAAACAGACATAAAATTTTTAGTTGTATAATATATATGCTATATAGTGGCATTAAGTACATTCACATTGATATGCTATCATTACAACTGCCTATCTCCAGAATTTTTTCATCTTTCCAAACTAAAACTTTATATTCATTAAACAGTAACATTTTCCCCTTATCCTAGTTCCTGGAAAACACCTTTTTATTTTCTGTTTTTGTGAATTTATTCTAGGTTCCTCATATAAGTAGAATCCTTACTTGCCCTTTTGTGTCTGGCTTATTTCACTTAATGTAATGTCTTCAAAGTTTATCCATTTTGTAGCATGTGTCAGAATTTTCTTTTCTTTTTTTTTACAGCTGAATGATATTCCATTGCATGTGTATATACCCATCATTTTATTTAGTAATTCATCTCTTGATGGACATTTGGATTTTTTCTACCTTTTGACTATTTTGAATAATACTCTATGAACATTGATATATAAAGATGTGTTTAAGCCCTGCTTTTCAATACTTTTGGATATATACCCAAAGTGGAATTATTGGATCACATGGTAATTCTATGTTTGACTTTTTGGTGGACCATCATACTGTTTTTCATAATGGCTCCACCATTTTACATTTCCAACAGCAATACACAAGGGTTCCAATTTCTCTGCATTCTCATCAACACTTGTTTTTTTCTTTTTTCTTTTTCTTTTTTTGATAATAGTCATTGTGTTGGGGCATACCTTAGGTGGCTTTATTCAGCCAAGGTAATCTTTGAAGATGGCTGACAGCTGAGCGCTGTTTCCCAGCAGTGCTTTCAACAGCTGGATTACAAATCCTTGATTTCTGAAGGAAGATTTCAGTACAGCATCAGTGTGTCCACCATAATGGCTTGCTGAGTTCTGCCACTTATGGGTTCCGCTCTCTATTTCCGATAGTTCTCTTTCTGCGTCGCCTGGAGATTGATTTCCTCACAGATGCTTCCTCTTCTCATAGTGCTGTCTCTTTCTGGGAGTGAATATTTGCAATTTGTTAGATTTATCCTGTCTTCTAGTTTCACCGAAAGTGTGCCTTTTTTTGTAACTCTAGTTTTTAGGAAGAGTGGGGTAATTTAGAACTAAGCTGCCACAATATTTCTATTAGAGCTAAAAGTCAGGAAAATTCTAATTATCTTTTATTTTTTTCAACTCTTTCAAATGACTCTTCACAATAGATTGTTTTCAGAAACTTCTGATGACATTTGATAATTAAAAAGATAAAAAGAATCCAATATATTATGATTAAGGTGTTCGTTCACCTTGCTAGATTTACAATGGCCATACTCATGTTGTTTAGTATGGAGAACACTGACTGATATACATTCTATTTATAAGTATAAATTCAGGTTGTTCAAATAAGTAGATCAATTTGCATTATATGTTAATTTGCATGTCCAGTCCAAGTCATGAATACTGTTGTAGAGATGAACAATTTCATCACCTCTTTCAAGTTTTTGTTCAAATCTTGAATTATTATTATCTTTCTTAGAGGAGGACAACACATTTAGTTTTATTTCAATAAAATCACAATGCTTTCTTTTCCAACTGCAGCAAAGTGCATATAAAATTTTCTGTTACAGATCCACTTTTAAAAGGTTTCCTATGACATTGCAGCAAGCCTTTTTTCCAAACAGAGGAAGAACCCCAAATTCTTCCTCAAATAAAAATACATTATAATCAATGGTAAATACATAAAATTACAGTAAGCCAGACACTTAAAAGGATAGCCAGGAGGTCTTCTAGCAGTTTATTAGAAAGAATGTAGACATAAAAAAAAAAAATCTCTACTGTCATTAACATAAATTGAGGTTTTCAGCCTTGGTACAAGCAGAATAATTTAAAAAAAGGAAATTAAAAATCCAAAATGCACTAACATTTTTTTTCACTCACTTGCCATACTTCTAGTGCAAATATAAATCTGGTCTAAAGCTGCAGACTCTCAAGCAACAATGCACAGCTTCCTTCATCCTCCATTCTAAGAGAATTAAAAGCTTATGGGTCAAACAATACCAAATGTACAGGTTTCAGAAATCATCTAAGTTAAGTCATTTACTAGTTTTAGCTAAGATAGATCTGGCACACTGACATATGATCACTTACATACAATAGTGTGAAGTGAAGTTTTTGAACACTAAATGTTAGTAGTATAGCTTGAAGTATATACCAGAAGAACAGCAGGGTTATCAATTTAACGTATCAGCCAATTTGCTTCATCTGCTTTTAAGTCCATATTCTGTACCCTAAATGTAGTTATCTTCCCCTAAGCTGAGAGCTTCCTATCACATCAGTATCTTCATTATGAAGAAAAGGAGACTTAGATGATGTTTTATTTATCACAACCACTGCATCAATTGCCTAGGACTGCAACAGCTTCATGGAAGTCCAGGAAATGTTCTTGCATAAGGTTACTGCCTTAGCTGACTTCAAATTGCCCCATGCGAAACGTACATATTCACCCTCAGTGAAGGCTTTAAAAACACAAATAAGTTGACAAATGGGTTAAACTAGGCAAATATAGCAACTGCCTTCAGAGCTGTTAACTCAGGAATTCTCTCAATTACAAAATGGAGCAGAGAAGTTGCTTTTCTTTTTCAAAGTCCAGGTGATGACAATATTCCTTACTCCAGATCTGGCATTTTTTCATCACTATCTTGTAAATCGACATCTGCGCCATTGATTTCTGGTAAATCCACATCCTCCTTGCCACTCATGTTGTTCATCATTGTTAGGAACAGGCCCCCAAATCTGGCCCCAAAACTGGCCATAAAAAAAATCTCTGCAGTACTGTGACATGTTCGTGATGGCCATGATGCCCACACTGAAGGTTGTGGGTTTACTGGAATGAAGGCAAGGAACATCTGGCCCATCCAGGGCGGAAAACCGCTTAAAGGC
Organism: Rhinopithecus roxellana; assembly: GCF_007565055.1. Classification (NCBI taxonomy): domain Eukaryota; kingdom Metazoa; phylum Chordata; class Mammalia; order Primates; family Cercopithecidae; genus Rhinopithecus; species Rhinopithecus roxellana. Next base: position 108,110,981 of record NC_044564.1, read on the forward strand.
ATTCCTAAGTCACAAACAATAACATGAGCGATCTGTGTCTTAAGGACATGTTCCTGCTACAGATAACTAATCAGAGCCCATCATTTTGTTTCCCTTAAGGAATACTTTTAGTTAATCTATAATCTATAGAAACAATGCTTATCACTGGCTTGCTGTCAATAAATATGTGGGTAAATCTCTGTTCAGGGCTCTCAGCTTTGAAGGCTGTGAGTCCCTTGATTTCCCACTCCACATGCTATATTTCTGTGTGTGTGTCTTTAATTCCTCTAGCACCACTGGGTTAGGGTCTCCATGACCTATCTGGTCTCAGCACATAATCTCAGAGAAATGATCAAAACTAGACATGTCTTCATCTGAATCATCTTCCCAGCTTTTCCAATTACTGAAGTCCACACTAAGACAGTTAAGCTTTGCCCTTTCTTTTGTTAACTTTGGCTCATGACTGGCCAGATTCTCCTTTTCATAAACAACATAAAATTGATCTGTCTATTCTTTGATGCTTGGAATCATTTGGATCAACACAGTGAAAAGGATCAATTCTATTTCAATGTTTAAAATTGTCACTTCCTCCAAGACAGCTGAATGTAAGTTTGGATTTTTCAAAATTTACATTAACATCTTTACTATCTTCAACACAAAATTTAATGAAGACATTGTCCCTTTGATGGCATCACTTTGCAGAAGCAGGTTGCTTTGTGAACTGGGCAGGGGGACAGGCACACAGGTGGGTGGGCCTCTCTGGAGGCTGCTGCTAGGGAGTTGACTCTTCTCTGGTCGTTACTCAGTGGTTTCCTCCCTGGTTGAGGCCTCTTCTTTCGCAGCTGCAGCCTGACCTGGGTCCCCAGAATGTACCTAGCAGAGATAGCAGCTCTTTCTGTTGGAGACAAGAGGAAAGTGTAGGAAAAGGGGCAGCAGGACAAAGAAGGTCAAATCTTGAATTATTAATAAAGATTACTTTGCTCTCCTTTTCAATGTTGTATTCACTTCCTCCCGCCCTTACCACCTTCCCTTTTACACTGCTCTATTATCACCTTATACAATACCCTATAACTTATGATCATCGTTTATTGTCTGTGGTCCATTACTAGAATATAAGCTACGTGAGGGCAGAAATTGTTGTTGTGTCCAGTGCTATATCCTCAGTGCACACTATATATTTGCTGAATGAATGAACAGCAAAATAACACTAACTACCATTTACTATGTAAATGAAATGTGCTTTGTATGTCATCTCTCAATCTTCACTGCAGACTAATGAAGTCATTTAATATTAAAGTTCTTTCAGCAACTTGAATAGAGGAATGAGAACTTTTGATATGAAAATAGATAAACTTCAGCATAAAATAACAAACGTTTACTATCATTCCCTTCTCTTCACAAGGCTGAGAAAAAAATAAAAAATTCAGTACATTTTTAATTACCTAGTTAGGAATTTCACTAAAATCTTCATGTAGTTGGGCATCTATCCATATAAATATATTTCTTTCATATAGGCAATAAATATATTTCATTTCCATTGCAATAGCCTGAACATGTAGGATAAACATTCTTTCACATACTAAATAATTGTCAACTCCTGTAAGTAACATTCCAATGTATTTCTGAAAAGAAACTCAATTCATATGAAAATTTATTATGTGAGAATTTATACTACTCTTCTTATCATCTATATTTTACATATCATTTTGATATAGAGTGTGTGAGCTCCAAAGTAGGGCTCAGCCTGCAAGGGTTCTTGGCTTCACCTAGGAAATAATTCAAGGGCAACCTGGTGGTGGGGTACAAGAAAATAGCTTTATTTAAGTGGAAGTATTACAGCTCCAGCAGTGTTACAGCTCTGGTGGTGTTACAGTTCTGTGACTGCTCCTGTAGTGCAGGGCTACCCCATAGGCAGTGTGCTGAGAGTAGCAGCTCATGGCAGTTTTTGCAGTCATATTTATACGTACTTTTAGTTACATGTAGATTAAGGGGTGGTTTATGCAGAAATTACCAGGAAAAGGGTGACAACTTTTGGGTCATGAGTTCATTGCCATGGAAAGGAGTGGCAACTACCAGGTGTTGCCATGGCCATGGTAAGCTGTCATGGCACACTGTTAGGCATGTCTTATGGAAAACTGCTTCTGCCTTATCCCTGTTTTAGCTAGTCCTCAATTTTGTCTGGTGTCCGAGCCCCACCTCTGGAGTTGAGTCCAGCCTTCTACCTCAATTTGAACTTCAAAACAAACATTTTAGAAATTTTAACTCCCAAAGGTTTAAAATATTTACAGGCTCACCTGAGCACCATCCTTATATATCATGCAGGCAACTTGCTAATTATTAGTCTTATTTTAAAATATCAATAAAATCAGGAGATTGACACTAGCTTTGAAGTACTGTTCAGAAAAAGAAATCGAGACCAAAAAACCCAGAATAATATGATATATACTAGTTATACATGTGCTATTACTTTATCATGAAAATATGTACAATAAGCGTTTCTTTTAAAGTGTATACTACTCTGTATTATTTACATTTTCGTGTGTAAGTGCTACTATTTAAAACAACAATAGTAGTTAACAGTGGCAATCAATAGTAATTAATAGAGGACTAATTAAACAAATAATATGTGTTTTATTTAAAAACATGTTTTCTAAATAATTTTTTATTTTAGAATAGTTTTAGATTTACAGAAAAATTGTGACAGGCACATTTCTTTGTTTTAGACAATCCCCCTCCTTACATATCACATACATTGCCCCCATCCTTACAAGGTTATGAAATAATACATGGGTGTCCCTGTTACTTAACATTCAAGAGATGTCATTTAGCACCTCAGTTTCAGGTCCCACATAGCTTATCTTATGTTAATGAAACAAAAGGAAATAGTTTTCCAGTACTGGGAAGGTTTGTGCTATATCAGTGTTGATGTAGGAGAATTTATCTTTGGATTTCCTCTGTGAAAAACAAGGCCAAATAATTACCATTGATTCCTCTCAGACAGCACAAATGCAACAGATTCTTGGGTAACAAAATGTTCTTCCCAATAATGTAATGTGTATTTTTTTTTCTCTCTTTTTGTTTGAATTTGTGATCCTGGAGGTGTTCAGGATTAGCATAATATTTGCAATAATTGCATGTGGCAGTTAAAGAACATTTTGCGTATGGTTTATGTTAATCTTAGATCTGTATCTGTGTTGAGACAAATAGGTGTAAAGTGTGATGTCACTTCTTTGCATAAGTGTATGATGTTGATATCACTTGGAAAGTGAAAATCACAATTGATAGAGATTTATATAATGAAATTAAATATTTTATAATATTTTCTGCAATTATAATACTTTATTATTTACAAACTTTCAATATTTTATCTTGATATGTATATTCATGTTTTATTTCTGAATTTAAGTATTACTATAAAAATGTTTTGACCATTCAGTTTCTATAGCCTCTGCAGAACAAAATTTCTCCAAATTGAAATAACTAAGAAACACCCTAACAACTACTATGACTGAAAGAGAGATGTTTCCTTACAAATTACTGTCAACAGAACAGAAATTATGTGAAAATAGGTTATAACAAACAACGTAATCAGTGATTTTGCTAAAATGAAACAGAATAAATATACAATAATTTATAAATTATGAATGTTTTCGTTTTATACTCACTTGAAACATTACTGGTCTATCAAAAGAACACTTAGATATGTACTATAATTATGTTCAGGAATTTTTTGGTATTTGTTGACTTCTAGTCACTGAAAAATTATAGTTTTACAAATATTTTTTATTTTGTCATCATGAAGTCATATTTAAAGATAAGAGCCTAGAGCATATTTTATTGAACAGTTTTTCTTGATTTCTTAATTTTAAATAATTATTTATTTATTAAGAGACAGGATCTAGCTCTGTTGTCCAACTGGAATGCAGTGGTATGATCATCAGTCCTGTAGCCTTGAACTCCTTGGCTTGAGTGATTGTCCCTCTCATCTCAGCCTCCTGAGTAGGTGGGACTAAAAGCATAGGTGATCTGACTAGCTAATTATTTTTTTTTTTTTTATTTTTGGCTCTTTTGACTACTGTCATCCATGTAAGATGTGACTTGACTTGCTCCTCCTTGCCTTCCACCATAATTGTGAAACCTCCCCAGCCACACTGAACTAGAAGGGGTTTTGCCACATTGTCCAGGCTGGTCTCGAACTCCTGGGCTCAAGCAATCTGCCAGCTTCAGCCTCCCAAAGTGTTGGGACTACAGGTATGAGCCATCGTAGCCAGCTAATATTTGAACTGAGTGTGGGTTGGCACAGGAAGAGTGGGGAAGAACTGGAGTGAGCCACTGGCTTCAAGTGGGATGCTCAGGTTTTAGTGAGGAATGGGGTCCATCTGCAGACTCCTCTTCAGACTGCCAGTCATGCTCAGGGATCATATCCTCTCTTAACAGGGGTTCCTCACATAGCAGTCAAGTGGGAAACTGGAGATTTGCTTGGAAAATACCCCCATCTGTGTCCCTGCTCTAAGCCTCCTGTTTCTGGTAAGACGGCACGCAGGGAAAAGGATTGATTCTTTCTGTTGACCGGCCTAGAGTGGTCCTGCTATGAGTCAAGGGGAAAGGTGTAAGAGCATTTACCAAGATATCTTCCTGAGAGCCCTCTGATGTTACCGTCACCTGACCCTTCTCTAAATGGCCTTTATTTAACTATTTCTCTCAGCCTATAGGACTTGCCCAATGATATGGTTTGGCTCTGTGTCCCCACCCAAATCTGCAGAAGTGGGGCCCTCATGGAGAACCTCTGCTAGGGCAACGTGGAAGGGAAATGTGGGGTCAGAGCCCCCACACAGAGCTGGGGCACTGGCTAGTGGAACTGTGAAAGAGGGCCTCCAGATCTCAGAGTGGTAGATCCACTGACAGCCTGCACTGTATGCCTGGAAAAGACTCAGCACACTCCACACTAGCCTGTGAAAGCAGTCACGAGGGAGGCTGTACCCTGCAAAGCCACAGGGGCAGTGCTGCCCAAGACAGTGGGAATCCACCTCTTGCATCAGTGCCAGACGTAAGACATGGAGTCAAAGGAGATCATTTTGGAACTTTAAGATTTGACTACCCTGCTGGATTTTGGACTTGCATGGGGCCTGTAGCACCTTTGTTTTGGCCAATTTCTCCCTTTTGGAATGGCTGTATTTACCTAATGCCTGTACCCCCACTGTATCTAGGAAGTAACTAGCTTGCTTTTGATTTTACAGGCTTACAGGCGGAAGGGACTTGTCTTATCTCAGATGAGACTTTGGACTTGGACTTTTGGGTTAATGCTGAAATGACTTGAGACTTTGGTGGACTGTTAGGAAGCATGATTTGTCTTGAAGTGTGAAGATATGAGTTTTGAGAGGGACCAGGGGCAGAATGATATAGTATGGCTCTGTGTCCTTACCCAAATATCATCTAGTAGCTCCCATAATTCCCATGTGTTGTGGGAGATGATTGAATTATGGAGGCGGGTCTTTCCCATGCTGTCCTCGTGATAGTGAATAAGTCTCATGAGATCTGACAGTATTATAAGGGGGAGTTTCCCTGCACAAGCTCTCTTCCTCCTGCCATCCATGTAAGATGTGACTTGCTCCTCCTTGCCTTCCACCATGATTGTGAGGCCTCCCCAGCTGTGTAGAATTAAACCTTTTTCTTTTGTTAAGAAAAAAAGTTTTAGAGATGGGGTCTTACTATGTTGCCCAGTCTGGTCTCAAACTCCTGGCGTCAAGCAATCCTTCTACCTCAGCCTCCCAAGTAACTGGGATTAGAGGCATGAGTCACTGTGCCTGGCTTTTCATTTTAAATATTTATAATATTGTATGTAGGTTTTCATTTTTTATTCTTGCTGTAGGTCCCACAAATGTAAGGGATAGGCTTGTATATCACATATGCCCATTACTATGATCTTAATATTAATGCCCCCAAAATTTGTATGTTTAAAAACCTAATCCCCAAGGTGATGACATTAAGAGGTAGGGCCTTTTCGGAAGTGATTAAGCCATATGGGCAAAGCCCTCATAGGATCAGTGCCCTTAAGAAAGAGGTTGAAGACAATCTGCTGAGCTTGCATGTGCGGGCGTAGGGCCCCGTGGCTTCCCCCTGCACCTCTAGGCCACCGAGGTCTGCATCTGCCCTCTGGAGTTCAACCCTCACTTATGATACCCTAGAAGTGACCAGTGCTCCTGGAGGCAGCTGATACATACCTTGCACCTGACTGGGGTGCCTATAGGGCCGGTTGAAGGATATGAGGAGCATGAACAGTTTCTGAGGAAGATGCATCATGTGCTGCTGGATGTGTTGGAGGCACCCTGCAGTGCCCAGAATCTGGACGTGTGTTCTGCCTCAGCCACAGGATTCCCAACATGCTGCTGAATGATGAGGAAACTGAGAGTCTATTGTGCCAAGCGCCAGTTTTCCTTCTTATGATTGTGTGTATTTTTGTTGATGTATATCCCGTTTCCTAATTCTGCCATGTGTATCCCCAACCCTTGGCCTAATGGCACACCAAACACACCGTGTTCTTGAGCTCGATAGTAATGTTTTTTCTCATTAAAGGTTCAAACAAAGAAAAAAAGTAAATAAAAAAATAAAAATAAAAAGAGGTTGAAGGGGAGGTGCCTTGCCACCTTCACCATGTGAGGATGCAGAAACAAGATGCTATCTATGGAGCAGAGAGTAGCCCTTACCAGAGACCATATCTGCTAGTTCCTTGATCTTAGACCTTCCAGTCTCCAGAACTGTGAGAAATACATTTCTATTGTAAATTACCCAGTCTAAGGTATTTTGTTACAGCAGCAGAGACCGACAAAGACAGAAATAGGCACAGAGAGATAGGGCGATGTGTTCATAGCAAAACCTAAAAATGTGAAAGCAGCTTTGGAACTGAATAATAAATAAAGGATGGAAAGAATTACAGGTCCACTGCCATGAAAGGAGCCTTAGGGGCAACTCAGGCAAGGGCTCAGAAGAAGGTGAGGTTGAAGAAGCTGTAGAAATAGCTTCCATCTTCTTAGAGATTACCTAAGTGGTTGTGATCAAAATGTTGATATTATTGAAATACAGATGGTAAAGGCCATTCTGATGAAATCTCAGAAGGAAATGAAGGACATGTTATTGGCAACTGAAGATGAGATGATCTCTGTTACAAAGGGGCAAATAACATGGCCAAATTATGTTCATGTTCTAGAAGAAATCTCTAAGCAAAATGTTGAGGATTTTGACTACTTATAATAAAATGTGGAAGCAGAACTTAAAGATTTGGAAAATTCTCAGCCTGGTCGTACTGTATAGAATGGAAAGGTGTATTCAAGAGAGAACACCAAAGGTGTGGCTAAGTAACCATTTGATAAGGAGATTAGTACGGTGAGGCAGAAATCAGGTGCTATTTATCACGATAATGAAAGAATGACTCCAAAGGCCTTTCAGTGTTTATTTGTGCTGTCCTTCCTATCATAGGCACAGAGTGCCAAGGCTGGGGGCAGCATATCTATATCAAAAGAGGAAGCTTGGGCACCTGTAGGACCTTGGCGCCAGGTGGCCTCAGATCTCCACTTCCTACATTCTGATGCAATGCTCCTCAGCTGCCCCAGGTATGGTTCAAGCAGGGCCATGTGCAGTTTTGGCCACTCTCTGGAAGGCAATATAGTAAATCTTGGTGGTGTCTGTGCAGTACTATCTCTACCAAAGTGCAGACTGCATAACTTGTGAGGGCATGCCTGCCTCCACTTAGATTTCAAAGGATGCCCCAGAAAGCCTCAGAGCCCAGAGAACTATCACAGGAGCAGGAACACCACAGAGCCCCCAGTATGGCAATGCCCAGTGAAACCGTGGGAGCAGAGCCACCCCCAAGACCCCAGACCGCCAGAGCCACCAGTGTGCAATTCCAGCCTGGGACAGCCATAGGCATGTGACTCCAATATGTGAGAAATGCTGTATGGGTTGTGCCTAGCAAAGCCATGGAGACAGGACTACCCCCCACCCTCCGAGGGTTTAGAAGGTAAAACGTCAAGTCGAAGATTATTCTTGAGCCTTAATATTTGCCCTGTTGGGTTTTGGAGTTAGTCAGGATTTATTATCTTTTTCTTCTTTCCTAATTCTCCCTTTTGGAAAGGAAATGTCTGCCCTGTGCCTACCCCACCATAGTATTTTCAAAGCATGTAACTTGTTTGATTTCAGAGGCTCACAGTTGAAGGAGAATTTGCCTCAGGATGAGAAACACCTTTGAGTCTCAGTCATATTTGATTTAAATGAGACTGTGGACTTCAGACTTTTGAATTGGTGATGGAACAAGTTAAGGCCTGGGGAGCTATTGGGATGGAATGAATACATTCTGCATGTGAGAAGAACATACATTTTGGACGGCCAGAAGCAGAACTCTATGGTCTGAATATTGGTGTCTCCCCCAGATTTATATGTTGAAACCTAACCCCCAAAGTAATGGTATTAAGAAGTGGAACCTTTTGGGAAGTGATTAAATCACAGAGGCTCTACTCTCGTGAATGGGATCAGCTTTAAAAAGGTTGAAGGGAGCTGTTTTGCTCCTGCCATGTGAGGATGCAGCAACAAGGTGCCATCTGTGGAGAAGACAGCACGCCCTCATCAGACACTAAACTGGCCAGTGCCTTGATCTTGAATTTCTCAGCATTCAGAATTGTGAGAAATAAATTTCTATTACTTACAAATTACTGAATCTATGTTATTTCCTTATAAATAAAGTGTCCAAGACAGTTATGTGATCCCAGATCACCCATGGCCATAATGTTTTCAGGTGAGACTTCCTGGTGTTCAGCTCTCAGCTGCCTTCCAAGCCCATCACTATGAGAATATGGAAACTCCCAGAAACCTTTGACAGAACAGGAGAGCAAAAAGAGACTTGTGTATGCTATCTTTGAATCTCCATTTGTCTAACACACAATGTCCCATTTTACTGTGTTTTCCAGAACTCCAAACAGGAAATAGAACAAAAGTTTCCTCTGGGATTTTCGGTTTTTCATAATCCACTCCCACCTTTGGTCAAGGCCTCGACCTTTCTAGGCAGGGTTGCCTTCCTCCCGAGCACAGTAAGCCCCAGGGCTTTGCCTTAATGTAATAAAGCTTCAGAGGAACAATAAAATGATTACTGAGAATTATAAATACATTGAGAGATATTATTAAATATTATTCTTGCCTTAAAAGTAATAGGTCAGGGAGTACCCAGATATGGCAAAAATTATAAAGATGCTACTACAGTGAATTCTTATAATTTTATATTGCCTTTATATGCATGTATACTCAAATGTATCCATTTTGAGTATAAGTTGGACCTTCTTATCCCACAAGCAGGACTTAGTCACCCTTAACAACAATTTCTAGTTCTCTGCCTCTTCCAACTTCCTCAGTGTGGCTGATCAGGGTATCTGCTTATACAACTGCCTTCTTGTGACTGCCTCCCTAGGGGACAGTTAGATACAACTTACTTCACTTGCCCACTGACCCCCACACCTCATACGAACTGTGCAGATATGCTCAGCAACCACCTCTCAGTTGCCTGTGACCTCTTGGAACTATTGCCTGCTTATTCTAAACCCATCAATTCAAACTTCCCTTGGGAAACCTGCTTGGGTAACACCCTGAACCCCAATAAAGGTGTTGGCCCAAAGGTCCCTCTCTCTCTCTTGCTCCCCACATGCTGGTTGAGTGCATATCCTGGACGGCTCTCCCCTTCCCGTTGGTGCTCTTTCCCTCTCTTCTATAATCTGTGAGTAGTATGCTCTTCTGTTATTTCATGTGTTTTGCTAAGTTGCCTCTTCTGTGTCTCACCTGACCAACACACCAAAATCTACCTTCTTTCTCCATCAGGGCTCTCCTAGAGAGGGGCTGTCTTTGTAGGAATAAACTGGACACAGGTCAGACAAGAGCCCCAAAGGCGTCTTCCAGTATAAACAAGTTTTCTGTGAGAGGAACACCCTGTCATGGGTTGGACACCCAGGCATTAGGCTGTCTGCTGGGATAAAGAAGTGTCCCATGAAAGACACACTATAAACCTTCATGACCAAATCCCTGGAGCCCTGGCAGGGCAGGGGAAGAGTTTTTACCTATGCTCCTGAGAGAGACCTCAAGACCAAATTAGAGGAAAATACTATAGCTACCTAATGAGTAACTTTTTTGAAGACTGTTTAGAGCCAGTCTTCTCATTATATAGGTAAATAATACAGCCTAGAATTTTTTTTTTTTTTTTTTTTTTTTTTTTTTTTTTTTGCAATTAATTTAATGGCAGGACTGGGATTAGAATTCGGGGACTTATCCCTATATTTTCCCCATTCCATTATATTGAGATTTTCTCCCATAGGCTGTTAAACTCTATTCTCTGGAAATTTGAAATAAATTTTGGTCATACGCTATCACTGTTTTTGTCTCAGGACAGCTAGAAACACTTCCATTTCTATGTTTACCTTTCTTATGGAGAACATTTTTTAGGTTCTAATAATGACTAGGAACATTCTTGGGTCTCTCACAAAAAGAGTCATAGTTTCCATTGATTGTGTTGTAGCTTTGTGGAAACTTCATGGAATCCCTAAGTATACCTGGTGACTTTAAACCATTAGAATAGTCTTCATTGTGGCCGGGCGTGGTGGCTCATGCCTGTAATCCCAGCACTTTGAGGGGCCGAGGCAGTCAGATCACGAGGTCGGGAGATGGAGACCATCCTGGCTAACACGGTGAAACCCCGTCTCTATTAAACATACAAAAAATTAGCCAGGTGTGGTGGCGGGCACCTGTAGTCCCAGCTACTTGGGAGGCTGAGGCAGGAGAATGGCGTGAACCCGGGAGGAGGAGCTTGCAGTGAGCCGAGATTGTGCCGCTGCACTCCAGCCTGGGTGACAGAGCAAGACTCTGTCTCAAAAAAAAAAAAAAAAAAAAAAAAAAAGAATAGTATTCATTGCAAAATCATTTATTTCATTTTTGCTACCATTTCCCCTCTCCTTGTCCATGATTTCAGATGTTCCTAAATCAGATGTTCCTAAATTTTAACCTTTTTGTCAGTAATTCTAGATTTTTAAAAAACATACTTTTAAAGATTATAATGGGCACAATAACATACTTCCAAGATTGCAATCTACAAAGCAAAATTTCCATGATAAAAGGTGTTACATGACACATGGTATAAATTAATTTGATACTAAAATTTATATTAAGAAAAAGAAGACCTTTTTGCTAAGCATGGTAGATAGTCAGGAGTAGTTCAGTGTGGTATGTTATAACAAGGGTCCTGAAATAATTCCTGGGATTCAAGAATGAAAAATAATATTCTAGGATAACTGTAAGATTAATTTTAGTTATGAAAAATCATTGATAAGTGTTATTGAAGACCAATATACACTGTAACCAAAGGAGGGTAAAACATAGAGCTTACTTACGCCTTAGCCAGAAATCATTTTTTCCTTCACTGTACCATTGAAATCTCTCATTTATTTTTTTTTATTTTTTATTTTTTTTAAATCTTTTTTTTTTTTTTTTGAGACGGAGTCGCTCTGTCACCCAGGCTGGAGTGCAGTGGCCAGATCTCAGCTCACTGCAAGCTCCGCCTCCCGGGTTTACGCCATTCTCCTGCCTCAGCCTCCCCAGTAGCTGGGACTACAGGCACCCGCCACCTCGCCCGGCTAGTTTTTTGTATTTTTTTAGTAGAGACGGGGTTTCACTGTGTTAGCCAGGATGGTCTCGATCTGCTGACCTCGTGATCCGCCCGTCTCGGCCTCCCAAAGTGCTGGGATTACAGGCTTGAGCCACCGCGCGCGGCCTGAAATCTCTCATTTAAAGTAGTATTTTCATACTGACATATTTAAAACTAGCCAGTTATTTCCCCCATGAGCATGCTATTCATAACATTTCTCAGGTTTATCAATAAGCCATTGGCAAATGAGGTAAGATAGGGACAATGTTTTATTATTTCATTCTAATTAAAACTGTTGGCTCTAAACCCCCTAGTCATGGCTACTGCATCCAAGTAAATTAAGAAGATAATGCATTAGTGGATACAGGCTTGAGTTAAAAATAATTGTCATTTCAAAAACTTTCCCCATTCCACAGATTTGGGCACTAGTCTCGAAGCACATTCCAAAGAGAAAATTCATAAATTTCCCAGTCTGCATTAACCCCTTCCCAACTCAATCTCTAAAATCCCTCAAGTAATAATCATTGGGTTTGGAGGCCAGAATCCAGCAGATAAGGACTGTTTTCAAAGTCCAAACTAATCTGTCATTAGTGATGTAAATACTGATCAGTGTTCAAAAACTAGTATATGATTGCTGAGGTCTCACCTTGTTGTTTGGCTAGATTATATAACTGTCTTCCTTCCAAACTCATCTTCCCAATACTCCAGCCATTTGAATGTTTTGAATTCATTCAGTGCATATTTAGTAGGAATAGTTTCAGGTGACTGGATACTTTAAGTAACAAAATAGTAAAAAAAAATGCCTGCCCTCATGAAGCTTTTATTATATTGCAGTCCCACAAAGGGGATATATCTATATATAAATTTGTCCTTTCCAGAAGGCACTTCTATACTACTTTATCCAGTGAATCCCTGCCCAGGTGTCAAGCTCCACTCATAGGTACCACTTCCAGAAATCTTTCCTACTATGTGTTAGGTGCCCCTTCTAAGTATTCCTAGGATTTTATTTTTGGAAGTGCACTTACCACACTCCATTGGAATTGCCTGTTTACTTTTTCTATCTTTTCAGGTACACCAGGGGTCAACAAACTTTTGCTGTAAAGGGGTAGATAGTAAATATTTTAGGATCGTAGGCTGTATTAGGGTTTTCCAAAGCAACTGAAACTATTTATGCAGGTTGATCCCTAATCTGAAAAATCTGAAATCTGAAATCCGAAATGCTCCAAAATATGTGGTCTCTATTGCAATCATCAACTGCCATTGTAAAGTGAAAGGAACTGTAAATAACACATAAACAAAAACTTTATCTATTAAAACAGATAGAGACTGGATTTGGTCTGCAGACTGTAGTTTGCCAACCCTTGAACTAGTCTATGCATTTCTTGAGCAGGAACAGGGTCCTGGTTAATTCAAACATCCTTGGAAATAACGAGAACTTAAGGAATTATTATTGAATGAATATCGAACTGATACCATAATAGCTATGTGATTGCCATTATGGATCTGGATGTTGGCAAATTCACAATCATCTTGATTACTATCAGGAACTGTATCTCACAATAGTCAAGGATGGCTGCTAATGATTACAAGTATGTTTGATTATGTCACCTGGATGGCCATATGTGTTTTTCTTCAGTTTGCATGTGCATATATTTTAGTTAAGCAAATATGCACATATATAGCTGTGTCATATTTTAAGTTTTTCTATAATTTTTCCAAATGGAATGACACAAATGCACCAAATAAAACAGAGGTTTATTTACAATAATTTGTCAATGTTAGGGTATCCAGGCACTCTAAATTTTTCTTCAATTGTTTGCAAGGAAAATCAAGTTGCAGTCATTAAGCACTAAAATATGCCAACTACTTTATACCTTAACCTTTATTTCACAGTTCCTGATCCTTCTGGAGAACGTGGAAAATCTTTTCTCCTGAAAACACCCCTGACAGTTATTTGTGGGGTATCCTTAGGGATGTCTCATGTGTTAATCAATAAGTTCTGTCTGCTTCCCTGCGACGCTGACCATTCATTTTTTCTTTTTCTAGCTCCGCTTGCTCCAGGCCTTCTTCAGTGATATGGCCAAAGCTGAGTGATGTCCTCTTACTTTTTGGTGTGTGTGTGTGTGGCTCATACCTACTACTGACAACTGCAAATACCTCCCTTGTATATGGTGAACACCTTACGTCCAGTGCTTTGCCAGTGTCCTAAGTTCTCATTGGCTATATCCCTTGACGGTCTGTGGAGTACCGTGTTCCCTGTTCTGGGGAGCAGGGTGGAGAAGGCCTGCATGTACTTCTTAGCTGGTACTTCACTTTGTCACCTGGGTCATCGTGACTTGCCCACCCTTTTCTGTGTTTCTCTTAGAGTCTTAGTAAAAACAACACTTTCTATTTCTGCTGCACCTCTCCTCCACTTTACCTCCTATGTTTGTATCTGGTTCTGGAAATTAATAATGAATATGGGGTCCTTGCTATCTTGCCAATGTACCTCTCATCCAGTATGAGAACTGTGTACCAAAATACCTCCCTCTTCTTCTAGACATCCCAGTATGTCTTTGAGTTCCAAGATCAACCCCTTTTTCCCAAGTCTTATGTTTCACTTTTATTCCATTTTATCATATTACTCTCATTTTACAAATTAGAAGGCTGAAGCACATGGAGAGTTAAGTAATTGTTTGATGTAAGTCACACAGAGTAATGAAGTAAGGGTTCTAATCTAAATCTCTCTGAGTCCAGAGACCACTGATATTCCAACTATACCTTACTGGCTGCAAGAGATGCAAAAACAAAAAGGCAAGTCCCCTCTCATAAGGATTTCACAGCCTAAAGCAGAGTCTACAATCTGTAAGTTAGCTCATTTATACATTTTGACATTGGCCAGTGGCTGATGGGATTAAAAATGGGACAATGAAAATTTCAGTAGTTCCAGTCCTGGGTAGCATTTTCATCTGGGAAAGATTTTGCTGTCCTTTGGAAAAGTGGTTTCCAGATTAGGATACACATTAGGAACCCCTGTTAAAAATACACATGCAAGAACTTTATCTCAGACCTATCAAGTCAGAACTTTCAGGTGCAGGACCCAGCAATCTTCACTTAACAGGCTCCTCAGGTGAGTCTTATGCCATCAGCTCCTAAAATTGGTGTTTGGGACTTGCTCTCTTAGACACTGTTCCAGAGGAAACTGTCCAGAGACCACTGACTTAGAGGAGGAGACACAGAAAGAACTAAAGCAAAGGATATTAGAACCAGGAGTTGAGCAAGTCAAGAGAAAACGCTTAGAAACCTGAGCTATGTGATGAAATATTAGACTCCATTATGAACACCTGAACTAAAAAGCAGACTAGAGAGACCGGGCTCTGCCCAGACCCTTCAGCAGCAACTGCTGGTAGCCCTGTCACTGGGGACTTAAAAAGAGGAGTAGTGGATGGTTTCTGTGCAGACAATTTCAACTTTCAATGGGCTGGGTTGTTTTAAATGATATAAATTCGCAAACAACAGGCAAGCATCCAGTGCTTCTAAGTTGGCTTCTAAGTTAAGCAAGTCATCCTGCTTTCATCTGCCTCCTGCAGCTGAACTCACAGTGAGCAACCTGGGGAGTCAGGGCTGTCACTGCCTAGTGGAGAGAGTCTGCTTTCTGATACATCTGCCTGCAGCGCATCTGGAAAGACTGCTTTCATCTTGCTGTGTTTGTTTCTCTCATCCCAGAGGGAAACAGTTCTCTGAGGGATGAGTAATCATCATCTCAGGTGGTTCATTGCTCTGAAATACAGATTTTTATCAGATGCATCAACCTAACTAAGAGATTGTTGGGTGACTATTTTGGAGGCAACATGCACAACTGGGCTACCAGAGTAGTAAGGGTCCAGCTAATATGAATTTATAGAGATGGTTTCTTGACTTTCAAAACACTTTTCTCTGGGATTTAGTGCATGGGAGTAGGGGGAGGTGAGCTGGGGGCGATATTTCTACCTGGACTGAGAGATGAAGTGCCAACGATGACAAAAGCAACAGACTCCTAAGAGAATAAGAGTTTTGTTTCTCGATTAGTAACTTTAATCTGCATTGGTGATCTTCCGTTCTTTTATTCCTTGTTTTTTGCCTCCTCTTTTTGGTGCCCTATCAGATTTTGACTTCTCTTTCTTCTAATAAGCCACTGTCTCCCAGTGATACAGACCTGATTCCTTTCACTGTGGTCAGGGACCTACAGACTCCATAACATTGCTTTCATGTTCAGCCTCCAATAAGGCTGTCTCCATATTGCTAAGGGCTCCCTCCCCAACCACTCCAAGGTGAATCCTGCGGGAGGCAGCAAGATTAATGCTGCTTGTTCTCCACTGCTTTGTATCCTCTGTTTCCTGGATACCCTGCAGTGTGGGGAGTCCTGGCTTCCAGTGCAAAAGAGTGGGGAAGCTGGGAAAATATATTCAACTGGATCTTGAAGCATCTCCCACTTTCAGAAGTAGACTATAAATAGTCAAGTTGGCTTCTATTCTTTCTTATTCATTGTCTCTCAGAAATTTCTCTCAATTTTTTTCTTTCATGCATATCATTTATTATTTCATATATTCATCAAATATTTATTAAGCAGCCACTTGCTTAGTAAATATGTGTCAGGCCCTATTCTAAGAACCGACGAACATAGTGTTGAACAAGGTGTAATTTCTGCCCTTGAGGAATTTACAATCTGGAATAATGCTATCCAATAGAATATTATCTAATGGCAGAAATGTTCCGTATCTACATTGTTCAATATAGTAGCCACTAGTTACACGTGGCTATTGAGGAATTAAATTGTGGTTAGTGTGGCTGAGGAACTAGATTTCTGTTTTATTTATTTTTAATTCATTACATTTAATTAGCTATGTATGGCTAGTGACTATTGTATTTGTATAGAGCAGAAAATGGATAGTCAGATAAAGAAGCAGACTTTCACAATATCGCATGTTAAGTTTGTAATGAGATAGTTGTTTAGACTAGTAAATAGATCAGGGTTAAATGCTTTGATTGAATCAGATTATGAAGGGTGCCAAACACAAAGGATCGTCCAAGTCTAACACTTACAGATTCAGTTGGTAATGAAATAATGAACTAATTTTAGATTCAGCCAGATTATTACTTATATATATATAGTGAAGAGAAGCTAATGATGTGAGTCCTTATCTCACACACCAAAAGGATGGCACTGAAACAGAAGGGGTCAGATGGCTTCAACAAGAGTTGTGATACACCCTATTGCTGGCCAGTCAATTCCAGACTGCAGCTAAATGGCTATAGAGCTGCAGTTCTGTCCTACGGAAGTGTAGGGGTTAAGTTGGAAAGTCTCATGTTCCTCTGGAACCTGGGAGATATATCAGAAAACCGCCTCATGGCAGCATCCCACAAGATAGAGGCAGATGAGAAAATAACCTCGTGAAACCTTCTCTGAAGATTTCCTCCCTTGCCATGTTAGGAGGATCACAGGGCATTCCACCCAGATTTAGGTCACGTGGCAGTCCAAGCATTGCCTGTGCATCCCATGTAGACACATGTAGAGTCTCTAAGGCTCCATGGTAGAGCCACTCCCTTGGAAATGGTCTTAAGTGCTATGCCAAAGGATTTAGATTCTACCCTTAAATGAATCTGGGAGTCACTGGAAGTTTAAAGTAGAAGAGTAATTTGACTTTTGAGTTTTGCAGAGATCAGTCTGACAATACTGTAGAGACTAGAAAAAAAACTGTAAAAAGGGAGAAAGATTTGGGAAAAGGACAAGGTTTGTGGGAATGAAGAAGAGTGTAAAGTTAAAATCATTTATGAACACATGGAACGTGAAGGGCTCTGTATACAGTAATAGTGATGAATAAATCAAACAGAATTCTGCCTTCAAGAAAATTATAAGGCTCAATATATTAAGTGCTTTGACAGGCAAGCTGGAGGGCCCAGAGGAAGGAGAGACCTCTTCAGATGGGTGTCCCTTATATAGTAGGTAGTTTATTGATGATTGTGACAATGCAGTGTTGGACAGGAGAAGCCTTAAGGATCTTATAAATTAACACTCTGGAACCTATGAGGAGCTAGCTCTGAGAAGCAATAAGCCTTATCAACTAACAAGGGTATGAATCCATGTATATGGATTAGTTGGGATCCAACTGAGAATAAGGTAATACAAATGTAACAGAATAAAAGTAGGAAAAAGTCATATAGATTAAGCATGGGGAGAGGTGGCAAGAAGAAGGTTTTGAAGGCTTTGCATTTTGAGGCTAGTGTCAACTTGTTCTTTTTTTTTTTTTTTGAGACAGCATCTTGCTCTGTCGCCCAGGCTAGAGTATAGTGGCATGATCTTGGTTCACGGCAACCTCCACCTCCTGGGTTTAAGTGATTCTTCTGCCTCAGCCTCCTGAGTAGCTGGGACTACAGGCACATGCCACCACAGCTAATTTCTGTATTTTTAGAAGAGATGAGGTTTCACCATATTGGCCAGGCTGGTCTCGAACTCCTGACCTTGTGATCCGCCTGCCTCGGCCTCTCAAAGTGCTGGGATTACAGGCATGAGCCACCATGCCCAGCTCAACTTGTTCTTTATCACCGGACATATTAACAGATGGGTTCTTGCTTTCCACTTCTCATCCCCTCATTTTGGCATTTCCACTTTACTTTGTCATCCTTCTTCTACCTAAAGGAGACAAGTTGATATCCATTGCCTTAAAAAAAGGTAGCACATCAGAAAGGGGGGGAAAATCTTCTTTTGATTTCTGAGTTACAAAAAACCTACTGGCCAATATGCACTCCAGAAGTCATAAATGAGTATGTTTTGTTTGGTTCACATCTGTTTTGTTGCACACTGAATACCTTTAGACTGGGCTAAAGACTAGGTTGTCTTTAGTTCTTTACAGTTCTATATCTCATTTATTCCTGGCCCTTATCTATAAATTCATATTACCTGCTTGGTCCCCATAGGTATCTGAATTTGGAGCCTCTGGCATACATTGTACAGCAGGTTCAGAAGAATGCACAATAATGTATAAGCTTCCCGAGTCTTTCAGCATTATAGAAGTCACAGAAAACTTACTTGGATTCCAAGTAATTTCTATTTTGAGTCTTTGTTCCTCCAGGTGGCAGAGATGTAATCTTAGAACAAAGACTTAAAATAGAATTTACTTGGAATCTAGAAAAATAGAAAAAAATACATTTTGTGCACACATGAGTTTGTGGGCTATAATTCTACTATTTCACTATCTGTCCTGCCAAAGTATGCACCAGGGTGTATACTTAACTAAAAGGTTCAGAGTCAGGAAAAAGAAAGATGAAATTAAAAATAAAAAGTATTGGGAAAGAAAAAAAGGAGGGGTAGGTTAAGAGAAGAGTGAGTTTTCATATTTCTACTCTCATTTGGGGAAAATAGTTAAAGTTTAGATATTGGGTCACCTGATATGAGTTAAGATTCTTGCTTCATCATTGACTGCACAGGCAAACTTGGCTAAACCGTTTAACTCACTGAGCTCTATTTCCTAATTTGTAATGTAAGGATAGTAAGATGTTTTTATTCCTACAGGGTTGTTGTTCCCACAGGGAATAATGACCTTGAAAGAACCTTGAAAAATGAAAACACTTTACCATGGGAATTAATATTATCCAGAATTAATACTTGCCCAGTCTCAAGTATGTCTTTATCAACAACATGAGAACAGACTAATACAGTCTTGTATGTCTCATGGCTGTTTAATATGCATGCTCGGAGTCCTAAAGACAGTCACTGTCCGGGCATACAATTCTACAAGTGATTCAAGGACACAAATATGATGGAATCATTGTGTTTTGTACAGACTGAAAATCAGGTGTCTACAAACAAATATCCCAGCTTTAAGGAGAATTGACAGTAGTGGGCTGAGAATAAAAAAGTACCCACACTCATGGGAAAAGACTGATTTTTTTCTGTAGCTAAACTAATAAATCCTACAACTGATCTCCTTAGTTTACAGTGTGCTGATGCTATCAATTCACCAGAAATGAATCTATACATGAAAATGTATAATATGTCTTTTCAGTTTATGATAACAAAATCATTTTTCCAGGTTAAATATATTTGTGCTGGTAAAGGTTAAGTGGGATTATATTGAAATATTTCTTTTTGGGACTAGGGGCCTCAAAATCTGGAGATTTCTGTACCTCATCATTAGTAGCCTTCACTAATACAGAGTAGCAGAGACAACAGAGAGAGGTGGTGAGTGATGTGGGATACCAGGCCTTCATATAACAGGGTGAGATTGATTCTATCACACAGTCTAGGGGCACAGCCAACCTGGTTTTAGAAAGGAGTTTGATGCTGGGATTTTCTCTATTGGTGGACTCTCAGATATGATCAAAAGGAAACTCCAGACTGTTCGGATATCCTGGAGGAATTTCTCACTTAGTAGAACTTTCTAGAAAAAGTAAAAGTCACGTGCTTTCCCAAAGTTTGAATCATAGTCTGTTGGCCATTAAAAAAAGCATGCAACTAAGTCAGGAAACTTGGCACCTTTTCTCTCTTGACCATGATATGACCTTACAGAAGTCAATCATCCTGAGCTTATGAAATACAAAGTTGAACTAGTTGACTCTTTGATTGCAAGTAATAGTTATTAACTCAAGCTAATGTAAACAAAGGGATTCTATTATAGGGATGCCAGAGTGTCTCAAGGAACTCAAGTACAGTTGACCTTCAGGAGTGGTTAGAACCAGGAATTTGAAATCTAGTAAGATTACTTTCTCTGACTTTCATCTTTGTATCTACTTTATTCATTCATAACTTCTCTCTCTCTTTCTCCCCATCTCCCACTCCCCCTCCCTCTCTCTCTCTCTCTCTCCCATTCCCTCTCCTTCTCCCTCTCCCCTCAAATTCCCACATATTTCCCCTAAGACTGATTTTCTGGAATTATCTGGATATAGCTTCAGCTTCTGAATTTTATGGATCCAATTGCATGTGAGTCCAGGGCCAGGGTAAGGTAAGAGAGGTTCCAAGGGTGCACAATATAAGGAAGACCTTAGAGGCTTGGTCTGTCAGTGACATGAAAGTAAATTTTGGTCCTCTAGATGCCTCTCTTGCCTCACCTTAGGTTTGACCCTGATAGAGTGACTCGTGATCTCTGGGTCTCAATTCTAAGTTAGCAAGGTGAAAACATTGTTGCCACATCTTGAATCTGAAATTCAGCTCTAATCCAATCAGCAATGGCACCAGGGTTCATGCCACAAGGTACATACATAGCTCCTGAGTGATCATAGCTCTGGGCTTTAGGAGACTATTCTCCGATAAAAAGGAACCACAACTTGGGAAGAAAGCTTCAAATCTTCAATCACAAATGTACTATATAAATATTTATTTCTATTACATTTTTGGTGCTATTTTATTCTGCCCCTTCCGAACCTTATAACTCCTAAACAGGTGCATTGTATAATTTATAATATCAGTGTCAAAAGGATCCCTAAAGTTTTCATATACAGTTACTATCCTTGAGAGGCTCACTTGGGAGGATAAAACTAGATAAAGGATGCATGCTGAAGAGTGGTTATAGTAAGCAATTCAAATTAATTCACTATAAAAATAAAAGCTGTATTGGGCTAATGCATTGTACAGGAAGGAAGGGAGGGAAGGAAGAAGACCCCAGATTTTCCTCATAATGGAGCAGGGTACAAAATGGCCAATCAAATGTATATTGTAGCCTCTTTACTACAAACAACATTGGCATTTATAACTCTATTAGAAAAGCATAATAGCAAAGACAAGAGCATGAAGTTTTATTTTCTCTAAAAAAAAAACAAACAATGGAAAATCTGCAAAGAGCTAAAGGTCTAACAATGGCAGATAGGGATGAGAGACTAAAAGAAAAACAACAAGGACCATTACAGAGTTGCGTGTTTATGTAATTTTGTGCCCATACCCATACCCAACAGGTGTGGGGGCTGAAAAGCAGTGTTGTTTCAGACACTTTGTCATGTATTATCCCCCTTGGCTCCTAACACCTTGTAAAAATAGATCACACAGGTATTATTTCAACTTAAGAATTAAACCTTAATGTACTGAAAACCATAAAACTAAGATTTAGTAGTGTTTATAATGGATAAAACAGGAGGCTGTGGTGTCAGATACAGCTTGAATTCCCACTTCTATCAACTACTTGTGAGACTTGGAGCATGCCATATAACCCGTTTCCCCATCTGTAAAATGAGAACAATGAGTACTTTCTGCATGTCTCTCTCTCCCTCCTCCAAACGTTCTGCATATTTTTCACTAAGTTCCCAGAAGTTTAATTTGGTCAGACTCAATATAAACCTTGCCTTGATGTTTTCTTGGAATTGAATTCTCCAACTTAAAGTCTTCTCTCCCACTACAGGGGATGAGGCACCACTTGTTCCCTTGCCAGTTGCCAATGTTCCAGCTGTCAGTCACCCCAGCAAGTGCCCTTGCAGATGATCCAGTGCATATCCAATTGACAGGCCTGCCCCCATCCCAGGTGGTGACTCTGAAGGCCTCGCTGACGGATGAGAACCGGAATCTGTTCTGGTCCATGGCCTTCTACAGGGGCTAATGAGGCTGGTGAGGTGGATCTGGGGCAGGCTCCCGCATTTGGAGGTGACTACATGGGGGTATATCCAATGGACCTCTTTTGGTCTCTGAAGCCTGAGAAGCCTTTCCGGAGGCTGCTCAAACATGATGTGATGAACAGCCCCTTTTGGGTCAGTCTGGAGCTGTATGACTCCATTTGTTTTCAAGATTCAGCCACTGTTAGGCCCAAGGCCAGCCAGACCGTTCAGCGCTGGTTCTCAGGCCCTGGGGTGCAGAGGAAGCAGATCCGAGAAGGTTGGGTGTGAGGAGCCCGTTTTCTCCCTCCAGGTGAAACTAATCTTTGGTGATACAGAAATCACTGTTCATGTGTATTTGTTCATTTTCATGCTGCTGATAAAGGCATACCCGAAAGTGGGAACAAAAAGACATTTAATTGCACTTACAGTTCCACATGGCTGGGGAGGTCTCATAATCATGGTGGAGGGTGAGATGCACTTCTTACATGGCAGCAACAAGACAGAATGAGGAAGAAACAAAAGCCGAAACCTCTGATAAAACCATCAGATCTCCTGAGACTTATTCACTATCACGAGAATAGCACGGAAAAGACCAGCCCCTATGATTCAATTACCTTGCCCTGGTCCCTCCCAATTGTATCTCCCAGAATTCCTTCTTTGACTCTGGGAATTCTGGGAAATACAATTCAAGTTGAGGTTTGGCTGTGTCCCCAGGACACATCATAATGGAAATAAAAACAACAAATTGTATCAAATTATTAGAGAACCAGTATTTCCCATAAAGTTTTAAAACTGTTATGCTAGTGTGTGTGTGTGTGTGTGTAATTAATTTTGCTCACCTTGTATTTTTGCAGCTATTTGACCCTTTTTTCACTCTTTCTGATCCCATTCTCTTCTCTCTTTGCACTCTCAAGGGAAGGCCCTTTCCCAGGAGTCATCGATTTGTTTGGGGGCATTGGGGGCCTAATAGAATTTCCGGCCAGTCTTTTGGCTTCCCATGGTTTTGCAGTGCTGGCATTAGCACATTTTGCCTACAAAGACTTGCCTGACAAACTGCAGGAGGTGGACTTGTAATATTTTGAGGCCGGGCGCGGTGGCTCAAGCCTGTAATCCCAGCACTTTGCGAGGCCGAGACGGGCGGATCACAAGATCAGGAGATCGAGACCATCCTGGCTAACACGGTGAAACCCCGTCTCTACTAAAAAAATACAAAACAAAAGAACTAGCCGGGCGAGGTGGCAGGCGCCTGTAGTACCAGCTACTGGGGAGGCTGAGGCAGGAGAATGGCGTAAACTCGGGAGGTAGAGCTTGCAGTGAGCCGAGATCCGGCCACTGAACTCCAGCCTGGGCGACAGAGTGAGACTCTGTCTCCAAAAAAAAAAAAAAAAAAAAAATATTTTGAGGAAGCTGCCAACTTGCTACTAGTTCATCCCAAGGTATTTAAAATACTTTGCATTTTACCTTGAACAACTACAAAAAAACAAAATCACCAATGTCTGCTCTGCTTTACCAACTTGTGCAAACTTGGACACAGCACAGCTGACAGTTAAATGGGGATGGTAATAGCTGCCTTGTAAGATTGTTGAATTGATTTGTGATCAGTTTTGTGCTTATTGGCACATAGAAGACAATAAATAAATGGTAGACATAATATGATTATTTTTTAGTGGAAAAAAACCAAGATGTCTTTCATTTGAAGTGTTTGTAACTTATTCATAAGGTTCTCTTCAATGCTTTACTGCCACTCATCTAAAATCATGAATTCTCTGATTTGACATGTTTTCAAACTTCAGTGATTATCTCTGCAGGGAGATAATGCTGTAGTAAGTCACACTGAAGAGTCCTGAAACTAAGATCAGGACAAAGGTACAAGATCAGGTCGGAGTATCGGCAAAACTGACTTGACTGCATTGTCTGACTAGCTGAATTAGCTTTTTAGTTAGTTTCAGAGCTGGGGCAGAGTGAAGCATAGAGTAAGTGTCCAATACCGAGAGCCAGGCTAGAGAAAGGAATGTGAAAAGGAAGGGTCATTTTAGCACTCTTCATCAAGTGTGTCCTTCTACTATTGCAAATGTAGTTCTGGACCAGTGGCCACAGCATCACCTGGAAGCCATTAGAAATGCAGCATCTCATTTTCCATCCCTGAAACAGCAAACTGCATATTAACAAGATCCTCAGGTGATTCTCATGCACATTAATGATTGAGAAGGACTGGAATAGTAACATTAACCTAGCTTCTTCTAAGAGGTAAATATTAGTTGAACGAGGATCTATTCTCTTGAGGAGTTCCAAAGTACTGATATTTGTGCTAATGATTAAGAAGAGAGGCCAGGCTCAGTGGCTCACGCCTGTAATCCCAGCACTTTGGGAGGCTGAGGTGGGCGGATCACAAGGTCAGGAGTTCGAGACCAGCCTGGCCAATATGGTGAAACCCCATCTCTACTAAAAATACAAAAATTAGCCAGGCGTGGTGGCAGACACCTGTAGTCCCAGCTACTCGGGAGGCTGAGGCAGGAGAAATGCTTGAACCTGGGAGGCAGAGGTTACAGTGAGCTGAGATCAGGCCACTGCAGTCCAGTCTGGGAGACAAAGCGAGACTGTCTCCAGAAAAAAAAAAAAAAAAAAAAAAAAAAAATAGAAACCCAGAAATAGATATCACAATATCAAGTATCAGGGTTGGTATTCTACTAAGTTTAACCTATTGTTTTGCAGATCAAAATGTTCAAATATCAGCCATTTCTTATGGATCAACTTAATAATGGTAAAACAATACTGGCTTACATTTGTTGAGTGACTATTTGCTAGACTCTATGCTAAACATTTTATATGCAGTCTCATGTAACATTCACAATAGCCTTATGAAGTACTATCAACAACAACCTCCCAGATGAGAAAGCATATTTAAAGTAATGTGTCAAAACCACATAGGCAGTAAGTGACAGATACAACCTGATAATGTCCTTGTTCCAAACCATTAAATTATCTTTGACTTCCTCAAATGTTTTATTCTCTTCCACCCCAACCCTGGAGAGTCTTGACTCTTCTCAAGGAGAGATAGGATATGTTTCCTATTGGGGCATTATCAACATCTTCATCTTTAGCGTTGAGAAAACATGTGTAATTTTTCTAAGCTTATATGGGTCTTTTTAAAAGATTGCCTAAAAAGAATTACGTCCCAATTAAAATGTTTTCCATTTTTTTTCCATTTCAGATTTAACTATTTGTGAAATTAGTCTGAGGAAGAAAAGTCAACTGCAAGTATTCAACTTAGATTTAGATTCAGGGGATAAGCTTCCATTTCCACCTCTGCCCCTTGATAATGTTGTGGCCTTAAGCAAATCTTCTAAGTTTCTTGAATCCAGTTTGGCTATTAGAAGGACCAACTGAGATAATGTGTGTATAGCAGTTAGCATAAACTCTGAAAAAATCCACTTTGTTATCTTTGCCCATCTATTTTCTTCCCTCTCTCCCCAAGTCTTCAACCAATCACAAAGTGTTTTAGGTTCTACTCCTGTCTTTCTCAATACATCACACCTTCTTCATCCTCCTTTAGCGTGTTTTAGCCTACTAATCAGTTTCCTACTTCCAGTTACAGCCATCTTCCTTCACTCCCTCATTCATTAATCACACAGATGTTTCTCAATTTCCTTGGGGGACATTTTACAGTATCAGGTTCTTGGGCCCACTCATACCTATGGGAACAGACACTGGAAAAATTGAGTTTCAGGAAGCTCAAATTAAAATAAAAATCAGATGATTCTGATGACAGGAAGTGCTGGGGGTACAATTGTGAGCAAAATAAGCAAACTAGGTCTTCATGTACTTGTCGTTGTCTGTCCAGAGTGCCTTTCCTTTCCCCCCTCATCCTTCAGACCTTTCATGTCCCCTCAGCTCCCTCACTCTACCAGAGAATTAATGATCCTCCTCTATGAGCTACTACCTTTTCCTATTGTTACTACAATTCAATTATTTATTGAATCCAAGCCTTTTGTCTTTATACTCTCATTGCTTTCAGGAGTAGCCCTTGAATATGGAGGTAATATATGGGCAAAATCTTTGTAGCTATAAAATGCTATTTAAATGTGAATTCCACTTACATAATATTTGAGAGAACCTGAAAAATGCCTTTTTTTTTTTTTTCTGGCTAGAGACAAGAATTTTATTCTTCAGAAAGCTTACCTGGCTCTATTCTTGTAATGCCAAGCATCGCTGGTGTGTTAGACTCTTTTTGCCTTTACAAAACTTTATCATTGATGAAGAGTGTTTATTTCTATTGTTTCACTTTATCCTCGTAACAACCTCACAAGGTCAGTAATAGTATCATCCCTACAACACAATAAAGGTTAGTGAGGGTAAGTGGGTAACATTCTCAGTCCCAGGAGCTGGTACATCTGAGTGCCAAGACTCGACCTTCTTTGATTCTTTCCATCATACTTGTTTATTGGCATGCCCGGGACATCTCTTTCTCAGCTTATGACCTGTAATAGATTTCCTTTTGTTTTGTGCTTCAGTTCCAAAGGCCAGGAATTGGAGTGATCTCCGTGTGCAAAGGTGCCGAGATTGGCTTGGCTGTGGCCTGCTACCTGAAGCAGGTGGTGGCTACCGTCTGCATTAACGGGCCCAACACCAGCTTTGAAGTTCCACTCAGATACGAGGATCTGATTGTGACACCCATCAGCTCAGCTCAGCTCAGGAGCGCCTGCAGGTCCACGTCTCTGAAGCTGTGCGCTTCCGCCCCTGTAAGGGAGACCCCCGAGATGAGCTCCATCAGTAGAATGTGCTTCCTGTTGAAAAGGCTAGGGGATGGATTCTTTTCATCATCGGAGAGAGTGACGAATGCCTTTACAGCAAAGCGTGCGCTGAGCAGGCCGTGGACCAGCTGAAGAGCCATGGCAGAAGCAGCGGGAGGATGCTGGTGTGCCCCGGGGAAGGCCACCTCCTAGAATCGCCCTATGCTCCCCTGTGCTTTGCGTCCTGGAACCTGGGCATTTCCAGGCCCTTGCTCTGGGGAGGAGACCCTGCTGCTCATGCAGCAGCCCAGGAGCACGCCTTGGGGGGAGATCCAGAAATTCTTCAGGCAACACCTCATTAAGACCAGAAGCAAACTCTGAGCAAAGGCTGAGTGATGATGGGGTGAACAGAGGCTGGAGTGCGGGTGGGAGTATAACGAGGATAAGACAAGAACGCAATGGGGAGAGGGGGCTCTCCTAGGTTGACTAGATTCACAGTCATCTTGAATCAACTGGAAGGAGGTCAGACAAAAATCAAAGGACCGGGCACACATTCATGGGAAGTATGTCTCATAAATCGTTACGTTTCAAATTTTTGCAAATTGAATCCTAGTTTATATGAACTAAGGCACATTATTATTTCAAAATGGTGATACCCTTGCAAATTGTTTTATTGTTTTTGTTGCTGAGACAGAATCACGTTCATTCACCCAGGCTGGAGTGCAGTGGCAGGATCATGGCTTATTGTAGCCTCCAACTCCCAGGCTCAAGCTATCTTTCCACCTCAGCCTCCTGAGTCACTGGGACTGCAGGTGTGTATCACCAAGCTAATTTTTTGTTGTTGTTGTTGGGGGGGAGAGATAGGATCTGGTTAGGCTGGCCTCAAGTAATCTTCTTGCCTCTGCCTCCCGAAGTTCTGAGATTAAAGGCATAAGCCACTACACCTGGCCCCTTGCAAACTGAATAACCTTTTATACCCCAGTCAGCACTACCCTGGGCCCAGGCATTGCCAATCTAGATAAATTCCCCAGAACCTCCAAGTTACTGACAGAAATATTTGCTGTTTAAACGATTTTGAATTGTGTTTCTGACACTTGATATGAAAAGTTCTAAAACCACCATTAAGTGTGATGCTTGCTATAGATTTCCAGTAGAGTCTTAATTTTTTTAGAATAGTGATGCTTCTCTTTATTCCTAAAATGTATATTTGCCATTGTAATAAAATTGAATTTTATCAAATGCCTTTGTGGCATTTATTAAAATTAAATGAGTTAATATTTTTAAAGCTGTTAGAACAGTGGCTGGCACACAGCAATTACTATTCTAGAGTTTACCATTATTATTTTCATAAAGATTTCCTTCTCCAGTCTGTGAGGTGAATTACATTCATTTATTAATGGACTCATTTTTCTTTTCTTTTCTTTTCTTCTTTTTTTTTTTAATTATACTTTAAGTTCTAGGGTACATGTGCATAACGTGCAGGTTTGTTACATATGTATATTTGTGCCATGTTGGTGTGCTGCACCCATCAACTCGTCAGCACCCATCAATTCATCATTTATATCATGTATAACTCCCCAATGCAATCCCTCCCCCCTCCCCCCTCCCCATGATAGGCCCCAGTGTGTGATGTTCCCCTTCCCGAGTCCAAGTTTCCTCATTGTTCAGTTCCCACCTATGAGTGAGAACATGCGGTGTTTGGTTTTCTCTTCTTGTGATAGTTTGCTAAGAATGATGGTTTCCAGCTGCATCCATGTCCCTACAAAGGACGCAAACTCATCCTTTTTTATGGCTGCATAGTATTCCATGGTGTATATGTGCCACATTTTCTTAATCCAGTCTGTCACTGATGGACATTTGGGTTGATTCCAAGTCTTTGCTATTGTGAATAGTGCTGCAATAAACATACGTGTGCATGTGTCTTTGTAGTAGAATAATTTATAATCCTTTGGGTATATACCCAGTAGTGGGATGGCTGGGTCATATGGTACATCTAGTTCTAGATCCTTGAGGAATTGCCATACTGTTTTCCATAATGGTTGAACTAGTTTACAATCCCACCAACAGTGTAAAAGTGTTCCTATTTCTCCACATCCTCTCCAACAACTGTTGTTTCCTGATTTTTTAATGATTGCCATTCTAACTGGTGTGAGATGGTATCTCATTGTGGTTTTGATTTGCATTTCTCTGATGGCCAGTGATGATGAGCATTTTTTCATGTGTCTGTTGGCTGTATGAATGTCTTCTTTTGAGAAATGTCTGTTCATATCCTTTGCCCACTTTTTGATGGGGTTGTTTGTTTTTTTCTTGTATATTTGTTTGAGTTCTTTGTAGATTCTGGATATTAGCCCTTTGTCAGATGAGTAGATTGCAAAAATTTTCTCCCATTCTGTAGGTTGCCTGTTCACTCTGATGGTAGTTTCTTTTGCTGTGCAGAAGCTCTTTAGTTTAATTAGATCCCATTTGTCAATTTTAGGTCTGTTGCCCAGGCTGGAATGCAGAGGCACGATCTCGGCTCTCTGAAAGCTCCGCCTCCCGGGTTCATGCCATTCTCCTGCCTCAACCTCCCGAGTAGCTGGGACTACAGGCGCCTGCCACCATGCCCGGCTAATTTTGTTTGTTTGTTTGTTTTTTGTATTTTTAGTAGAGACAGGGTTTCATCGTGTTAGCCAGGATGGTCTCGATCTCCTGATCTCGTGATCTGCCCGCCTTGGCCTCCCAAAGTGCTGGGTTTACAGGCATGAGCCACCGCGTCCAGCCCAATGGACTCATTTTTTCTTATGTGTCTAATTTTAATAGATGAATTTCTTATATTGATTAATGTGGATTTTAAAATTTGTTTTAGGGCCAATCTGGTCATTTATATATTTTCAGAATTTCATCCATGTTTTCTAGAGCACATTTTTCTCTTTACAGTTTTTGATGTGGCCCCTATTGTTTATATGAATGTTTTCTTTTTCTTCTCAGCCTGATTTGCCAAATATTTCTCTTTTATTTATCTTTTCCAGGGACAGGTTTTGGTTTATTTATTGGTCAAATTGTTTTTTTACTGATTCATTGATCTCTGATTTTTAGAATTAAGTTATTTTCTGCTGCCACTTTTGTATTTTTTCTGGCTTTGTGATATGCAGTGCTCTCATTTCATGAATTTCTAAAAAAGTTCTAATTTACTTTTTGTTCTGTTTAAACCCAAGAGTAATTGTGCAAAAGCACAATGTACAATCCTGTAAATAACTTGCCATTACTAGGAGGAATGTGACTTTGCAATGAAGGAATCAAATTATCACCATCTGAACTCACCACTTAAATTTAGCATCTGTAAAAGGGGCCAGTGATATATGCTTCATGATGGGATGTAAGATGGAGGACCCAGCACTGCTTAGAACTACTAAAGACAGTTTCAGGAGTAGTGAAACTAATCAAGCCTTTACTAATTAATTAATAATTACTATGGTATCTGGAGAACAAGGTAAATGGCCTACAAGTTAACAAATCCAGATTATGGGTCATTGTATGGGACAACTGCCTTCTTTCTTCAACAAGTTAATTGCGTGAAAGAAAGAAAGGCTAGAGTGGGCTGGGGCAATTCACTTCAGAACTAAAGGAGACTTGAGACATATCAACAAAATGAGATGTGTGGTCCTGGTTTGAATAAAGTAACTGTAAAAAGACATTTTGGGGATAATTCGAGAAATTTGAATATGGACTGGATATTAAATGATACTAAGGAATTGTTCTTATCTTGTTAGGTGTAATAATACTATTGTGGTTATGTAAAAAGTCACTAGAGATGTGTGCTGACATTTTTAGCATAATGGAGTCATGATATCTGGTAATTTAAAGTAGTATGGAAATATGGCAAAATGTGAATAATTATTAAGTTTAGATGATGGGTGTGGTCGAGTTTGTTATATTATCTCTATTTTTATGTGTGCCTGCAATTTTTCATAATAAAAAGTTAAAAGAGATATAATTAAGATATTTACCTTTCTGTCCCAAAAGACAAGAATATTAGTATGTACTACATCTTTTTCTCCATGGCATTCCCCATTAATTTCAGATTTTTAAAAACAATTAATAATAACTCTGCTTTAATAATTTACTTGCTCTTTCTTTTTATATATACAGAAATAACCTTGGCATCCTTGCTCTTTTTTACAATTCATTTTTAAGAAATTCTTGGCTTTACTTTTATTTTGCCGTTTGTTCAAAGTATAAACTCACATAATTCCCTAAAAGATTCATATTCATTTGAATCTTAGTACATCTGAAAATGACTATATTTTGCTCTGACATGTTAATGATAATTTTTATAGATGAAGAATTTGATGTTAACAATTATTTTCCTTCAGCACTTTGGGGTTTTTTTTGTTTGGTCACAATTTTTGCCAATGAGAAGTCTGATTCTTGTTACTTCATGGGATTGTTTTCTCTCTCTCGAAGCTTTTTACAATTTTCTCTTTGTTCTGAAATTTCATCAAGATATGACTAAGGGTAGGTTTATTAGTACTGTTTAAATTTATCTTGACTGGCACTATATGGCCTATTTAAAACTCAAAACTTGTTTCTCTGTTACAGTTTGAATGTATGTCGCCCCTCCTAATTTCAGGTGTTGAAACTTAATGTAACGTAATGTAATGTAATACACATTAAGTTTCAACACCTGAAATTGGGAGGGGCGACATACAATGCAATAGTATTAACAGCTGAGTCCTTTAAGAAGTGATTAGGCCATGAGCCTTCCTCCCTTGTGGCTGAGATTAGGGTTCTTATAAAAGGAGGCTTCATGAAGCTTGCGGGCTTTTTGTTTTCTGCCACATAAAAACACGGTGTTCCTTCCATTGAGGACTCAGAAACAAGGCCCCCATCTTGGAAACAGAGCAGCCCTCACCAGACAACTGAACCTGCTGGCACCTTGATTTTGGACTCCCATCTTCTAGAACTGTGAGAAATACTTTTCTCTGTTTTATTAAACACCCAGTCGCATGTATTCTGTTATAGCAGCACAAATGGACTAAAACAATCTGTCTTCAGCTTTAGGACATTTTCTTCTGTTAATTATCTGACCACTTCACCTTTTCCATTTTTTCTGCTCCTTCCTTGGAACTTCTATTAAGAGGATTTTGGAGCTTCTGGATTCATTCTCCATGAATATTAAAATTTTCTCTTACTTTTCTACTTTCCCCTCCTGCATTCTTGGAGAATTTTACAATTTAACTGTTCAACCCACTAACTTGTTCTTAAGCTGTGTTTAATCTATTTGGCTAATCTCTTGGGTTTTATTTTGATGATCATTTTTTATTTTCATGTTCTATAATTGGATTTGATTCTTAAAAATCTGTTCTTGTTTTATAGATGTGCCATCCTATCTTATTCCTCCTTTTACCCATGGCTTTCATGAATACATCCAGGTTCTATTTGGGGTATTGTCATTATACTTAAAATCAAAATGAACTGGAGTCCCCTCGTTGGGATCAGCACCACCCAGGTCTTACTTTTCAGGGATCTGATTTCAGCAAAATAAAATGTGTTTTTTTCAGCTTTCTTCTTTGCAAGGCTCTACTGGGATCTTGGCTTCCGGGTCTGCCTTGTAAGCTTGACTTAATTTTACCAAATGTACAGAAGTTAGTTTGAAGTTTGTCACGCTTAACTTAAATCCCTCAAATGATGAATTAATTCCACAAGTGGTGACTGGTTAGTCAGTTATCCCTAGTTATGGACCTCATTGGGCCCAGGCCCTGAACCAGGGAAACCTTCACCAGACAATGGGCAGCTGTGGTGGAGCCGCACCTGCTCATCCACACACTTAAACCTCATTGATGCTGAAGGACAAAAATTGCCGAGATGAGAAAACACCTGACTGCACAATCTCTACAAAGACAGAAAGAAACTTTTGGCTGACAAGAGGGGGAATAAAAAGGGGGCATATTTTGTATAGAAATACATAAAAGAAGTCTGTTTACTTTAGTAAGTCTGGATTTATACAATCCTGAAATACTAAAAAACATCACCTGAAGTTGAAAAAAACTTTTGTCCTTATAGGACAATTCAATAGAGAAATTACTTTGTATAACAACATTAAACATCATCCCAAAGGAAGAGTTGTTCTCTGTTCCAAATAACTTGAAGTAAATTGATAGATGGACGTTCCATCAAGGTTAGTAGGGAGATATAAGCACATCTTTCTTTGAAAGAGAATGCTTTTGAGGAAAGGAGCTTTACCCTCACCCTCCCCTCCACTGATCACATGGGTTTACTTGGCTTCATAGGAAAGCCACAAAATGTAACTTTTTGTTGATGCTGACACACAGGATACCAAAATGATAAGCCAGGATGAGGACAGGCACCAGTTTGGGGAGGTGCAACAGTTAATTTTCCTGGCAGAGTCATTTCTAGTGTTAGAAGTGTATGTGGTGTTACCTGGGTTTCCATGAGAAGTAAAACTATTAAGAGTCAATGGGCTAGAGAGTAAATCCAAATTCAATTTATTTTCCTTTCCAGCTTTTCATCTATCACTGGTCTTCAGTGAGTTGGGGGAATGAGATTTGGGAAAGTGTTCTCTAGGAAGAAAGTGTTTGTTGAAAGCTATGATCCCACCACACGCAATCGGGTCTCAAACTCTGTTGAGTCTGCCTCCTAGATATTTTTCATACCTTTCCAACCCATGTTCTCTTTATCATTACTGCCACTACCCTACATCGATCATAATCATGTTTAGTCCAACACAATACCCTCTTAATTGATCATGTCACTTCTCTTGATTGCCTCCAACCCATTCTACACACAGATGTAGCCCCGAGGGACCCTTTAAAAATACAAATCTATGCCATTCTCCTGTTTACTCAGGGCCTCTTATCATTTTAGGATAAATTCAAAGTCCATAACAAGTCCTCCAAGATCTCTGATCTTCAGTATCATTAATGTCTCTTTCCCATTCACTCACCAGCTGACTTCAGTTCTTCACATGTATAAAGCTCTTTCCTGCCCCAGGGGTTTTGTATGTGCTGTTACCTTGATCTGATATGCCTTTCCTTAGGGCTTCTGTCTGATTACCTCCTTATTTTAAATAGCCCAACATATATGTCACTTCTGTAGAGAAACCGTACCTGACAACCCTATCTTCCCTATCTAAATAGGGAGTCCCTTAAAAACATTTATAGATTAATTATTTTGTGTTGGTTCTCCTTTTCTCCCACTCGACTCTAAGCTTTGTAAGGGCAAGAAATAGATCTGCTTATTTTGTCGTGTATCTCCAGTTCTTCACAGGATCTTAGCACATAATAGATGCTCATTAAGTACTTATTGAATAAGTGAACGCATCTATCAATCCTGGAACAATCTGGATCAAGAATGAGGATGTGAGCAAGGGATTTGGTATTTATTTAGAAATCCCTATAGTAGTATGGGGGATGATAGTAAATGACATGCTAGTTCTAGTACACGTCTTGAATTCAACAGAGCATGTTGTGGGAAGCCAGGGACCCCAAATGGAGGGACTGGCTGGAGCCACGACAGAGGGATATAAATTGTGACGATTTCATGGACATTTATCAGTTCCCAAATAATACTTTTATAATTTCTTATGCCTGTAATCTCTTAATCCTGTTATCTTTGTAAGCTGAGAATATATGTCACCTCAGGACCACTGTGATAATTGTGTTAACTGTACAAATTGATTGTAAAACATGTGTGAACAATATGAAATCAGTGCACCTTGAAAAAGAACAGAATAACAGTAATTTTGAGGGAACAAGGGAAGACAACCATAAGGTCTGACTGCCTGGGGGGTCGAGTAAAAAGAGCCGCATTTTTCTTCTTGCAGGGAGTCTATAAATGGACGTGCAAGTAGAGATATCGCTAAATTCTTTTCCTAGCAAGGAATGTTAATATTAATACCCTGGGAAAAGGATGCATTCCTGAGGGGAGGTCTATAAATGGCTGCTCTGTGAATGTCTGTCTTATGCAATTGAGATAAGAACTGAGATACTTCCTGGTCGCCTGCAGTACCCTCAGGCTTACTAGGGTGGGGAAAAACTCCGCCCTGGTAAATCTGTGGTCAGACCAGTTCTCTGCTCTCAAACCCTGTTTTCTGTTATTTAAGTTGTTTATCAAGACAATACGTGCACCGCGGAACACAGACCCTTATCAGTAGTTCTGCTTTTGCCCTTTGTCCTGTTCCCTCAGAAGCATGTGATCTTTGTTAGACCCTTATTAGTAGTTCTGCTTTTTGCCCTTTGAAGCATGTGATCTTTATACCTACTCCCTGTTCTTACACCTCTCCTTTGGAAACCCTTAATAAAAACATGCTGGTTTTGAGGCTTGGGTGGGCATCATGGTCCTACTGTTATGTGATGTCACCCCTGGCAGCCCAGCTGTAAAATTCCTCTTTTTATACTGTCTCTCTTTATTTCTCAGCCACCCAACACTTATGGAAAATAGAACCTATGTTGAAATAGGGGGCGGGTTCTCCTGATAAAAGCAGGAATAGTATAATGACCATAATGTAACCTACTCCTTAAAACAGACTTGAGCAATCTGGTATTTGATGTGTTTACCTCTAAGACACTGAACACATTTGAGAGGTTCTGGCAGTTGCATGTAATAGGGAGTCTAATCAGTTTTTTGAAACAAAAATGCCATTCGTGGTTCTTTCACTCTACATCATCCCAGTGATCCCTACTCTCTTGCATCTTGAGGATAGAAGTTTGCTGCTTGCATTCTCTGATTCAGTACAGAATACATATTCTCTCTTAAAGGGCTATATATTCAGCTACATATAGCCCATCTGTCTATCACAGCCTGACAGGGAGATCTTTAGAGTTTACCAAAAGGGGCACCCACATGTTTAGCTGGTAAGTGCAGTTTCCTCACCATTGTTAGTCCTGCATCTAAATGCATTCATCTTTCAGCTATCTTCAGGCGCCACTAAAATCCTCTTTATTTCCAAATAAGTCATAGTCTCCCTTCAGCCAAAGTAGGAGGAAGTCTATTCATGTATTACAGAAATTTTAAGTGATTTTTCTCTGTGTCAGGTGATGTTCTTGGCACAGAATAATGAAAAAAAAAGACATCATAGATAAACACAAGGGCTAACAGCCTCATGAGGTTGCTTATGTTAATGCACGTGGCTAGCCTCTTTGTTTCACTCTCTTCCCCCACTTCCCTCTTCCAATGAGTCATGCACCTGTGAGCTTTCCTTAGAGAGAAGTTTACTGCAGAATTCATTCTCTGAGGCAACAGTCACCACTTGTCCTATTTGGACAGAGGGCTTTTTCCTTGGCAGAGGACCCACAGGGAAAAGTCTCTAGCCTGAGGAATTTCAAATGACAGACTTGACAGATCAGTCTGAGGCCTGTGAAGTGTCTTGGGGCTAAATAGGAGGCAACACTAAAGTTGCCATGCTGCAGTGGTAAGGAATCAGACTCAGGGATTCCAGGGGTAGGAGTCCAGAGATGCCCCAGAGTGTACCAGGGTGCTGTCTTGTCATGGCTCAGTCATGCACCAACATCTCCCAGGTCCAAGGCCAGGACAATGGAGTCTGTGGCCAAAGCTCCTAGAATACTACAGCTAGGTCCCTTTAAAATCAGAACTAGAAAGAAGAGTGGAAGGATAACATGACTCACTCTACCAACTTACGTTCTTAGAAATGCTATCAGATAGCCAGATATATTGTGGCAAGAAATGGGTAATGTAAAAGCAATTTAGACTGCCAGCATTTTTTTTAGCATGTCTTATGATGAACAATAAAATAAAATGAATCCCTCATTGTTTCTTTTTTAAAAATCCTAAAATATGTTTAGAAAAAGAAAAATCATTCTGAAATTGTGTGACATTACATGTACGTAGCTTATACAGGATTGGAGAGCTTAGAGCTTACAAATTATTCCTTCTCTCTGTTTCCTTTTCTTCCAGCAGTATCCCTTAAACCAGATAAGTAGGTATATTACACTGAAAACCCATGAAAAGATGTGGACTTGGTTCAAAGGCATATCTTGATGTAGTGGAAAGAATGAAACTTGGAGTTGGACAGACCTGGGTTTTAATATTACTACTGACATATATAGTACTCCTTTGGATTTGTCACAGCTTCACTGGGCTCAGTGTTTTAAAAACAGACAGATTATGTTTGTGAAAGTTCTTTGGTTCCTTGCCCCTCTCCCAACTGTAGTCAAATATCACCCAGAAGATGTGTGTGACATTGTATGTGCGTCGGTAAGCTTAGGCCAGAAGGAGATTGGGATTATGAAAAATTTTAGCAGAGGTAATTTTTGTTCTTAAAAACTACTGTCTAACTTTTTATTGACAACTCAGAAGGATCTATGGGTAGGCTGAAGGTAGAGGGAGCATGCTAGGGATCCAGAATGTTTCTGAGTATCTTAATAATTTAGAGCATTTTATTTGCCTAAAAGCTCACATATTCTCACACACACCTGTGAAATTATCCCTCATTCATGCCCCTATTAGAATTTATTTCAGCAGATGTGGAACTGAACAGTGTAAACACTTGAGTTCACTTCATCATGACTCTTCAAATACCTTTGTCCTGTGGATAAGGCTTAAGACAAAAGACATGAGCCAGAATACATTTTGTGATAACTTTTTCTTCTCTTTAGAAAAAAAAAATATGTACAAAAAAAGCTAAGAAGAGCCAATATGGAAGTGTCAAGAAAACATTCTGATAGGTACAGACAAAAGAGCTCCTTCAATCAAAGGAGTTACATATTAGTTATCACCATGCTAGAAAAATGAGATGCAGTTAAAATTCTAGAATAATTAAAAGCCACAAAGTGAAACTGTTGTTCTGGGGCCCTATGGTGTAGGTTCTCTGATTCCTTTTCTGTAAAATAATACTGTGCAAACTGTAAAATATTCATTTTCATATAAAGTCCATATAATATGATATACAAAACTGTTGAGTTGACAGGGGAGGCTGATGTTGGCTGCTTTTTTGGAGAAAAGGTGGCAGTGACACCTGCCTGCCAAAAGACATTCCAGAAGGATCTTGAGTTCTTTAGTAGAGGCCATTATCTAAGAAAGAATCATATAACCCCAATACCCTCCAAATTCAGAATTCTCTGATAATTGTTTGTGTAACTAGGTGATTTTGTTAATATATTACTTTAAACTTTAAATGGAACAATTTGGTAAGAGATCAGAGTGCAACATTCTTTTTGAAGACAATCTTATTCCTGCAATTGACTTTGAGATTTATTATTAACCAACATTGTCCTTCCTGTAGCTCAAAAGTTTGCCTTTTATTAAAATTCAAAAATTCTGGAGGAGGCAGCAACTGTGGTAATAAAAGTTTAAAATGAGTTGTTATATTTACTTCTGTGTTTATAAAACTGAAAAGAAAATTTGTATACAAATATCACAAAACAACGTCAACCATTGAATAAATGTGGTTCTTCAATGCACGTTTGAACAAGAAAATTTCGTTGGTTTTAAAATTCTGGCATAAATATATTAAAGCTGACCAAAAAAAAAAAAAAAAAAAAAAAAAAAAAAAAAAAAAAGGGCAAGCTACATCACTTCCTCATACAAAAAATGTACAAAACATTAGCTTCTAACTAGATAAACATGATATTCGTCATCACAGTTTGACATTGAGCAACTGTGTGTTTTGAAGTATAGAATTGGAAGGTGATTTTTAAAAACAGCTTGTGACACATCAGTCATCTCAGGTAACTTCGGTCATGGACGCAGAGTGATTCTGTGGAGAAAACACAAGCAGATAAAATCTGAGATAGGGTTGCCTGACACGTGCACACTCACTTGTCCCTACATATTCCCTTGTTTTGTCTCCTCAAGGGTGCACAGGCTGTTCCCTCTCGTAATATGCTGCTCCAAGGCCACTCAATGTCCCTTACCTCTTTTTTTTTTTTTTTTTTGAGATGGAGTTTCACAATTTTTGCCCAAGCCAGAGTGCTATGGCGTGATCTCGGCTCACTGCAACCTCTGCCTCCTGGGTTCAAGTGATTCTGTTGCCTCAGCCTCCCGAGTAGCTGAGATTACAGGCGCCCGCCACCATGCCTGGCTAATTTTTGTATTTTTAGTAGAGATGGGGGTTTTACCATGTTGGACAGGCTGGTCTTGAACTCCTGTCCTTCGGTGATCCACCCGCCTCGGCCTCCCAAAGTGCTGGGATTACAGGCGTGAGCCACCATGCCTGACCCCTGATTTCTGTTGTTAGGACACTGGGGGTTTACATTATATTCTTTAGAGCTCAGATACACATTTTTAGAAACTGAGTATTTTGTATTTTTCAAGGTACTTTTGTCTGAAATCTTTGTGAAAACTGAGGTTTTGGTGCATTTCTTTCCTAAGGCAAAAATAACTTTACCTTTTATTCTTTTACTTCTACAATATGCTTTCTATTTGAATTTTTTTGGGTCAACACTTTGGTCATTTATATGATTCCATGTAAGAGTAAATGGTGAAGATAAAGCCATTCAAATCCTGAGATAACTAGGTAGGTGACTTGAGGCAGATTTATTTAACTCTCCCTCCAAGTCTTTTCTTTTTTTTTTTCCTATTGATAATACGAAGTCTATAATATCACCAGTTCTGAATCAAGGGACCATCAGAATTCTCTAGGAGTACCTCCTTCATTGTTTTTGTTTTAAAACTCCACACCTGCTGAATCAGAATATCCTGGGGTGAGGGTCCACGTATCTGCGGTCAGTACAGATAGAATTCTTTTTTTGTGTCTAAAACATATATAAAAAATATATATATATAACATATAAATTTAATAAATAATATATTATAGTGATAACTTATATAATTACACATTAAAAAATTAAGTTAAAATTAAATATAGAATTATATAGAATTATATATTAATAAATAATATATATTAACAATATAAATTTAATAAATTTATAAATATAAAATATATTAAATATGTATAAGTATCTTTTAACTATATATGTATACATATATAAGTATATATACATACATAGATGAAGAAAGTAAGGCACCAGGTTTAACTAATATGCCCAAAATTAAACGATACATATGTATATATCCATATACACATACTTACATATGTATATATCTTAGTGTATATATGTATCTATATTTAATATATAGTTTTTATATATATATTTTTCCCCATGTGGAAGACATCGGGAGACTCTATACCACATCCAGAGTGAGTTAACACAGTTGCTTCATTTCTAATTTACTTTTTGTTACTAGAAACTGTTGACAAGAATGCAACTGAACAACACTCAGCTGATTGCTCATGTACATTGTGAGCAGGGGGGTGTAGAACATGGATAATTAAGAATTGGTTCCTTTGGGATCCCAACAACTTCATAGAATCATAAAATAATGCTTTGAAAAACTTGACTAGTTTTGAATTGTTTACTTTTTGGTTTCTCTACGGTATTTGGGAAAGATTTTAGGAAATGCACCATCTCAATCAACTATACTAAGGGGAATCATGGAAGGCAGATATTCGAATCTGAGGTAATGTTTTAGAGAGGACCAGAGCACTGTGGCTCTGAGGGCTACATGTGGCAAAGGGGAAAGAATGTCTTGGGAGAAAGGAAAACAAGGGTGACTGGTGCCCTCCCCATTCAGTCTTCTCCTTAGGGGATTTTGAATAGTGGGATGGATGTCATGTGTATGAATGTGTGCTGTGAAGAGAGGTTCTAATCTCTGATCTTAAAAGATCCACGTGCTGCGAAGATGATTCTGTTCCAAAAATTACAAAGATGCTATTTCTAACAGAAACCATGGCTGTTGGAGTTGCAAGGGAAGTTCTTGCCCACAGGGGATATTAATTTTGGAAACACTGTAGCTCAGGTTCAATATACCAGCCACCTGTAGCATGTTTTCATATTCAATGCTGGCAGTTGTGGATTTCAAAAAAGAATTTTCATTGAATGAAATCTCAGGCTGTGTGGTGTAGGAGAACTAGCAGGGCCTTTAGAATTGGATGGGTCTTAGTTTAATTTTAACTGGGTGACCTTGGGCATATTACTTAAACCTAGTGCCTTATTTTCATCTGTAAAATAGGATATAACAAAACCAATGCAGTATCATGAATATTAAATGAGACGACTCTCAATAAATGCTAGTTCTTTTTTCTTGACCAACAAATAAAGGGTATATCTTTCTAACTATCCATGTGGAAACATTTAATACTAAAAGCAGATGCTTGGTGATTTGAATTTTTCACAGTTGGTATGGATAGCATAATGTGAGAGGCAATACTTCTCTTTAGCTTTCTGTGGCTTCATTCTGGCTAGCCTGCAGAAGTCCTTCTCATCGTTTCTCATGAATCTCTACTTTCCGTGGATGTTCAAATAGTGATTATGGTCAAATTTGAGGTTCTTGGTTTTGGCTAAAGTGTCTAGTTTAGGTTTTGGGACAAGTTTGTATTCATTCATCAACATTTATTTCACACCTAGTGGATGCCAGGATATACAGTGAATAAGACATGGTTTATAGGGTCCTGATCCTCAAAACGTCCCAAGTCTTTGAAGGAAGCAGACATGAAGGAACACTTGGCTTTAATTAGGAGTGACAGTCACAGGAGAGGGGCCTGGAGGGTCCTTTGGCCCGAGCCTGGTATTCAGGCAAGGCCTCAAATTGTATCCATATGAAGTGACATCCGTAATCACAAAGATCTATTGACAGGTTTGAGAGAAGTTCAACTACTACCTGTAAACAATGAATTCATATCTATTTTGAGAATCTTTTATCTATCTTGTGAATAGCATTTTTTGAAACCCTGTTTAGCACTTCATTTTTCTATTTAAGTAGAATCCTCCAAAACAGAGTCTGGACATCTCTAGACCTGATCAACCATCAATGGCCCTGAGAATTAAGAGAGAAAGAAGGCTGGGGAAGGCCTTAGACAGAGGTCATGCTTGAGCAGTGCTGGGCGGAATGATGAGGTGTGCAAAAGGGGTGTTCTTATATCCCCCAGGATATTTGGGGGATAGCATTTACAAGGACACAGAGACTGGTACGTCTATGGAACTCAGCAAATATTTTGTTTCTTTTTAAAATTCACTTGTTTTCATTTTACCCCCCAAAATAGAGACCCTCTCTGACTTCACTAAACACAGGATTGTAATTAGGGAAGAAAGATTAGATTCTATTTCACTATTTCATTACAAGGTGTAGCTATTTAGCTAATTTGATATTTAACCTGTAGCAACAGGCTGTTTATAAACCCGAAATATTTTTGTTAACATTTTATTTCTAGACCAAGTTAAAATGTTAGCCTTAATACAAATTAAGGGAAAACAAACAAAACAACAATACTTGGTACTGTATTAATGGAGAACCTTAAATATTTTTCCCAAAATGGAGATACAGAGGTAGCTTTCTTGTTCCAACTCCCCCCGCCCAACCTCGTTCATTAATAATATTAGATTTAATTAAAGGTAAAAAGGCATAGGGTATTGAGACCAGCCTGGCCAACATGGCGAAAAACTGTCTCTACTAATAATACAAAAAATTAGCTGGGCTTGGTGGCACATGCCTGTAGTCCCATCTACTTGGGAGGCTGAGGCGAGAGAATCGCTTGAACCCCTGAGGCAGAGGCTGCAGTGAGCTGAGATCATGCCACTGGACTCCAGCCTGGGTGACAGAGTGAGACTCCGTCCCCGGGGGGGCGGAAAAAGAGCATAGGGTAGTTTGTCTTAGAGAGATGTGATAGTTAATAATCTTTAAACAGTGAAAATATTATTTTATATTGCACTGATATGAAGTACATAATAATTCCAAA
Source organism: Rhinopithecus roxellana (assembly GCF_007565055.1). Classification (NCBI taxonomy): domain Eukaryota; kingdom Metazoa; phylum Chordata; class Mammalia; order Primates; family Cercopithecidae; genus Rhinopithecus; species Rhinopithecus roxellana. The sequence continues at coordinate 108,153,642 of NC_044564.1, forward strand.
GGGAACAAAAGGGAAGTGATTTGCTTTTCTCTTACATCTTCTATAAAAATGCCTGAGTAGGAAAATGCCAAATACAAACAAGATTTCAAAACAGACTATTACAAAAAATGAACACTTTAGCCGGGCTCAGCTACCTGAAAAAGACGACATGCTAATGAAAACCACATTATCAGTTGTCCCCTATCTGCTTAAAGAACTCCTGCTCATCCAGCTTTCTCACTTGCTACCTATATGGCCTTGGGCAAGTATCTAATATCACTGTCTTCAGTGTTTTTTTTTTTTTTTTTTGAGACATGGTCTCACTCTGTCACCCAGGCTAGAGTGCAGTGGCACGATCACAGCATGCTGTAGTCTTAATCTCCCAGGCTCAAACACTCCTCCCACCTCAGCCTCTGGAGTAGCTGGGACTACAGGCATGCGCTACCATGTCAGGCTAATTTTTGTATTTTTTTTAGTAGAGACGGAGTTTCGCCATGTTGCCCAGTCTGGTCTCAACTCCTGGGCTCAAGCAATCCACCTGCCTTGACCTCGCAATGTGCTGGGATTACAAGCATGAGCCACCACGCTCAGCCTGTCTTCCTGATTCTTATCTTTACCTGTGAAATAGGAATTACAGTATCTATTCAATAGAGTGGTTGTTCAAGTAATAATGTATTTGTAAAGCACCTAGCAATTGTGCCGGCAAAAGGAAGTGCTTCATATCATCTGTCCAGGCTCCTTTCAGTTGGCAAGTCCTGGCCTTCCCTGTCTTCTCAGACAGCAGATTTTTTCCCCTTCATTTGTAGTCAGCGAGCACTTTGTGCACCTCTGATTCAGCATGTCATATTACAACTACCTATTTAGAACCACCTTTCCTGATCATCTGTGATTTATTTATTCATTTATTTATTTAGCAGGTATGGGGACTTGTTACATTGACCAGGTTGGTCTCCAACTCTTGGCTTCAAGCAATCCTCCCACCTTGGCATCTAAAAGTACTGAGATTATAGGTGTGAGCCACCATGGCTGTCCCTCATTTGTGAGTTATTTGAGGGCAAGGACTGTATTCAATTATTTTTTTGTATCCCTGGCATGATGCAAGGTTCTGTTGTAGAGTAATAGATCAGGAGGTGCTGTTGCATTTAATTTTTGTCACAAAAACATGTCCAAAGGGACATTTAGTAGCCTTCTAAAATGTGCCTCCAGCTTACATCACTCTCTGTACAGAAGCTTTTTCTTTCCAAATATTGTCCTAGTTATTAAGTCAAATTGGTTTTTCCATATTAGTCTAAATTTCATAAATGTGATATTATGTTGTCAAAGTATCCTGAAACAGCTAAGGTTTAAGTTAGACATTACTAAGAGCTCTCTGAAGATTCATGATTGCCAACCCCCAGAATAAATATAGGAATAACTGAGGGGAAAAAGTGAAGACTGCCTTTTGTGAGCGCCTTTACAATAAATGAATCAGATTCTCATTGATGCTGGGTAAATTAGTGGTATTCATGGATTGATACTGACCTCCCAAAGTGTTCAGCCTGTGGGTTTGGTTTGCTAAAACTGCTTTACCATACCTGTGCACTTAAGGTTTCCAGAGGGCTTTCTATCCTTGGGAAAGCCATTAGGGGTACTCCACGGGGATCCTCAGGCTTGGGTTTGGAAGGAGATCCTTGCGTTCCTTTAAAGTTATGAACCACACACATTCCCTGCAGGATGAGGAGGAAAAAAGAATGGGGTCAGACTGCAGCCATCAATGCCTGGCATCCGTGAGGGTGGCAGGCCTTTCCCCTTGAGCATCATCAACAGAGTGACCTTTTTCCTTTGAGAGAGGGGAAAGGGACTATGGGAAGTATTGTGGAAGCATCTGTTTAATCACCAGATGACCAGTAACGATCGCTCCCCACCCCATTGGACCTGTTTTCTCACCTGTAAAATAAGAATAGTAATACCCACTTCACAGATTTGTAATGATTAAAGACAGTGAATGCAAATCACCTCATAATAACAGCTAAAATTTATTGAGGGCCACTATGCGTCTGGGACGATGCTCAGGATTTTATCCAATTTCACTTAACCCACCCAACAATTTCATAAGGGAGATACTATTATCTCCAGTCTAGATAGGGGGACACAGGGAAGTTAGATAACTTGCCCGAGGTCACACAGAGATTGAAACTCCAGAGCCCCTAAATCATACCCCTATACTATTTTGCCCCTTAAAAAGTGCCAAACGCATAGCAAGTATTCAGTCCATGTTAGCTGGTCTTTAAGTCTTACCTTAGATCGTCATCCTCAAATTATGACTATTTGCTTGAGATTAGATAACTCCTGAGTTTTCTTTCATTGCTTCCATTTAAGAACTTTCCCTGTAAGTCACTGTCCACTTTTCTGTTTCCTGCTGAGGTCTTTTCATAACTGACTGTTTCTACCATCTTCCCTGCTTTTTTTTTTTTTTTTTGACCCCCCCCAAAAAATCCCTCCTTTTCCCTGCCTCTTTCCGTACTTGCTTTGCTTCTTCATCCAGCATCTTCGAATCTTTCCTACTACTCTTCAAACCCTGTAGCACATTGGCATGCATCCTCTCTACCTGGCTCGTCTCCATCTCACGCTTACACTCGGCTTTTTTTCTTTTTTCTTTTTTGAGATGGCGTCTCGCTCTGTCGCCCAGGCTGGAGTGCAGTGGTGCGATCTCGGCTCACTGCAAGCTGCGCCTCCAGGGTTCACGCCATTCTCCTGCCTCAGCCTCCCGAGTAGCTGGGACTACAGGCGCCCGCCACGTCGCCCGGCTAGTTTTTTGTATTTTTAGTAGAGACGGGGTTTCACCGTGTTAGCCAGGATGGTCTCGATCTCCTGACCTCGTGATCCGCCCGTCTCGGCCTCCCAAAGTGCTGGGATTACAGGCTTGAGCCACCGCGCCCGGCCAACTTTTTGTATTTTTAGTACAGACGGGGTTTCACCGCTTTAGCCAGGATGGTCTCAATCTCCTGACCTCGTGATCCACCCACGTGGCCTCCCAAAATGCTGGGATTACAGGCGTGAGCCACGGCGCTGGCCCCTGCACTGTGCTTTAACTCAGCTCATCAGAAAATGGGAGGAGGGGAACGTGTAGAAACTTTGGAGTGGGGGCACTCAGGTCCCTCTGCTGGTTATTGGTTGGGTGGCTATTGGGCAAGTTACTTATCTTTGAGCCTCATTTTCCTCATCTATAAAATGAGGATAGGAATATTGTTAGAGTTGCCCTGGGGGCACTTGATTAGATGTCTATAAAGCAGACAGCATGTAGTACTTGTTCAGCTACTGACTTCCTTTCCCTTCCTCCCACATTCCACCTCATGGGAAACACAAACATAAAGCACTATTGAACATTTACAGTAGATATCCTGCCATTCTCAGTGTTTGCTCTTCTCTCTTTTTCTGTCTCCTCTCCAAGTCTTTGCTTTGGAATGACTCCAGGCTCCTCCAGGACATCCTTCCCCTCCCATTTCCCAGCTTTGTGTATGTCCGTGAGGTGTGTTCACATGCCTGTGCCAACAGGGTGGTCTCCCTCATGCCAGAGCAATTCAACCACAGATCTGGGTCTTACATAAAGGCCATTTGTGGGAAAACAAATTTTGACATCAATTGGGAAGTCCCTTGAAAGCACTAGCAGACCAAGTAGTTACTGAGTGATGAGAAACAGGGCTACATGTTATGGAGAGAAAACAAGTTTAATGTTGAAGCAGAATTTGTGTATGGGGCTTCAGCAAACCCCAATATCATCCCACAAAGACCCTACAAATTGTTTGGGACAGTCAGAATGGCTCCTCTTCTCTAACTGGGCATGGCTGGCTTCAGAACTGATGGACAGCAACATTGATTGTCTTGTCTTGAACCAAAGTCTTTATTTATACACCATTGATCTCCCTTTGAAACCCTTCTCTTCCCTTCAAGTCATGTTTTCTTTCCATCTGAAAAAAATTCCTCAGGAACAGTAGTAGGGGGTAGGGGGAAGAGGAGTTGGTTAATCAGTACAAAAATACAGTCAGATGGAAAAAATGAGATCTGCTCACTGTAACAGTAGAGTGACAATAATTAACAATAACTTACTGTATATTTCAAAATAAATGGAAGAATAGATTTGAAATGTTCCTAACACAAAGTAACAGTATTTGAGGTGATGGATATCCCAGTTACCCAGATTTGATCATTATACATTGTATGCTTATATCAAAATATCACACATACTCCCGAAAAGTGTGTAACTTCTACGTATCCATAAAATATTGTTTTTAAAAGGCATTCCTTAGGAAAGTTCCTAATGAGATATCAACATTTCATGATTACTTCAGCACTACTTTTCCTGCAACTTCATCCAGAGTATTTGCATTTTAGTTTTTCATCTTTCACTATAGAAAGAATGCCTGGATCCATTCAAAATACTGGCACGTTCTTTGTTGTATTTCACCTCACCTTATTGCATGTTGCAGATACTGTTTTTTAAAAATTGAAGCTTTTTGACAACACTGTGTCCAGCACGTCTATTGGCACCAGTTTTTCAACAGCATGTGCTCACTTTGTGTCTGTGTCAACACTTTTTTAAAGATATAAAGTGCTTTTAAATTAAGGTAAATACATTTTTTTTAAGACATAATGCTATTGCACACCTAATAGACTACAGAAAAATGTAAACATTTTATATGCACTGGAAAACCAAAAAATTTTGTGCCTAGCTTTATTGTGATATTCATTGTTGCAGTGGTCTGGAACCAAACCCGCAATATCTCCGAGATATGCCTGTCATTTTGAATTAGAAAGAAGCTTCCCAATCAGTGTTCTGAATATGAGCATTGTCTGTATTTTAGCAGATTTTTTACAAGTCAGAAAGAATGGCTGGGAGAGGCATGTGTGTATTTTGCATACTGGGAAGGGAAGGAAGAGGGGCTAGGAAAAGGAAGTGTTAAGTCATATGACTGAAGTTGATCTATGTGTGATGCTAATCCTAATGGATCTTGGACCAGAGAGGGCAGAATAGGAGGAGGGAGATCCTTCAAGACTGTGATGGCTTCTTTCTCCTTGAGGAGACTTCCTGAACATTGTTAGGGAATTCATTTCACGCACAATATGGGAGTCTCCAGGTCTGATGATTCATCGTAAATTTTTTCTGGGCCTGTTTTAAGTCCTTGAAGATAATAAAAATCTGCATCTCTGAGGTGTGACCATGCTGTGAATACTACACAGCAATAAAAAGGAACTATTGATACATTCTACAACATAGATGAATCTCAAAATAATTACGCTAGGTGAAAGATACCAGAAAAAAGACATTATGATTCAATTAATATGAAATTGTAGAAAAGACAAACTAATATAGAATGACAGAAGATCACCAGTTGCCTGGGAATAAGGGAAAAGGAAGGGTGGGAGAGAAAGTTGTATGCCAAAATTGATCAAATTGTACACTTGATGTGTCATTTATTGTATACCTATTATACTTCAATAAAACCGTGAAAGCCAAGACAAAAAGAATACAAATTAACCTCTTTTTATCAAATCCAACTGAATTTAAGAGATTTCCTAGGTGAGCAGGTGGCCAGACCTCCATCTCTTTGGGGAACCAAAACATCAGAAATACAAGAAAAATGTATTAACCAAAATTCTCTCCAGGAAGATAGGTGGTTGAGAAGGAAATAAGATTCCCAAGAGGCATGTTCCAATAGTAACAGAGTCCCACTAAAAAGGGTGGGTGTGATAATCTGCAGGATTTTAAAAATTTCTGAGTAGGAGATGCAACTTTGGAGCTAGAGCTGAGTTTCTTGGGATGCTGGAGAAGAGGCTGCTTGCTTCTACCAGTGCTCTTCATTCTCTATTCTTCCCTCAAGCAACACAGCTTTTGCCCCCAATATGCTGAGAACAAATTCTTAAAGAAGATTGGTTTGAAGGTATGCCAATTTATCATTAGTCTGCTTGGCTCCAGTCCCAAGCCCAGTGTTGAAAGAGGTAGAGCCAGCTGTCCTTCTAGGGGCAATTCTCTCCCTACCACCCAGAAGGAATATGGCCAGTCCTGTTTCTGAAAGAAAAGGGTGTTCTGAAATCATTTTTGTAGCAAAAGCATGCATAATACTTGGAGAATAATTGTAATTCACAAGGTTGGGACAAAAGGAACACAGATGGTGAAGTCTGGGAAACCTGACTCAGTTTTTCAGAGAGCAGAAGAGGAGGGGAAAAGGTAAAAAGAGGGGAAGTCAACCTACCAGAAACAGGGCCACTGCAGTGCCCAGGATGAAGCCGGCAATCACGTCCGAGCAGTGGTTCCGATACTCAGAGACTCGGTTGAGGCCTGTCAGGAAAGCTGTGCAGAGAGTTCCAAGGCACAGCACTGGCTTGGCCAGTCGACTGCTCTTCGTCTTGATTGTGCTTGTAATATACATCTGGAATAGGACAGAGGCCAGAGAGTGACCAAGCAGCCTCCTTGTACTGTGCGTACACGTGCAAGCAAGCAGGTGCATACACCAGCACACACAAGCAGGGGCTCGTGTCAAAGCAACCACGCTAACTAGTATTCCTTGAACAACTCCACTAAGCTATTTAGTAAAATATTTAGGTAGGAAATCAGTGCAGCAAGAACAATGAACAGATGTATATTAATCAGTCTTTTGTAACCTAGTGGACATATGAACAGAAGTTATTAGTGGCACAAAGAATGCATTAATGATTAGATTCAGAACATGCAGATTTTATGTGACAAATTTAAATATCATTTGGGGTATAAGAAATACATATGAGAGTCTGAGATACCAAATAAACCTTCTATGGGAATGAAGCTTTTGGTGGAGAAGACCGGGTAGGTGAGTGACTGTAAGTGACGGTACATTTTATTTTTTGTGTCCCCAAAAGTTCCTAGTTGCTTCCTCATACCTTCAGGCAATTAATACCAAAGTGTTGACTGATGAGTTAGTTGATAGGCTGAATTAGAACCTCCCAACAACTGCATCACATAAATAGATTTCAGCTGTGCTAGTAAATGGACTCCTACATTCCTTAGGACAGCTGTGATCAGCTTTATTCATTTATTCCAGTTTCTTAAAATATTAAACTTTTCTGTGTGTCCCACAAGATTCAGGTCGAGAAGACCTGAACTGAGTAAAGACATAGGCAGCTGTTACTAGTTTGTTGTGAGGAGCTGGGTAAGACCCTGACGTTTTATAGACTCAGGTAGCAAATGTGTCCCTGGTGGTCTAGAGTTAGGAAGCCTTTTTCAAATAAGTAAACACTTTTAGCTAACCTTTGGTAGTGGTTACAAAACACCACTAGGGGGCACCATTGGTCTATCATTTCTTAACAAACGTGTTATGTGAGCTTAGCAATTCTAAAAAATAAGGTGCTGATACTTAGAGTCTATATAGTATGTTTATATGGCCTAAGCACATATAAGTTAAAATAGATGCATTTTACAGTATTACAATAGAAATTCGTAATATCCTAGAATGATGCCTCAACACTGGTGAGAATACGAGAAGATAGGAATCTCTTCTATGTAACAGATTTCCTATAAAACTGGTTACATCAAAGTTACATAAATTACATCCTATTATTATACTATTTTCAGACTCTGTGGTAAATGTTACTTAAAATCTATACTGTATATATTTAGTTGTTTATGCTATTATGTTTTCCAATTATACCTGTCATAAATCTTTCCTATAAGATTACAAATTATTAAAAGCAGGAGTCTATGGTTAGTTGATGTTCTTCATGGTATTAACTAGTACTTAGGAAATCCTTGTTGAGTAATTTCTGAAAGCACTTGTCATGTAATAGAGGCTCAGAAGATTTATGCAACTGGAATCTCATATCAGGGTTTATCTGACTATAGCCTGTGAGGCATGATTTGAATTGGATAACATCTGAATCCTTGAGAACATGCTATAGCAGCATTTATTCTGTGTGAGCTGATGATATTTACTTCTTTTGTGCCCAAAGAACTTCATGTCTCATTTGTTGAGACGGTAGTTTATTGTAAGTAACAGAATAATTTATAATGGCACTATAAAAATTAATTTCACACAGCAATAACTTGAGCCTAATAAAAAATACAGGAAAAGGCACAAGAATACATTGTTTAGGTTCTAGATAATTAGGACAAATCAACATTCTGAAAATTAGAAAATATGTTGAATACCTCAGAGGGCTTTGTTTGTTTAAAAAAATACCTGCATTGAGGTTTTTTGGCTTTGTTTTGTTTTTGGTAAAGCAAAGACATTTAACCAAGCTATAATCTGTTTTGTAAATTGAGGCTTCTGTGTTATTTGCATCTATGTTTCTTTAATATGGGGACAGCTGAGCTCATTTTTGTCACATATTCATTAAAGAGTAGAGCCAAAAAAAATAAGTAGAAAGACTTATATTTGGTAGTTGGTGGTTGACAAAATAACCCTATCGATGTGATCCCGTAAATGGGACACAAAGGTACTATCTGCTCCTGGTTGTTTTAAATAAATAGACCAGACCCGTAGTCACAAAGAATGACTGTGTATTAATGATTAGATTCAGAACATGCAGTTTTTATGTGACAAATTAAAGAATCATTTGGGGTATAAGAAACTCATATGAGTTTTTGCCTTTTCTCCACCCTAGGGGTGATGGCACAGACCTGTTCGCTTCCCCCAGAGGCAGAACGTGCCTTCTGCAATTACACTCTGTGACAGGGAGGGTAGCATCTCCCTGGGGGGTGGGTTGAGGGCATACTCAGAAAGTTTGAAAAGAATGGACAGTTTGAAAGGAGTCTTCCCTCTGTCTTTTCCCTTCCCCCACTTTCCACTGAGAATCACCAGACTAGTCATATTCTGAATATAGAATAAGTTGAAGTAAGGAAAGGGGGTGTTTTTGGCCAACAGTTGCTCTGCCACTGGTAAATGCACCTGATGTCCACCAGCAATATCGTATCAGCCTGTGGAGCCTTTGAGCTGATCCTTGCATGTCTATATTCTTGGTCCTAAGAATGCATAACCCAGACAAGAGTGAAATGAGGTTATTTCCAAAATGAATGCAGTTAAAAAGTTAGAAAATAAGAGAGACACCATTGTTCTTTCAGATGTGGGACATACTTTGGTTTTTCTGTTACTAAAACAAAAAGAAAAAGAGAAAGTTATACCCCAGTGGGGCAGTCAATGGCTGTGCGATCCGGGGGACAACGAGAAACATACTTTGGGGTGTTGAGGTTCTTCTAGGATCATCCCTGTCTCCTAGCAGAGTCATGGAGAAGAGTGTCAGAGCAAAGGAAAGCTGTGTATTTATCCTGGGTCTGTATATTGTTGGGGCAGCCATTCATATGAGACCCATGCTTGCAAATTTCTAGGCAAGTGTGAGAAGGTGTGCTGTTCTAAAACCAACCAAAACGTTGAAAAAGAGTACTGTCGTGGGAGGTAAGAAAATCTCAGACACAGTACCAGGAGTCTGGGTCTCTGCTCTGGTTGTATGATCTTAGCTATATTATGGGCCCCAGCTTTCACATCTGTAAATGGGAGGATGTAATTAGGTGATTGTCAAAACATTCCAGAACTAATATCCTCTGGCAGATCAGGAGATTGAAAGTGGGGTAGAAGTGTGTGTGTGTGTGTGGGGGGGGGGGGGGGGGCGCGGGCTAGTATATCAATAGCATAATATAGAGAAATATGCCACATGTAACTTTAAGAGTCACTATAGGTGACAATGAAAGAATGTAGACAGGACAGGGAGACATACATCCTATCAAAAACTGGACTTAGGAGAGACAAGACTTGCACACTCACCGTGGCATATAAGGCGGAGTAAATGCTCAGAGCAGCATGTTTGGAGGGAAAGGATCTCCGAGCCTTTTCTATCACTTCCAGGTCCCCAGTACAAATGTTCCCATTGTTTATAAACTGGTGGTGCGCTTGGCAGTCTGTACTGGTGTAGTTCGGCTTGCACACAGTCAGGAAGTATGGCGTTAAGTGCCCAGTGACCACTTGTCCGGCGTTTACAAAAATATCAGTAGCAAAAAGTCCAAATGCAAACACCCCTATAAGAAGATTAAAATCATTAGGAATGGTGACATATTCCATCGATGGCATTTTTCTCCTAAGAGAAAACAGCGGTGAGAGTCCATGATGACCTATCAAAATGATTCTAAGTACTCCGCGGATTATCTTTCCAGGAGTGGTACCTGCTTCCCAAATCACCATTTCTTCCAAATTGATGCAGACATTCTACGGTTAGCATTTTATGGTTTTGTATCAGTAGTTTAGAAAAAGCACAGTCTAACGAAAAGAATTTGAATTTTGGAGTCATATAGACCCGGGTTCCGGTCTCATCACTGGTGACTGGTTCACAGTATAAGTAATTTATCTTCTTTGAACCTTGGTTACCTTAGCTGCAAAATGGAGAAGGGGGTAGTTTGGGGAAAATGGAATAATATGTGTGCAAAATACCCGCTATGGTGTCTATGTAATTAATCAACATCAGTTCTCTCTCCTTCTATACAGAATACGTTCTCCCTGATTCTACCTGGAAATGCAAATCATCTTGGGAGCAGTTACAACATCATGGCAGGTGACAGTAAAGGAGGATCTTATGGAATTGTCTTTTAAAAAATTATTCTAGAAACTTTGAATTGGAGTTTCATTTGATGTTGGAAACAGAAAATCAGAATAAAGGAAAAGTGTTATAAAAAAATGTTGTTGGCCGGGCGCGGTGGCTCAAGCCTGTAATCCCAGCACTTTGGGAGGCCGAGGCGGGCGGATCACGAGGTCAGGAGATCGAGACCATCCTGGCTAACACGGTGAAACCCCGTCTCTACTAAAAATACAAGAAAATTAGCTGGGCGTGGTGGCAGGTGCCTGTAGTCCCAGCTACTCGGGAGGCTGAGGTAGGAGAATGGCGTGAACCCGGGGAGCGGAGCTTGCAGTGAGCGAGATAGCGCCACTGCACTCCAGCCTGGGGCACAGAGCAAGACTCCGTCTCAAAAAAAAAAAAAAAAAAAAAAATGTTGTTGACCATTAATTTCCTATTGCTGCTACAACAAATTACCACAAACGGAGGGGCTTACAGCACAAATGTATCCCCTTCAGACTTCTGTATTCTGGAATTCAGAAGCCTACAACAGGTTCCACTAAGCTTAACTCAAAGCATTGGCAGGGCTGTGTTCTTTCTGAGTGCTCAGGGTATAATCCACACCTTTCCTTTTCCGTATGTTCTAGAAGTTGCCTTCATTCCTTATCTTATGGCCTCTTTCCAGGACTTCACATCATTCCAACTTCTGCCTTCACTGTCATATCTCCTCTGACTCTGACCCTCCTGCCTGTCTCTTATAAGGACCCTTGTGATTATATCTGGATAATCCAGGATAGTCTCCCTATCACAACTTTAACCACACCTGCATTCCTTTTTGCCATGTAAGGTAACAGTTTCCAGGGACATGACCATCTTTGGGTGGGGAAGGGTGCATTCTGATTTTGCTGTTGGTCTGAAAACCCTGTGAGTAGGCTATACTTCTTGGATTTTATCTGTTCTTTGGTAAATTCCATAAGATTAGCCCCAACAAGCTTGAACATACAGAGGTTTCCTTCTAGAAAGCTTTGTGACTTATTTCAAGGGCTGTATATTACATCTATGCACTGAGAAAGGCTGTGTAGAGCTATAAGTGGGTTGAAGAGATGAAGATGTCTTATATGCAATTGAAGGTAGAAGTTGACAAGTGTGAGACGCAGCATTAACCTTTCTAAATGTCAAGGGTCTGCTATAGTTTCAACTAAATGTCTACCCAATTTTGACTCCCATATTCAATGTTCTGAATCTGCAAATTGTGCTGACTTCACCCAAAAATTAATCTATTATAGCAGAAGCAAAGACTAGTTTGGCTGAAACCTTCATCTGGTTTTCATTTTTATCTGTATTGATTGCTATAATCTTTCTTTTTGTGGCTTTGCCAGTATGTGCTTTATCATAATGAGAACTAGCTCTTTTAATAGCTTCTGCTGGCTCATACTCATTGGGTCTGACCTCTGAGAGCAGGCATTCATTGATCATCGAAGGCAGTTTTCACCCCCAGGTGCTGGAAGTCTAAATGGGTGGAGATTTTCTACATCTTCAAGCAAGATTCTCAAAGACCAGGTTTCTGGGACTTTCAAGGGGCAATAAGTCTGTCCAGACATAACTTTTCCAGGAAACTAGGGTAATTTATGATCTGAAAAAGGAAAAGTGGCAGGATCTCCCTTTGGCATTTTGTCAGAAGAGTTTCCAATTAGGGTGGGTTTTATTCTTTCTGTGGCAGAGGATTTCTAGGTTCCTTGGGTCAGTGCCAGCTCTGTGGTCACAGTGATTGTATGATGGCCAGCTCTCCACGCCACTGTCCTGTATGCCAAGGCTGAAAGTGGCTTTCTCTTCTTCTCTTTGCCTTCTGTGGATTGTGTCTGTTTCTTCTGCTGGCTTCAGGAGCATCTGCTGTCCGAACACTTGATTCTGGTGCATTTGATCCAGCTTTAGAAGGTACCGCATCAGCCTGGGAAGCCTATCTGCCCCGTGCAGGCCACAGCAACAAAGCATGGCGGAACCTGCACTGGTGACTCATAGACCATGTCAGATCATAGAGGGCTTTTCTAAAGGAACTCAGGCCATCTTTCTGTTACTTAACCCTGAGCTCCTTGTGTGTATTTTTACAAGCCTCAGAAGCTAAAAACAGCTACTCTTGCCCTTAGAGTCAGATGAAACACCACTTAGTCTCCAGTATTGCAAAGCATGATTTGAAGATGTTTTAAAAATGTCTCTGTATCTTGGTTTGGCGTCTAAAATTCTTCAGGTGAGATCATATTTTCTAATAGATATTTTTCATTTCCATAACCCAGCAACCCCTCAGATGGTTCTATTTATCTTAAGGCTCTGCTCCATCTGTGATATTTCTTCCTTCAGAGAAGCCGATTATATTTTTGAATGGATTTTCCAATTTACAACAGACACAAAAGTCCAAAAGTAAAGCACTTTTGATTTGCCAGAGCTATGTGCTTGTTGTGATTGCTGTGGCTGTGTTCAGAATTCTGAATATGCTTGGTTTGGAAGATCAAGAGCTATAACCCGGAGGGCAAGACAGTCTTAGGAAGTTTCTGAAATCAGCTGCAGAGTAGGGGAGGAAGCAGATGTGGGCCTCACAGGAGGAGCTGGAGTCCTGCCTGGTCTGATTACAGGAGTAAAGAGGTACTTTCAGGCTCCCTGCCTCAGGCTGGTGTCAAGCCTTAGGGTCTGGGAAATGTAAATCTCCAGAAGGGTTTTTTGGAAATGTGGACAAAGGGCATTGTATTCCTGCTGGAGTGTAGACTGGGAATCCTACAAACCTCTTAGAGAACTTTCACATCCAGCTTGGCACCACAGCACAGGGTAACTACATTAGCAATGGCCAAGGAAGGGTCAAATTAGTTAAGAGGCTTGGAAGAAGGACAAAAAACTTGGGGTCTGCTGCTGATGGCCATGATCAGGTCCCAGTAACATGGATTGTCTAAGAAAACCTGAGCTCTTTGTGGCCTAAAAGAACGTAACGGATGCACACTGGGCTAAACAAAGGATGAAGAAAGAGAATGATGAAAGTGTTCAAGTCTCTCACTTTTTTTCTCAGGGTTTTACCTGGACCCCATCTGATCTCATATAGGATGTCTTTGGACAAGTTAGGATCTTTGATCCCTAGTGGTTTAGGACATGGAGTGAAATTCTGTGACCCTATTCCTGCTGTGGACTCAGCGCAGGACTCCAGCCCTTGACTCCAGCAAGAATGTAGTAAAAACAGTGACAGAACCAGGAAACATGCATGATGGGGATCTTCAAAACCACCAATAATTGGCCTACTGACAAACAATAATAGGGCTCATTCCAGGATCCCTTCAGAACTGGGAAAAGTACAGAACCAGACTGCTCAGTGCTGTCCACACAGCAGACCTTCATTAGGAAGTCTAGATGCATGGAACAGAGTAACAATTAGCAGGGGCTGGTGGGGTGAGCAAAGGAAGGACCATGTTCCTTTTAAGTCCCAGAAGTCTGGGACCTTGGGTAGATCCTCAAAACTGAAGGCCAAATGTTGTATACTAAATGATAAATGTGTAATTCTCCAGTCAAAAAGGCACTTTGCTGACAGCCTCTGATGGATCATCTCTCAATTGTCCACTAAAATCATACATGACGACAGTGAAAAAAGATGGAAACTTTGCCAACAACTGACACCAAACTGAAGGGAGGATGAGTGAAAGGAGTCCACTGTCGATAACCTTCATATGGAGTATGTTTAATATCTCTCTCGTCACACACACACACACACACACACACACACACACACACACACACACACACACACACACACACTGTTACCTCATGGAAAACTCAAGCTTCTCTTCAGAAGACAGTGACTACAGAGACTGCAGGAGAAAACCTGGGGAAAGGTTTTCTATCTCTCGTACTATCGGGCCCCTGACTCTGAGATCCAGGATTTAGATTCCCCAGAAAACAAGGCTTCTGTCTCCCCACTGGATGAGTTCACTCTGAATTTGCCTAAGACTCTCCTCTCCTATCTGTTTTTTTCTAACTGTATTTAGAGAGACACTCCTGGACAAGAACTCGGCAGGAGGCGGCAGGGGCACAGGCACTGGCATTTCGCATTCTGAGAGGACCAGATTCACGTCTTCTGGAGAGCATGGCTGCTGCTGGCTATAGCAGCTTTGTGCTCTATAGAGCACCAATGAGCCACACGGTGAGGACAGCAGATACTAGTTCCTTGGAGCTGAGGAGCTCTAGTAGGAAGCCTGCTAACTAGGGATTGGACTTCGGTCTGCGTACGTCTGCTTTCAAGATGTAGCTCTGAAAAGTTGGCCAAGAGCAAGTCACACTTCTGTCGATGAACAGAGCGTGCATAGGTCTAGCCCCATTTAAGAGTAAATAGGAAGAAATAATCACAGATCACATGGGACCTTGGAAAAATCTCCTGTTTGGACTAGTATGGTACCATTATTCTCTTCTTTCATATTTCTTGTTTCAGTAGGAACTTTACACTTGCATAGATTATTCAATAATTTCCATCTGTCACATTAGAATTGTTGAATATGCAGGCTTTACATACAGCCAGGAACACATTTGTTTTTGCTCATCATTGTATTCCCAGCACCTAGCATCAAACTTGGCACATAGTAAACATTTAACAGATAATTGCGGGATCAATGAATGAACTGCTAAAGGAACTTTAGAAAGTAACAGAAGAAGATAAAAGAGCATAGAAATTTGTCCATATTTTCTAATTCATGTTGGTGCCTTACATCCCTGATTTCAGAGAACACAGAGTTGACAGCAAACCATTTAGCATGTAAGTTACAGGGATCATATCTCCTTTTTATAAAATTCACAAAGTCGGGCATAGTGCTAGACAACTAGAACATAAGTGATCATTAAAAACCGGGACTTCATAAGTGTCTCATGAATTGGAAAACTGTAAATCCTAATTCACAAATGAAAGCATTCTCTATTCTAATGCAGTGAGAATAAAAAAAAAAAAAAAAACCTTAGAGTATAGAGATCTATGTCATACACAACAAATACTTTTTATTGGGGATGTTTGTGAAGCACAGGAAACTGAAGTCATGATGAACTTGGGAAGTGTACTGATGGGTAGTTTTATTGAGACATGCATATCTTAGAAATGTCCCTATTTCTGATTCTGAGAAATTACAATGGTTGTCAGTTTCAGCATTAACACGTGGGCACATAAAAACTCCTATATATTTTCATGTGGGGAAACTAACACATGGAACTTTAAAAAAGAATAGTGAAAAAGACACAAAAACAATTTATCTGGATTAAGTTGCCAACAATACTCTACACCTATGTTGAAAAGCTACTCTGTGGGCAGTTGCTTAGTCTGAATTGCAGCTTGTGCCACCCCTCCCTACTTTCCTTAACATGCATTGTCAATCTCTTATCAAAAATTGTTGGCCAGGCACGGTGGCTCATGCCTGTAATCCCAGCACTTTGGGAGGCCGAGGCAGGTGAGTCACCTGAGCTCAGGAGTTCAAGACCAGCCTGACCAATAGGGTGAAACCCAGTCTCTACTAAAAATACTAAATTAGCCGGGTGTGGTGACACATGCCTGTAATCCCAGCTACTCAGGGGGCTGAGACAGGAGAATCGCTTGAAGCTGTGAGGCAGAGGTTGCAGTGAGCTGAGATAGTGCCACTGCACTCCAGCCTGGGCAAAAAGAGTAAAACTCTTTCCCAAACAACACCACCACCAAAAAACAAAAACAAAAACAAAACCTGTGGTCACAGTGGCTTGTCCCTGTAATCCCAGCACTTTGGGAGGCAGAGGTGGGTAGATCACTTAAGGCCAGGAGTTCGAGACCAGCCTGGCCAACATGGTGAAACCCCATTTTTACTAAAAATACAAAAATTAGCCAGTGGTGCTAGGCACCTGTAATCCCAGCTACTCAGGAGGCTGAGGCAGGAGAATCACTTGAACTTGGGAGGTGGAGGTTGCAGTGAGCCAAGATTGTGCAACTGCACTCTAGCCTGGGCAATGGAGCAAGACTGTCTCAAAAGCCAAAAACAAAAAAACAAAACAAAAAACTGTTAAAAGAGGTCTGTTCTTTTGTTTCTCTATGGTAAAATGATGTCATGAAAGATAGTGAAAGTAGTAGCATGTTGTGTGATGTTGAGGATATTTGAACATTTTCTCTTTTTCAAAATCTAACCAGCTTTGTGCATCTCTTTGTGGTAGCTTTTTTACCATGATGTCCACAAAATGAGAAAACATGGCCTCCCATCAGCTTCTAGCCTCTGTTTTGGTAGAAAAAAATGATGAAAAATCTTATCCCACACAGACAAGTACAAGCAAATGGCAGGGGTCTACCAGTGCCATTTCGACACTGTAAGAGGAATACCTAGGGAATTCTTACACTGTTTCCCCAACCACATTCTGATGCAACCACCAGCTCTTAGTCTAGATCACATCTTTCATCAAAACACCATTGGAAATGGAACACAAGATTAAAGAAACACATACAGTTCACTTCTGCTTTTTCTTTTCCACATCAGGATCCCCAGTAGAAAATCTTAATCTAGTTGCATTTTTGCCAAGGTACCCCAATTCAACTATTGAAGACTATTCCTTCAGGAAACCACAGTTTCTTTCGGAAAAGGAAAAGTGGTAAAATGCTTTCTCATTAACATGCTTTATTCAAACTGGAAGTTTCCTGTAAAGATAATTTATCTGAGGTTACCATGTTCACCCCATTTCCTTATAAAGGTGTACTGACCTGATGAGATCTTTAACTATGACTGCCATGGATACCAGGTAATAATAATAACAACAATAGCTAATATGCTGTGCTTAGTACATACAAGGTATTGTTCTAAGTGCTTTGCAATATTAGATCACCTAATGCTCACCATGTCTTTGAGGTAGATGCTATTATCTTTACATTTTACAGATGAGGAAATTGAGATACAGAGAAGTCAATTAACTTGACCAAGGTCACACAGCTAGTAAGTAGAGGAGCTTGGGTTAGAAACCAAACAGTAAGGCTCCCGAGTCTATACTCTTAATCATAAATCTCTCAGCTTATTTATACATGTATTAACATACATATGGATAAGCATCCGACCATGAAGATATTTTAGCTTATGCTTGGGAGCACACACACACGCACACACACAGCATTGAGAAGAGGCAAGGACTTTATAGCATATCTCTTGTGAAATGTATTGCACTTGCCACAACAGAGTAAGAGTTCTTCAATTTTGTAGTCAATTCTCCAAAAAGATGATTGAATATGTATGATATGTCATTTGAATAAGGCACTTTCTCATCACTTTAGCAATGAATCTGACTTTTTTTCTAGCATGACACAAACACAGTTGGTGCAAATTGATCCATATGCCTTATATATTGTGCTTCAAAAATAAGTTTGACAAAATCAAATACATCAGTTCCTTGGATGGTAAATTTCAGGTGTTTACAGGGCAGTGCTGTGGTCTCTTTCTCCTATAGATACTGCACAAACACCAAAGGCTGACAACAGCCTGCTTGTCTTGATTGGATGGTTGAAATCATAAGAATATATTTTATTTAAGTCAATTAATCTGAACCTAGTTACTTTATCTGTTAAAATGAACCATAAGTAGTCTTTATATCACAGGGCGATTATTGAAATCATAAAAAACAGTTGTAAAAACACTTCGTAAATTGTGAGCCCTTTATTGATATTGCTGTTATGACTGAGAGAAGCAGATGTAACTAAGGGAAGGGGTTATAAATTGATTATAAAATTATTTTTTAAATGCAGGAAAGAGATAAGAAACCTACAGTTGTAACAACCTGAAACAAACATTTGACTCAGTTATTCATCCTTTGCATTAATAAAGCACCTTTTACAATGCAATAAGCTGGTGGTTTAAAAAAAAAAAAAAACACCCTGTATTTGTCATTGTAATTACTCACGATAAGTGAAGATGAAGGATAATTACTTAATAAAGATGATGAGTAATCAACTAGAAAGCCCACTAAATATTTCTATAAACAAAAAGAACGAACAAATACATTTTTACTTCTTCAAAGCATAAAATTACTCGACTTCTTAACAGGATTTTATCTCAAGAATGTCCTCTTTACTCCTTTGACAGGACAATTCCCCAGTGCTTTATCTCACAAATATAAGCCTTCTCTCCCGCCACCTAGCCTCTAAATATCTTCTTGGTCTCTCTAGGCAGTATAATTCCAAATGCTGCTTAACAGAGAGGAAAACAAAAGTTTGCCAGAGGCCATGGTAACTTTCAAGTGGAATGGAACATGTGGATGCAAGTAAGTCTAGAAAACATGCCCTGGATACAAACTAAATGTGGAGGAAAAAATGTAGCTACCAAGAGATATTGAAATACAGGAATATCAAGGCCTGGATTTTTAGAGGGCTTCAAATTTGGCTTTTGTGATTCCATGTTTATGTTTCTAAAGCTGAAGCTGATGATCTGAATCTACTTCCATTCCTACCACAAGATCAGCATCAAACCCCCATGGGCAGCTGCCAGCCCTGTGTGTGATTTACAGACACTGAGATCTGGTGCTGTTGCCCTCCGCTTGATGCATTTCCTAAACACTTTCATTATGTCCTAATGTAATAACTTAAATTGTTTCTGCTCACACCTATAATATTAATACCCTGGAAGGCTGAGGCTGGAGGATCCCTTAAGCCCAGGAGTTTGACACAACCTCAGCAACATAGGGAGACCCTGTCTACACAAATAATAATTTAAAATTAGCTGGGCAAGGCAGTGTGTGCCTGTGCTCCCGTCTACTCGGGAGGCTGAGGTGGGAGGATTGCTTGAGTCTGGGAGGTCAAGGCTGCAATGAGCTGTGATCATGCTACTGCACTCTAGCCTGGGTGACAGAGTAAGACCCTGTCTCAGAAAATAAAAATAAGTTGCTTCCAAAATACACACTACTTTAAAAAAATTATTATAGAAAGCTTTGAAACTACTCTTTACTAACTGTTGAGTCATCAGTTAGTGCCTAATTTTATTATATGAATATTTTTGTTATGCAAGATATTATACTTCTTAAAAGTTTTTGAAATATACTTAAAAACCTTTATAAAAGTAGTTGTCAGCTGAGGGTGACCCCACACCAGGGAACTTTTGTAATGTTTGGAGACATTTTTGATTGATTCCCACTAGTGGAGGAGTGAGTGCTATTGGCATTTGGTGAATAGAGGTCAGAGGTACTAGTAAACATCATATTAATACAATGCACACAAGTCAGTATTCTACTTCTACACAAAGAATTATCTGGCAGAGAATGTCAATAGTGCAGAGGGTAAGAAACACTGTTTTACAGCAATTGAGTTCACTGTAGTGTCATGAATTTGCATTGTCTAACCTGCAAAGTGCTAGAGAAAGCAGTTTTCTGCTCAGTCCTTTACTGGAGTCCAGCCTCTAAACACTAACGCTAAGGAGGACCCTCAAAAAAGAATCACTAGAGTCTCATATGACTCAATAACTTTCCTCTTGATGATTAGGGTAATCTATGGAGTTCTAGGGTAGGAGTTTTGTTCAGATCTGTAATATTCTGGCTCACCAAGGATGACATTCAAAGGGGAATAGATTCAGTCCCTGCACTGAGCAGAGGAAGCAAAAGCAACCTCATCACAATTTCTTGAGACCCAAGCAAAGGTTGCTCCCTGGCTACACCTTCTAGGCCAGTCATGGTACCAGCTTCAGCATCCTTCTTCCCCTGCGTCCTTGAATCCCACTCACAAGCCCAATCCTGATTCCCAGTAGGAAGTAGCAAACATCTTAGTCTCTAAGTCTAGTGGCTTTGCTGCTTATGTGGTCCAGAAACAGGAGTTCCATTTTCTTCCCTTAACATTCTTCCTGGCTCTTTCCTCTTGACCTGTGTATCCGAGCTTCAACTATGGTTCCTGTTGCTGAGTTCTAGAAATTATCTCCATCTACTTATAGGCCCATGTCCTGCCTTGCTCTTGACATTTTTCTTTTATGGTCTAGACTCATGGCTCAGAAAGGAAGTTGGGTGCCTGGACACTGTCACTTATCTTGAGACTACCTGGGCAGCTTGAACTTCCTTGTTCAGCACATGGAGCTGGCCTGGTTCCCTGGGCATGTGGTTCCCTGGGATCATCTCTGTCTTGATTGGTCTGTCCTGCTATGGATTCACTGCCAACTCAACAATTCTCATGGTATGACAGCCTCCCCTTTCCATTTAAAGTTACATACCTGCCACCACAAACTCCCTATTTCCTTTCGCTAGTTATTTTTCTCTGTACTACTTATCTTCTAACACTATAATTTATTTTGTTTAGTGTCTGGCTTATCCTATCAGACTATAAACTGAATGAGGGCACATTTGCATTTGGTTCACTCATATATTCTCAACATCTTAATCTGTACCTAACATCTCATAGGTGCTCAATGAGTATTTCATTGAAGGTTGAAAGAACATGACCAGCGCTCCCAGCTGTATTTTAACTATAAATACTGAATGCAAACAGAAATAGACTAATCAAATCAAATCAAGTCTTTTTTCTGATACAGTACATTTAAATGACTTTCAAAATCGAGGACTTTCTAGTTCTCAAAAAGGCTGACATTAAGCTTGTCCCAGGGTATCAATTCTTACAACCATAAAACGCCATGACCTTTGAAACTGCATTTAAAATATTCATGCTTTCACTTAGACTACACTTGATTTATGGAAATTAATTAGCATTACATGAATTAGCTGTTTACCATGGCACTTTTTAGTCTGTCCAGTGCTACCTAATCCTCAGACCTGACCTGAATGGCAGAAGACGTGGTTGGTATTTAATTAAATTTTTATTAGAAGTAATAACGGATCAACTGTGTGACCCCAAATGAAAAGACTATAATGAATAGCTCTGGATGACAAGCTATTTTAGGTGCGAATAGTCAAATGTTGGCATATTTGGATCAGTTTTTTAATTAACTCAAAGCAGCTATTCAGGAAGGGAAAGTTAATTTAGTTTTCCTTCTATATGGTAAACAAACCAAAAACCCTCTTCAAATTCTAATGCTGCCTATTCATTACTTTTCAATATTAAACATTTACTATTTAATAATTGATATTTACAAAAATATTTACACAAGTATATTTGTGAACAGAATTGAACTGAACTTCTTTTTTTTTTTGGAAAATGTAACTTCCTTATTTAGTCATTGCCACTGAAAAAGAAATGTGGACGTTTAACTCGAGAACATAAATCTGTATTGCTGTTACTATGCAATGTAATGTAGTAGCAAAGGAAATGGTATAAAGAAATGAAGAGGAAAAAAATGAGAGAGAGGAGTCTTCATACATGTTACTAATTTGATTACATTTGTTTTTATAAAGTATAGGTAAAATCTGTTAGCTTAGCCAGTTCCTGTCCTCCCTTCCCACATTATATAAATATAACTTGAGAAATTATACAATGGTTTAGAAGGAGTGGATAGAGAAGTTTAGCTATCATGTTTTATGCTTAAAACCTGGGAGGACAGGCAGCCTTC
The DNA here is from genome assembly GCF_007565055.1 of Rhinopithecus roxellana. Taxonomy (NCBI): domain Eukaryota; kingdom Metazoa; phylum Chordata; class Mammalia; order Primates; family Cercopithecidae; genus Rhinopithecus; species Rhinopithecus roxellana. The sequence continues at coordinate 108,175,652 of NC_044564.1, forward strand.
TTAAAATGAGAACCTTGGGGAAAAAATTTATTGTTGGATTTGTGAATCAAAGGAATTTAATACTCTCTGTCAAAGTCAACACCATTAGCATTTGCTAAAGGAGGAGATGGTTGAATTTGAATGTTTTCTCTTTGACTTCACTATTCTTGCCATTGTCTCATTTAAAACTTAATTTGGATCTGTGGGGTGAAGCAGAAGCCTAACCTTCAAATCCATGCCACACAGAGACAAAGAATTAGAGAAGCAAGTTGACATTTTTGCTCTTCTATCCACACTGCAGACTATGTTAGAGAACTTGGCCATCCTTCTGGATGGTCTTTATTTTGCCCTCACTCTTTAAAAAAATTATCTTTAGTTCTTTTTCTGATTTCTAAAAGTACACATATTCATGATAAAAAATTAAAATTACAGAACATTAGAAAGCCAAAAATTATTTGCCCAATTTGTTCATTATCCTACAATTCAGAAGTGACAACAGCTAATTTTTAGTGTATTTCCCTTCAGTCTCTTTGCTATGGATAACACACACACAAATACACATATACACTTACATAATGTTGTATTCTTTTTATTTAAAAACAATTATGGATTCATAGTGTTTTGACTTCACATATCATGAATATTCTACATGAAAACTTCTTAATACCATTTTCCGAGGTTGCAACTTAAAATGGCAGCATTATTTCTTTTCAAAAATTAGAGATATCTAACTTATGAAATAATTTTAGTCCACAAAAATTAATCTACATTTCCGATTGTTTCATTAGGGTTAAAAGACCATTATTTGTAAGGTTATTGAAATACACTGTCAAATTGCAATGCAGAAAGGGTTAAATATCAATTTACTTTTACCAGAATTGTATTAGAATCCCAAGTTTTTTCATCTTTTACAGCATAAAGCCTTGTTTTCTTAAAAATTAATTCATTGGCCTTTTTTTGCAATGTGAAGTTGATATTTTTTGGAAAATACTATTTGTAGTGGATTGTGGAATAATTACATAAACTGCAAGAGAAAAGTCATGCCATTTCAGGTTCGTTAGAATGGTTAGCTGAAACCGTTGTCATTTTCCAATGTCAATTGCATAGTATGTATTTTGGTAGCTTTGGGGCTAGAAAAAAGACTAAGCTCTTCAAAATAAGTTTTTCTAGTATACTTTGATTACTCCCTTATTTTACTCTAATTTTTTCCAAAGAAAACATTTTCATTTAAACAGTCTTTATTCTAAGTAGTACCCTTTCTTGTGAAAAAAATTCACATATACTCAGAGGAAGTTACCCTTCTCAAGATAAATAGACCCATTCCTTCACCCTTCCTACATGAAAAGTCAGAACAGACTTCTCTTTCTCTTAGAAATTACCTTATTTATGCACTTTAATTTCCTAGGACTAAGCTGAAAGTGGTAATAAAGTTGATTAAACAAAGCAAATGAATACTTAAGAATCAGCATTTATGAAACTAGTTCTAGGCAAATCTGTGATTTAGCAAAGTTTATATTTGCTTTTCATTCACCCTAATAAAGACATACCCAAGGCTGGGCAATTTACAAAGGAAAGAGGTTTAATGAAGAACTTACAGTTCATGTGGCTGGGGAAGCCTCGCAATCATGGCAGAAGGCAAGGAGGAGCAAGTCACATCTTACATAGATGGCAGTGGGCAAAGAGAGAAAATGAGGAAGACGCAAAAGCAGAAACCCCTGATAAAACCATCAGATGTTTTGACACTGATTCACTACCATGAGAACAGTATGGGGGAAACCACCCGCATGATTCAAGTTATCTCCTACCAGGTCCCTCTCACAACATGTGGGAATTATGGGAGTACAATTCAAGATGAGATTTGGGTGAGGACACAAAACCAAACCATATCACCTCTCAAAAATCATTTTTTGGCAACCTAGGTGCCAGGTACTTTGAAGTATGCTGTTGATACGGAATGCAAAAGATACAACTTCTGCTTTCCAAGGGATCACAAATTAATAGGAGTAACAGATTTAAGTAACTATAGTAATATGAGAAATGCCTATAACAGATGTAGGTGCAAGGCTCAGTGGAGGCCTAGAAGACAAGGCAACTAGTTGATGGGATTGGTAAACAGGTAATGTCTAAACAGCACTCTGAAGATGAGTAGGGTTTGGCCAGCTTCTAAAGTGAAAGGGTGGCAATAGAATATTCTAGGCTAAAGGAGCAGCACATGTACAGGTACTGAGGCAAGGCATCACACTTTCCTTTGGAGGGCATGTGAAGCTGTTTAGCATGATGGGAGAGGGTCTCACGAGGGAGTGGCTCTGGATGAGGCTGGAGACATGCGAGGACCTCAGATTGTGAAAGGTGACGAGGCTGGAGACATGTGAGGACCTCAGATTGTGAAGGGCTCTGTAGGCTATGTTAAGAACACTAGAAATCTATTGAAAGGTTTTAAGCAGAGAATTAACTTTCTCATACTTTTGCTTCAAAAGGTCAATAGCTACAAAATGGTTAACAGATGGTAGCTTTGTGGGGCTGGGGTGAATGCAATGATACTGCAAAACAAGATTTAGGGAGACAAGAACTTTTAATCACCTAAACCAGTGGTTCTCAAACTTTCTATGCATCACAATCACCTGGATGACTTGTGAAAACACAAATAATCAGACTTAATCCCCACATTTTCTGATTTAGCAGGTATAGAATGAGGCCTAAGAATTTCTAACAAGTTCCCGGATGGCGTAAGGTGTCTCTCAGGTTTTTTACTTGAGTAACTGGGTGGATCCTAGAGTCATAAAAAACAAAAGAGGGAAAGCATGAAGCAAGTGTTTTTTTTTTTTTTTTCTAAACCCAGCAATCCCCCTAACCTTTCAATGCTGTTTCCTCTAATTCTCCAAAGTTTAAATGTTACCTTTTGGCTATCTCTCTGCTCTAGCATCTTTAGAAGCAGAATCTCATGATGCTGAACTCTAACTCACCTTATTTGAATGTCTCTGGCTTATCCTCCCAAGGTCCAGATCTCTATTAGCTTATAACAGATCCAAATGGATTGATGTGTCATTGATTATAAGTGGGAACTTGATGCTCCTCCAGGGTGACAAATTTCTACTTTAACAGTGGTCTTCCTGAACCATGCCTCACTACAACGTGGTGTCTCAAGTGGGAGTTTTAGATACCAGAACAGACAATCTAGAGGACTGGTTCCTGGATGGTAGGGATCTTCTGGCTTCCCTCAATGAACAGAGACTTGTGCTACCATTGCATAGAGGTCTATATAAATGATAAGTGCCAATCAAAATTTCTATTCCTTGGACCCTGCTCCAGGTGTGTGGGTCACAAAAGGTGTAATTTATCTTTGCCAAGGGAAATAGCAGTGACTTTTAAAGATATTCCAATTTAATTGTAACAAATCTCTGTTTTAAATAACTTGCTATAATTACATGTATAGGAAGCAGGTTGGACAGTGGTCATAAAATCTTCCCTGAATCAAATTATGTACGTGTGTGTGCATGCGTTACTCCTTGGGAAAAGTTACTTTACCCCATTTCCTGTCAAGATTCTTCATATGTACAACTAGGACTATAAAATACGTTACAGGGGCTGGGCATGGTGGCTCATGTCTGTAATCCCAACACTTTGGGAGCCTGAGGCAGGTGGATCACCTGAAGTCAGGAGTTCAAGACCAGCCTGACCAAGATGGTGAAACCCCTCTCTACTAAAAATACAAAAATTATCCACCATTAGGAACAGGCACCTGTAATCCCACCTACTCAGGAGGCTGAGACAGGAGAATTGCTTGAATCTGGCAGACGGAGGTTGCAGTGAGCCGAGATCGTGCCACTGCACTTCAGCCGGGGGAGACAGCAAGACTCTGTCTAAAAAATAAAATAAAATATCGTACAGGGTTTTGGGTAGATTAAATGAAATAATGTATGTAAAATGTCTAGTTCAGTGTTCTGTATAATAAATATTCTCTTCTCTCCTCATTTCCCCTTGATCTCTTATCTTGCCCCTCTGGGAAGTGATCAAACTCTGGACATCTTTGGAACAAACCATTGTTTGGAATGAGTGAACTAGACAGTAGTGGCATCATATTGACCAGGGTATACCCGTAAGCCAATTGCAAACTTCCATTGTCTGCAAAAATTTTGTTCTGCAAATAACATCAAATGCCTGAGACTATCTTAATGCTAAGGGTTACTTCTTTTAAATCAGATTTTCGTAGGTTTCCCACTGTACTATTTCTTTCATTTCCACTCCAACCAGACAAGTTATTACATATTTGATTTTGATGTGGTATTTGCTTATTACTTGAAGAAATTCAATCCTTTCCTACAACAGGAAAAAAAAAAAAGATTAAGGATTACCAAAAGGCTTGTTGAGAGCATGACCCTCACTTTCTCAGTTGTCAGTTCTCTTGTTCTAAATGGTATCATGGCTCCCTTAAACATCTGGTCAGTAGGCATTTGTAGGATCTCATTAGAATACTGTAATAGTTATCATTTATAGAGTACTTAATGTGTAGGAACTTTGTAAGATCTCCATTCCTACCTGTACCCATACACATTTATTCCCATATCTGTAATTATTAATCACTAGTACCTCACTTTTCATAAAATTCCTAGAAGGAGGGACGTAGAATATGCCTTCATTATTCTCTATCATGAACACTAATAAAAGCATTTGTTTTCCAACTTTGAAAAGGCATTATTTTCAAGAACCTGATGGCTGACATTTCCCACTCTTTGTTAAATTCCCTGCATAACAAAATTACTGGATGGGAAATCTGTCAGGAAATTTGATTATTTCTAAATTTATTTTACTGGTGTCCCCTGATGCTCCCTCACCCCAACCCCTTGCCTGACTCTGCCAAAAGGTGTATAGCAATATCCAGTCAATATTAAAACATACGTCCAGGGGAATCTCAGGTAACTACTGTGTGGGGGGAAAATCAGTTGAAATCATTCATAAGACAATTTAAGAAGTACCACTTCAAAGGTCAAAAATTTGATGTTGGCAGTAGGATCAGGCTCAATTTCTGCACTTCTTAGAAAATTCCCAAAACAGCCCTTGCTTTTAATGTTAATACTTCCATAGCTTATGTTATCTAGTAATTGCCTTTAGTAATTTTACTTTTATGTGAGAGCTTAGTTCAGCACCGTCTTGTACTCACCTGTGAATCTTATGATCCTTCGAAGTAAGGGGTTCAGGTAACAGCATTCTCCGGTCAGAATTGTTTTCTCCTGAGCAATCAGGGATTCTCTTGTTGATTTTATGAAATACATGGATATCTCACCAATAAAAATCTAGGGAAGGAATGTTTAAGAAATGTCAAGTTGGAGATCTGTTTGATAAGAGAGGCCCATGACTTTAAAAACAAAACAAAACTGTTGAGGACCCACAATCCTTTTAAAAGGTGTTGGGGAGAGATGTTGACTTAGACAGTAATTTGCATTTAACACTTCAAAAGAATTAGAGAAAGTGATAATTGATCATTTCAGGTAGAGTTTCAGCCTATAATATTAAATTCTAAGGTCACATGGAAACAAATTGAAATAAATTGTAGGCCGGGCGCGGTGGCTCAAGCCTGTAATCCCAGCACTTTGGGAGGCCGAGACGGGTGGATCACGAGGTCAGGAGATCGAGACTATCCTGGCTAACACGGTGAAACCCCGTCTCTACTAAAAAATACAAAAAAAAAACTAGCCGGGCATGGTGGAGGGCGCCTGTAGTCCCAGCTACTCGGGAGGCTGAGGCAGGAGAATGGCGGGAAACCGGGAGGCGGAGCTTGCAGTGAGCTGAAGTGAGCTGAGATCCGGCCACTGCACTCCAGCCCGGGCGGCAGAGCGAGACTCCATCTCAAAAAAAAAAAAAAAAAAAAAAAAAAAAAAAAAAAAAGAAATAAATTGTAATAGAATTTATGACAAGGTTCATGCTGGGATTGAATTCTTTTTTATTTCTGTGTGAGTTGCAATGATGAGGAATGATTCAGACTGCCGATGTGCCCAAGGAGGCATTATATACACACATTACAAGAGGTTACAGTAAGACCTCACCTTATACCAGTAGGTTTTTGAAGACTGGAACTTTAAGTGAAATGCCATACTTTATGCTGTAAGAATTTAACTCTTGTTTATATCAATTAGTCTATGGTAAAATTAGTTTTGTTATATAGCACATTGTTTTGCTTAAACGTGCAGTTTCCAAAAACCTATCCACAATATTAAGTGAGGACTTTACTTAACTGCATTACTTTATTATGTGCCATTATGATTATTTACATTCTGAATTCTTATTTGATCATATTTGCCTCAGATATATTTCTCCTCCCCTGAACTGGTTGACTCTCCCTTCTTTATTATAGGCATCTCTCTCTTGTTAAAACTAAAAAATATATGTATTACCCTTTAAATCATAACACCTTTATGTAGATTGGAAGCTCCCTAATAGCAGGGACTATATCTTAATAATTCTTTAGTATCCTTATAGCACCCAGCACAGTGTATTCCCCTTTAAAACAAGGAATTGTCAGGAGACAAGTTTTCACGAATAACGACACTGCCATAACTGAAGATTGAGACTCATCAAAGAAGAGTAAAACGTTAATTACCATCATCTATTAAATACCGGGTGTTAGGCACTTCAGCATAGTATTTTCATGCTCACAAGATCCCTCCTGTAGGCCTAATTATCCTTGCTTTACTGTTGAGGAGTGAAAGTTCAGCAAGTTTAGGTAATTTGCCCTCCAAAGCATATGGACGGTGCATGGGGGCACAGGAATTAGTTTACACGTCAATTGGATTCCAAAGTCCACACTTCCCACTATTCATATGCCATTTTGATTTTTCCTCATCCTAATTTTAACATTTCCCCAGAAGAATGTGACCTCATAGATGATCTTCTTTGCTGTACATAGACCCGTGATTTTAGAGAAAATTATTAATGTTTTAATTCCCATACCTTATATTTCTCCTATCATGCTGGAATATCTGTTTAGATGGATAAAGATGATGACATAATGAAAGGCACATGGGTAACAGCAATTAAACATAAAATTTCAAAACTGGAATCATTTATAAAGTTGTTCTTCTCCCTTTATGGGTTTCAGGAACTCAGACACACACAGCCAGATAGCATCAGAAGCATCTCTAGAATGTGGCCTATAGTTCTATTTCCACTACACTGTTCTACCTCAAACTTTAACAGCATATGTCTTTAGCATTTAAAACATGCTGAATTTAACCTGTTTTGTTTTCTCTGTTCTCAATATTAAGTACATTTAAGAAATATTTAGAAATATTTTTATTAAGTCATTACCATGGACAAGTGTAGTGGTTAAGAGGGAGAACTCTGAAGTCAGGGTTTCTTGGCTTCAAAGCTGGGGTTTGTGATTTATTAGTTCTGATGACCTTGGACTAATTAACCTTTCTATGCCTCAGTTATCTGTATAAACATGATAACAGTGTCTGTCTATAGGTTTAATAAATATACACACTCATATATGCATATGCATGAACTGGTTAGAATATCACCATAATATGTACTATATTATATAAGAGGGTGAAGTTGTTATGAAATCGATTACAACTGCATTAACATTGTCATCATTATTACTACTATTATTACAAAGCACTTTGTAATATCACTGAGGAGGCAGATTCCAAGATGATAAAAGACTTATAACCTCCATGAGTATGTAATCTACTGAGGAACACATACAAAGATCTTATAAAATCAGTTTAGGTCTTATACATGTTACAAGGACAAAGTGCTAAGAAGCCAAGGCTCCTGGGTAGAAGGGGATTTCTCTCCTCCAGGAAAGTCAGTTTTCATCCCTAATGCCAAATGGATCCCATGGCTGGGAGACTCTGCTGCTTGTTAGATATGTAAAAGATGCCTTTTCTATTTACAGGAGGGCCTTTTGCTTCCTCTGCCAAGAGTACTTGATCCAGACATCTATGATGGTTCTTACCCCATGACACGGAAAATCTCAGTCCATCCTAAAGACACTGAGTTCCTCCAGTTGAGGGCCACTAACATTTGTAATTTTGCTCCTACCCCTGCCTGGAATCTGAAACGTGATTGGTTCCTTCTCTTTCTAATTTTAATTTTAATTTTATTTAAAAGGAAAGAAAGTAGATTGAACATTTTCTGTGGCTTAAAAGATTCTTGCTCTTATAAGCAACAAGGCCCTTGGCATCTCTGTAGCTCGGCAAGGCTTTTGGAGTTCTCCTTAATTCATGACCAACTTCCCTGGAATTGTCCTAAATCTGGATGATGTGACCTTGAAATGGACAGTGCTGGTTCAAATTGACATTAGAGAGAAAATGGGGAAGGGAGAAAAAAACAGAAAAACCACTGAAACATAGAAAAGTCATTCAATGTACAGGCTAAGATGATTATAATAGTCGTAAGCTACTTTAATTATTTTGATAGAATGCTGTTTTAAAAACTTTAGTAATATTTAGTCTTAGCCATACATTTATTATGACTACATCTTGGCCAGATGTTTTTTAACTAAACAAAATGGTCCTTAGATTTTAGATCTGAAGATCTTACTTTACAGCTCTGTCACACTCTAAAAGTAACAAGACTTCCTTGGGGTTCAGTTCAGCATCAGCCTCAGCAGAAATAGAGCAGATGTGTGGAATTAACACATGGTACCATGGTGTTATTGGTTGAATCAGAGAAATCTGCAAGGTAGGGCCAGTGAGGTACAAGACAGAAGCAAGGCATATGTGGGTTGCAGGTGGGATAGTGGCTTGGCACTGGCACAGAGGGAGCCAAGCAAGTAAGAACTGGGGTGGAAAGTAGGCAGGAAAAATAGAATTTGGAGTCAAACAGGCAAACAATGACCCAGCATGGATCACCTTGGCAGGAGGTGCCTGTGCCTATGGTTGTGCAGAGTTAGAAATATTCTGTGCTTAATATCCCTTGGAATTAACAATGAATTGATGCTTTACTATATAAAAGTATTTGAATAGTTTCTGGAACTCAGCCCTCTCTCTTTTTGCATAAGACCTATCTCTGCCAAAATAAAGTGCCAAGGGGCTTTGTTTGTCCCTAATATATATATGATGGCACTACACTACTGTTTTTCATCTCAGTGAACAGATGGGGATAAATTCACACATGATTGGGTAAATGAAGTAGTATTTCCTTGAGGGCACTTTCCCTGCTCTTGCAGACTAGGTTAGTATTTTAATTATACATGAATCTCTTACCTTATGTTTCTTGTTTCTAGCTCTTATCACAAATAATTACATAATATTGTTTTTCTTAGTTATGGGATGTCCTGCTTGTCTTATTCTTGGTTGCATCCTGAGCCCAGACCAGCGTAAAGTTACACAGTAGTTGGTCAGCGTTGAATGAAAATAAGCATATAAAGTTAAAGAAGGTCCTTGAGAATATAGGTTTAATGAAGCAGACTTAAAAGAAGAAACAGTGATTTCCATTACTTTTCAGACCTAATGAAAATGTGACCACCTTAGTGGGGAAGACTTTGTCAGGCTCTGTAGGAAAATTAAGAGGCTGTCCTGTCACTGCCATAGTGCACTATGCAGATCTCTAGCCCGACATCTACCCAATGAATGGGATTACTGTTTGTATGTCCCTCTCCATTTGTCTGTGATGTCTTCAAGGGCAGAACTTTTGTCCTTCCTTGTACAATGCCTAGAACAGAACCTGGTATATAGTAGGGGCAATATCTGTTTTTGTTGTTTTCTACAGCCTAATCTTGGAAGTGAAATATTTGTTGGAATAAATATGACATTGAATCCTTAAACGATTTACTTTTTGATAGAACACTCCAACTTTAATTGCCCTGAAGATGAACACTTGAGGAAGACTGCACTATGTGCCAGAAATCCCAGAATTCTGGCTGTATTGCTTAAGAATAAATAACAATCAGAGAATAAACTGTCCCTTTTATACTAAATTTACTTATTTATTCATGTAGTTCTCAACAATTTGGGGGAGGGGAACACCCACTCTGTGCCTGGCATTGTACCAGCACTGGAGACACAGAAGTGGACACATACCTAGTAGGGAAATACAAACAAATCATAATGTGATATGACATAAGATGTATATACATATAGGTTTCTGTCCCCAGTTCCTGAAACAGAGCTCTTAAGGCCTTTGTAATTCCCTATGTGATTGATTGGATCATCTTTTGTTCTAATGAGACAACTTGGTGAGCTCTGGGTACCCTAAGGGTAGGGGTTGGTTGCCAGGGGAACCAACCATGTGCTTAGAGGGTTGGAACTTTCAGCCCCACTCTCAATTCTGGGGAGAAAAAAGGGGGCTGAAGGCTGAGTCAATAACCAGTAGCCAGTGATTTAATCAATTGTGTTTACAAAATGAGGCCTCCATTAAAACGCCAAATGGACTGGGTTCAGGGAAGTTCTGCATTAATGAACATAGGGAGGTACCCACAGGGTGGTGAGTCCTGAGAGAGGATGGATGCTTTGTGCCCCTTCTCACATACCTTGCTCTATCCATGTCTTCCATCTGGCTGTTCATCTGTGTCCTTTGTAATATCCTTTATAATAAATGGGTAAAATATTAGCAAAGGGTTTCCCTGAGTTCTGTGAGTTGTTTTGCAAATTAATGGAACCAGTGGAGGGGGTTGTGGGAACCTCAGTTTATAGTTGGTTGGTCAGAAGTATAGGTGACAGATTATTACTTGCAAGTGGTGTTAGAAATAGAGGCAGTCTTGTAAGATCAAGCCCTCAATCTATAGCATCCAACACCAATCCCGGGTAGACAGTGTCAGAATAGAGATGAATTAAAGGGCACCAGTTGGAGAACTGGTTTGCATTTGAGAGAAATATATCCACATCTGGGTTAGAAATGTTGTGTTGACTGTGTAAAAGAGTAGGAAAGACTTTTTTCCCCCCTTTGGAAATGTCATGAAATCACACATGATTACAAAATAAACCAAGGAGGTGGGAGAGTGACAAACACATGAGATAATAAGAAAAAGGAAGCATTGCTTGTCTCAGTGATTTCCGAAGCCCATTTCCTACTCTACAGAAAATACAAATTCTAGAAATTCTCCATTCAGTGAGGCTTTTCAATACTTACACAAGGGGATAAAAAAACAAGATAGTGACAAAATTTACACACAACCTATCTTCATTAAAACATACGAGTGTGTACACACACAGATCTAAACAAAAGCACACCAAAGTATAACAGGCTAAAGAGAATATGCAACAGAGCTGGGACTCAAATTCATAAGTAAAATGTCCTAATACTCTCATGTCAAAAGCGGTAAGTGGTATAAGGATTATTACTGTCAGCCAACAACAATCAAAGAGCAAATGAGATATGGAGCATAAAAGAAAAATCAGAGCAAGGGTATATACTAATCTGTCTAGTTATTGGCATAAGGCCTGGATTATATTAAGTGATAATGTTTGTATAAGAAATACAGGAAGGGAAGAAGTGGGTCATTTTATAATTAAAATGTAATGAGATATTCCTGGCTTTCAGTTAAAAGTGTGATGAACATAAAATATGCTTATGAAACAATCCAGCTTTCACATGCAAATGAGTAGGCTTCAGAGATGTTCATTTTCCTGTATTTTGCTGACACATAGGATGGTCCATTCACTATGTCCCATAATCTCATATAGAGCCCAATTCTGCTTGAAGAGAGAGAAAGAAGCCAGGAAGGTAAGGGGTCTTTCTTCTTTATGCCAAGCCTTTAGCCCACATTGGATGTTGTTTTGCTCACTATGGCAGACTTGTGATTCTGGTTTTGGCAATGGCGGGGGTCCTCCATCTGTACCTTTGCCACCTCACTTTGCCTCAATCTATTACTCTGCTGAGAGAGCATCTGGGTCATGTGGGACTCTCCATATGTTCAGACCTGGTTGCCTTGCCTAATTTTGGCCTTTCTGATTGTTGGATAACAAACACCGTAACACCCATGGCAAATGAGTGTATTCTCCAGTGAGAAATGGTCAAGGCCAAACAAGATCTGGCAGTGAATGAACTGCAAATGGATACCATTGGTCCATTTCTCTTCCCCCAACTTACGCCAGCTATAATCCCAACTGACACATGACCTTCAGATGATAGTGACTATACTTTAAGTAATTAAGATAACTGTTCTATCTTGATAAAGTTATCTTTTGAATAGGAAAACCAAAATGTAAACCAAATAACCCTGAAACACAGTGCATCATTTTGGCATGTTATCTTTTAGGCTGTGTTCCTTCATAAATTGTATTTTTTAAAACTCAACAGATAAAATTGTAGGTATTTATTGAGTACAACTTGATGCATTAAAGGGTATGTACACTGTGATATTAATAAATCTAGCTAATTAACATATGCATGATCTTACATAGTGCAAACACTTAATATTCACTCAGCATTTTTCAATAATATATTTTATTAATTATAGCTACAGTATTGTGTAATAGATCTCTTGAACTTATTCCTCTCATGAGATCAACTTTTGTAGATTCCACATATAAGTGAGATCATGCAGTATTTGTCTTTCTGTGCTTGGATTATTTCACTTAATGTCCTCCAGTTTTATCCATCTTGTCACAAATGACAGAATTTCCTTTTTAATGGCATATATATCACATCTTTTTAAATCCAGACACTGAGGCAGATTCCATATCTTGGCTATTGGGAATAATGCTGCAATAATATGGCAGTGCAGATATCTCTTTGATATACTTATTTCATTTCCTTTGTGTATAAACCCAGTAGTGGTATATAGACTGTTACTAGATCATATGGCAATTCTATTTTTAATTTTTTGAGGAACCTCCATATGGATTCCTATAATGGCTGTACTAATTTACATTTCCACCAGCAATATGCAAGGGTTACCTTTTCTCCATATTCTCACCAATGCTTATCTTTCATCTTTTGATAATAGCCATTCTAACAGGTATAAGATTATATCTCAATGTGGTTTTAATTTGCATGTCCCCGATGATTAGTGATATTGAGCATTTTTTTCATATATTTGTTGGGCATTTGTCTTTTAATTTTTTTGTCTATTTAGGCCTTTTCTTCATTTTTAAATTGGGTTGTCTTGCTATTGAGTTGTTTGATTTCCTTATATTTTACATATTAACCCTTATTAGATATATGGTTTACAAATACATTTTCCCGTTCTGTAGGTTGTCTCTTCACTTTGTTGCTTGTTTTCTTCACTGTGCAGAAGCATTTTAGTTTGATGTAATCCCATTTGTCTATTTTTTGCTTTTGTTGCCTGTGCTTTTGGGTTCATATCCAGAAAATCATTGCCCAGACATATGTCATGAAGCTTTTCTTCTATGTAAGACCTCATTGTTTTAGGTATTACAATTAAGCATTTAATCCATTTTGAGTTGATTTTTGTGTATGTTGTGAGATAAAGGTTTAATTTTACTGTTCTGCATATGGATAGCCAGTTTTCCTAACACAATTTTTTAATGGACTGACCTTTTCCCCTTGTTTGTGCTTGACACCTTTGTTGAAAATCAGTTGGCTATAAACATGTGGATTTGTTTCTGGGTTATATTCTATTCCATTGGTCTTTCTTTATATGCCAGTACCATGTTATTTTGGTTACTAATAGCTATGTAGTATATTTTGAAGTCAGGTAGTGTGATGTCTCCAGATTTGTTCTTTTTGCTCAGGATTGCTTTGGCTATTCTAGGTCTTTTTTGATTGATGAATTTTAGGATTGTTTTTTCTATCCTGTGAAAAATATCATTGACAGTTGGGTGTGGCTCATGGCTGTGATCCTAGCACTTTGGAAGGCTGAGATGGGAGAACTGCTTGAGGCTACGAGTTCAAGACTAGCCTGGTCAACAGAGTGAGATCCCATCACTATAAAAAAATATGTCATTGATATTTTGGTAGCAATTGAGTTGAATCTATAGATTGCTTCAGGTAGTAGTAAACATTTTAACAGTATTAATTCTTCCAATCCACGAACATAGGATATCTTTACATTCTTTTGCATCCTCTTCAATTTCCCTTATCAATATTTTATAGTTTTCATTGTAGATACTTTTCATTCTTTGGTTAAGTTTATTCCTATTTTTGTAGCTATTATAAATAGGATTATTATTTAATTTTTTTCAGATAGCTTGCAGTTAATATATAGAAATGCTACTGATTTTTGTATTTTGTTTTTTATCCCGCACATTTACTGAACCAGTTTATTCTAACAGTTTTTCAGTAGAGTCTTCAGGGTTTTCTATATATAAGATATCATATGCAACCAAGGACAATTTAATGTTTTTGCTTCCAATTTGAATGTCTTGTCTTTCTTTCTCTTGTCAAATTGCTGTGGCTAGGACTTTTAGTACTATGTTGAATAGAAGTGGTGAGAGTTATCCTTGTCTTACTCCTCATCTTACAGAAAAACCTTTCAACTTGTCTTCATTGAATACGAATTTAGCTGTGGGTTTACCACATATGGCCTTTATTGTATTGAGTTACATTTCTTTATACCTAATTTGTTGAGGGTTTTTTAAATCATAAAAGGATAGTGAATTTTGTAAACTCTTTTTTTGCATTTATTGAAATACTCACATAGGTTTTGTTCCTCATTCTTTTAAAGTGATGTACTACATTTATTGATTTGTGTATGTTGAACTATCCTTGCCCCCCTGGGATGAATCCCACATGATCATGGTAAGTGGTCTTTTAAAATGTCTGTTAAGTTTGATTTGTTAGGTTTTTTGAGGATCTTTGTATCTATGTTCATCAGGAATGTTGACCAGTATTGTTGTTGTTGTGTCCTTCTCTGGCTTTGGTATTAGGGTAATGCTGACCTTATAAAATGAATTTGGAAGTAGTCCCTCCCTTCCAATATTTTTGGGAGAGAGCTGGAAAAGGTTTTATATCAGTTTTACTTTAAATGTTTTGTAGAATTCAGCAGCAAAGCTGTCGGCTCCTGGGCTTTTCTTTGCTGGGAGACTGTATATTATTGATTCAATCTCCTAACTTGTTATTAGTTTGTTTGGAATTTCTATTTCTACATGATTTAATCTTGGGGGTGTGTATGTATCCAGAAACTTTTCTGTTTCTTCTAGGTTATCCAATTTGTTGGTGTATCATTGCTCATAATAGTCTAATATTATCCTTTGTATTTCTGCAGTATCAGTTGTAATGTTTCCTTTCTCATCTCTAATTTTGAATCTTCTCTTTTTTCTTAGACTAAATGTACAAAACTTTAGACTATCTTTTCAAAAAAGCAACTCTTCATTTTGTTCTTCTCTATTGTTTTTCTAGTCTCTATTTCTTCTTATTTTATTAATTTCTGGGTTCTCTATTCTGTTCCATTGGTTTATGTGTCTGTTTTCATGGCAACACCATGCTGTATTGGTTACTATAGCTCTGTAGTATAATTTTAAGTCAGGTAATATGGTTCCTCCAGTTTTGTTATTTTTGCTCAAGATAGCTTTGGCTATTCTGGGTCTTTTGTGATGTCATATAAATGTCAGATTTATTTCTTTTCTATTTTTTTGAAGAACATCATTGGTATTTTTATAGGAATTGCACTGAATCTGTGGATCACTTTGGGTAGTGTGGCCATTTTAACAATGTTCTTCTAATCCACAAATATGAAATATCTTTCCATTTGTGTCCTCAATTTTTTGCATCAGCGTTTTAGAGTTTCATTGTAGAGCTCTTTCACTTATTTGATTAAGTTTATTCCTAGATATTTTATTTGTAGCTATTGTAAATAGGATTATTTTCTCGATTTCTTTTTCAGATTGTTCATTGTTGGCATATAGAAATGCTACCATTTTTGGTTGGTTCATTTTGTATCTTGCAATTTTATTGAATTCATTTATCAGTTCTAATAGTTTTTTTTTTGGTGGAGTCTTTTTTTTTTTTTTTTTTTTTTTTGAGACGGAGTCTCGCTCTGTCGCCCAGGCTGCAGTGCAGTGGCCGGATCTCAGCTCACTGCAAGCTCCACCTCCTGGGTTTACGCCATTCTCTCGCCTCAGCCTCCCGAGTAGCTGGGACTACAGGCGCCCGCCATCTCGCCCAGCTAATTTTTTGTATTTTTTTAGTAGAGACGGGGTTTCACCGTGTTAGCCAGGATGGTCTTGATCTCCTGACCTCGTGATCCGCCCGTCTCGGCCTCCCAAAGTGCTGGGATTACAGGCTTGAGCCACCGCGCCTGGCCCGGTGGAGTCTTACGGTTTTTCCAAATATAAGATCATATAGTCTGCAAGGAAGGATAATTTGACTTCCTGTCCAATTTGGATGCTATTTCTTTCTTTTATCTGACTGATCTAGCTAGCACTTCCAGTCCTATATTGAATAACAGTGGTGAAAGTGGGATTCCTTATCATGGTCCAGATCTTAGAGGAAAGGTTTTCAGTTTTTGCCCATTTAGTACGGTATTAGCTGTTTGTTTCATATGGCTTTTATTGTGTTGAGGTATGTTCCTTCTATACTCAGTTTTATGAGGTTTTTATTATGAAAGGATGCTGAATTTTATCAAATACTTTTTTCAGCATTAATGGAAATGATCATTTTTTTCTTCATTCTGATGATATGATGTATCACATTGATTGATTTGAATATGTTGAACAATCCTTGCATCCTTGGGATAAATCCCACTTGGCCATGATAAATGATCTTTTTAATATGTTGTTGAATTATGTTTGCTAGTATTCTGTTGAAGATTTTTACACTCTTGTTCATTAGGGATATTGGCCTGTACTTTTCCTTTTTTTGATGTGTCTTTGTCTGGTTTTGGTATAAGGGCAATAGTGGCCTCATAGAGTAAGTTTAGAAGTATTCTTTGCTCCTCTATTTTGCAGAACAGTTTGAGTAGAATTTTTTTTTTTTTTTTTTGAGACGGAGTCTAGCTCTGTCACCCAGGCTGGAGTGCGGTGGCCGGATCTCGGCTCACGGCAAGCTCCGCCTCCCGGGTTTACGCCATTCTCCTGCCTCAGCCTCCTGAGTTGCTGGGACTAAGGCGCCCGCCACCTCGCCTGGCTAGTTTTTTTTTTGTATTTTTTTAGTAGAGACGGAGTTTCACCGTGTTAGCCAGGATGGTCTCGATCTCCTGACCTCGTGATCTGCCCGTCTCGGCCTCCCAAAGTGCTGGGATTACAGGCTTGAGCCACCGCGCCCGGCCGAGTAGAATTGTTATTAGTTCTTCTTTAAATGTTTGGTAAAATTCAATAGTGAAACCATCAGGTCCTGGGTTTTTCCTTTGCTGAAAAACTTTTTATTATGACTTTGATCTTATTACTTGTTATTGATCTATTCAAGTTTTGGATTTCTTCATGGTTCAGTCTTGGTAAGTTTCATATGTCTAGAGTTTATCCATTTTCTCTAGGTTTTGCAATTTATTGGCCTATAGCTGCTCATAGTAGTCTCTAAGCATCTTTCTAATTTCTGTGGTATCAATTGCAATGTCTTCTTTTTCATCTCTGGTTTTATTTGAGTCATCTGTTTTCGTCTGGTCTGGCTAAATGTTTATCAATTATCTTTTGAAAAAAACCATTTCATTTCATTGATCTTTTGTATTGTTTTATATATTTCATTTATTTCTGCTCCGATCTTTATTATTTCTTCTCATAATTTTGGGTTTGGTTTGCCCTTGTTTTTCTAGTTCTTTCAGATGTATCATTTGATTGTTTGATGTTTTTCTACCTTTTTGCTGCAGGGGTTTATTGCTATAAAATTCCCTCCTAGTACTGCTTTTGCTCGATTCCATACATTGTGGTATGTTGTGTTTCTATTTTCATTTGATTCATGATATTTCTTAACTTCCTTCTTATTCATTGATCCACTGGTCATTCAGGAGCATATTGTTTAATTTCCATGTGTTTGTATAGTTTCCAACATTTCTCTTATTATTGATTTCTAGTTTTATTCCATTGTGGTCGAGAATATACTTGATATGATTTCAATTTTTTTGAATTTAAGACTTTTTAATGTCCTAAGATATTACCTGTCCTTGAGAATAACCTATGTGCTAAGGAAGAGAATGTGTATTGTGTAGCCATTGGGTGAAATGTTTTGCAAATATCAAGTCCATTTGGTCTATAGTACATATTGAAATCAATGTTCCTTTATTGATTTTCTGTCTGGACTATCTGTCCAATGCTGAAAGTGGGGTGCTGAAATCTCCAGTTATTTTTGCATTGAGGTCTATCTCTCTGGTTCTAACAATGTTTTGCTTTGCATATTTGCATGCCCCAGTACTGGGTACATATGTATTTACAATTGTTATATTCTCTTACTGAATTAACCCCTTTATAATTATATAATGCTAAATGTAATGTTCAATATAATGTTAAATTTCTCATTCTGTTCACTTATTGTTTTCCTCATTTACTTGCATTGTTCTTCTGTATTTTCTTGAAGTTCACTGAACTTCCTTAAAAAACAGTTATTCTGAATTCCTTGTCAGCGAGTTCAAACATCTCTATTTCTTTAGAGTCAGTTAGCAGTATTTTATTTTGTCCCTTTGGTGATGTCATGTTATACTGATTGTTCTTGGGGCTGTGTATTGATATATACACATTTGTAGAAGTAGGTACTTATTCCAGTCTTTGCAAATTGGCTTTGTCTGGAAAAGCTCTTTGACAGCCCATTCAGAGAGTTTGGGCAGGCCATTGAGCTTGGTTCTGAATCCCAGGGTCACTACAGGGGTGGGGTGTGCCCAAAGCCTGGGGCTGCTTAGGCCTGTCCAGATCCTATAGACACTGAAGTAAAGCCAGTGGTAGTTCAATTCAGAGATCAAATCTGCCTCACAGGATTGAAGTCTGGGACTGCATGGTCCCACCCAGCACTGGGACTCAGTTTGTGGGTACTACTCTGGAGTCGGGCTGTGGGTGCCTGCCTGATGCTGGATTTTACTGTGGTGGGACCAGGGTTGGGGTCCAAGGCAAAGTCCTGTTCTCACACTCCTCTCTTTACCCCAAGTGGATGGTGTCTCTCTCAGTGTTGTGATGGTTGGGAGAGGGGTGGTACAGGTAATATAAAACTCTCCTTTCTACCATTTTCAACACAACTTTTATTATTGTTGTGCTTCAACCAGTTACTTTGATCTCTCACCTGGTTTCCTTAGCTCTTGTGAAGGCATTAATATTTTAGTGCATGAATAGTTGTTCAAGTTGATATTTCAGTTGGAGGGGGTATGATTACTGGAGAGTACTATTCCATCATCTCGCTCCATCCCTCTTCTTCACAAATATTTTTAAAAACATGTGGTATGCAATAAATAACTGATATAAATACAAAAAGTTTAGAGGAAGTTTTTAGATTTCAGAATATAAACAGTCTGTGGAAAAAACTAGTCATTGAAAGATACATTATAATTTTATATTGTAAGGAAATTTCACTGCATGTTATATGTAGTTGCAATTTAAAAGGGCATTTAGAATTCCCGGAATACATATTTTGAGGTCATACATATGCTAGTTGTAGCTCTAGTACTGGGCAATATCGACGTTTTTGCTGTTTCCTGAATGCGGGCTTTGGAGTTGAAATCTCAGCTCTTTCATTTATTGATGTGTGACTTTGGGTAAGTAATGGAAACTTTTTGAGGTTCAGTTTTTGTTTTTCTAATGATTTGAATATGAACATAGCGACTATATTACATAGTTGTTGAGATAATTAAAAAGTGAATGTAAAAGCAATATATACATATCCTGTTTTCTGTTTATACTTGCTCATCTACCCAGGCAAGAATGTGTGTTGAAACAAGAGAAAGAAATCATTGTGCCTAGTCCTGGAGTAAGGAAATACAGTGTAACTCTAGCTCGGCTCTGCCCTAACCAGGCATTTAATTTTGGACTAGTTGCTTGACCTGTTTGGGTGTCAGTTTCTCATCTGTAAAATGAAGAAGTTTTACTACAGGATCCCTAAGGCGCTTTTTTTACTTCCAACATCTTTGCCATTATGATAGGAGCTAAAAAGAGAGGCCTTGTTAAGGGAAACTGAATTCACATAACTGGGCTTCAATCTCAGTTCAGTCAGTTAAGCTCTCCAAGGCAAGCATGATTTCTTGAACTGCTTCTTCCTTCAGCCATAATTTCCTTCTACAATCCCATGGGCCTTTACCCTCACACCAAGTTACCTTCCCTGAAAGCAAAGTAGACACAGCCCACCCCAGAGTCATCACATTTCCTGATATCTCTGTCACTTTGGGTTCTTAAACGACAGCAGAGGCTGGTGATCAAATTTTGCCCACACCCTGGATATTCTAACATTCTGAGGAAGAGGAGAGAGTTCTTTACATACTCCCCAATATTAATCTCTAAGTAGTTTCAGGGCTCTCAGTCTTACGGATTTTTAGAGACTTCTAATATTCTCCCTGAGAGGCTTCAATAGTAATAAGCATCTCCAAGAAGGCAGAAATTGTTTTTGTTTTAAATTTTGTCTAAAAGTCATCCAGGAGATTTTCAACCTATAGACCCTGCTGCTAGTCCTAACTGCCAATGTCTCCATGCTCTGCTTTAATCTTTCCTGATGAGTGCTGTCACATTGATAACCCCAGATCTGCAGAGAGCTTCCTGTCCCCTTACTTGCTGAGCTTAGGCTAGTTCAAGAGCTCTTGACTTCTGCTTTATTACACATTGATGCAATTCAGCTCTAGACACTTCCTATGCGTTTCAAAGCTCAAGGCTTAAATGGAACTGAGGCTGTTTGGATGATTCTGAAAATAGTTCAGTAAATGGGATAATAAGTGTTCTTGTAAACTGAAGCATCTCTACTGGTCTTACTCTAGAGGCCACATCCACCCATTCAGAAGGTGTCTTTAGTTGACATTTGATATAAAATACAGCACCAAGGTTGTATCATATATTTCCAAAGCACGGTGTTCTCCTGTATCTTTTTTTTTCTGAACAGTGAATACAAGAAAAATGGGAATTTAAAATGAGTTAGCTAAAATACGGCTTTCAGTAAAAAGTAAAATGCATTGAAAATCACATATTTTTAGGCAAACAATATTCCTTCCAAGAAACAAATTGTCAAGTTGCTTAACATAATCATCTAGTCGTCAATTATTAGGAGGGGTATATTGAAGATGGAAAGCATATCTCTTGGTGGAATGATGTCAGGGGAAAAACAATCTCTAAAGGAGATTTGGAGCAGTCATCTGCATATGGAGAGAAAGTGGATTTCAGTTTTTAAAAAATCCACAATAATTAATGGGCATATCTAGAAATCTTTTCTAGAAAAATGTAAATTATAAACACTGAATATATTAGCAACAAAGAAAATGTAGTCATGGAGAAAATTTTTTTTTTTTTTTTCAAAAAAGGAAGTCATGTGATAATGTACAAAAGGGAAAAAGATGTGAATTATAAAATGTTATAAAGAGTTTCAACAGATGAGGTTGTTCAGAGCCTGGAAAAGGCAGATTATGAGGAAGTACAAGACCCTACAATGTCTCCTTTGCTTCGGCAGCTGCACCCCTCGTCAGCCAGCCAACAGGCTTGCATTATTGAGAGCCCACTTTGTGATCTGCACTGTGCTCTGGGTTTTTACATTTGCTGGAAGAGCTTACAGCCCAGAAACCCCCAAATGAAGATTCACAATTTCCTCCAAATTGTGCCTTTCTATCAAGTTGTGTTTGTCTCTTCCTTTCCTAGGAAATTCTAGATGAGTCTTGTAATGCATGCGTGCACACTTGCATACAAAATGTGAGCTATTTCAATCCTCGGGCTGGAAGTCAAATGTTCTGCTGCTTCAATACTAAATACTCCCCTGTCACTTCGTTGTGAGGCCAAGAAAAAAGGTTTAATAGCCATTTTTTTCATGCCTTGTGCTGCTGGGGCTGAGATAAAATGAGGGTAAATCAGATTCTCTGCTGAGTAAATCCTCTTATCCAAACAGGCTCTCTTCCTTTGACTCTGAGTGTATGAGTTTATTCAGAAGGCCCGAGGCAGTAGTTAGCTAGGGTTTCCAGGTGGTCAGAACATACCCTGCAGATTTCTTTCAAGCATAGGTTGTCACTTTGGGCTAAACGGGGACACAGTCAATCCCCCATGCTCTAACCTTTCCTGAAGATCTGGGACAGCAGTGGCCTTGGCCTTTTGCAGTTAATCCCATGTGGCCGTGTCTCAATATGATGCTGATCTTTTCTGACAGCAAAGCACAAAAGGAGAAATAGGAAATGACAGGTTGAAAATACAGCAGAGTCTTTCCCCTCAAGCATTTCTTGTGCACCCCTGCAGTGGTGAATGGGGGTCATTACTGCCCATCTGCAGACACGCAGCACTGTAGGGTACTAGGTTCTTCCATGGTTAATGTGCTTGAGGGTGCACAGAAAACCAAGGACAGACAAGTCCACATTGAGCTACATTTTTGAGATTTGATATTAGTGTCTCACAGATCATCTGAGAGGAGTTACGACTTCATTATACTCCATAGAGAACAGGAAATGGTTTTAAGAAGGAATAAACAACTGTGCAGCTCTGTGAAACACTTAATCCAGCACAGAGGTGCAAAATCAAACTCCAGAAAGAAACTTGGGAATTTGGAAGGCTCCAAATGTTAGCTTCTGATCAGAATGTTCCTTTTGCAGTTTTCATGGAATCCGGGAACTGGTAGGTTCTTAGAGATCATTTAGCCTAACCCTTTCTTTTAGGTATAGATGAGGAAACTGAACCCACAGAGGGAACTATGACTTATCAGAGGTCACATAGTTACTGGGGGCAGAGCTGTGAAATGAGACCTGCCTCTCTAGTCTTATCAAACCTGGGAAAAGATGACTACATTGTGAGGAGAGTGGAGGATGCATACTCAGAAGCAGGGGTGTGTGCTGAGGTGTGCACTTGGGAGCTGCAAGAGGTCATATCTCACCAAGATGGGACAGGAGAAGTGAATGCAGCTCCTTGTTCCCAGGAAACTGTTCCCACGAAACTTCCCTATCTTGCTGATGTTCATGTATTTTTAGGTCTTGAGGGAAAATCAAGCACCATTAGCAGGGTAGGAAGGCCATGCTGCTTTTTGCCATTGACCTGTGAGCTGCAATCAGCCCTGGTTCCTAGCAATGCCACTCATTTGCGAGGAAAATAAGTGGAACCAAATGAGTGGCTGTCTAATCATGTACAGAACTAGGTGGAACCTTCAGCAAATCATCTAACCAACTTGAGTCTCAACAGTCTCAACTCAAAATGAAAGAAATTGGACCACACACTTTCTCTATGTTTTTTGGCAGTTCTGAGGATAAATTAGGTCATCCCTGCACAATATAAGTATATTAAAAGATGTTATTCTTGTGCACATCACTGATGGAATATATTTTGGGGTTTGTCAGTATTATCAGTCGTATTTGTCACCCAGAGAAGCAAAGGAATGAAAAACCGAATCAGGGTTTCCGAATTGAGAACTAGAGTAGAAGTGTAGGTGCTTAATGCTGTGTCCACAGACCATGTCACCTTGACTTCCATGGGAGCAGTTGTTCTACATTTCAGTTAGTGTCATTTGGGGAAAATGAATTAATGGAAGAGATAATATCAAAAGCTGTAGCCTGGAGAAGAGCTTCTGCTGAAAATCTTAACATGAAAGAAGATCTATCACTTGATAGGTGAAGAGAAAATTCTTTGGTGATGTGCGTTTTTATTAGAATTGCCATTTTCAAGGCTTATTAAAGGTTGGTCATTTTGTAATTATTGCCAAAATAAGTGGACTATAAAATTTGTTTTAGAGGTATGTCTTTGGTTTAAAAATATGCATTCATGTAGAATTTGGAAAGAAATATATAAAAGTATAAATGAAGAAAAACTAACATTACCATTCAGAAATAATAGTTGAAAATGTTTAGTTTCTATTCCTTTTATAATTATAAATTTGGGATTATACTTGCATTATTTACAACGTATCTTTTTAGGATCTATTAAATATTCAGACCCACAGACTACATTTGGTGCTGGTCCACTTGGAAGAAACCACAACTTGCCGGCAGGGTAGCATTACCTATTTATCTTTAGTACATGTCCTTGCAGTGGTCCAGCACAGCAGTACAGCTCAGGTGCATGGAGGCTACATACATTTCAGAGGATGCAGGAGTTACCCTGGCTGAAAAGCCACATGCCCTATAGGAGTCAATATATGATGTAACAACTCCATAGTCATAGTTTCCAGGGTCCCACAATAGATACGCCAAGTTACCAGAGTCACTGTTACTGGAAGTCAGAGCAGAAGCAGTCTCTCAGGTTATAACAATTATCTGAGAATAGATGCAATTCACCAAGAAGGGCTCAATTTTACCTACTGATATAATTGATACATATTATCTTTTTCTAGGGAAACAGAGGCAGAAAATTATGAGGTCAGATTATCTTATGGAAGAGAAAAAGATCTTACCCACAATACTGTATATAATTTTTTGGTCTTAAAAATCCTAATACTAAATTACAAACATGTTCCATCACTACTTAAGGTGTTACAAAAACATGGCTGGCACATAATGTATTAAACCAATCTTCTGGGATTGCGTATTTAGCTAGTTCCAAGTTTCTCATTATTAAAACTATTACTGACATGAACATCCCTATATACAAATCTTTGTATTTTTATAAATCTAGAAAATGTAATTAATGACTGGGTCTGAAGTTTATTATGCTCTTAATACATCTTTAACAACCTACTCTTCAGAAAGAAAATATTAGTTTATGCTTTGACTAGTATTACAGGAAAGTCTCTACATTCATCAACATAGACTAAGTTCCTTGAAAACATTTGCCAATTTTATATGAGAAAAATGCTGTATTCTTTAAAAAATGATCCTACTGATGAGTTTGGAAATATTTATCTGCACATAGTCTATTGATTGCTGGTTGTTAGTTGTCTCTTCTTGTCCTCTCTCATTTTGATTTTGGGAAGCTCATCTTTTTTAGTATTAAGGGTATTTACATTTGAGTCTCCTATGTGGCAAACCTTTTTGCAGTCTTTACTTCTGATAGAAATTTTTATTTTTTTATTATTATTTTATTATTATTATACTTTAAGTTCTAGGGTACATGTGCATAACGTGCAGGTTTGTTACATATGTATACTTGTGCCATGCTGGTGTGCTGCACCCATATTTTTATTCTGATGTAGGCAAATCTACCAGTTTGTTTCTACATGCTTGCATCAATACTGCTAAGTGAGATTATTTTTACTATTTGGGGTGCTTTTGTGGGTATTTATGTGGACTCCCTTTCCAAGTTCTTGACATCCATTATTTTTCTTGTTTGTAATATGCATGGAAAAGTTTTTCATTTATGAAGAGGCCTTGAAACATTTTATATAGTTTGAGATTTTTTTAATTCCTCAAATGTTTGAGGAAAACTATTCCACAGCTATGTGTCCTGAGTACTATTTTTTGAGATAAATTTTAGCATGTTTAAAATTTTATTCTGTTGGCATTCACATATTCAGCTTTGCTACATGTTTTTAAAAAAATTTTAATATAAGGCATCGCTATTATTGAGATATAAGCATTTATTGGCACAGAATTGTACATACAACTTAAACAAATCTTAAGTTTATATTTTTATTTATTTTTGCTTTTAAGTATATGTTTTTTTAACTGTATTTGTATTTGTATGTCTGCCTTTCTATGAATAGCCAGGCAAATGTACATTTAATTTATTAATTCTATTTTCTGATTCTAACTTGCTGCTCACAATTTTTATTAATCCATTTCCTTTGTTTTTCCTACATTTTTAAAAATATAAAACAATCTCTATAATTATAAAAAGTAAAGGAGAACCTAGGGAATGATAAATGAAATTTCCTGGGACTGGGAAGAAGAGAGGAAATATGTTAGTAAGTCAATGGATCACTCAAGGCTGCCTGTCTGAATACACAGGAAGAAACCAGGACCCAATTCTAGACTGAGTCCGTGGCCTCCAGGTAGAGCCACCATGAAACCATACCAGACAGAACCCAGTCTGGCATCCTAGTTTTACATGGGGTGTGGAGTGTGTCACATTGTGAGGTACATGGAAAAATGTCTTCTGTGCTTTCTCTTATTCTGTAGGCTAGTAAGAGGCGTACAGACATCAGCCTT
This sequence comes from Rhinopithecus roxellana, assembly GCF_007565055.1. Lineage (NCBI taxonomy): Eukaryota > Metazoa > Chordata > Mammalia > Primates > Cercopithecidae > Rhinopithecus > Rhinopithecus roxellana. Next base: position 108,201,630 of record NC_044564.1, read on the forward strand.
CCTCTGGGGAATGGGCATATCTCCGTTCACTGTAGAACTGCAGAGAAGAGGTCTTAATGAGGGTTCTCAGTGGAATTTCATTCCTTTCGGAAGTAGGAAGTTGGTTTGTGATTCCAAAGAGGGCAAAGAGCAGTTCCAGCCAGGATTTTGGTTTCCCATTTCCTGACCACTTCATAAATGCCAGGCACTGTGCTAAGTCATTTCTAAGCCCTACAACAACGCACGAGGTAAGCATTCAGTTGTCCTTATTTTATATGGGAAAGAACAGCGAGGTAACTTGCCCAAAGCCAGGATGTGAATCCAGGTATGCTGGGCAGCAACGCTTGTGTTTCTTAGCCCCTCTGATATATCATGTTGTGGCTCATCAGTGCTGATCTTAGTCCTTACAGCAGTCTTATCATTTAAGGGAGAGCTTTGTAGAGCCTGGGATCAATGAGCCAAAAGAATTTACTATGCCCATGTTATCTATCTTCAAAATTCTATTCCATTTCTCATCCGAAAGGAAGCAAAACATTGACACAGAAAAACAATATTTGAACTGAGTATCTGAGCAATTGCTGTATTCCTCAGCATGCCAGTCAGTATTTTTATTACTGCCGAGTAGAGGGCAGGTAGGGGAGGAGGGAGAGTTGGGGGAGTCAGCTGTCAGAAGAGAAGGAGCGGAATGGGAACTAAGATCACATCCTGACTAATCTGACCTTATGGCATATTTAGGCAGAAATAATTTAAAACTCCCCCAAATATCATTTTTAAAATAAAAATTAAAATGTCTAAGTGTTAAATCACTTGACCAGGTGACACAGATCTGCAAACTTTATGCTGTTAAGCAATCTCCCTAGAGGACTGTGTGGCCAACTTTTTGCTTCATGGAAGAGAAAATGAAATAAATGAAGGTAAAGTTGCAACTTCATTTAATGTGATATAATGTGAACAGAGCCAGAGCCATCAAGGATGAATCATAGCAAACTTCAACTTAAGCAATTTATCTCATCTCCGGCCTCTCTGGAAGTTCAATGAGAACAGCAGGAGATACCGGCCTGAGGGATTCTATTCTACTCTAATTCCAGTCGTTATATCACTGCCAGCACTTACATTCAGAATCTTTTTTGAATACATGCAACTCATAGCATATTTTTTCCAAGAGGACAATAGCTGTTCTTAACACATTACAGTCATACCTGCTGATTTATAACATTCTCACATGCTTTTAAAAAAAACTGTCGTTTTAAAATTCAGATACTGAAAAACCAAAGCCACTTATATAAGACAAGACCCATTTTAATGAGTTTTTCTGCAGAGCTCCATTCACTCTGTTTTGGCTGAAATAGGATGCCACTGATAAAGCTGCTGGTGAATGCTGAGGAAGAGAAGAAAGAGGAGAAAAAGCAGACAGGAAATATTCTTGGGTATCTGACAATAAAGAGGAAAGTCTATTTCTGTACTTACAATAGCAGTTGGGGTGGCAGCCAGCACACAATAGAGCACCAGAGGGGTGATGAAGCTTTCTTCTTCTGTCCCTGGGTAAGGCTTCATTAAGTCTCCATCCTGACAGAAGAATCCTTGGATATGCACCTGAAAAGTGTCAGTGCATTCGAAGTAGTAGGCAAGCAGCACTGTCCCAGCCATGATGACAAGCTGAAAATACAGCATGGCCACACAGAGACATTAGCAGGGCTTCGGAGCAGCCCTTGCCCCTCAGAGCACACTCCCTCCATCACCCCAGCAGCGGCTCTCCTGATATTGGCGAGTGTGTGCGTGCCTGGCGCGGCGTGCTCTGGGAGTGTGTGCTTGCTTGTCTGCCTTGTAACATCTGTTCTATAAACCTTGCAGCAAATAATGAGCAGCTCCCATCTGAAAGGCAGATCCCAGCCAGGCTTGTAGAGAGCTTCAGCCTCTGCTGCCACCCTCTCAGAGTCTCAGAGTATGCATGGGAACCAAGGCACTATAGCCATTTAGGACAGAGGTGAAAAGTCAAAAGGCAGTGGCAAGAGAGTTGTCAAGACATAGATGTGAGAACTGTTCATGAGCAATTTCATACAATATTACAGGTAGACTCACCTTATGAAATATGAAAGGTAAGTAAATCATGAGTAAATGAAGGAATGGACAAATGAAGAAATTAGCAGGAAAGCTAAATCCTAGATGGGTTAAGGGAAATTTTGATACCCTAAGTTATTGGCAGGTATCGTACATCAGTCATAACTTTTATATTTTTCCAAAATGGTTTCTACCAGTAAGTCAAGGACTTTGCTGATGATCGTATCTTATTATAGAAATATACCCTTTGTAGGATTTAGACATTGAAAAAAAAGACACAGTTATCCTTTTTTGACTCAGATGTCCTAGATACTCACCGAAGTTTATCGTTTTTAGCAGGTATGTGGAATTGAGGGGATGTGGAAAGGTAACATTTTTTCCCATTCATATTTGGAAATCACCAATGCCAAGATGGTGATAAAGTCAGATAGAAAATACATCTGAGGTCACGAAATTATAGAAACTTAAGCTGGGGGAGATCTTAGAGTTCTTCCTATCTGACACCTTCATTTCATAGATGAGGAAAGTGGAACTGACCACTGCCTGATTATCCAAAAATTAAACTAAACATGTGCTTAGATTGAGCATTAACAAAACAGGGAAACTAAAATGAAGAAAAAATATTTTTAAATGTTGATTTGTTTAAAGGTATCAAAGTTATGCAAAAAACATTAGAACTTGGTAGGACATCTTTAGATACCTATGGCTTAAAGTTGTTTGTATTCTGAAGCACATATAAGACAGTGAAGGGCAATCATAATCTTTTCAGGGCTTAAGAAGCCTGAAGTTCTTATTTCAGCCCTGGAATGACTAATCCAAGGCCACACAGCTGGTTAGTGTTAAAACCAGGACTAGAAACTCACATTTCCTGATCTGTAGGAAAAAAGCAAAAGCTGAGTTGTATCGGGATCTAAAACTGCGTCTTATACGAAAAGGTGGAGAGTGATGGGGGAGGCAAAGTAGCTAAACTCCAGCACAGAGAGGCAATTTTTGGCATTCTCATCCATTTTCCTATCCATTGCTTTAGCCACAACATTGAAGCACAGCCTTTACCCTCTGCCCCACTGTAAACCATTCTCTGGAACCAGCACAGCCTCTACTTCTGGGATAGTAATTCTGCAACTCTTCCCTACAGTAGCAGATAGCATCATTTATCTTTAAGGGTCATTTGAATTAAGAATCTTCCCTGTCCTTCTAATTTCTCCTCTTTTGATGCCTTTCCTCTTTGGTATCTCTGTTTTAAGAATCTTCCCTGTCCTTCTAATTTCTCCTCTTTTGATGCCTTTCCTCTTTGGTATCTCTGTTATAATGTGTCTCAAGTACAAACTTCTGTTTTGTTTTGTTTTGTTTTTGAGACAGAGTCTCGCTCTGTTGCACAGGCTGAAGTACAGTGGCACGATCTCGGCTCATTGCAACCTCCGCCTCCTGGGTTCAAGTGATTCTCCTGCCTTGGCCTCCTGAGTAGCCGGGATTACAGGTGTACACCACCTCGCTTGGCTAATTTTTGTATTTTTAGTAGAGATGGGGTTTCAACATGTTGTTCAGGCTGGTTTTGAACTCCTGACCTCAGGTGATCTACCCACCTCGGCCTTATACAGGCATGAACCACTGTGCCCAGCTTCAAGTACAAATTTCTAACCATCTGATCTAAAGGTGTTTACCTTTTGACTACATCCATTGCCACCTTTCCTTTTATTCCAGTTAGGTCACAAACCATCTCTCCATTCACTAGCCCTTCTACATGACTTGTTTCCGGCTATTTATGGATTACATTCTTCTAGTATCTAGCATTTTCTGCTCCCAGAGATGTGGATCTCCAATCATAACTTTGGACTGTCCAGTAATCTCTGGACACTTCCATGTGTTTTCCCATGCGTGGAGTTGTTTATTGGGGCCACATGTAAATCACCAACCTTTATGCCAGCCTTCTCTGCTGTTTGAAGTAATTGGTTTATTTTCCTTATAGCAACAGAGAAGATTTCCTATAAGACTGAGAAAGATACTCCAAAGCTACCCCTGCTAATAGGTGCTCTTGATTGCAGCTAGTTTTTAAAATCAAAGCTATAAAGTTTGTTTATTTTATGCTTGACTGGTTAAGTGAGTTGACCTGATGGAAAGGAACCTAGCCAGTTGACTTGATGTTTTGAAGATGAAATAACACCATACTTCTAACAGTTTTAAGGCTCTGCCTCTGGAGTTCTGTCTGTGCCCCTGTACAGGGCTGATCTGGGATTTTTGTGTGTCTCATCCATGTGGCTGGAAACAGTTTTCTCTCTCTTGGCTTCATCAGCTCTTGGGAGATATCTACTTGGGAATAGGCAAGATCTATGGGGGTTTCTGGACAAAAAAATAAAAACCAAAATGACATCCACCTTCCTCTTTTGTGGGAAGAGGATTGTATTTTATGGGTAGTTTTGTGCTACCACTTCCTTTTTCTAAAAAAGGTGAAAATGATGTAAAGGAAAGCAAAAACTTATATATAGGAAAAGAACTCAAGACAAACACAGGGAATGGAAACTCTGAAAATGGAACTATCTTAACACCAAATACACTGAAATCAATGAAGATCCAACAACAAAGCATAACGTGCCTAAATTTGAGATCTATCGAACAAATCTTGAAGAGTTGCCTAGTTGATTTAATCCTGGAAGCAGCATTCAGAGAGAACTGAATAAATTAAAAGTTGATAAAAATTTGCGGGACATAAAGTAAAGAACCTTGGAGACCCAAAGGGCAGTAGTGGTAGGTGGGAGCTTCAGCAGCGTATGTGACAGAACTGACCCCCCAGCATGACTTGGCTTGCCTTGGCTCTTCCCTCGAGCAGCCAGAAACTCTTCCCTGTCATTTTTCTTTTTCTTTTTTTTTTTTTTTTTTGACACAGGGTCTCATTCTGTCTTCCACTGCTGGAGTGCAGTGACAGGATCTCGGCTCACTGCCACCTCCGCCTCCCCAGTAGCTGGGATTACAGGTTCATGCCATCACGCCCGGCTAATTTTTTGTATTTTTAGTAGAGACAAGGGTTCATCATGTTGACCAGGCTGGTCTGAAACTCTTGACCTCAAGTGATCCACCCATCTCAGCCTCCCAAAGTGCTGGGATTATAGGCGTGAGCCATCGGTGCCTGGCCTTCCCTGTGATTTTCAAGCAATCGTCAAACTCCCTGGAAAGTCCCCCAATAATGCTATTTAGAGATGCACAGATGCAAAAATAGAACAACTCAGATTTTGATTTCTAGTTGATTTTCTGTTGAACATTCTCCTGAGACCATATTTTTAAAGGAAACTGATGCACATATTGCAGGAACAGAAACAATATGCATTGATTGTCTCCATGAGTGGAGAGATCCATCTCACTGCACTGATGATGACACACAATTAGCCATCCACATACTCCCTTCTTCCTCCCTGTCCTGAGACATGATTTATCACTGTCTATGTTTGTGTCACTGGTGCCAGCTGGCATACTTGCCATCTCTGTTGCCTTCCTCAGCTCCATTTAGGAATGCATGGAGGGAGGCCATAATGTTAGTGTCACATGAGCAGATGGTGAGGCCATGCTGGGTGCAAGTACTGGTGGAAGGGATGAAGATGTCAGTGTGAAAGAAGCAATTATGACTGTGGGAGTATAACAAGGTGTAAGGAGCTCACGTACCAGAGACTTTCCTCAGCTGTTGCTTTCCACGAATGACAATCCAATACAATAGCAAAAAATGCATTAAGTGCTGATCATTCTATGAGGCTTCAGAAGGCAGAAGCCAGCAATATCTGAAATTCAGCTTCCTGTGGTTGAAAGTACGTATACGTGTGTCTACCGAGGCCCTTTGCTGGTTAAAGAAAAGTAAAAATGTCAAGAAGAGCAATAATTGTGAAGGTCACAAAACTGAGAGAAGAGAATGAGAACCTTTATCCAACAGGCTGTTAAGTCTGGAGGAACTGTGGACCAATAATTTATATATCCTGATACAAGCTGGGGAAACAGGGAATCAGATAATGATGGTGTGACTCATGTAAGCCTGTGTGTCCAAGGCAGTAGGACAGAGGCAAGAGTTTGGAACGAGAGTATTCATGAAGCATCTTGTCTCAAGTGTAAAGGGCATATTTCAAACTGGGGAATCCTAGTGGTAGGTGACCAACCATCCAGTTTGTTGAGGGCTGATGGACTTCCTGGGGCACAGGACGTTCAGGGCTAAAACTAGAATGGCCCTGAGCAATCTGGGGTGACTAAACACAATGAACCAGGCACAGACAAACCAGAGACAATGAATATTTTCCTCCCCAAAGAAGTTTCTCATTCTGGTTAGGCCATGAGCTATCAAAGCTAGCCAATCAGCAACTCCTCTTGTGAGCTGCCTCCAAACTCAGTCTCACTCTAAGTGCTGTGAAGATGAGGAATTCTCAGACATGCTCTCCAACCCCAAGGAATTTGTAATCTACCTGGGATGTGCCCACCAACACAGGGAACAACAAGTCTTCTGTAGGAGGTTGTCTGCTGATCCCAAGTGGGAGTCATGCATGGCTGCAGGTGCCTGGTAAACTGGTTGGGAGAGGAGTTGATGGAAGGAGAACAATGGAAGGGGGGATATTGCATAAGGGAGAAGAGGATGCATGTAGAGGGAGAGGGATGTGTGGTATCTGCTCAGGGTATTGGTTTTGGTCCAGCCCCATGAATATAGATGTTCAATTCCATAGAGTGCAGGGATAAAGGAAACATTGGGCAGAAGGAGTATGACATCAGAGCTTAGGTGGAAAGAACTGGCATGGTTGTGACATGAAAGCAATGTCTTAGCCAGGACACCAGGGAATAGCACACTTTAAGGATTTGGATGTTTTTTGGTATTGGAAAAAAGCATCCCAGTCACAAATGTCAATGGTTGCAATAAGGCTGGGGTGGGAAACCCTCAAGTAGCATTGACGGAACTGGAAACCAATGTAGTAGGCTAGAGGGGAAGCACATAAATTGATAGTGAGCCCCTGTAAGACCTCACTGGGGAGCCTTAGAAATAAGTATGACCCCCTGAGAGGGGCTGGAGGTCCTCCATATACAACAGAGGCAAGAGCTAAGGAGGTGGAGGAAGGAGAGAGAAGGAAGAGAGGGAGGAATAAAAGGAGAAGGAGGCAGGGATGGTAATGCTATACTGTGCATGTCCCAGGAACTGTTTTAAACACCTTACGTAAATTAACTCTTCATCTGCCCAACCATCGTGGTGGCAAGTATATTATTATTTCCATTTTACAGATGAGGAAACAGGCACAGACAGATTGCATGAGGTCACTTGGCTCACAGGGGTAAACCTTGGATGATTACTATAAATATATCTCTCCACTCAAATTTGTGTAGCCTAGCGGAAAGTCAGGTCACAAACATAAGTCAGCAGAATATTAAGAACTAAACTATGTTACATACTTGGATACTTTATTTAAATGTTTCCAAGTGTCAGTTTTCTCATCTGTATGAAGGTTAATAACCATCTCACAAAAATGCAATGAGGTGTGTTTATATATTCCTATTTTGTTCCAAAAATCAACTTTCATCAAATAAAGTAAGCTAGCATCAGCAAGAAGTTGGAATGGAAGCAGGAAGGAAATAAATATGGTGATATAAAATAGAGGCAGGAATTACATGCTTCATTGTAAATTGTCTAACAGTCAATGCAATAAGGAAATGGTGGTCAATATTTGTAAGATCAAAACCAAACCAATGGTTAAAGGATAAGCAGAATACTTCTGATATAGTGACCAGACAGGAGTTCTTCCTTTGGGTTCTCATGAACAAGGTAACAGGATAAACAGTGATTCAGTGGTGAGTATGATGGTGCTGTTCTTTTTTAAAATTTTCTTTTTTTAAAATTATACTTTAAGTTCTGGGATACATGTGCAGAATGTCCAGGTTTAGTTACATAGGTACACACGTGCCATGGTGGTTTGCTGCACCCATCAACCCGTCATGTATATTAGGTATTTCTCCTAATGCGATCCCACCCCAATAGGCCCTGGTGTGTGAAGTTCCCCTCCCTGTGTCCAGGTGTTCTCATTGTTCAACTCCCACTTATGAGTGAGAATATGCATTATTTGGTTTTCTGTTCTTCTGTTAGTTTGCTGACAATGATGGTTTCCTGCACCATCCATGTCCTTGCAAAGGACATGAACTCATCCTTTTTTATGGCTGCATAGTATTTCATGGTGTACATGTGCCACATTTTCTTTATCCAGTCTATCATTGAGGGGCATTTGGGTTGGTTCCAAGTCTTTGCTATTGTGAACAGTGCTGCAGTAAACATACATGTGCATGTGTCTTTATAGTAGAATGATTTATAATCTTTTGGGCATATACCCAGTAATGGGATTGCTGGGTCAAATGGTATTTCTGGTTCTAGATCCTTGAGGAATCGCCACACTGTCTTCCACAATGGTTGGACTAATTTACATTCCCACCAACAGTGTAAAAGCATTCGTATTTCTCCACATCCTCTCTAGTATCTATTGTTTCCTGATGGTGCTGTTCTTAATATGAGACCTCATATCAACTTAATATTGGTTTCATATAAGCAAAACTCACAAAAACAGGATTCTGAAATAGAATGGAGGAGGTAGGCATTATGATTTAGTTGCAGTTGAACTTGAGAGAGACAGCATGATGAAAGGTTAAGAGTACAGGGCAGACTGCCTAGGTTGGAAACCAGCTGTGCTGCCTACTAGGTGTGTAATCTAAATTTTTGTGCCTCCATTTGAAAAATTGGCTTAATAATACCATAGTACCTAATGCTTCAGATTATCATGAAGATTAAATGACGATTGTGTAACAAGTTCTTAGAGCAGTATCTGACTCATAACAAAAATCATTTCCTAGAAGAGTACACAGACTGTGTATCTTTCAAGACTCCTTCCTTGGTAAAGTTTTTCTCAGTTTAGTTTTTAAAAACTAACGGGAAGCAGTGAATTAGAGACTCTTTTTCTAGCGAGTCTCCAGTTAGTTAAATACAGACCTATATCTTTGTATTTTCCTTTAAGTTCAGGTCTACATGTGCAGGATGTACAGGTCTGTTTCACAGGTAAATGTGTGTCATGGGAGTTTGTTGTACAGATTATTTCATCACGCAGGTATAAACTCTAGTATCCACTCGTTATTTTTCCTGATCCTCTGCCCTCCAGTAGGTTCCAGTATGCATTGTTCCCCTCTATGTGTCCATGTGTTATCATTTATCTCCCACTTACAAGTCAGAACATGCAGTATTTCATTTTCTGTGTCTGCGTTAATTTGCTAAGGATAATGGCCTCCAGCTCCATCTGTGTTCCGGCAAAGGATGTGATCTCATTCTTTTTTATGGATGCATATTATTCCGTGGTTTATATGTACCACAGTTTATTTATCTAGTCTATCATTGTTGAGCATTTAGGTTGGTTCCATGACAGACCTATATCTTTTAATTAAGGCAATTAAACTGTGGTTAAGAATGACATCCTCTTGTGAAAACTGAGGGACTTCAAATGTACCAGTGTGTATATGAGAATTCATCCCTTCTTCTTTGACTAAAGAGGTGCCCACAGGCAATGATATGTAGATGGAATGTGATCATCCAGTCATTCAACTAATATTGCCTGTCTACTATACACAGACATCAATAATACTTAGTTAAAATAACCATGGTCTTTGGACTCATGGGGTTTTCTGTCGGGGAAGACAGATATTATAAAAGTAAGCCCAAAGAAATAATGACTCTTACTGATAGCCCATGTAATCAACTATGTAACTTTAAATATATTATCTTATATGATACTTACACTACTCTGTGAGGTATAATGAGCTACCTTAATCTTAAAAAGAGGAAACTTATCCAAGTTGACAGAGCTAGTGAATGGTAGAGTTTGGATCCGAACCTCTGGAGCCATTTAACTGTTCTTTTTACATGTAAAACCTGCAATTAACACAATGACATGATGTACAATGCCTGGCACTTGATAAGTACTCAGCTCTTTTTCTTGCTTTAAAATTTCTATTTGCTCTTCCTTTTCAGTGCTTTTTTACTTTAGGGTGATAGTAGAGGTTGACTGAGGTCTCTTCCTCCATTCAACTGTCTAAAAACACTATTCCTTTAATTTTTCCTTTTCTTCAGCTTGGTCCATAAATGGTGGTGCCCACCCAGGATCTATCTTTAACCCCTTTGTCATTTTCTTTCTACGTTATCTTCTAGGGAGATCTCATCTCTTTTTGTAGCTTCCATTCTTATATTGATTTAGTTCTGAGTTTTCTCCTGACCACCAACTTGGTGTGTTCCATAGGTACTCCAAATGCCACAAGTCTAAACTGGAACTCAGTGTTTCTCCTCTCCCCAGGCTACAGCTTCTCTTGAGTTCCCTATCCTGGTAAATCCAACCACTATTCTCTCAAAATCTCAGTGTCATCTTAGACTCCTCCTTCCCCCAGGTTTCTCTTCATGCCATACCTGGTCAGTTGCCAAAGTCTTACTGCAGGATCTCCTTACATTTATCCCATTTATGAAAACTGCCACTGCCACCTTCAGGCTTCCGCATTCTCTCACCTACACTATTGAAATCTTGTCCGACCTGCTTCTGCTGCCTTTGGGATCTCAACCTCTCCATGCCATCATTTATGCTGCTGCTAAAGAGTTACCATCCTAAGGCATAGCTATGATTATATCTGTATAAATCTTCAGTGATTAATTTCTATGGACTGAATTTTTGTGTTCTCCCCATATTCATATTTCAAAGCCTAAATCCCCAATGTGATGGTATTTGGAGGTGGGATCCCAGACTCATGAATAGGACTAGTGTTCTTAGGAGACATGAGAGAGCTGATCTCTCTCTTGGCCTCAGTGAGGTTATAGTAAGAAGGCAGTATGAAACTAAAATGAATCTTGGGACCCCAAAATCACTAAGCCAAAGGGAAAAGTCAAGCTGGGAACTGCTTAGGGAAAACCTGTCTCCCATTCTATTTCTAAAAAATGAGTAAAAAGCTACATGCCTCCTGCACAAGGAATTGCCTTGAGGACAAAGGACAGACAGAACTCAGTCATCCCTCTGCTCACTGAGATAAATGCATATCTGATTGCTTCCTTTGGAAAGGCTAATCAGAAACTCAAAAGAATGCAACTGTTTGTCTCTCATCTACCTGTGACCTGGAAGCCCCTTCCATGCTTCAAGTTGTCCCGCCTTTCTGGACCGAACCAATGCATATCTTACATATATTGATTGATGTCTCATGTCTTCTAAAATGTATAAAACCAAGCTGTGTCCTGACCACCTAGGGCACATGTCATCAGGACCTCCTCAGGTATGTCTCTTTAACCTTGGATAAACTTTCTAAATTCAGACCTGTCTCAGATATTTGGGGTTCACAGCAGCTACCTGCAAACCAGCAAGAGGGTCCTCACTAGACAGTGAATCTGCTGGCTCCTTGATCTCAGCTTACCAGTTTTCAAAACAGTGAGCTTATATGGTTGTTTATGCTACCTAGTCTATTATAATTGCTATTGCAGCCCAGATTAACACACAGTTCTTCTAGGTAAATTCAGCAATTTTCTCTGCATTGAACACATTGGCCTTTGTCCTGCCCATATTTTTTGGTAACGGATAGAAGAAGCCTGCCATTTTTATCAAGTCCAAGCCAGCAAATCCCATCAGACATGGCCCCTTAATCAGTGGAGAATACATAGGTCTACCTCTCTTCTTGGGTTGACTTCACCTTCTTACTTGGCCACTCCTTAAAGAATAAATGCAAATACGACATCCTTGTCTTCATTTAGTACTTCCTTCCTCCAGTGTCTCGGTGGTTGTTTATAGGTAGATGATATGGAGAAATGTAGAGCATATAATAATATTACTAAGTAGATTTACAACTACATCAAAGAAGGGATAAATATTGGGTATAACAAACTAATTTGGGCTACAAAATTTTCTCTTTGATCTTTTGCTGCTAGGGATTTTTTAATTCAGTGACATGGATGAATACACAGAAGAAATGTTAAATGTGTATAGTGATGCAAAACTGGCAGGCAAAGCTAATACCAGAGAAAGCAAGATTAAAAATTCAAAATGATTTTGACATTTGGGATAAACATAAAATCCTACAGCAAGGTTCTGATAGTCAATAATTGCAGGGATCAGTAGAGCCAAAGGCATAGAACTTGAGCCTGAGAGGCTCAAGAGCTCTGTCCTTTCCCAGGGCTTCCTCAGAAAAGAGAAAGGGCAGAGCTGAATACACATGATGTGCATGAGAAAGTGACAGTGGTGAGAAGATAAGCCAAGAGAATTTTGTGAATAGAAGGTCATGGAAGACTTGTGCATTTTACTTATTTATTCACTTCTTTAAGGCAGGTAAGGGAGGGGCAAGGGATAGACGCAATCCATCAAGGATCTCTATGGTCTAAAATTTTACAGTTCTGCTGTATCTTTTGTTAAACTAAGCTGATTTTGGTGCTAACTTGAGGTCTCTCTGGTGAAGCAACAGAAGCCAGCAAACTCCTGCTACACACCAACCAAGTGCCAAGCCCCTCAGAGGGATGAGAGAAATATAACACAATTGGTTATACCTTAACAGATGGATAGATGAGTGGCTGAGAAAGATGGAAGGAAGGATGGACAGACACCACAATGACATCAACAAGTAAATATTGACTCTGAGAGACAGAGAAGTGTTGTGGCAGCAGTGACATTTGAGCTGATTGTCATGGTATAATGGAAATGTATGGCCTTTGGAGTTTTAAGACCCGGATGCAGTACTAGATGGACCATTAACTACTTGTGCTTTAGGCATTGTACAAAAATGAGTACTGAACTGACTTTGGGAAGACTGCTTTAACTTTCTGTCTAACGTGTGGCTTTCTAACCTTTCCCTTGTTCTAACAATCATTTTGAGTCTTACACCTAGACAGAAAAGAAAACATTTTATAATTAATTCTGTTGTCCTGTTCATGCCACAATAATATCCACATTAAAACCTTAAAGTGTGATGTTGTAAGTGCAAAGTAAAGATAACTTACTTAAGGATTTAAAAATAGATTAATCCACTTAATCTAAAAAAAAAAAAAAAGGATTTTAGCCCAACAAAAGAAGGTTGTCTAGTCATGGATGGGCTACAGTGGGATTAAGTTGTATGGGATTTTGTGGTATATTTGATGCTATACTTTTCATTATTTGAGGATGGGAGGCATGTAATGTGTTTTCTATCACTAGAATATTCTAGTACAGAACACTAGTTGTTGAATTATAAAGAAGAACCCAGAAGTGGATGGATATTGACTTAGATGAACACAAAAGCTTCTGAAATTGCTCGAAAGTCTTCACAGCATAATGCGATGGCTCACTCCTGTGCTCCTATACAGTTCCTGTGCATACCTGTCAGGAACTCTGCCCTTCCGGCATCAGGTGACTATCCCAATCCTTCCACAACCAAGCTGTGAGGCCCTAAGGGAAAGGATCCTTCCAATCTGTAGCCACATTTTAGCACAAACACATAATAAAATATTGGTTGAATAAGTGGGTGAGAGTCTATAGTTTGTGATATGATATGAAACCGTTTAGGACATATTATTACATTGGTTAAAACTAAACTATTGGTTTAAACTATTGGTTTAATATAAATGTGTTCCGAGTGGTGTTCTCCAATACACAAGATAGTAATAAGTGCTCTGGGAAAGAAGAGGGAGTGTGGGGACATGAGACAGAGAGATAAGTATCTGTGGCCAGGAGAATTTGTGAAATCCTGGGTTAAACTCAATTTGACAGATTTTGTTCCTGGAAGATTCTCAGGGCCTTCTGGTATTGTGGAATTCCCAGAAGTGCATTTTAGCGTACAGTCATTTAGACGCATTCGAACACAGAACTTCCCCTGCTTTCTGCCCCCGGTGTACTAAATTATCAATATAAAGAATGTTCCTGAAACTGAATTTGGGAAATGCAGGCACAGTGTCTGAACTGGAAAGAAGAAAGGAGGGGGAGAAAGAGTATGACTGTTTATTTGTACTGGGGGTGTTAGAAGCAACCCGTTTACAGGCATCACATTTTAAAAAAGCCTTTTGTATTGCTACAATCTTTATTTCTATCAGGATAAATATAGTATCTGTTCTTGATCAGTGAACCATGGACCTCAATTGTGGTTACAAAATAGGACCATTTTGCTTGGACCATTTTGAGGAACTCAGAGACAAATGCCATCTCATAGTTCAGGCATAGGGACCCCCAAATCAGGTTCTTTGCTACACTACTCACTATTATGCATGTGTCATAGCAAGCTAAGAAAGGAGAATGAAAGAATGTAGTAAACAATAACAGCAGCAACAACGTACTTCACAATGAGCACCACCCCTGGAATTTCTGCGATTACAGAGATCCCTTTTGGATCTCTGGGTTGCTTAGGAGCAATTCTGGTGAAGCTGTCAGCAGTGGCAGTCTGCTCACCCCCTCAACCCTCAAAAAATATGACTTGGAGCTCCTGAACTCCTCACAAGATAGTTCTTCTTGTTCAACCCAGTCAGGCTCAGCATCACTATCACCATCTATATCTCTAAAAGACTTAGGAATATTTCTTCAAGGCTTGTCTGGGTGTAGTTTTATGTGATCACACCATTCTATGAACATATAAGCAAACACCTACATAATATTTTAAAAATTAAACTCGAGTTTGTATCAATTATTATGTAAAACACATATATCCAATTTTAAAGCTTATAAGCTACATGGAGAAAGTTTCAAAAGAGAAGATGCAGTTCAAACAGTTGGGTTGGAGGAGAATAATGCAAGAATTGCTGCTGCTGTTTTTAAAGGAAGCACAGGGAGGAGCAGGAGCAGAAACTAAGACGAGGAGCAGCAAATGTGTATGGCCAGAGAAATGGGTTAGCAATGGAACACTGTACTTGGCTCCACCACTGCTGTAAGGTCATCTCAAGTTCTGTTATCGTTGGACAACTTTCTCAAAGCAGACAAGATGAAATTCCCAAGACACTAGGATAGGATGCTTTGTGAAGTTATCAGGAGTCATTACTTTACCTCTCCTAGCTCGTCCATTTCAGACCTTTAATCATTCACTCAGATGCACTATTGGGGAAAATTGCTTTGCTTTGCAAAGGCACATCTAAATATTTGCAAATGTAGCAACAATAAGCACATTCTATATTGTATTGCCATGACTCAGTTGCATGTTGTTTGCTTGCCCCTAAACTGCAAGCTCCTCAGGAACTCATCTTTAAATCCCAGACAGCAAGAATGAGACCGGGTGTTTGATAAACACATTTGGAGTGAGATGCATTTCTTAAATAAGACCCCTAAAGCAAAAGGTCAAAGGAAAAAAATGGAAACAATTGATTACCTCAAACTTCAAGGCATTCTGTTCAGTAAACTAACTCTTCAATAAAGTCAACAAAAGGGTTAACTCTTGCAGAGTGGGAGAAATTATTTGCAATCTTTGAAACACAGGTGTAATTAACATCATATATATAAGACAAAACCCTGTAAGTCCAGAAGGGAAAGACAGGAAATCAAATGTTTACATTGGGAAAAGTTATGAATAAGCAATTTCTAGAGGGGACAATCCAATGGTGTCCTGGAGCTGTGTTGTGCCATCTTATGAGAGCCTATTATGAAATATCATGAGCTAGTTGCTAAAGGGTAGCTTGAAACTGGCCATGCTGCAGTATTTGTACCATGGAAATTGACAAACTGCTCAACAAATCAGCCTCCCTTCTATTTCGTCATCCCCTAAAGCCAGGAGTTAAACATTTACCAGCCAAATGTTAGAGAAATCCAAATGACTAACTTTCATATACATGAACTCACTAATAGAGAAATGCAAATCAAAACAATAGTGACATGCTATTTTTATGTGTAATCAAATTAGCGAAAATTTGAAAGTTAGATAATAAGTATTGATGAAAATATAGGCAAATGGAAACACCATGCACAGCCAAGAGATTTTAAGTTGGCACAGACTTTTTGGAGTACAACCTGGCACTGCCTGGAGAAAGGGAGTGTGCATATGCCCTATAACCCAGTAGTTTCACTCATTGGTATATATTCCATAGGTTTGTTCAAGGAAAGACATAAGGATGTCAATACAGTGTCTTTTTTGGTTAAAAAGTTGGAGGGAACAGGAAAATAAGCAAAATGAGGTACTGCCTATGATGGAATATAATTGTTAAAAATAATGCATTAAATTTTCATAAAGTAATAAACACATAAGTGACTCATTAAATGTCTAATACTTTTTCTAAGCCTAAGTTCTTTGCACACATTCATTCAGTCCTTGCATTTTTACAAAGTGGATATTAGTAACTATTTTACAAGTAAGGAACATGAGGATCAGAAAGTTTAAGTTATTAGCGTAAGGTCACACAGCATGGAAGAGCCAGCATTCACCCTATATAGTATAATCTAGATCAGAGGTTCATAACCCTTCCGGTCTGTGGCCTGATAGGAACTGGGCCACTCAGCAGGAGGTGAGTGGCAGGCAGGTGAGCAAAGCTTCATCTGTATTTACAGCTGCTCCCCATTGCTCACACTACCACCTGAGCTCTGCCTCCTGTCAAATCAGCGGTGACATGAGATTCTCATAGGAGCATGAACCCTATTGTGAACTGCACATGTGAGGGATCTAGGTTGCATGTCCCTTATGAGAATCTAATGCCTGATGATCTGTCACTGTTTCCTATCACCCCTCAGATGGACTGTCTAGTTGCAGGAAAACAAGCTAAGGGCTCCCACTGATTCTACATATGGTGAGTTGTATAATTACTTCATTTTATGTTATATTTTAATAATGAAATAAAGTACACAATAAATGTAATGTGCTTAAATCATCCTAAAACCATCCCTAGCCACTGGTCTGTAGAAAAATTGTCCTCCACAAAATTGGTTTCTGGTGCCAAAAAGGTTGGGGACCACTGGTCTAGATTTTTCACTCTTAATCATTATGTTCCACGGACTAAAAAGCTTAAAAAACAAAGCTTAAAAGCCTAAAAGCATTAACAGAAAAGAAGCAGAGGAAGACCTGCAGTCAACGATTTTTATCTAAACTAAAAACATGTACTAAAAACACTACATACTTTTCAGGATATACACATATTTAAGGGCATATAATAAATACATTAGAGTCAGGATAGGGGATGGTGAGGACAAATCATCAAATGACTGTACCACATGCTGGGCAGTATAATTAATTTAGTTTGGTAGACCCAAAGGCCAAATAGAGCCAATGAATGAATATTTAGCATCCTATAGACTTAGAAGGTGTTATGTTGAATAAAAGACAGCATTTGATAATTGACTCAAAGTACTCTCTTTCTGAATTTGTGGTTGTAATAAATCTGACTTGTTGAAAAATAAACAGAATGAATAGAAAATAAGAATCATGCTGCATGCTAATACATTCTTTTTATTTTTGGAGACTGAGTCTCACTCTGTTGCCCAGGCTGGAGAGCAGTGGTGCAATCTTGGCTCACTGCAGCCTCCGTCACCACCTCCTGGGTTCAAGCGATTCTCATGCCTCAGCCTCCCAAGTAGCTGAAATTACAGGTGTACTCTACCACACCCGGCTCATTTTGTATTTTTGGTAGAGATGAGGTTTCACCATGTTGGCCAGATTGGTCTTGAACTCCTGACCTCAAATGATCCACCTGCCTCGGCCTCCCACAGTACTGGGATTACAGGCGTTCATGAACCACCATGCCTGGCCACTAATGCATTCCTAATCTTTTATTTAAAAAAAAAAAAAAAGACACTTGATTGCTGTTGACTCTTATACAAAAGTCCACAACCATGAAATGTTGTGGAACCCTCCACCTTGATTCATTACAGGTATCAGTGTAATAATTTTGCTCTAAAAAAATGAATATTTTCATGAACCTACTGTTTCATAGTTTTCAAAGGAGATCAGAGATATAATAGAGTTCTATTTAAATATTAAAATCCCACCTATCTCAAATCTTTTTAAAAGAGTTTTGGTTATAATAGGAATTATTTTCTCATCATGAGTTTTTAAATTAGGGACTTAGGTACTGAAAAATGATTTTATGACTCCACATTAGAATGAAAACATAAAACGAACACCAAATTTTCAGCATGCCACGTCAAACAAATGTTAAAGATTCCAATTAAAAAAAGCAAAACAACTTAGGAAACATGGGAAGAGTTTCCTGTTTGCTTTCAAACAGGTTTTTTTTTTTTTTTTTTTTTTTTAAGATGGGGTCTCACTCTGTGGTACAGGCTGGAGTGCAGTGGTATAATCTCCACTCACTGCAAGCTCTGCCTCCTGGGTTCACACTTTTCTCCTGCCTCAGCCTCCCAAGTAGCTGGGACTACAGGCGCCTGCCAACATGCCCAGCTAATTTTTTGTATTTTTAGTAGAGGCGGGGTTTCACCGTGTTAGCCAGGCTGGTCTCGATCTCCTGACCTTGTGATCCGCCTGCCTCGGCCTCCCAAAGTGCTGGGATTACAGGCGTGAGCCACTGCGCCCGGCCTGCTTGCAAACAGTTTTAAACAGAAGTACTTATGGTACCATTTTAATTTCCTTGCCAGAAAGGAACATGATTCTTCTTTCTCCATAAGCATGGCCAAGTTACTTGGGAATTAGGCAAATAAGATGAAAAGGAAAAACATTCTCTCAAGTCAAACTGTTTGTTTTTCTAATTAAAACAGGTAAATCTCAATGTTGCAAGGAGACTCAGATGTTCTCATATTCTTTTAAAAATTACTGGGTAAGGATTTTTCTTATTTCCCTTTGAAATTACTCAATAGGTTGCCTCTAAGATAATGTCTTTCCCAAACACATTTAAGGATCCTGCATAAATGAACAGATTGGGACTTCGGTCAAACTCCTGGTGGCTGTCAGATCACAAGTGTTCAGACCTGTACCTGCTTCCCTCTGGCTGCATCTAAATGAAGCCAATTATACTAGAGAAAGCAATCAGGTGAACATCTAGTTCATCTAGCTTGACAGGTGTTTCACATTGTAGGCGTAACACTGTGCATTTATGGAAATGGTCTATACCTGTGCACTCAATGTGGCAGCCACTAGCTATAGGTGGCTCTTGAGCATTTGAAATGTGGCTAATGCAGCTGACAGATGGAATTTTTAAATTTCACTTTTAAATTTAAGTGACCATACATAGTTACTGGCTCCGTATTGAATGGCATATGATGGCATTGCATTAGCAGGGTGATACCGTGAACCAAGCATAAGTTGAAACCTTTTCTATAGAATATTCTAATATATAAATATGTAAATTGGAAAATACATCAGGATTTTTTACTCACTAAAGCATAATTATTACTAACATTTGGTGTATATTTATTCTTCCAGACTTTTTTTTCCTCCTCAGGCATATAAACACACTCAACCATAGGTAGATTTAAAAATATATAACATTAGAATCACAGTATACATGCTATTCTACAGCTTGCTTTTCTCTCAACAATACATTGTGACCAACCACCTTTCTATATCAGTACAGAGACATATTTACAGCTACATGAGCCAGTATGTTCTATCTCATTTCTGTCATTTCCAGCCAAGAAGTCCGGATGAACACGAGAGACCAGAGTCATCTTCAGGGTTATGATGTGGCTTGTATCAAGGGCCCTATCTCAGGATGAAGATAGAGAAGTAATAGGTGGTAACTCAAAAAAGGAGACCTTTGGATGCCATGTGGAGGAAGTTAAATTTCTTTATATACCCCAAAGCATTTTGAGCAAGGTAGTGGCATGGTCAAATCTGTCATTGAAGAGGGTGACCCTGGTGTTAAATCTATGCAAGACTAGAGCAGAAGATGGTAGGCAGAAAAATCAGATTTGGTATAAAGGTTTGTTTACACATCAGTTACTAAGTACTCAGAATACCTCTAACACTGCTGTGCTATTGCATATCCAGAGCAAGCTCACAAGATTCTGCCTAGCTTACTCACATGATAAAGCAAAAGTGAAATACCCTGCTTTACAACAGTTTAAACTATTATTGTGAAAGTAAAAAATGATTCATTCACTAAACTTTTACTGTGCACCTACTATATCCAGGAGGTAGAGAAAAAACAGTGCACAAAAATGAAGTCTTGGTTCACATGGGAGAGGCTGAAAAAGGAACAAATTTTGGGGGCTATGGGATTAAAATTAAATAAGTTTAATTTTGAACATATTTTGATATGCCTATTAGACATCCAAGTGAGATATGAAGGAGGCAGCTGAATATGAATTGAAGAAAGTTCTTGGTTAGAGACACATTTGCGGGGGTCATCAGAGTACATGGTCAGGTAGTTAGTGAACCCATAGAATAAAGAAGAGTCCAGGAGATGAGACTGAAAAAGGTGATGACAAGAATAGAGCTTGAGAGAAAGCAACAGTGAACCATGGACTAGGACCAGAATCTCCAAAGAACAGGGGAGGTGCTGCGGTTTCAGTGAGGACAGCTATCTCTTGCCACAGGTAAGTCCCCAAATCTGTCACCTAATAGTGTTGGCATATCATGAAGTTTGGTGTGGAATTTGGTGTAATCATGTTGATTCTACCTAACTCACAGCATTGAATGCGGCAAAGACTTCTTTCGTTTTTTTAACAACTATGTATAACTGCACCAAAGAGGCAGGGTTAGCAGCATTGACTGATGGTATGATTTTCCAGGTGGATTAATGTTAAGGAGGAGAGCAGGACATTAGTCTGGAAGAAGCAATGAGGAGCAAAAACAACACCTAGCCTGTCACCAAGTCCATTAGTACAAGAGGTATGGGAAATAAGAGATGGCCACTTGGGAGGGCTCTCGGGAAGGAATATAATTAAGGAGAGCCAAATTTCCAGTAGGAAAGGGAAGGTACTATTCAGACAAGATTAAGAATATAACGGATTTTGCTGATTGCGGGTGAGTTTCGGAGTTCATAGAGCAAATCATACTTTGAATAAGCATAAGAAGGTGCTCTTTGAAAAGGTGGAGGATGGAATCAGTTCGAGGTGCCCAGAGCTGTGTGGGCCCAAGAGACCACAGCGTGAGAGAGGACCCAGAGTCCTTATTTTCTAAGTGTGCTTAATACAGATGGGAACAAAGGGCATGACAGAATTAGTCCCCATGTTCTTTGAGGCAGAATGGTGGGCTGTATTGAGGAGGGAGGAAGAGCTGGCTCTTCTGTTTTGTGCTCTTCCATGTTGTGCTATACACTGGAAAAAAGCCTTTGGTACTAATGTAGAAATGCAATCACTTAAACATTTTTATCGTGTAATGTGTTTCCTAAATGGTGACAATCTAGCACTAGGCAGCACGGATTTAATTCTTATTGCAAAAAATATCGGTGAACCCCTACTATTGCACTGGATGTGAACGACAATGTAGAGAAAGGAAAGGAGTCATCTCCAGAAAACATAAGCCCTCAAATACAGCTGTGCCCATTGTCCAGAAAGTGAAGAGAAGAGATGTGCCAGTTGCAAAACCTTTTCTTGCTCTCTGGGATTCTAGGAGTTGCATCTTCTCTATCTCCAGAGCAAAGACCAGCTGTCTACTTCTAGTATTCCTATGTTGGGTATTTGTAGTTGAGAAAAACCTGTACCATTTTATAACACTCACCTAACTAAATGATCAGACAATGACACACACATTAGACCATCTTCATTGTTCAAAATGTGGAGGATCTAAGCCCTTTTCCACACCCAACCAGGCTTCCATTTCCTCTCTGTGTTTAACGAAGTGGGAAAATGTGAGGAAAAAAATAGTAGAGAGTCAACAGAACTAGAAATGACAAAAAACATGCTGTATGTGCCACCTCGTCCATCCATGGTTATGACAGATGTGCTAATAATTTTTGGGACTCTTTCCTGTTGATCTTTCCCACATGGTACTCCAGACAGTCATTACCAATCGTTTATAATTGGGCCACCCTTGATAACATAAGTGGTACCACCTTTTTAGATAGTAGATTCTAAAATGGGATAGAATATCATGGGGTTTTAAATACACGCTTGAATGATTTCTAAGCTCACTTAAAGTACCCACAAGGTCCTGAGATGAGAAAACTCTGGTTTCAAAAATGTTCTCCAGAAGAGAGGCACACAAGAGGCAATCTAGCATGAGGTACTGCTAGACATTTGCTCACCGATGGTTTAATTTTGTAGGAAGCCAAATGGCTTCAGTGAGGATGGCTATCTTTTGCCACAGATAAATCCCCAAATCTATCACCTAATAGTGTTGGCATATCATGAAGTATGGCGTGGAATTTGGTATAATCATGGTGGTTCTACCTAACTCACAGCATTGAATGCAGGAAAGATTTGTTTAGGTTTTTAACCTCTAATCTTAGATTAAGTTGTTCCCAGATGTATTTTGTTAGGAGGATGTTATTATACTCCCCTAACAATCTTAAGACCACTTTGAGTTTTGGCCTCAGAAAGGCTTTCTTCACCTTTTTATATTTAGAAGGAATGCCTAACGTATTTGGTCAACCACTTAAGCTCAGAGCTTGGAGTAATTTAAAGTTTCACTTGGAGAAGCAGACATGGAGCAGATACAGCATTTTTGTTGTTCTCTCTAAATTGAAATAGATAAGAACAGGCATTAAGCTGCTTAGAGATTTGAATTAGAGAAACAATTATCCTAATACACATGATAGGGGAAAGGATCTCAGAGCTCATAATCTCCTGATTCGTATGAAAAACTGTCACTCTGTGGATGTCCATGCTTGACTGGAGGTTCTGAAAAGTAACCTAAGCCTCCTTTTCTCACTTTTATCCTCTCCGATTGATTTCTGGTTCTTTTGAAAATGATTGTTCCTCTTTAAAACTTTCTGAACATAGCACAATGCATAATCTGTATCATTTGGCACTCTAACTACTCTGCTATTATACTAGGATTCTTATGCCTGAGCATGCCTTTTCGCTATTTGCAGTTGAAATTTATTCAATGAAATGTGAAAGTACTTTGTAAGATACATTTAGAGTATTTGACTTAGGCCAAGCACGCTGAGCTAAAAAGGTTCAGGAAGTTATATTCTTAGATAGTTAATATTGTTCATGACAGGGTACCTTTTCATTTTTGACTGCCTGCTTTTAGACCTCTTGCAATGGCCACCAGAGGGTAGGGAATTCAGTGTGTGAAAGATCATTTCAATGGTGTCTTCACATTTTTGACATCTTTGATGTCAGAACTGCTATAACTAGGGTGAGTAGTCAGGCAGCTAGTCTGAGCTTCATCACCTGACACCTTATACCTCACCCTCTACTGTCTCCAGAAGTAGAACCTTAAAACTATTAGTATTGCTAAATGAGCTCACACAGTCTTAGGCCACCCTTTTCCTGAACACTCTTTTCTTTATTTTTCTGTGAAGGAGAATAAGAACTCTATTCCCTGAGAATCAGAAAAAAAAAAAAACTTAGCTGGATATACTTAAGAGGTGGTTATACTCACTCAGCATGTTCAGAGACTGAGGAACCTTAGGAAACAGAACATCAATAATCAGGCTGCTTTAATTCCTACAAATATTTCAAGGAGTACCCTGGGCCTGAAAGACACATCCCTCTACCTGGGAGCCAGTGAAAAATCAGTGCTTCAGACTAAGAGATCCCCAGTGATTGCAAACAGCACAGCTCATGTGTTTCCAGAGTCTGGCACGTGGTAACGGCTCTGTGTGCTTGTTTAGTACATGTGTGAAAGGCAAGATTCAGACATGAGCAGCTGGATGGGTGCCCATACCCAGACTACTGCACACCCACATTCTCTCAAGTGCCTAAAGACAGCTGCCAACCAGATATGCTCTGTAGATTGACATGTGGTAACTGTCAACCCCATAAGAAATTGAAAACACTTTTCCTCATAAATCTCTCTGTAGGCCCCCTTCCTTTTTCTACTGTGGCTGTGCAAATTCTCCTCTAAGATGCTAAGCGGTTGATGTAAGTACCCACTGTGGTCATCTAGAAGCCTCAGGAAGGCTGTTGGAGTTGCCTTTGTGTTGCTGTTTCTGTTTTTTTCTCTCTCTCATTGAAAAATCTTCTGTAGAGACCACGTTTCTGAATCCAGTTGTCTTAAAGCTTGGATCCAAATGACACGTTGTTGGGCCTCCCTCCTTCCAGGAGCTGCTGCTCATGGCTTCAGGAAGGAGTCTTGTCATTGCTGCAGAAGCTGCTTTGGACACCTCTTAGTGTGGCTTTTATGGTAAATTAATGCATTAGAGACCTCAATTGTTCTATGAGACCTCCCATATGCACATGCCATTTTCCTTGTAGTTTCTCTCACTAAACAGAAAAGAGTGACTTATTTCAGCCAGTAGAGATGTGTGCTGATGTGACGACAAGCAGAGGCATTTGACAGTTCATAACTGCTCTTGCACCTCTGTCAGGAGAATACGACTGGGTTAGCTAGCTGGAAGGATGTGGAGAGCTGAGTCATGCAGGTGACAGCAAAGTAACTCCCAGATGTATGCATCACAGACAATAGCTGGTTAACTCTGAGACCTAGGAGTGTGCTCAGACAAGACCAGGAAAACGGCGCAGTATAATCTAGACAACCAACCTAGAAACTCATAAGCTAAATAAATGCCTACTGCTGTATGTCACCTGAGTTTTGGAGTGCTTTGTTACACTGTGTTATTATGGCAGTGGACACCAGATATAGCTACTTTCTTTTGCTGTTGACGGATAGTATAAATCTGTGATTAAGGCACCAGACTCTAGAAGCAATTAGATTGGTTTACATCTTGCCTCTGCCACTCACTAACTGTAGAGAATCACTTAAATTCTCTATACCTCAGTTCCTTCATCTGTAAAATGGAAACAATAGTATCTACCAATAAGCTAATTATTTGAAGAGCTCAGAACTCTCTCTGGCATATAGTATGCACTATAAATGTGCTATCATCATTTGCTAGTACGTTGATTAGCATTGGTGAAAAGTGAGCCAAGTGGTTTGAGCCCGTGTGTCCCAGAGTCTGCCCCTGTCCTCTTAATTAGGGAATGTTAATAGGGTTTTTCTAAGGAGTTTTGTTTTTTATTTCGTGTGCTACTACTGCTTTCTTAGGGTGGGCAAGAAGTTTGTTAAGTTGGCCTCAGGGTCTTCTCTCTTCCTATGAGTCAATCTGTGTCATATCTGGAGTTATCTATTGAGACTTCTGTCATTTAAATGTCATTTTTCCCTAGATTTCAGTGCTTATACAAATATATATATATACATACACAAATTTATATACAATTATATATATGCAATTTGTATATATATAATTGTGTATATATACTCATATATACACAATTTATATACAATTATATATATGCAATTTGTATATATATAATTGTGTATATATACTCATATATATACACAATTTATATACAATTATATATATGCAATTTGTATATATATAATTGTGTATATATGCTCATATATATATACTCATATATATACAATTATATATAAAATTGAATATATATATATATTTAATTTTGAAAGATATATGTGAGATTATGGTCAGGTAGCCCTTTGACCCAGAGTTAAAACAATATAGTTTCAAATAACCAAATACAACCTTATTTGTCTTACCTTATTTGGATTTTCCACGTATTTAGAATAACCTGGCAGAGTAATATCTTTGTCCCTTTACCGTATTTGACACTACCTGGGGAAGTTCCCTGACTTACAGACAATGTTAGTTCTTTGGCTCATGGGACTAAAGATTCTTGGAGCTGGAAGGCACTTTAGAGATTACTCAGTCTTTTCAGTTACAGATGAGGGAACCAAAGATCAGACAAGTAACTTTTTTGTAGTTTTCTTGTGGTTCCAGAGAAAGTTAGCAAAAGAACCTGGGTAAGAATACAGAGCTCTCCCAAGACCAGTGGATTCTTACTCTTCTAGTGTTTAATACTTGATATGCACTAGAAAAAATATATAGTGTAAGTTGGACACATAATAAAATACCTATATCACCAAATTTTTGAAGTAGGACATCATCAATGACATAGACTTCTTGTATATACAGCTCTAATCTTAGCCTACTGTATCTTGTTGCAACCCTAACCTGATACGATCCCTAAAGAGGTCACCATTTCATTGCACATTGTATGTTTACCTAAATTATATATTTAAATAAAAATGGTATATCAGTCTTGATTTTCCACTGTACATTATATTCCAATATTTATCCACATTCTTGCATGTAGCTGAAGTTCATTTATTTTCATTGTTTAAATTGAGCTTTTTTTTTTTTGCTCTAAGGTAAAAGTGCTATGAATTATCTTGATCATGTCTAATGAGATGTGTATAAAGTTTATTTAGGGCAAGTGATTACAAGTGGAGTTTCTGGAACAGAGGTTAATATACATGCTCAACTTTGTAAGATAATATCAAATTGTGTTTAAAGTGGTTTTTCTTTTCCATGCTCAGCAGCAGGGTTTTAGAATTCTTAACTACTCACAGGATCAATTCTGGGTGTAGTCTTTCAACTAGTAAATATAGTACTAGCAGGTATATTGTATTCTTAACTTGCACTTCTCTAATGACTAATAAGGTTGGCCATCTTCTCATATATGTATTTACCCTTTGTGTTTCCTCTTTAATAAAATGCCTATTTTTGTGTTTTTTGCATTCTATTTTTTTAGTTGACTTGTAGCTATTAATAAATTCTGGACTCTAATCTTCTATCAGATACATATGTAACACATTTTGCCAGGTATTTATTGGCTTAACTTTTTATTTTATGGCATATTTTAATGAATAAAAATTCTAGGTTTTAACATTGTCTTCAGTATGATTTTCACTACATCGAAGATGTATTTTATTGTATGTCAACCTAGAAAAACAATTATCTCCAAATTATAACCTACTATCTTAGTCAACACTATATCTGAAATGAGAGAATGATTTTTTTAAATCATAGAGATAAAAAATGGAACCCCCTAACACTTTGTTCTAAAAGAATTTGCTCAGATATTGGGTGATGATGATGAGACAGCATAGATGTAACTTAACAGAAATACCACCAAAAAATTATTCATTCTCAGCTGTCAACTAATTTAGCTTTCTTGTAACCCTATTAATTATTTTTTGTCCTTCTGAATCTTGAATCTCTTCATCTTCACTACTTCTGAACATATCTCAACATTTAAAACAAAACAAAAAATAAAGACATGCTTTGATTTTTTTTCTTTTAAGTTTTTACTGCCTTTACTCAATCTGTTTATATTCCTACACTGCAATGCTACATGGGGGTTAACTTCATTGACTTCCTCCACTCTTCTCAAATCATCTCATTAAAGTCATCAATAACCTCCTAATTGAAAAATTCATTAGGCACTTTTCAGTCCTAACATTATTTGATGTCTCTGCAGCATTTGACACTCCTGTTCACTCCATTTTTTCTTGAATATATCTCTGCCTTTGCCTCCCTTTTTTGTGGTTATTTTCCTAGCTCTCAGAATTGCATCTCAAGGCCGGGCGCGGTGGCTCAAGCCTGTAATGCCAGCACTTTGGGAGGCCAAGACAGGCGGATCACGAGGTCAGGAGATCGAGACCACCCTGGCTAACACGGTGAAACCCCGTCTCTACTAAAAAATACAAAAAAAACTAGCTGGGCAAGGTGGCGGGCGCCTGTAGTCCCAGCTACTCGGGAGGCTGAGGCAGGAGAATGGCTTAAACCCGGGAGGTGGAGCTTGCAGTGAGCTGAGATCCGGCCACTGCATTCCAGCCTGGGGGACAGAGCAAGATTCCGTCTCCAAAAAAAAGAATTCCATCTCAGGTCTCTTTCATCAATTCACCTCCTGTGCACACCTCAAATGGGTCATGTTTTCCAGGGTTCTACCATCAACTCTGTATTCTTTCCCTACTGTGCTGGAAGGAATGTCATATATTGCCAGGGTTTCAGCTATCTCTTGTATGTTGAAATATTCATTTATCATGTAAACCCCTTTCCTAAGTTCTTAGACCTTACTTTCTACTGAGCTTCTCCAGTGGCTTCTACTACCACCTATACTTTGATGATTCACAGATCTACAGTGCCAGCCCAAAACACTCTCTTGAGCTCTAGACCCTTTTTTCTTAATCCACACTTAACATCTCCTACTAGAAGTTTCTTAGGCATCTTATATTCAAGATTTTTCCAGTCTGAACCATAACGTCCCCTCCCTCCACCTCCTGAAGCCTCCTCTTACAGTACTTCCTTCTCTGAAAATTAGACAACTGTCTATACAGTTATTCAAGACAGAAAATGGAGAGTCATTCATGAGTCCTCCTTTCTTTTCTCCATTCCATATTGAGCCAGACTGTAAATCTGATCAATTTATTCTCCTTACTATGACTCAAAACTGTTCCTCTTCCTATCTGCTGCTCCTTAATTCAGGCCCTCATCACTTCTTTCCAGCACAAATCTCTTAGCTAGATTCCCAACTTTGGGTCTTGCTCTGGTCCAGAAGAGTCTATTTGCTGCACTTCCACTAACATTTTTTTCTAAAATGTTCATTGATGTCCTTTTTCTGGAGGATAAAAATCTCAACTCCCTATTATGAAATTTAAGATTCTGATGACCTGGGTCCTCTCTACCTTTCCAACCTCATCTCACAGCTGTCACCTGCAAGTATCCAATTGATGAATCATACCTTTCTACTTCAGATAAGGTTACCTACATGTGTCTCACTTTGTTATACCTCCGTGCCTATTCATATGCTTTTCCTTCTGTTACAATTATTCTTTCTTTCATTTCTTTGCCTA
This sequence comes from Rhinopithecus roxellana, assembly GCF_007565055.1. Lineage (NCBI taxonomy): Eukaryota > Metazoa > Chordata > Mammalia > Primates > Cercopithecidae > Rhinopithecus > Rhinopithecus roxellana. The sequence continues at coordinate 108,230,325 of NC_044564.1, forward strand.
ATGAATTTCTTTGAGGCATAATAAGTATTCACAGGCACTGCGAAGTCTCTTTATTTTTTCTAGGAAGCATTAGAAATTTTCTCCTGTGTTCACTTAGAGCCTTATTTTCCTGTTATAGTACATGACAGAGAACAATAATTACTTGTTTGCATGACAATCTTCACCATTAAACTGTGAACTCCTCAAGAAAAGTTGCCAAGTTCCAGTTATCATTGTAGCCTCAGTACTTGTAGTTCCCAGTACACAGTCAGCACTTAATTAATGTTTGTGGAAAAGGTTAACTCAATGTGCATGAATATTGTGGCATCACTTCCACAAAAGTTTCTGTCTCCCATGACTCCATTAGCAGTTCTAGAACATACAGGCAGTGATAGTTCTGCTTTTCTGTGGGGTGATCAGTCTATATTTACAATACTTGGTGTAATGCTGCTCTTAGATTAAGGCACATATAAACTGAAAAACATTAAGAAGAGAGCAATCAGGAACCCAACATCATGTCAAAGGAGCAATGGTTGGAGAAATGGAAATTATTTTGGCGAGGCATCACAGATAAAAAAGAATTTTAACAACATCTATTGTAACAGAATTGAGAGTAAGCACTCTTTTTCTAATAAAACACAAAGATGGAAGATCGAAGTTGACAACAAATTCTTTGCTGCTTCTCCCACTGAGAGGTTGAAACTAATTCTCCTCTCCTTGAAGGTGGTTTGCTTGACCAATAGCATGGGATTAAAAGGGTATGGCAAGATTTCCAAGACGATATCAGAGAAAAAAAAAAGAATTCCAGCTTCTCCGTTGGTATCTTGGAATGTCTCTTTTTGAAGTGTCCACACTCCAAACTCACTCACTCATTTTCATATTGTGAGAAGTCCAAGGCTCATGAAGAGGACACATGTTGGTGCTGTGCCAGCAAACGCCTAGCTAACAGGCAGCTTCAACTGCCAATGACTTGTGAACCATTTTGGATTCCCAGTTTAGTAGATAATTTAGATAACTGCAGCCACATGAAAAGTGTAAGCAAGACCCAATCAGCCAGATTCTTTCTGAATTCCTGATCCACAAACTTCTGTGCAAAATAAAATGTATTTTAAAAAATAAATTACTACATTTGGGGCTTTTAACTACTAAAATGAGGTGGTTTGTTACCTAGAAACAGACAGCTAAAGCAATGTTGATTGATTGATTTGGTAACCATAAACCGTTGTGACAAAAACTGACTTCTACCACTCAGATCTTTCTTCAGGAAAGGTTTTGCTGGCCAGTTATAAGGAATATGATTATCTGGCACCCTCCAGCTGTTAGCTCCTTCAGGGTCTACCTCATATCTGAGCTGTGAGCTTGCTCTTTTCAGATAAGGCCCCAGCCAATGACTGAGTAGCCATTGCCATAAGGCAATGGTAGCCGATGCCACATTCTTAAGTGTCCCCAGTCAATGGCGAACCAAAATGGGGTGTGAAGGTCTATCTCAAGCTTGTCCAGCCAGCAGTCCATAGGCTGCATTCGGTTCGGGATGGCTTTGAATGTGGCCCAACACAAATTCATGAATTTTCTTAAAACGTGAGATTTTGTTGTGATTTTTTTCAAAGGTCATCAGCTACTGGTAGTGTTAGTATATTTCATGTGTGGCCCAAGACAATTCTTCTTCTCCCAATATGGCTCAGGGAAGTCAAAAGACTGGACACCCCTGGTCTAGCCATTTCTGTACAACTGAGAACTCCTTGAATGATCAATCTTTGCTCTAGAACACCTCTCTTAGCCTGGTGGAGACTTGATCTGTCTGCATCATGAGTGATGTCTCCACTTGCCCAGTACTGCTGCCTCTCTCTTCACATGTATATTCCCCAATAAACCTTTCATGTACCTATTTCATCTCAATATCTGCTTTGGAAAGAACACAAGACATACAACAATCTTGCATTATTTTAAGAACATTATAATAGCAAAGAGCAACTTTGAAGACATGGTAGCAAAACAAGCCCATGAACACTTGTGTGGCTATTGGTCCCAGTGATTAATGGCTTCAGGTCATTGCTTGTTTTACTGTGTTGAAGCAAAGTATGGCAATGCCTTCATTACTGGCTACCTATACACTTAGCAAATAGAACTGCAAATAAAAGGAGGGAATGAGACTTACACAGAAAGCACCAGGATCTTGATTCTGCATCTGCCTGAAGTGGCAGGACACTCAGTAGAATGATAAGCATTTAACAAAGATCCAGTTGGCCTTGTAAGACATTGGCTGATTTTCCTAAACTTTAATCCAACTTCAGTAATTTCCCAACTTTATTGGAAATCCTCATCAGACACTGCTTGCTTAAAAATATGTGGGCTAAGAAGGCAGGTCTGATAACAATTTCAAGGCATTTATGAAGGAACCTTGAGACTGAATCTTTTGAAGAACATTCAAGTCACATTTTCATAGAAGTTGAAATTGTCTCTTTTTTACTAAGTTCAAAGACAGTAATTTTTTCATGTCATCCTCAGAATAATTGATTTTTTTTTTTTTTTTTTTTTTTTGTGAGCAACATGGCTGTTTATTTCACCTGGGTACAGGCGGGCTGAGTCCGAAAAAAGAGTCAGCAAACGGAGATAAGGGTGGGGCCGTTTTATAGGATTTGGGTAGGTAAAGGAAAATTACAGTCAAAGGGGGTTTGTTCTCTGGCGGGCAGGAGTGGGGGTCACAAGGTGCTCAGTGGGGGAGCTTTTTGAGACAAGATGAGCCAGGAAAAGGAATTTCACAAGATAATATCATCGCTTAAGGCAAGGACCGGCCATTTTCACTTCTTTTGTGGTGGAATGTCATCAGTTAAAGCCAGGCAGCATATTTGCACTTCTTTTGTGATTCATCAGTTACTTCAGGCCATCTGGGCGTATATGTGCAAGTCACAGGGGATGTGATGGCTTGGCTTGGGCTCAGAGGCCTGACATTCCTGCCCGATTTAAAATTGGTGAGATGTTCCTTGGGCTGGTTGGTCTGAGGACTAGAGATCGTAGGTGGTTCTTTCTCACAGAGCAAAGAGCAAGAGGACAGGGGATTGATCTCCCAAGGGAGGTCCCCTGATTCGAGTCACTGCACCAAAATGTCAAGCGTGTGCATGTGAAGAGACCACCAAACAGGCTTTGTGTGAGCAGCATGGCTGTTTATTTCACCTAGGTACAGGCAGGCTGAGTCCGAAAAGAGAGTCAGCCTAACTGATATTGTTAAGATGACTGTGCTACCCAAAGCAATCCACAGATGCCATGAAATCCCAAATCAAAATGCCAATGATATTCTTCAGAGAAAGAGAAAAAAAAATTCTAAAATTTGTATGGAACCACAAAAGACCCCGAATAGCCAAGGCAGTACTTAGCAACAATAACAAAGCTGGAGACATCACACTACCTGACTTCAAAATATACTGCAAAGCGGGGCGGAGCAAGATGGCCAAATAGGAACAGCTACAGTCTCCAGCTCCCAGCGCCAGCGACACAGAAGACAGGTGATTTCTGCATTTTCAACTGAGGTACCGGGTTCATCTCACTAGGGAATGCCAGACAATTGGTGCTGGTCAGCTGCTGCAGCCCGACCAGTGAGAGCTGAAGCAGGGTGAGGCATCGCCTCACCTGGGAAGCACAAGGGGGAAGGGAATCCCTTTTCCAAGCCAGGGGAACTGAGACACACAACACCTGGAAAATTGGGTAACTCCCACCCCAATACTGCGCTTTACCAAGGGTCTTAGCAAATGGCACACGAGGAGATTATATCCCACACCTGGCCGGGAGGGTCCCACGCCCGCGGAGCCTCCCTCATTGCTAGCACAGCAGTCTGTGATCTAACAGCAAGTCAGCAACGAGGCTGGGGGAGGGGCACCCACCATTGCTGAGGCTTAAGTAGGTAAACAAAGCCACTGGGAAGCTCGAACTGGGTGGAGCTCACAGCAGCTCAAGGAAACCTGCCTGTCTCTGTAGATTCCACCTCTGGGGACAGGGCACAGCTAAACAAACAAACAAAAAAAAGCAGCAGAAACCTCTGCAGACGCCAACGACCCTGTCTGACAGTTTTGAAGAGAGCAGTGGATCTCCCAACACGGAGGTTGAGATATGAGAACGGACAGACTGTCTGCTCAAGTGGGTCCCTGACCCCTGAGTAGACTAACTGGGAGACATCCCCCACTAGGGGCAGACTGACACCCCACATCTCATATGGTGGGATACACCCCTGAGACGAAGCTTCCAAAGCAAGAATCAGACAGGTACACGCGCTGTTCAGCAATATTCTATCTTCTGCAGCCTCTGCTGCTGATACACAGGCGAACAGGGTCTGGAGTGGACCTCAAGCAATCTCCAGCAGACCTACAGCTGAGGGTCCCGACTGTTAGAAGGAAAACTAACAAACAGGAAGGACAACCATACCAAAACCCCATCAGTACGTCACCATTATCAAAGACCAAAGGCAGATAAAACCACAAAGAAGGGGAAAAAGCAGGGCAGAAAAGCTGCAAATTCAAAAAATAAGAGCACATCTCCCCCTGCAAAGGAACGCAGCACATCGCCAGCAATGGATCAAAGCTGGACGGAGAATGACATTGACGAGTTGAGAGAAGAAGGCTTCAGTCCATCAAACTTCTCAGAGCTAAAGGAAGAATTACGTACCCAGCGCAAAGAAACTAAAAATCTTGGAAAAAGAATGGAAGAATGCATAACTAGAATAATCAATGCAGAGAAGGCCATAAACGAACTGACAGAGATAAAAACCATGACACGAGAAATACATTACAAATGCACAAGCTTCAGTAACTGACTCGATCAACTGGAAGAAAGAGTATCAGCGACTGAGGATCAAATGAATGAAATGAAGTGAGAAGAGAAGTCTAAAGAAAAAAGAGAAAAAGAAATGAACAAAGCCGTCCAGAAGTATGGGATTATGTGAAAAGACCAAATCTACGTCTGATTGGGGTGCCTGAAAGTGAGGGGGAAAATGGAACCAAGTTGGAAAACACTCTTCAGGATATCATCCAGGAGAACTTCCCCAACCTAGTAAGATAGGCCAACATTCAAATTCAGGAAACACAGAGAACACCACAAAGATACTCCTTGAGAAGAGCAACTCCAAGATACATAATTGTCAGATTCACCAAAGTTGAAATGAAGGAAAAACTGTTAAGGCAGCCAGAGAGAAAGGTCGGGTTACCCACAAAAGGAAGCCCATCAGACTAAAGCAGATCTCTCGGCAGAAACTCTACAAGCCAGAAGAGAGTGGGGGCCAATATTCAACATTCTTAAAGAAAAGAATTTTCAACCCAGAATTTCATATCCAGCCAAACTAAGTTTCATAAGTGAAGGAGAAAGAAAATCCTTTACAGATAAGCAAATGCTTAGAGATTTTGTCACCACCAGGCATGCCTTACAAGAGACCCTGAAGGAAGCCCTAAACATGGAAAGGAACAACCAGTACCAGCCATTGCAAAAACATGCCAAAATGTAAAGACCATCGAGGCTAGGAAGAAACTGCATCAACTAACAAGCAAAATAACCAGTTAATATCATGACAGGATCAAGTTCACACATAACAATATTAACCTTAAATGTAAATGGAATAAATGCTCCAATTAAAAGACACAGACTGGCAAACTGGATAAAGAGTCAAGACCCATCTCACATGCAGAGACACACATAGGCTCAAAATAAAAGGATGGAGGAAGACCTACCAAGAAAATGGAGAACAAAAAAAAGCAGGGGTTGCAATCCTAGTCTCTGATAAAACAGACTTTAAACCATCAAAGATCAAAAGAGACAAAGAAGGCCATTACATAATGGTAAAGGGATCAATTCAACAGGAAGAGCTAACTATCCTAAATATATATGCACCCAATATAGGAGCACCCAGATTCATAAAGCAAGTCCTTAGAGACTTACAAAGAGACTTAGACTCCCATACGATAATAATGGGAGACTTCAACACCCCACTGTCAACATTAGACAGATCAACGAGACAGAAAGTTAACAAGGATATCCAGGAATTGAACTCAACTCTGCACCAAGCAGACCTAATAGACATCTACAGAACTCTCCACCCCAAATCAACAGAATATACATTCTTCTCAGCACCACATTGCACTTATTCCAAAATTGACCACATAATTGGAAGTAAAGCACTCCTCAGCAAATGTAAAAGAACAGAAATTATAACAAACTGTCTCTCAGACCACAGTGCAATCAAACTAGAACTCAGGACTAAGAAACTCAATGAATACCGCTCAACTACATGGAAACTGAACAACCTGCTCCTGAATGACTACTGGGTACATAACGAAATGAAGGCTGAAATAAAGATGTTCTTTGAAACCAATGAGAACACAGATACAACATACCAGAATCTCTGGGACACATTTAAAGCAGTGTGTAGAGGGAAATTTATAGCACTAAATGCCCACAAGAGAAAGCAGGAAAGATCTAAAATTGACACTCTAACATCACAATTAAAAGAACTAGAGAAGCAAGAGCAAACACATTCAAAAACTAGCAGAAGGCAAGAAATAACTAACATCAGAGCAGAACTGAAGGAGATTGAGACACAAAAAACCCTCCAAAAAATCAATGAATCCAGGAGTTGGTTTTTGAAAAGATCAACAAAATTGATAGACTGCTAGCAAGACTAATAAAGAAGAAAAGAGAGAGGAATCAAATAGACACAATAAAAAATGATAAAGGGGATATCACCACCAACCCCACAAAAATACAAACTACCATCAGGGAATACTATAAACACCTCTACGCAAATCAACTAGAAAATCTAGAAGAAATGGATAATTTCCTGGACACTTACACTCTTCCAAGACTAAACCAGGAAGAAGTTGAATCCCTGAATAGACCAATAGTAGGCTCTGAAATTGAGGCAATAATTAATAGCCTACCAACCAAAAAAAGTCCAGGACCAGATGGATTCACAGCTGAATTCTACCAGAGGTACAAGGAGGAGCTGGTACCATTCCTTCTGAAACTATTCCAATCAATAGAAAAAGAGGGAATCCTCCCTAACTCATTTTATGAGGCCAATATCATCCTGATACCAAAGCCTGGCAGAGACACAACAAAAAAAGAGAATTTTAGACCAATATCCCTGATGAAAATCGATGCAAAAATCCTCAATAAAATACTGGCAAACTGAATCCAGCAGCACATCAAAAAGCTTATCCACCATGATCAAGTGGGCTTCATCCCTGGGATGCAAAGCTGGTTCAACATACACAAATAAATAAATGTAATCCAGCATATAAACAGAACCAAAGACAAAAACCACGATTATCTCAATAGATGCAGAAAAGTCCTTTGACAAAATTCAACAGCCCTTCATGCTAAAAACTCTCAATAAATTTGGTATTGATGGAACGTATCTCAAAATAATAAGGGCTATTTATGACACATCCACAGCCAATATCATACTGAATGGGCAAAATCTGGAAGCATTCCCTCTGAAAACTGGCACAAGACAGGGATGCCCTCTCTCACCACTCCTATTCAACATAGTGTTGGAAGTTCTGGCTAGGGCAATCAGGCAAGAGAAATAAATAAAGGGTATTCAGTTAGGAAAAGAAGAAGTCAAATTGTCCCTGTTTGCAGATGACATGATTGTATATTTAGAAAACCCCATCATCTCAGCCCCAAATCTCCTTAAGCTGGTAAGAAACTTCAGCAAAGTCTCAGGATACAAAATCAATGTGCAAAAATCACAAACATTCTTATACACCAGTAACAGACAAACAGAGAGCCAAATCATGAATGAACTTCCATTCACAATTGCTTCAAAGAGAATCAAATATCTAGGAATCCAACTTACAGGGGATGTAAAGGACCTCTTCAAGGAGAGCTACAAACCACTGCTCAGTGAAATCAAAGAGGACACAAACAAATGGAAGAACATACCATGCTCATGGATAAAAAGAATCAATATCGTGAAAATGGCCATACTGCCCAAGGTAATTTATAGATTCAATGCCATCCCCATCAAGGTACCAATGAGTTTCTTCACAGAATTGGAAAAAACTGCTTTAAAGTTCATATGGAACCAAAAAAGAGCCCGCATTGCCAAGACAATCCTAAGTCAAAAGGACAAAGCTGGAGGCGTCACGCTACCTGACTTCAAACTATACTACAAGGCTACAGTAACCAAAACAGCATGGTACTGGTACCAAAACAGAGATATAGACCAATGGAACAGAACAGAGTCCTCAGAAATAATACCATACATCTACAGCCATCTGATCTTTGACAAACCTGAGAAAAACAAGAAATGGGGAAAGGATTCCCTATTTAATAAATGGTGCTGGGAAAATTGGCTAGCCATATGTAGAAAGCTGAAACTGGATCCTTTCCTTACTCCTTATATGAAAATTAATTCAAGATGGATTAGAGACTTAAATGTTAGACCTAATACCATAAAAACCCTAGTATAAAACCTGGGTAATACCATTCAGGACATAGGCATGGGCAAGGACTTCATGTCTAAAACACCAAAAGCAATGGCAACGAAAGCCAAAGTTGACAAATGGGATCTAAGTAAACTAAAGAGCTTCTGCACAGCAAAAGAAACTACCACCAGAGTGAACAGGCAACCTACAGAATGGGAGAAAATTTTTGCAATCTACTCATCTGACAAAGGCTAATATCCAGAACCTACAAAGAACTCAAACAAATTTATGAGAAAAAACCAAACAACTCCATCAAAAAGTGGGCAAGGGATATGAACAGACATTTCTCAAAAGAAGACATGCATACAGCCAACAGACACATGAAAAAATGCTCATCATCACTGGCCATCAGAGAAATGCAAATCAAAACCACAATGAGATACCATCTCACACCAGTTAGAATGGCAATCATTCAAAAGTCAGGAAACAACAGGTGCTGGAGAGGATGCGGAGAAACAGGAACACTTCTACACTGTTGGTGGGATTGTAAACTAGTTCAACCATTATGGAAAACAGTATGGCGATTCCTCAAGGATCTAGAGCTAGAAGTACCATATGACCCAGCCATCCCATTACTAGGTATATACCCAAAGGATTATAAATCATGCTGCTATAAAGACACATGCACACGTATGTTCGTTGCGGCAGTATTCACAATAGCAAAGACTTGGAATCAACCCAAATGTCCATCTGTGACAGACTGGATTAAAAAAATGTGGCACATATACACCATGGAATACTATGCAGCCATAAAAAAGGATGAGTTTGTGTCCTTTGTAGGGACATGGATGCAACTGGAAACCATCATTCTCAGCAAACTATCACAAGAACAGAAAACCAAACACTGCATGTTCTCACTCATAGGTAGGAATTGAACAATGAGATCACCTGGATTTGGGAAGGGGAACATCACACACTGGGGCCTACTGGGGGGAGGGGGGAGGGATGGCATTGGGAGTTATACCTGATGTAAAGGACCAGTTGATGGGTGCTGACGAGTTGATGGGTACAGCACACCAACATGGCACAAGTATACATATTTAACAAACCTGCACATTATGCACATGTATCCTAGAACTTAAAGTATAATAAATAAATAAATGAATAAATAAAAATAAATAGATAAAAGGAACACATTTAAAATTAAAAAAAAAAAAAGGAATAATAGCAGTAACCGGCTCTTATGGTCACCACGAGGTTTAAATACCATAATTAATATAAAATCATTATTGTTACACCAGATGATAAGCTTTAAATATTAACTGCTAGTTATCATTACAATCAAATAAGTGTAAAATGTTAGAATAATGTAAAGAGGAATTAGAAAGTATCCTTTAATAATATAAAAGGATATACATATTCTATTGTAAATAAGATAATAAGAATTGCTCCGGGTTATATTGTGTCCCTTTCAAAGTTTTGTGTTCCCTCCAAATTTGTATGTTGAAGCCCTAACCCTCAGAACCTCAGAATGTGACTGCATGTGGACAGACAGACTTTAAAGAGGTGAGTCAGGCTAAGTGAGGTTGTTAGAGTGGGCACTAATCCTATCCGATTGATGTCCTTATAAGAAGAGGAAATTTGTACACACGAACAGCCACCAGGAATGTGCATGTACAAAGAAAAGACCATGTGAGGACACAGAGAGATAACAGCTATCTGCAAGCCAAAAAGAGAGGCCTCAGTAGAAACCCAATGTGCCAACACGTTGATCTTGGACATTCAACCTCCAGAACTGTGAGAAATTAACTCTCTATTGTTTAAAAGCTATCCAGTCTGTGACACTTTATGGCAGCCCTAGAAAATCAAAACAAAAATAAAAGTATATTATATAATAAAAGCTATAGTAAGCGAAACAGCATGGTATTGGTATAAAAACAGACATACAGACGAATGAAATGGAATACAGAACCCATAAATACATCCTCATATTCAGAGCAAACTGATTTTCAACGAAGGTGCTGAGACTATACATTGGGAAAAGGATACCCTTTTCAATAAGTGATGCAGAAAAAAACTGGATCTCTATAGGCAGAATAATAAAACTATACCCCTATCTCTAATCATTTACAAAAATCAACTTAAAATGAATTAGACTTAAATGTAAGACCTGAAGCTATAAAACTACTAGAAGATAACTTAGGAGAAATGTTTTAGGACATTGGTCTAGGCAAAAATTTTATGGGTAATTCTTCAAAAGCACAGGCAGCAACAAAAAATAGACAAATATTCTGGATATCCCCTTGTTAGATAAATAGCTTGCAAATATTTTCTCCCATTCTAACAAGCGGATATCCAGAATATACAAGGAGCTCAAACAACTCAACAATAAAAATGTGATTAAAAATGGACAAATAATCCAAATAGACATTTCTCAAAAGCCATACCAGTGGCCAAGAGGTACATGAAAACAATGTTCAACATCACGAATTACCGTGGAAATGCAAATCATAACCACAATGATTTATTTTCTCATTCCAGTTAGAATACCGATTATCAAAAAATAACTGCTAGCAAGAATGCAAGGAAAAAGGAACTGTTACTGTTCTTTTAGGAATCAAATCTTATTTTTTCAACTTATTTTAGATTTAGCGGGTACATGTGTAGTTTTGTTAACCTGGGTATATTGCATGATTCTGAGATTTGGGTATGAATTATCCCATTACTGGGCAGAGTATCCAACAGTTTTTCTACCCTTACCTCTCTCTCGCTCACCTCTAGTCCTCCAAAAAGGAAACTCATACACTGCTGGTAGGAATGTAAATTAGTACAGCCATTATAGAAAACAGTATGGAGGTTTCTGAAAAAAACTAAAAATAAAACTACCATACAATCCAGCAATCCCACTACTGGGTATTCATCCAAAGGAAAGGAAGTATATGGAAGAGATACCTACACCCCCAAGTTTATTGCAGCTCTAATAACAATACCAAAGATACAGAATTGCCTAAACGTCCACCAACAAATAATTGCATAAAGAAAATATGGTATATAGGTACACACACACACACGCAATGAAATTCAGCTATTTATTCAGCATGAGTAAGCCTTGAGGACATTAAGTCAGGCACAGAAAAATAAACACTGCATGTGTAGGAGCTAAAAAAAAAAAGTGAGCTCATAGAAGGGGGAAATAGAACTGTGATTGTTAGAAGCTGGAAGGATAGGAAGGAAAGGAGGATAAAGAGGTTGGTTAATGAATAGAAAGTTACAGCTAGATGGCAGGAATGAGTTCTGGTGTTCTTTAGGGTAAGTATGGTTAACAATAATTTTTAATTTTATTTTTATGTATTTAGGGAGTACAAGTGCAGTTTTGTGACATGAAAATATTGCACAGAGGTGAAGTCTGGGCTTTTAGCCTACCCATCATCTGAATAGCTTACATTGTACCCAACAGGTAATTTTTCAACCCTCACCCTCCTCCCACTCTTCCACCTTTTAGTGTCTCCAATGTCTATTATTGCACTCTCTATGTCCATGTGAACCCATTGTTTAGCTCCCATTTGCAAGTGAGAACATGCAGTATTAGACTTTCTGTTTGTGAGTTATTTCACTTAGGATAATGGCCTCCAATTCCATCGAAGTATGTTGCTAAAAGACATGATTTCATTCTTTTTTTATAGATGAGTAGTATTCCATTGTGTGCATATATATACACATATATACACACACACACAATTCCATCATATATATATATCTCTACATATATATACACATATATATATATACACACACACACACAATTCCATCATATATATATATCTCTACATATATATACACATATATATATACACACACACACACAATTCCATCATATATATATCTCTCTCTACATATATAGGCTATATATATATACACACACACACGACATTTTCTTCATTCAATCATCAATTGATGAACACTTAAGTTGATTCCATGACTGTGCTATTATGAATAGTACTGTGATAAATATAACAGCATAGCAGCGCAGGTATCTTTTTTATATAACGATTTATTTTCCTTAGGGTAGACACCCAGTAGTGAGATTGCTGGATCATTTGGCGGTTCTATTTTTAGTTCTATTGAGAAATCTCCATAGTGTTTTCCATAGAGGCTGTACTAATTTACATTCCCACCAACAGTGTATAAGTGTTCTCTTCTCCACATCCTAGCTATCATCTATTGTTTTTTGACTTTTTAATAATAGCCATTCTGACTGGTGTAAGATGGTATCTTGTTGTGGTTTTAATTTGTATTTCTCTGATGATTAGTGATGTCGAGCATTTTTCATGTTTAAAGACACAGTTGTATGTTGTCTTTTGAAAAATACCTGTTCCTGTCCTTCACTCACATTTTAATGAGTTTGTTTTTCTTGAGTTTCTCGTAGATTCTGGATATTAGCCCTGTGTCAGATATATAGTTTGCAAATATTTTCTTCCATCCTATAGGTTGTTTACTGATTATTTATTTTGCAGTGCAGAACCCTTTTAGTTTAAGTCCTATTTGTCTATTTTTGGTTTTGTTGCATTTGCTTTTGAGGGTTAACAATAATATATATTTCAAAAGAACTAGAGGAGAGCATTTTGAATGTTCACACACAAAAAATGTTCAAAGTATTAGATTTGCTAATTATCCTGATTTGATCATTACACATTGTATACATGTATCAAAATATCATTGTATCCCATAAATATGTACAATTATTACATGTTAACTGAAAAAGCAAAAAATATGCTCATTTTTTCAAGTGTGTTACGGTAAGTATGAAGAAAAAGTGTATATATATGTGTGTGTGTATGTGTTTGCATTTAGAGAGAGAGGTTAACAATTAGTCTGCGATTTAAAAATAGGAATTATATATTCTAATGGCATTCTGTCCTTGGGTCTCACATTTATAGAAATATTTGCCTTTTCTCTGACAGTTATTTTCCTAGGGAAGAGAAGAATGCCAGGAGAAGGATGTGATTCCTCTGTTCAAATATTAGAAGAATTACGAGAAATTATATTTGTTATAGCAAAAGTTGTTATAAGAGCCAGAGGGTAAAAATTGGTCCGATAGGTATTTGGAAGTTAGACAGAAAAAATTTGCATAAACATTTTTTGGAATTGTGTCAAGATAGATGCAATAGTTTGCTTTCATAGGTAGTGTGTTTTCTATTGCTAGGGAAAACCAAGCACAACCCTGGCAATTACCTGATGGAGAGAATATTAGAAGGCATTCAAGTACATCTAGAACAGCAGGCTTTAAAGTCTTTCCACCAGAAATTCTACCAATACTGAAGAAACAGTAAGACAAATATGAAGGTATTGTGAGGAACTCTCCCACTCTAAATATAAATATAATGTAACAGGAATTACATTACCATAATCAAGTGTTAGTTCTGGTTCCCATTTGGTCAGGTATAAAGCTCTACTGATATCTTTAAAAAATTTTTTTATAAAGCCAGCCAAGCATGAAATAACTTCATAGCTGCTTTTGCAAAGACTAATTCAGGAAATTACACTAATGAGAGGCTAATAAGACACACTAAGATGAGCCTAGAAGCACACATCTTTTTCAGAGGAAGCTGGTGAATACTGTGCCTGTAAGTGAGAGGTTTATGTTCTCATTTTCTAAGGAAAGGTTTTCAGAAATGTATCAGCAGGGGGCATTGGTGTTCTATCAGCAGGAGAGCTAGACCCAGAGAAGTGCTCTCCGTAATTGAGCACTTAGAAATAATCAACAAGTCAAAGCAGATAAGAAACTATTTTTTTCTTAGAAAAAATTCACATAGAAATGTTATCTGTTCTAAATGAAACTTTAGAAAATGAAAGTACAGCATGTACATATTTGGTTTTTCCAAGATAAATGAAAGATGCTAGAGGTTTTAAAACAAATTTTTAAAAGAGAGACTAATATCGCAGCAGCTGCAGATTCAGCACTTCCAATCCCAGGAATTGAGAAGAAAGCTGAATTTGCATCATGGTGAACTAGCATCACTAATGCTTACAGCTCCCATCTAACTGACATGAGAGTGAAATTAAACAGTTCTCCCTGTGTTTGAAACTTACTCAGTACAACAAATACTGGTCTGTTCTTCCCTCTCCCCTTCTACCCATATAGGCAAAGTCAAACAATCATGAAAGGAATGGGGAGGAAAAAAGTAAAATATGCAAATGTGGAATGCAGAGATGAGCTAAAGAGCTGCATTTATTTACCTTAGACACACAAGACTCACAATTTTTCATGGATAGAAAGATTGTTAAACACCGTTGAAAATAAATGCAATTCTTTCCACATCTGCCATGATATAAATGCTAGATGTCAGGTATAATTATGTACGAATTATCATACTTTATAGAAAAACTTGATATCCCATTTTTTTATCTCTGTACTCAGAATATGTTAGTTTTACAACGTAGTAATTAGAATCCTGAGACTTAATGAAATTCGCGATCTTAAGAAACAGCAAAAAGTAAGGACACATTTAAACACAGATACACACATCTATAAATTTCTCCGATTCAAGTCTATTTGGAGAATAAGAAGGCAGACTAATTCTCACCTACTTTTAAGGTTCATTCAGATTTCACCTTCATTTATTTAACACAAATCAATGAAGTCACTTCTAAGTAACTGGCAGACAAAGGCTAGGTATTCTGGTCTAGAATTTGTCTTGGCCTATGGGGCCATATTCTGAACTCCTGGAACAGGAATGTCTAGTTGAGATCTCTCTCTCTGTCTCTCTCTCTCTCTCTAATGCCTGAGATATATATCTCAACTTAAGCCCTAGAACTTTTGTTTGGTTTTTTAAAAAAATACACTTGGAGGCCAGGCGCGGTGGTTCAAGCCTGTAATCCCAGCACTTTGGGAAGCTGAGAAGGGCGGATCACGAGGTCAGGAGATCGAGACCATCCTGGCTAACACGGTGAAACCCTGTCTCTACTAAAAAAAAAAATACAAAAAACTAGCCGGCCGAGGTGGCGGGCGCCTGTAGTCCCGGCTACTCGGGAGGCTGAGGCGGGAGAATGGCGTAAACTCGGGAGGCGGAGCTTGCAGTGAGCTGAGATCCAGCCACTGCACTCCAGCCTGGGGGACAGAGCGAGACTCCGTCTCAAAAAAAAAAAAAAAAAACAAAAAACAAAAAAAAAACACTTGGAGATTGGAGAAAAGGCAAAACTCCAAGTCAGTAAAAGGGAGGGCTAAATGGCGCTGCATTTTTAATAAATTATAAATTTGTAAATTGGGAGAGAGAAAAGGTGGGAAGCCATTGAGATAGTTCTCTGGAGGTGAAGTAGCCATTAAAACTCTCCACGTAATGAGAAAGCTTTTTAGAGGTAAACTCACCCTTTTCTCCTTATACTTTCTACAAACAACTGCCTTGTGAGTGGGTATGTGTATGTTACAAACAGTGGCGGGGAGAAAACCAGCACCTTAGCTCCATGTTGATGACGTGTGGAAAAGGATGAGAACGTGAATGACAGAGAAGTACAGAGGAGTCACACAAACTAAGCCGAATATGCAGAATCAGGAGCATGAAGGTAGAGTTGACGATGTAAATGTAAATCCTTCTTTCATTCCTTGTCTCTCACCACCTTCTCCCTACCCCAAGAATTCACAGAAATCCTGGGTAGGACTCTGGACCTCTGCAAGTACAGAATGGAGGACTGAGTCAGTATCGTAATGATATTAAGGGGTCAAGTAGCCTTAGCTGACTTTGGAATTACATGGGGGCAAAGCTGAAAAATGATTTTCAAGCTATGTTTAAAGGGTAATCTTGTCTTCCTTATACCCTCCAATGCAAAGGTATTCTGGCCACTTTCTGAATAACTGAGGTCCTGAGATTCTGGTCTCCACTTCTGTCTTAGATAATTTTGTGCAGTTGTATCACAATACTTGAGGCTTACAATGGACAGTCCTGGAGGGTGAGAAGTCCAATATCAAGGAGGTGGCATCTGGTAAGGACCTTCTCGCTAAAACATTACATGGCAGAAGGTGAGAGAAAGAGCAATAGCAAGAGAGGGCCAAATTTGTCTTTATATAATGGCACCAATCCCACCCATGAAGGTGGAGCCTTCATGGCCTAATCATCTCAGAAGTCCTACATCTTAATACTCTTACAATGGCAATTAAATTTCAACATGAATTTTGAAGGGGACAAACATTAAAACCATGACAACTCCTATCCTCGTTGGGTCATTCTGGCAGGGCCCAAGGCACAGGGTACCATCTCTACCACCATCAACCCTTCTGATGAGCTCACTTTCATTTTAAGTTTGTGATTCAAACTTTTTCTTTTTGTAAACATTACTCATTTTCCCCAGTTACAAAATAATTTTTTAATCATTACACTTTCAGAAGTAAATGAAGAATGGCCCTAAAATCACACACCTACATCTAGTTTGGCATGTCTATGTTTAGAGAAGCTTGTTATGGTAGTAAACAGAATTAAATGCAGCCATCTGTTGGTAAATGAAATATATGTTGAGTAGCAGTTACATTTCAGTTCAGAAAAAGATTCTGGGCTTAATCTAAATGTGCCTTGAAAGCTAACTCAAGTCTATTTGGAAAGGTTAGTCATATGTAGGAGATATATATTCCAACACAGGTTTGGAATCTGAAGTGCTCAGATGCTGACCTGAATGGGGAGGTTTCAGTGATTGGATCAGGTAAGAAAGTTGTTCAGTGTAGGATCAGACACATATTTATTTCAGCTGGAGTCAGATAAGCCAAAAGAAAGTTAATAAGATAAAGTCTTTAGGTACCTATGAACAACTGGACATTTTCTTTAAAAGACCCTGATAAAGTTGAGTGCCTTTATACCCATTTTACTGATTGAGAAAACTGAGGTTCACAGAGAAAAAAATAACTTGCCCAAGACCTCATAGCTAGGGCAAGGTAGTGATGGGGTTGAAATGCTGGTATAATTCTTTTTTTTTTTTTTTTTGAGATGGAGTCTCGCTCTGTTGCCCAGGCTGGAGTGCAGTGGCACAAGCTCAGCTCACTGCAAGCTCCGCCTCCCAAGTTTACGCCATTCTCCTGCCTCAGCCTCCCGAGTAGCTGGGACTACAGGCGCCAACCACCACGCCCGGCTAATTTTTGTATTTTTTTTTTTAGTAGAGACGGGGTTTCACTGCGTTACCCAGGATGGTCTCGATCTCCTAACCTCGTGATCCGCCTTCCTCGGCCTCCCAAAGTGCTGGGATTACAGGCGTGAGCCACCGCGCCCGGCCGAAATGCTGGTATAATTCTAATCTCTCCATGAAAACACAGATGTAGCTCAGCAGGCAGGCAACTAGGGATGTGATTATAGGCCCAATGCTATTGTGATATGTGAATCAGTGCTGAGAAGTACAAAGAGCAGATTTGTAATCAGAAGGTCCAGGCTCTGCTACTCATTAGACCTTTGACCTTGGGCAAATTGCTTGTTACTCTTTTAGCCCCAATTTCTTCATGATGTTTTTTCAGAAAAAAGAAAAAAAAAAAAAAAAAAAGAGGAGGAGGATACAATTATCTACTTAACCTGAAAAAGGCTCCCCAAACAGAACAATTTAGGAGCAGTAAAATGTAGCCTTTTTATGTCATGATGCCCAGTTGCCCAGTGACACTAGCACCACAGTGAGAACAGACACTCCAAGGCCAAGGCCACTGGTCTACTTGACCCAGTTTTTGCAGAACCAGGAGAGCAGATATCTGAGATATATCCCAGAATTTCTCAGTGAGGCTCAGAGACCTGTAAATAATGCTTTTGGATAATCAGTTGTTTACTTTCGAAGACATTAAAAAAATAAAACAGCACCAGAAAAATTGGCCTCCCACAAATCAGTTCAACTTCCTGTCACTAACTGTATTCAAATATTTTGTTCATTCACTCGTGGCTGCACTTAGGCCTTTTTCCACGGCAATATGCTTCTGCAAGCATGAAAGTGCTGAAATGTGTATTTGTATGCGATTTAAAAATTTACCTTTGAAAGTAATGCTTTGAAAATTACATTTAACTAGGTCACATAATTTGATGATCAAGAATAGGAAGTTTGGCCAGGCGCGGTGGCTCAAGCCTGTAATCCCAGCACTTTGGGAGGCCGAGGCGGGCGGATCACGAGGTCAGGAGATCGAGACCATCCTGGCTAACACGGTGAAACCCCGTCTCTACTAAAAAAAATACAAAAAACTAGCCGGGTGAGGTGGCGGGTGCCTGTAGTCCCAGCTACTCGGGAGGCTGAGGCAGGAGAATGGCGTAAACCCGGGAGGCGCAGCTTGCAGTGAGCTGAGATCCAGCCACTGCACTCCAGCCTGGGTGACAGAGCGAGACTCCGTCTCAAAAAAAAAAAAAAAAAAAAAGAATAGGAAGTTTGAAGTGTAAGATAGAAAAAGTAAAAATACATAAGGAAGATAATGAGGGAAATTCAGAATATTTGGTCAATATGGATTAGTATAAACTCGGTTTTCTCTCTGATGCTGCATACAGCAACAGGAAGAAAAATAGACTAAAGCAAGTGAATCAACAATGAGCAAAGTTCACTAAAATAAAATAGAGTATACTTTGATATTTCTCTAATATATGGGTTTTATTATTGTGGTGATACAAATGAATGTTTCTCAAGGGTGAGCATTCCTTGGGTAGTAAACTCAAGACATTTTGACTTTTGTAGTAACATTTTCAAAGCCATTAAACAAATTTTAGAGAAAAGGTCATCAGATTTGCTTTGCAATTGAAAACAGCCTTGGTTAGCCCCAAACAATCAATAGCATAATCAGGTAAGACATTTTAAAAAACAATGTGGAATCTTCCTCCATTTTCCAAAGTACCTGAGAATATTAAACTCTTGCGATAGGAGAATTTGTGCTAAATCTCTGCTTGGTGTATATGGCTTAACCTGCTTGGAGATAGAAAGAAACCAAAACTAAGAAAAATATCTCATTTATAGCCAGGAGACTCCAGACTACAGATGGTTCCCACTGCTCTCTTACAAGTTTTTTGTTTGTTTTAATTGGGGCACCATTTTCTGTTTCTTTATTCCCTTCCCACAACAGTCATGACAGTGAAAGGACTGGGCATGGTATAGGGGTTTTAGGAAGGGATATAGTGAAAGTTTTCCTGAAGAAAAACTTTGGCCTTGGAGTTGGACAGTTCAAACCCCTGTTCTGCTGCTAATTGGCTGTGTAAGCTTGGAAGATTCACTTAACCTCACCAAGTCGTCATTAATAGGGAAAGTAATGCCTAATAGAACAGAGGACAAATATCAGTGCATGAGGAATAACAACCTCCTGCCAAGGAAAAGTCTGGTCAGACAGCTGTATCTCTTCCTTTTTATTCAATAGATCCAGAATTAAACACTACAAGGCAGAGAGTAGAGCAGAATTTACTGAAGGAAAAAAAACAAAAAACAAAAAAACAAAAAAACCCTGCAAATTCAGAGTAGAGAATGACTAGTCAAAGAAAAAAAAAGAAAGAAAAACTTTAGTAATGTCTAAAAGTCTGATGTTTTAATTCTGTTTTATTTTGAAACTAGCCTTTGTGTTTTGGTGGTGTTGATAAAATAGCACCCACTTTAGCCTATGATGGATTTTGAATCAGTTGAGAGAGAGGTGTGAGAGAGATCAAAATAGTCCCTCATTACTTCTAAAGGCTGGGTTACTTAGGTGGACCTCTTAATACTGAACCACAAACTTAGGTAGATGTGCCTACTCCGTCATACATAGTGCTAGAAAACTAGTCCTTCTCCACACAGAAGGAACAGACTAGAACACGTATTTCCTGTGGTAGCTGGTCCCAAGGGGAAGGAGAAAGGAAGATGCTGAGCTATGCATGTCTAGTTCTTCTTCCAAACTTGGCAATCATGTACTTTATTCCATCCCAGGGGAGGAACAACTGAAGGTGTGAACAGAGGCCAGGGTTTATGCTCTTACGGGTGTCTTTCCATATGAAAGGAAATACCAGAAATCAAAAATGTGCTTCCATGAGGATCGGTCATCTCAATTCATCCTTGTTCAGTGGAATGAATTGGATTTACAATAATTTATTATAAGTAATAGAACTCTGCATCAATATCCTTAATGTTTAAACAATACATTTCAGCATCCTGATGAATACATCCTGGTTTTTTTCTGGAATGGTTTGAAATGAGATGTGATATGTCTGGATTTTTGTTTTCTTTATTAAACCTTTTAACACATTTAATTTCCAGAGATGACTGGATTGGTTCCAGGAGAGGGAGGGGAGAAGCTTGTATACATCTGTAATGATCTCTGACAGTGTAACATGGAGCACTGATTTTTACAGCAGTAGTCAAAATTACAGTAATTAAGAGAAAATACCCACATCTTTATAAACAGAGTGTTAACCGACTCAAAAAGAACTTAATGAGAACTTACAAGAGGAAGTGCACTTTTGCCACTGAGTATTAAACATTAATTAAAGTCAGAAGGCAATAGTCAAATTGCCTCTCCACTTCAGTCACTTGGCAAGGCACAGAAATTGGAGAAGTTTTAGAATCTGCTGACTTTGCTGGCTCTGACCCTCCGAATGGTTTCTGTAAATTTATGGTCAGTTTTGCTGCTGAATTTTACTTGCTACTAAAGACCTAGTTAAGATCTTTTTGTAGAAACTCAAAGATGAAAGTTTTCAAATGCACACAGCATTTTAGAATTGGGCACCTTATTTTAAAAGAGTATTTTAAATGTCCTTTTTATTATAAAGATAGGTTAAAAAAAGCCATCTGTGAAATACAGCATGAAATAAAATATGCCTAGAAAGTATTAGAAGGAAATATATCAAATTATTAGAAATGTATTCCTGTGAATGATTAAGCACTTGATGAGTTTTTCTTTTCTGCATTTTATATGTATTCGTTTGTATAAATGGAAAAAAATAAAGTGTTAATTTCTAAAAGTTTGTATATTCTCATGGAATAGGTAATCAGTGCCCCAAAATTGGCTACAGGGTACATATGATAACCAGCTTTTGTTCTATTTCTGAGATCTTGGGAATGCTGCAAATTTGATAAGATGCAAAATAATAAACACAGCTAATCCTTGAATACCACACTGCACTGTTGTTCTTTGTACTGAATGATTGCAGATACACTTTGTCATTTCAATATACAGTTACACTTGTGAATTAATGTGTCATTGTGGCTCTGATCCAACATCAAACCCTTGATCCGACAACAAACAAGACAAACTTCTAGAAGCAGACCTAACAACTTTTTTATTCTGAGTTTAGAAATGACCAATTTGAACAAGGCAGGTTGTACGAATGGTCAGATGAATCTCCTTGGGGGCTCCAGTTCATGAAACACTTTATATTAACTCCTAGGTAAATAAGACAGTGACTTGAGGTGGGTGGGTGGTGGGGGGGAATCTTTCCTTGTCTTATTCATTCGACTCACTTATTTTGTATTTTTCTCCTGTGGGTTTCTATTAACTTCCTATTGGTCTTCTCTAGTCAATCTCTCCCAAAAATTCGGCTGCTACTTTATCCAGTTGCCTTCGACTTCTGCACAAAATTCACTATTTAACTATTTTAGATTATGACTCCCCTTTCCTGTCTAGCATTTATGGTGTACTCAATTGGTTCTGCTTTTAAATAATTTCATTTCCCTAATACGTCACATCCCCAGTAGTTCCACTGGAATTTACTATCAATTTCAACCTCTGTCCAGTTTTTCTTCTTTTGTTTAAATTTGTTAAGCAAACTTATTTACCTTTTCTGCTTCTTTACATTTTACCCTCTATACTTAATTCCCTGTCTGTTTTATATACTTATTCTTTGACAGTGTCTTTAAAAATTCTGTACACTGCACTTTTAAGTGTGATATATTCTGACCAACTCTCCAATTGGTGAGGCAAGTATCATATCCACTAACAGGTGAAGGAATAAAAGAAATTAGCATCCAAATAAAGGATGTGGACCTCACTCTTTGCTTTCTAAATCAAGCGTTTGTTCTACTGCATCCCTAGTGTGTACAATGAGCATGTGAACCAGAGCTTTGGTCAGTGGAGGGAGTTTATATTAGGCCTGGAAGGAGACACCTGCATGGGCATGTGAGTAAGGGGAGTTTGCAAGACTATTTTTCTCACTATTTAGGTTGGTTTTACCTGCTCTCCCTAAACAGCTAGGAACTTCTTGATGGAATGTGTGCATGTGTGTGTGCTCCTGACAGCAATAACAAAGTGTCTCAAACATCCTAGGCATCTTGAGTTTGTCAGATTGATCTGAGTTAAAAGGAAAGCCGGCTGGGCGCAGTGGTTCGTGTCTGTAATCCCAGCACTTTGGGAGGCCGAGGTGGGTGGATCTCCTGAGGCCAGGAGTTTTAGACCAGCCTGGCCAACATGGTGAAACCCCATCTCTGTTAAAAATATAAACAATTAGCCCGGTGTGGTGGCACATAATCCCAGCTACTTGGGAGGCTGAGGCAGGAGAATCGCTTGAACCCAGGAAGCGGAGGTTGCAGTGAGCTGAGATCATACTTTTTGCAATCTATTCATCTAATATCCAGAGTCTACTAGGTATTTAAACGGCTTTACAAGAAAAAACGCTATTAAAACGTGGGCAAAGGCATGAACAGACACTTTTCAAAAGAAGACATTCATGCAGCCAATAAACATATGAAAAAAACCTTAACATCACTGATCATTAGATAAATGCAAATCAAAACCGCAATGAGATACTATCTCATGTCAGTCAGAATGGCAATTATTAAAAAGTCCAGAAACAACAGATGCTGGCAAGGTTGCAGAGAAAAAGGAACACTTTTACATTTTTTTATTTTTTAAAGTCCATGTATAACGCATTGAAGCCACCATCACATTGGGCCACAGGAAATGTATTCCAAGTCGTGATTATTGGGGCACCCCTATGGGATCCTAGTGCATCAAAGAGGCCCTCAAGGTGCTGATCTATACTGGTTAACTCTGCAGCCCTTTGTATGCAGCCCACATAGTCCCTTCAAGTTCCCATCTCTGCTGCTTTTGTGTCACAATTAAGGCACAGGCACCTTTGCTGGGGCTTGGAGCTGCAGGGTCCAAGGTTCAGCCTCCTTTGGTGCCCCCATGTGGTCACCACCTTTGAGGTTCCACTACCTCACAGAAGATCGGCCATCCAAGAGGACATATGTCTCCATTAATAGAAAGACCTGTTTCAGCTTCCAGTTTCAGTTTAAGGATCCTTTCCTTACTCCTTATACGAAAATTAATTCAAGATGGATTAGAGACTTAAATGTTAGACCTAAAACCATAAAAACCCTAGAAGAAAACCTAGGTAATACCATTCAGGACATAGGCATGGGCAAGGACTTCATGTCTAAAACACCAAAAGCAATGGCAACAAAAGCCATAATTGACAAATGAGATCTAATTAAACTAAAGAGCTTCTGCACAGCAAAAGAGACTACCATCAGAGTGAACAGGCAACCTACAGAATGGGAGAAAATTTTTGCAATCTACTCATCTGACAAAGGGCTAATATCCAGAATCTACAAAGAACTCAAACAAATTTATGAGAAAAAAACAACCCCATCAAAAAGTGGGCAAAGGATATGAATAGACATTTCTCAAAAGAAGACATTCATACAGCCAACAGGCACATGAAAAAATGCTCATCATCACTGGCCATCAGAGAAATGCAAATCAAAACCACAATGAGATACCATCTCACACCAGTTAGAATGGTAATCATTAAAAAGTCAGGAAACAATAAGTGCTGGAGAGGATGTGGATAAATAGGAACACTTTTACACTGTTGTTGGGATTGTAAACTGGTTCAACCATTGTGGAAAACAGTATGGCGATTCCTCAAGGATCTAGAACTAGAAATACCATACGACCCAGCCATCCCATTACTGGGTATATACCCAAAGGATTGTAAATCATGCTGCTATAAAGACACATGCACACATATGTTTATTGCGGCACTATTCACAATAGCAAAGACTTGGAATCAACCCAAATGTCCATCAGTGGCAGACTGGATTAAGAAAATGTGGCACACATACACTATGCAGCCATAAAAAAGGATGAATTCGTGTCCTTTGTAGGGACATGGATGTAGCTGGAAACCATCATTCTCAGCAAACTATTGCAAGAACAGAAAATCAAACACCGCCTGTTCTCACTCATAGATGGGAATTGAACAATGAGATCACTTGGATTCTGAAAGGGGAACATCACACACCGGGGCCTATTACGGGGAGGGGGGAGGGAGGAGGGATGGCATTGGGAGTTATACCTGATGTAAATGACGAGTTGATGGGTGCTGACAAGTTGATGGGTGCAGCACACCAACATGGCACAAGTATACATATGTAACAAACCTGCACGTTGTGCACATGTACCCTAGAACTTAAAGTATAATTAAAAAAAAAAAAAAAAAAGACCTAACCATTTTGTTCCTCTTTTCTAGTTTTAGGGAATATGCTCCTTCTTTCTCCCTTCTGGCCTTCAAGGCCATGCCTCTTCTCTTCCTGCCCCTTCAGGTATATGAGTGTAACAACTTTAAAAAATATAAGTTTTGATAATACACAAGAGCTGTGGTATAAATGTTCGTGTTTTCTTCAAATTTATATGTTGAAATCCCAGCCTCCAAGCGATGGTATTAGGAGATGGGGTCTTTGGGAGGTGATTAGGTCTTAAGGTTGAAGCCCTCATAAATGGGATTAGTTCCTTTATAAGGGAGACCCAGCAAGCGTTCTCACTCCTTTCTGCCACATAAGATCACAGGGAGAAGACAGTCATCCATGAACTAGGAAGAGGGCCCTCACCAGACACCAACTCTATCGATGCCTTGATCTTGGACTTCCCAGCTTCCAGAACTATGAGAAATAAATTTCTTTTGTTTATGAGCCACCCAGCGTATGGTGGTTTGTTATAGCAGCACAAACAGCCTATGACAACAAGAACAATCAGTAACTTTCAATAGCTCCAGCTGTTTTCCCTGGCATATATCTCTGTAATGACTAAGGCACACTCAGGCCCTGGCTACTTGCTTGGTATTGAAATGGAATGGGATGAGTGAGGGAATAAACACACATACATGTATGTGCACAAATTAATATCTCAAAATCTTTTTCTGCCTCCTTGTAATAAGCAAAGGGATTCCCAGGAAAATCACCTTTGAGAAAAGCTGCCATGACACTTGTTCATAGTGCAAGCAGCTAAACCATCATGTTAGAGGGTAAGCTCAGGAAATGAGATTGAAAAGTGATGAAAATAAGCCATGGGCTCTTTGGTTCTGTAGAAAGAACATTAAATTGGGAGTCACGAGACCTGAGGTCAGACCTCAGTTTTCTCACTTACTGTATGATCTGGGAAAAATGATTTTAATCTCTCTGGGCCTCAGTTTCCCCAGATGCCAAATAAGGGGTATTGATGGGTTGATCCTAAACATCCTTCAAGCCTCAATATCGACAACTGGTTTGGTAAAACAGGAGAGGATCTATCATTTTTGCAAAGCATCTTAATGATCATCAGATCACTGTCTCTAGTATCTGACACATTTAAATTATATTTCTTGATTAGATAGGTTGTGGTGGGGGGGGAGGGGGGATAATGCTAACTCCAAGAGTGAACACAGTGTGTAAGCATGGGTGTGTGACATTTCAAAACCATCGCACTCTGACTGCTTTGGGTCCTTCTTTGTTCATTTGGAGTTATTTTCACTGCATGCTCCCGCTTTGTGTTCAGCTGCACATGAAGTTTTTGCAATTGGGATGAGAAATTCTGGGAAACAGGAGTTTGTGGGTGAATCCTCATATGGCAGTGGTCCAGCTCTTGCTTTGGGTGAGCTGTGTGGAATTGGAATGAGCCAGTCAGCCCTGCACAGAGAGGTGAGGCATGGCTCTCGTTAAAACCATCTGCGGTGCCTGCTATTTTAGGGAAGCCACAGTGTGAGCAGTGGCAATATTTCACTCCACAAATGGGCCATAAGAAACATTAAAGATGTCATGTATTCTAAAGAAATTGACTTAATGATTCTACTCACTTAAGGAGGACTTGCTGGCAAAGTTCATTCCTTACATGAGTCCAAATGACAGATTCCTGCACAAACACAAATTCATGCTAACATGCACGAATTAACAAACATGCTAACATGGTAAGTCCTCAGTAAGATCTTGAAAACTGTGACTTTCAGCAAAATGATGTACAACAAGCCAGTTTTACCATAGGCTAATTGATATAAACTGGAGTTAAGTTCCTATGGCACATTTCTGGTCATAAAAGTATCACTAAACTTCCAAAGACAGGTATCAAAACACTTTTAATATTAAGCATTGCAATAAATGTGAACTATAAATACATTTTATAAACATTAAAGAAAGATAATTATATACTAAGGGTTGAGGGTTGATATTATTTATCCCAGCAACTCAGGGTACAAGGCAAGAACCAGCCCTGAACAGGATGCCATCCCATGGGAGGGACACTCACACCACACCCACTCTCTCAGGCTGGGACCACACAAGCACACCAGTTCACCTAATGTACATAGCTTTGGGATGTGCAAGGAAGGCAGAGTACCCAGAGAAAACCCACAGACATGGAGAAAGCATGCAAACTTCAGCCAGACTGTGGCATTGACCAGGAATCATTTTTTTTCCTCATCACACTGTAATGAAGCAATGTTATTTGAAGATCTGCTGCACAGGCTTTTTGCACCCTCAGATTTCCTCCATTGTGTCTATAAACGCCAACCCTAGTCCTGAGGGCACTCAGAGCTCATAGTGTGTTTTCTTTCCCAAGTGAAACTGTCACCATGATGCCCATTTTATAAGGAAGGAATAAAATACTTTGTCAAAGACTCAATGACAGCAGCCTGAGCATCATTAACTTTGAGTTCAGTGAAAAGAAGGGAAACAAATTCAAAGTCATCAAAATGGAAGCTTTTAATTATGTTCCCCATCATGAACTGAAATGAATGTTCAAAATTGGATAGTGGATCATATCTTTTGGATATGACCCTGGAATCTCCCCTATTTTCTGGCAGAACACTTTGAATCATTGTTAGCCTGTAACCATCAACAAAAGCAAAGACCTTCACTCAAATTTGTAGAGAACGTCCATTTTTGCAGAATTTTTCCATTTCAGCTTCTTACATTGTCAATTGCCAGAGACTAAGGCACAGTGGAATATTCTTACCTATTCCTCACAATAGCTCCCCTAGGGAGGCTTGAGGGCTTGTTATTCCATCTCTATAATATGGGGGAGATTTAGAGCCAGATATCAAGCCATATGTTATAACACATCATTAATTGAAACAGGAGAAGAACTTGGGCCAAGGTTTCATATTATTACATAATGTTGACACATTTTAAAGAAACTAAAAACAACTTGTTTTCTACAATGATGAAGTACTGGCTTGGTGATACACACATATAATGTGTATATATATTTGTATTACTTTGTTCTCATGCAGCTATGAAGAAATACTTGAGACTGGGTAATTTATAAAGAAAAGAGGTTTAATTGACTCACAGTTCTGCATGGTTGGGGAGGCCTCAGGAAACTTACAATCATGGCGGAAGGCACCTCTTCACAGGGTGGTAGGAGAGAGAATGAGTGCCAGCTGGGGAAATGCCAGATGCTTATAAAACCATCAGATCTTGTGAGAGTCACTCACCACCATGAGAACAACATGGGGGAAACTGCCCCCATGATTCAGTTACCTCCACCTGGTCTCTCCCTTGATACATGGGGCTTATGGGGATTACAATTCAAGATGAGATTTGGGTGGGGACACAAAGCCTAACCATATCAATATTCATACATCATTCTCTTTAAATTGATACAACTAAAGTGACTGGATGTTTGATTTTACACTACAATTGCCATTTCATCACTTCCCAGGGGAACTCAAGTTATCTCAAAATATAGCATAATTTCCACAATTCATGTCTTTTTTTTTTTTTGAAACAGGGTCTCACTCTGTCACCCAGGCTGGAGTGCAGTGATGCCATCATAGCTCACTGCAAGCTCAAGCTCTTGGGCACATGCAATTCTCTCACCTCACCCTTCCAAGTAGCTGGCACTACAGACTCATCCCATGGTGCCCAGGTAAAAATTTTTCTTTATTATTATTTTTTTTGTAGAGTTGGGTCTCACTTTGTTGCCCAGGTTACTCTCAAACAATCTTCCCACCTCAGTCTCCCACAGCACAGGGATTACCTGTGTGAGCCACTGCACCCGGCCCCAGTCCATTTCTTAAATGCATTTCTTCACACCCTTAAGTGGTAGGTTGGGAGAGAAGTAGTCTGTAGCCTCTTTTGGCTGTCACTAGTTGGGATAGACAACCCAAACACTTAAAGTTCTGGTGCTTTACTTAGAGTGTATCATTATAAGTCCTGTTGGCTGTGTGTGAATTAATGAAGGATCTAATATCATGGGGGTGGGGGTTGGTTTTATGATGAATAGTCTCACACAAATCCTTGAAATTCTATTTTTTGAATGTCGTGACCGACACTATTGTACACCAACAAACTATTGTTCCCATGCAAACTCTGGAGAGACTTGCTACCAACAGCTGGTGTCCTCCACAGCAGTTGACTTCCATATTGTTTTAAGACCTGTCATTCTCAGATAACTTAGACATTTCAGAGGCAGATATGTACTTCCTTCTAGGACTATGGCTTTTAAACCTTTGTTAGTGTAAAATGTTCTTCACAGACATAATCTTACGTAGAACTCCAATATTAGAAACATGCTGAAGTAGAGGTACCCCAGGAGAAGCGGTGAAGAAAAAACACACAGGCTTCCTCCTGGTCCCACCTCATACCATCTTTAAGGCTCTCTCTTAGAAGGCTAGACCTCTGCAGAACCCAATTTGAGGACTCCTGCTCTAGACTATCTGTAGAACAAGCCACATCACATACAATTGCCCATATTCTCTGAGACATGTGATGGAAAAATGGTAGACCACAGAATCTACCTTTTAGCAAAAACCATGCTGGTGTATATAGGCACATCATCTAACAGGAGTTCCCCTAGGACACACCAACCTAAGGGGAGAGCTGAGTTACCTTACGATGGCACTGTCATACATACTGCTGGCTTCCCCAGTTTCTCAGGTGCTACTTCAATTCCCAAGTTGCTGCAGGACTGCCCCAGCTGCTGCTAATTTCTCTGAGGACTTGGTGTCACTGCCTAAAGAAGTCATGCATTGCACACCTGGTGAAGAAATTGCTTCACCATTGCTGTAGATGCTGTTGTTGTTATATGTTGATGCTGATTTTCTACATGGTCTCTTTACTACTAGAACAGCTAAGGATCCTCCCATTACACAAGGATTTTCTCTTTCCTATTTTCTTTCCTTCTTTCATTCATTTAATCCTTGGGAAAAGAGAAAAGGCTTTGTGTTCTGTCTTACTCAAGTAGTGTTGAGCGTATTTCTTGATAAGTAACAGATTCTTAGCAAATGTATATTCTCTGTAAATATATATTCTTCTAAGATGTCCACTTTTGGAGACAAAAGCACAGGCTTCAGAGCGAAACACCCATCAGTTTGAACCTGTGTACTGCTTCCTGCAGGTGGTATGATTTGGGGTGAGTTACTTCACCTCTCTGAGCTTCAATTTCCTCATTTTTAAAGCAGGGTGGCAATACCTACCTCAGGGTGGTTGTAGAAAGAAATAATATGGTGTATGTGACTGGTATGGCATGCAGTAAGTGCATGCAGTAAGTGCTCAAAAAAGGTAAGATCCTTTCTTTTCCTACTTGCAGGGGGTCAGTCTGGCTCTGCCCTTCAGTGAGTCCCTGTGAGCCAGAGGTTCCAGCCATTCCATAGGAGCCAGCTGGGGAAACCTCTCCAAAGAGCAGGGTGGAACCCATGGATCTGGGTCTACCATACTGTTCTTTACTGACTAACGGGCTCTCCCTGGACACTTATCCCAAGGAGTTTCCAGCAATATCAAGCAAAGAAAACAGGTCTTTGATAAGAATGATACAATGGACTTTGGAGACTTGAGGGGAAGAGTGGGAGAAGGGCAAGGGATAAAAGACAACAAATACGGTTCAGCGTATACTGCTCAGGGGATGGGTGCACCAGGATCTCACAAATCACCACTAAAGAACTTACTTATGTAAACTAATACCACCTGTACCCCAATAACTTATGAAAAAAGAAAAAGAAAAAACAGGCCTATGGTAAAGTTGCAAAATAGAACAGGGAGAGGGGTAGTGTTAACAAAAACTATCAACTGTAGGAGGCATGTTAACATTGTTAACAAAATTGGTGTAGAAGCATGTTATTTGTCCTCAACTCAGCATCCATTTCTTCATCTTCTGGGATTATACTTCTAATGTCCTTTGAAAAACCAGTTCTCCTCACTTTTGGCTGTATCATTAGAGGGGGATTAACCCTATCCATTGCTCCAGGATAGAGCCTTGATTGGCTAAAGCCAACAACATGTTCAACCTTCTAGCTGCAACCGTTGGTTCAGAGATGGGCATATGACTCAATGAGAACCAATGAAATATTTTTCTAGAGCTTAAGAGAAAAAAGAGTTAACTTTCTGTGGAGCTACCACGAAAGTGTGTCTTCTTTTTGGATGGGGTAATATGAAGCTGTATGACATTAACTACTACCACAAGGAGAAAGTCTAGAGCTGCTAGGTCAAGGGGTGAAACATGAAGATAAAGGGAGTTAAGAAATTAAATTAGGTGGGAGGAGTGTGAGAGGATAAAGTCCATATTTAATGTCTTTGTACTGCTGGATCAAGGCTTATCTGAAGGCTGTATCCATCTGGACTATTAGATTATGTAAAGCAATCAGTTTGAAATCAGTTCTCCTGATATTGCTGCTTATTAACTGTGTAACACTTGGCAGGGCCTCAATTTCCTCATCTGAAAGAAAGGGTTTAATAACACCCTTTTATAGTCAAGGTGATGAATAATGAGTTAATATATGTAAACCACCGTGCTCAATTACATGACATTTTTAACATAAAAGTGGTTGGAAGGTCATATAGAAGTATCAGCTAAAAGAGTGGTTCTCAATTGAAGCAATTTTGCCCCTCAGTGGACATTTGGCAATGTCTGGAGACATTTGGTGTTGTTACGACTCAAGGCATTTAGTGGGCAGGGGCCAAGGATGCTGCTCTACATCCTATGATGCACAGTATAACCTTCCATAACAAAGAATTATCCAGCCCCAAATACCACTAACGCCAAAGAAACCCCAATCTAGAGAACACATCTACTGATGTCAGTGAAGTGCTCCAGTTGAGGCTTCCATTATTTCTGCAGAATACTATGGGGAAATGAATAAAGGACACTGGCACAATGAGCAAGTACATAAGATGGCAACTAACACCAAGGGACAAAACAAAGAGATTCCCTGGCTCTCTGCCAAGGCTATCAGCGTTCTACCTGTGAATTTCAGAGTAAATGAAGGTTCTAAGAGCACTGCTGAGGTAATGTATAGATTATGGAGCGCTAGAAAGTGTGAGCTTGATTACTCAATTAGAACCGATCGCAGGACAGCAAGAAGAGGATAAATACTGTCCAGGTGGGTATGGAGCAAGACACAATCTCAGAACGGCATGTTCCCTGCATCTTTAGGTATTATGAGGTACAGCACAGTCAAAATGTTGAGAACTTGATATCACAAGTAGAATATCTTAATATCATTAACGATCTACTGACTTCCTGTATGTAATATATTGTTTTGTACTCAAAATATACACATACATCTCTGCGCTGAGAGAATTTGCAAATTCTGGCATGGCAAGGAAATAGAACACTGCCTAGTTCAGTCTAACACTGCCTATTCCCAGATATAACAGAGAGCAACAAGGTGAGATGGTCCTATAAATCATAATCTGGCCCTTTGTAACAAGGATAATTATCATGAAGTTGCAGAATACTTCCAGACTTCAGCATTAAATGCTTCT
Organism: Rhinopithecus roxellana; assembly: GCF_007565055.1. NCBI lineage: Eukaryota > Metazoa > Chordata > Mammalia > Primates > Cercopithecidae > Rhinopithecus > Rhinopithecus roxellana. The sequence goes on from NC_044564.1 coordinate 108,262,613, forward strand.
TTTCTCATGCACCAGGTGGCTGGAGTGAATTCAGTGTTATGTACCCACCTCCTAGACCTGGGGCAGAATTGCTTAAAATAACCCAACTGCGAACCTCCACAGACCATCTATCTACGTGGTGTCTGGGAGCCCCATCCACCTACAGTGAGAGGTGAGGACAACGGCAAGAGCAAGCTTTAACAGCAAAGCTTCTGTAACATTAATGCTGATGCTGTGTGACTTCTCTTCCCCTTTCACAGTAGGGGAGAAGCCAGATGGAGGAGCGTGTTCATGACATGACCAGTTTAATAACTATCCTTTCCTCTGTTCCTCTGCTGACTTAGTCAATTTCCCTAATGGACATACAGATATGTGTGAGTGTGCATGTGTATATGTATCTGGTGGCAGCTTTAATTATCACTGCTCATTCTTTTTCCCTGTGCTCATTTTAATTGTCTCTGTGACTTTCCTTAGCAACTTATTTGAAAGCATTTCAGTAATTCTTTTCTCATTTCTATTGGTGAAATCTTTATAATAGTCTTTTTATTATCCATGTTTTAATAGTTTTAGTTTTCTACCTGCTGAGATTGCTGTAGTCTTAATCATTACATTTTAAAAGACAGCTGTGAGAAATTTCTTTAACTGCACAAATAACATGTTAACAGCTGAACTAAAAATGAAATAAACTTTTAATTTTCCATGTTTTGCTAATAAAAATAGTAATAATAATAGCTAACATTTGAAAGCTCACAATGGGCAAAGCACTGCCCTGTGCCCTAAATATCTTTTCATTTAAGTGTCACATCCTTATGAGATAGGGAGTATAATGTTATCTACATCTATTTTGTAGAAAAAGAAACTGAGTCATAGAGAGGTCAAGTACCTTGCTCAAGGTCATGCCAAGTGGTGCTCTGTCAAACAAGGAGGGGCCACACGTCCAGCTCAGAACTAGATTGATGTCAGAGTTGGAACTCAAAGACTGTATTCTGATTCTTTCCTCTCCGGTTTCTTCCTGTATTTATCATTATGTACACAATAGTTTTTACATTTTTGCAAATACAGCATTGACAGAATTTATTGCCTATTCTTTCCACTTAACAGAATACTAAAAACACTTTCCAAGTTGCTACCTCATATTCCCAATGCCATATTGATAATATATTCTTGATATACTATCATGAATAGTGTATTCTTCCTTAAAATTGATAGATCGTACTTGAATTGAGCATGCTTGTGTTATATGATATTTATGTGGTTTTTGGTTTTTCATCTTTTTAAAAAATCTAGTCATGTATATAGCATTTTCTAATTTTATTTCTTGAGATAAATTCCTAGGAGTGAAGTTACTGAGTCAAAGGGAAGTGTCTTTTTTTATAATTCTTCAAAGGTGTTCTTCAAATGTTTTCCAAAATTATGCGTGGAGTGAGCATTTCTTGAGATACTAGGTTTACCATGATTTTATTAATATAGAAATTTATCATTATTTTAAGTTTGTATTATTTCGATAGTAATTTTCTGTTAATAGGCAATTGTTTAAGAATTATCGAGGTCGGACAATTCATTAATATATGGTTATTTTCAATTTCTATAAACATTCTATATCATATAGACCAAGAATCAACAAACTATGGCTCATGGGCCAAACTGGTCTATTGTCTGTTTTTATAGTTTTATTGGACTACTTACTCATTCATTTATGTATTACATATGGCTGCTTTTGCATACTACAACCACAGAGTTGAACAGTTTCAACAGAGATTGCATGGCCCACAGGTAGAAGTGACTGTGTAATTTACAGGGTCCAGTAAAAATTGAGAATGTGGAGCCCCTTGTTAAACAATTATTGAGAATGTTAAGACAGTGACAACAGAAGTTTCAACCAAGTGCAGGTAACAAGTCCATGAAACTGTCCCTGCCCACAAGGCCTAAAACATTTATAATTTGGCCCTTTACCAAAAAAGTTTGCTAACCCTTGGTATATATATTTAATCCCAAATCTGTTATAATAGGTTCAAATATCTTCTTTTTCTATAATTTCCCTTTTTAATTACGACATTCATGTCAAAACACTGATTTTTTTTAAGTAGGGCAGTGATTTTTTTTAATGTGATAGAATCTTCAGATAATTTCTTTCAATGATTACTACCTCAAAGATCAGACAGTTGAATTTGTTCTCTTCTGGTTATTTTGAATGATATTACTTCATATATTTAATTCTATTCATAACATTAATTTTAATGTATAGTGTTAAATATGGGTTATATGCTAATCTATTTTAAAATTGAGAATCATAATTCCAATTGTAAATATTTTCCTTATTCATTGCTTAGTAATGCCTACCTTACCATAATGAATTTCTTATATATAACTCATCAATTTTTGAGCTTTTCAATATATTTCATTAATTTCTGATTCTGTTTTTTGTTATTTAGCTCAGTGGTTCTCAACCAAGGGTAAATTTGCTCCCAAGGGCACATTTTTGGTCATCAAAACTGAAGGAGGAGGTGCTACAGGCATCTGATGAACAGAGTAGAGGCCACTGATGCTACTGAACATGTTACAATGCACAGGACAGCACCCACAATAAAAAATTATCTGGTCCCAAATATCAATGGTGCTGATGTAGACAAATCCTACTTTAGCTTTGTATTCTATTTACTGATGTAAGTACCTTAAATGCCATTAAGGGCAGATTCTCTTACTAATTTCTGTTTCAAAATATTTATTTGCTTTTGTAAAATTCATTTTGTAAATGAATTTTAAAACAGCTCTGTCAAATGGGATCACATTAAAAAGCTCCTGAGTAGCAAATGAATCAATCAGCAAAATGAAGAGACAACACTCAGAATGGGAGAAAATATTTACAAAGTACTCATCTGACAAAGTACAAATAACCAGTCTATCTAAGGAGTTCAAACCACTCAATAGGAAAACAAATAAAAAATCCAATCAAAATGGACAAAAGATCTGAATAGACGTTTCTCAAAAGAAGACATACAAATGGCCAACAGTTATATTTTAAAAGTGTTCAACATCAATAATCATCAAAGAAATGCAAATTAACACCCCAATAAGGTATCATCTCATACCAGTTAAAGTGGCTTTTATCCAAAAAACAGGCAAAATGAATACTGGCAAGGATATGAAGACAGGCAGTAACAAATACCGGCAAGGATGTAGAGAAAAGGGATCCTTCATACACTGTTGGTGGGAACGGAAATTAGTACAACCACTACAGAGAACAGTATGGAGGTTCCTCAAAAAACTAAAATTGGAACCATCATATGATCCTGTAATCCCACTGCTGATATATATCCAAAAGGAAGGAAATCAGTGTATCAAAGAGATAACTACCTACCATGTTTACTGCAGCACTATTCACAATAGCCAAGATTTGGAAACAACCTAGGTGTCCATCAGCAGATGAATGGATAAAGGGAATGTGGTATATATACACAATGGCATATTATTCAGTAATAACAAAATAAAATCCTGTGATTTTCAACAACATGGATGGAACTGGAAGACATTATGTGAAGTGAAATAAGCCAGGCACAGAGAGACAAATATCACATGTTCTTACTCATATGTGAGAGGTACAAAATAAAAAATGAACTCATGGAGATAGAGAGTACAAGGATGGTTACCAGAGGCTGGGAAGGGAAGCAGAGAGGAGAAGATAAAGTGAGGATAATTAAATGAGTACAGGAGTACAGATAGATAGAATGAATAAGGCCAGCTGGGCACGGTGGCTCACACCTGTAATCCCAGCACTTTGGGAGGCCAAGGCGGGGGGATCACGAGGTCAGGAGTTAGAGACCAGACTGATCAACATGGTGAAAACCCATCTCTACTAAAAACAAAAAGAATGGCTGAGCATGGTGGTGCATGCCGTGTAGTCTCAGCTACTCAGGAGGCTGAGGCAGGAGAATCCCTTGAACCTGGGAGGTGGAGGTTGCAGTGAGCCGAGATGGTGCCACTGCACTCCAGCCTGGGCAACAGAGCAAAAGTATGTCTCCAAAAAACAAACAAACAAACAAACAAACCAAAAAACAAAAAAAGACCTAATATTAGGTAGCACACTGTTGCTGCCTGCCTACGTTGCTAGGTAAAGCTTTCTGAACCCTCCTGGTTCCAAGCACTGGACAATTCATAAATCATTATTTCTTTGTTCAGATAAACTCTGCTAAATTTAATTTGTCTAAAGTTTTTCCATTAACATTTCAAATAACTTTACTATTACAAACATATAATTTGAGGAGAGTTTATCTGGTCACTTTAGCTTTTCTTTTCTTTTTTTTTTATTTGATGGAGTCTCGCTCTGTCGCCCAGGCTGGAGTGCAGTGGCGTGATCTCGGCTGACTACAACCTCTGCCTCCCAGGTTCAAGTGATTCTCCTGCCTCAGCCTCCTGAGTAGCTGGAATTACAAGTGCCTGCCACCATGTCCGGCTAATTTTTATATTTTTAGTAGAGACGAGGTTTCACCACATTGGCCAGGTGGTCTCGAACTCCTGACCTCAAGTGATCTGCCTGCCTCGGCCTCCCCAAGTGCTGGGATTACAGGCGTGATCCACTGCGCCCGGCCCCTCCTTTAGCTTTTCAACCTATAAAGTAACATAGTTTGTAGATTTGTTCCAATGTTTATTTTTGTTTAGTTTTGAGAGCATAGAGTTGGGCTTCCAAACCAATTTATTGAATAATGCTGATAGAATTAAAAGTGTGAATTATTTCTCAACTGAGCAAAACATTCTTTAGAATATTTGTCATTTAAATTAAAAATAACAGCTTTTAATGACTTTCTGCATGAAAATTTAAGCTTCAGATTTTTGTCTTAAAATAGTTACTACTGGCCTTTTGATTTTATTACACAGTACATTCGTGTGTGTGTGTGTGCATGTGTACATATCTACACATCTATCACACATATAATAAACCTCTAAAAATTAATGTGACATGACAAAGTGCTGGATATGTGCTAGCTAGTTAGAATATGTTGGCAGTGCCATGCTGTACTTAAGCTTATTGAAGTACAAGGATAAAAGGTACCTCTGTAGCAGGTCAAATTGTAATTTCCCCCAGCATTCCTGCAGAATAATGTGATTTATTCTTGAATGGACTTGAACAAAAATATTTCTAACCTAATCCTTAGTCCTTCCGTCCTTCAGTGATAGCAATTCCTAAGCCCCCTTTTTTATTACCAGGATCTGTCTTGTCACCTCATCCATCTCTTTATACAGATTTTTCTGGAGGCCTTACAGAGCAGTCAAGAGTGACTGAATTGCACATTCTCTTCAGAGGTCAGAACTGTAGCCAAAGACTTCTCTGTAAACGGACCCACGTTCCTGGTTCTTTCTACGAATATAAGGAGTCATAGAAGTTTGCATTAAGAGATACAATACTGATGAAAGAAATTATTTAATTCAATTATAACCTTTATTTCTTTCAGTATTTAACCTTATGGGAATCATATTAAGACAATGATACATTTGCATTTGAGGTATTTATGATTAAACTAAGTTTCCCTCTGCTTTTTCACAGTGTATTTTCCTTGTTAAGTACTGAACATCAGCTTTAGAATCTGATTGGCAATATGGAGGAATGGAAGGATCATAAAAATGAATTGCAACCCAAATGGTATAAGGTAGAAATTGATAAAGAGTATCCTATAAACAAAATGCTGAGATATATTCTAAAGACTCAGGTGGTCATAGGTTTTCCCATGATTGCTCCAGATAATGGACATGAAAGCACACAGTAACCACGTTTGAACCATACCTTTTAATTTATAAAGTTGACAATGAAAAGTGACAGAAAGGTAATATATTCATAAATTTTATATGCTTCTGCACTTTTATTATTTTAATAACCTTAGAATTTCCACATAATATAAAATTTAAACAGATTCCTTATTTTGAATTTAATATAGTGCTTTTAAAAGTATTTGTAAGGATTTTATCTCTTTCTTGTTGCTTAAACTATTTTATACATTTTTGGGTATTCAAATAAGCTCTTGATTTAGTAACTAACATGGATCAAATGTTTAAAGGTTTGAAGAGGTATAAAAATGGCTAAACTATCATAAAAATTCTGACAAACTGTAGAAGAATGGTAAGTTTGCATTAAAGGAATGATCAAGTAGACTATGAGATGGGAATAAAACCACTATGAATTTGAATCCTAGTTTCACCATTAGCTATAACATCTTGGGCAATTTAATTCACCTGTCTGTATTTCAGTGTCCTCATCAGTGAAAGTGAAGGCAATAATAGCATTCACTTCATAGACTTGTTACAAGCCTATGTCATAAACAATTATGTAAACTGTTTATGACTTCAATGGGCAGAGAACAGTGAAGAATGAGAATGATTGGCATAAAAGAAATAAAATACTATAGGGCAAATTGAATGGCACTTCTAGATAAAAATACTCAACAAGCTATTACCAGTGAGGAAGAGAATCACACAGGAAATGTGTTACAACTGACATCATCATCATACCCTTGTACTCAATCCTCATGTTATAGATCTCTCTCAGTCCTTTCAATATAGATATATCTATCATATTCAAAGAAGACAACTTCCTATATAGTTATACAATGATCCTTGATAACTCAGAGAATATATATCTGACAATACCTGTGTATATAATCTGAAACCTATAGTTATATACTGACAACAGTGCATTTTTCTCTCAAGAGTTTGATCACTGGACTCATTATTGTACTAGGACGAATGATGTTGGAAACTACATTTACCATAAGATAAAATATGCAAATATTTTGACAATTATTATTATGATCTTCCAGAATTACGTCTGTTACTCTGCATATAGTTGGCATTTTGATTTACTACTATCAGATTTTAGGGAAGAGAAGGCATCTCAAAAGAAAAGGAAGGTAAGTTAAGAGCAAAAGATGTGGCCGGGAGTGGTGGCTCACACCTGTAATCCCAGCACTTTGGGAGGTCAAGGCAGGCAGATCACTTGAGGTCAGGAATTCGAGAACAACCTGGCCAACATGGTGAAACCCCCTCACTACTAAAAATACAAAAATTGGCCAGGTATGGTGGTGTATGTCTGTAATCCCAGCTACTAGGGAGGCTGAGGCAGGAGAATCACTTGAGCCCAGGAAGCAGAGGTTGCAGTGAGCCGAGATCGTGCCACTGTACTCCAGCCTGGGCGACAGAGCGAGACTCCATCTCAAAACAAAGAAAATAACAACCACCACCACCAAGATCTGGAAGCAACCTAGGTGCCTAAGGAAAAAAAAAAAATCTCACAGCACAAAAAGCAAAGGATGTGGTGTTAGAATAACTTGAATTTGAGCCCTACCTTCACCATTAGCTGTATAATCTTGGCCAATTTAATTCACCTCTCTGTATTGGTTTCCTAGTTTGTAAAGTGGAGGTGGTAATAATAACCATTTCATAGGCTTGTTACAAGGATTAAAACAAGTTAATTTATGTAAAATACTTAGCATGGTGCCTGATATATAGTATTAGCTGTTAGTTATTATTTATAAATGAAAGATCCATTTTTAGTTTGGATTCTAAGAAGGAAGTTACTCTTCCCGTCCAAAGGACTAAAATCTTTTCATCATATAAGTCCATTAATAATAAATCTCCCAGAAGAATTGAAGTCACAGACAGGGACAGAGTTGCTGTAAGAACAAGCCAGACCTATTGTTAAGGAAGTGGGCCTCACTAGTAAAATTCAGATTTGTTTTCCAGAATGGACACAACTGAGTAATTAGCCCATTTATAGAATATTTTCTGGCCAAAGACTGCCAGGAATATCCCTAGAGTTGAACCGAGTTTGGTTTGTTTGTTGCAGCAAGGGATGATGCACACCATGGGACTGCGTGGTCTCAGATATCTCAGTCGTTCATTAGATAAGACAGGAAAGTGTTTAGTATTTTGTGATTTGGACAATGTTTTCTCTGTTTTCAGATGTGAATTCAGAGTAGTCTTGTTTTTGTCTTGATCATTGTGGTCAGAGAATGCCCTTGTTTGATGGCGATGTGTGTGAAATTGTTTGTGTTTGTAGGAGAACACCAAGGCCCGGCTGATAGTACTAGGACAGCTCCTGGATGGCAAGGGCTGCCTTTTTTTCTTATCATCTTAATGAATCTTATTTCTGACTGAGTAGGTGACCCCTTGTGAAATCCCCTATCTTTTCTGAACATTAATTTCAGCATCAACATCTTAATTCTGAAATTAACCAGGGGCAATAAAACCATAATTATAATAAGAGGATGAATATACTATTAAGTTCAATTATAATTAAAAATGGAAGGATACCCACTTCCACGGTAAAGATAAAGCAGTACATTGCATTCTTCTTCTAAATTCTAGATTTTAAATGCCTCTCCATTTTTATCAACAAAATTGATTAACATAAATGTGTCAAATCCATCATACTTATACGATGCAAGGCCAAATTTTGAAGAAAAATTGTTTGGAGATTGAATCCTCTTATAGTCTGTCATAAAGAATGAGAAAAAGAAAAAATAGTCAAGTATTCCCTGCAGAGGACTCAAGAGAGTGGGTGAGAATGGTGAGACACAGACTTGTCTTCCTAGTCTGTTCTTTAACCACTGCTTACTTCCCATACAAAGCTCCACAGAACCCAGGGAACCCCTGAGCCCCCTGGATTAAGGATTCTTAAGTTTCTTGTGTCATTATCTCCTCATATGCCTGTCTTATACTACATGATCTCTGCAGTGCTCTAAAGAAATAGCAGGGGCTACATTAACTTCTGCAAGGTATATGCAATTCATACCTCACTAAGCCAGAGGTACTTTTGCTATGACAGAATGCCATTGTATATTGTACTATAGCACTAACCACTATTTGTAGTGTTCGGAAAGCATGGTTGATGATCACAACCATGAAAACACAACCAAAGATGATCACAACCAAAGAAAAAGTCCACCTCTTTGAATTCACAGACCTCATGCTTAGTTTATTCATTTCATTTCAGAGAAAGCTTTGTGGAGAAACTCATTTAGTTTCTGTAAATGGAACATAGAACACATACATTCTTAAATATTTATGCATGTTACAGTCACCTGGAGGGCTTGTTAAAATAGTAATTACTGGGCCCTACCCCACAGACTTTCTGATTCATTAGGTTTGAAGTGGGTGTTGAGAATTTGCTTTTCTAAAAAATCCCCAGGTAATGATGATGCTACTGGTCCAGGACCCCACTTAAAACAATTATCAGGACATAGAAAATGTATGTAACGTTTGGTTTTATAATTCTAAAAATAATCCTACATCTGAAGGAAACTTACAAGGTTATGAAAGTAATCCATATACTTCCAAGAAGTATGGCTCATTTTTCACATCTAAGACAACATTATTCCTGGGCTCATACCTGGGTTAACAGTCACTGCACAATCAAACTGTCTGCAGGAATCAATGTCAATCTTGAAGACAGAGCAAATGATTAGATCAGCGAGGCTGTGACCCAGAACATAGCTGATGTGCTATTTTTAAAACTTCTCGCTAAAAAATTGTCCACATTTGCAGTAATTCCTTAGAGTGACTACCTCAGTAGCTGAAAAATGAACAAACCTGGAATACTCAGATTCCTTGACATTGATTTGATGTGGAAATTAAATAGTTTGGCTAGCAAGAAAACTGCAGTGTCAATTACTCAAACTATGTTGCAGGTTTTACCCTATTCATCTTCATAGTTTAAAACAAACATCAGTCCCTCATTATGATTTGGTAGATCCTATCTTTCTAATGAATGGAAATGAAAAGGGGGTTTTATAAAGGGAAGAAGCACAGATTGTTGGGCTGTGGAGGTGCTGATGGACTAAAGGGGCCAAGAAATCCAAGAAACGACCCTAAAGGGAGTGATAGGTAAGGAGCAAAGATGTTTCATTCATTCCACAATTAAGGTTGGTCCTGTCTATAACACATCTATGCTGAGTTACCCACACATATCTACCAGACAGGAAAAATTCACAGAGGAAAAAGTCCACCTCTTTGAATTCACAGACCTCATGCTTAGTTTATTCATTTCATTTCAGAGAAAGCTTTGTGGAGAAACTCATTTAGTTTCTGTAAATGGAACATAGAACACATACATTCTTAAATATTTATGCATGTTACAGTCACCTGGAGGGCTTGTTAAAATAGTAATTACTGGGCCCTACCCCACAGACTTTCTGATTCATTAGGTTTGAAGTGGGTGTTGAGAATTTGCTTTTCTAAAAAATCCCCAGGTAATGATGATGCTACTGGTCCAGGACCCCACTTTCAGAAAAACAATTTTTTTAATGAATTCTTTTAGTTTATTAGTTTCTGAGCTGAGGGTAGGCCTCCTTTCTTGCCCAATATGCTCCACATGTGCTCAATAAGTGACAGTAAGTGAAGGAGAAAACCAAGGCACAGACAGACTAAATGGCATGCCCAAGTCAGATCCTTCTTTTCTCTTAGCCTGGTCAAAGGTGGGAATCACTAAAGGATGTGGAAGTGGCCAGTGTGATCTGTCTCTGCAAATGTGAAAGGTACCAAATTACAATGAATTAGAATTTTTGTGGGTCTTTTAGAAAACCACTCCAAAGGCTCCATTATAAATGTTCTATTTCCTTTTTCTGACTACTGTGAAAAAAAACTTAGTGGAATAACCTTTACAAATGTATTAATTTATTCTACCCCAAGGATATTATATTCAGTGATTTGGCAAAACTAATCTGAACTAATAACAGGCACATTTGCTGAGACTAAGCAAATTTTCCAGTAGAGAGCTACTTAGCCACTTGGAACAAATGAAGGTTGAAATATAAAGATTAAAGAATAGCTGTAATGTCCAAAAGAGGTAAGAATGTTTACAGAGACATCAGCACAAATTGACAAAAATGCAAAGCCAAGGATGCTAACAAAGAAAATGATCACCAGGGAGTGAAAAATTTACCAGGAAATTTTCCATCACTGACAAATGCTCAGGTTCAAGAGACATTCTCCATGTGTGTCTCCAGAGGACTTTTAATCACTGTGTGAAAACCACACCTTCTCAGAGCCTTTGGTTCTCTCCAGTGGAGTCAGATAGTGACTGTGCATTCACTTCTACACTGTCACTTTAAAAATCCTCAATCTATTCCATAGACAAGAGTTGAAATCTCACAGCCTACTGGAACCAACATAAATGAGTAAAATTGGGAGAATATAAGGTAATAGGTAGAGGTAGTAGTGAGACTTGGTTAACCAAAAAATATATGCTCCATTTAAAGGGGGAGCTGCACCCCAGCTTCAGGATATTGTTGCCCTATGGGATGTGATCCCAGTGTTGCCAGATATTTCAATTTTGCAAGAGGCATCAGAATTTGGATTTCCTGATAAGCACTGTGTGAACCAAATGAAATATGTTTGTAGGTAGAATAGGGCCTCTAGCTTTTCATTTGAGGCCTTCCCTTAGGCTCTTGGAAGTCCTTCTCTGGTCCTGTTTACCTGGTTCTTTTATAATCTCCTTCTGGATATATATTCTGTCCCCCTGTCCACCCAAAAGCACTCTTTCTTTTTTCAAAATCTCTCAGAGGCACAGAATTCTTCTTCCCCTAATTCCTAAAGGACCACACAGGTAGATAATGGTATCAGGAATTGTCTTCAACTACTTCATATGCCGAAACACAGTCCATTAGTGATGGGTTTGTTTTCCATGGTGAATGGGGGTGGCTCAGTATCACACAGTCTCGTAAGGGGAGCTGACTTAAGGGGAAGACACTTAGGTTCTATTTGCCCTAGCCAAGTTACTTCTTACCGCCCACCCCCGCTCACTTCATCTCAGGGCCCTGGAACAACTTTCAAAAAAAATGCATCTGGGCTCCAAGAAAAAAGAATACCCAATTGCTCAGAGCATGAAGATTGCCAATCCCCATTTGGGCTTTGATAAAACTGAACTAAGGAATAAAGGGTTTGAAGACAGCTTTCCTTAATTCTTCCAATTTAGGTACGACTAAAGTGTAGAGGGCAATAATAATTCTGCAGGTAATCTGGTCTAAAGCTTCTAGTTCCTTTTCTGTCTCATTTTCCTTCTTTTTTTTTTTTTTTTTTTTTAAGGGGAATTAGTGAGGGGAAAGAAAAAGTTTGAATATTTAGATTTTTCTTTAAAGGTTTATCTACTCATTCCCTGAGCCAACATTTATTATTTTAAATTTGTCAGACACGGAGCTTACAGTCTATGAAAGGTACACACATACAATAGAAAAGTAGGCAAATAAAAATTAAGATAATCATAAATTATAAATAGTACAATCTGGAAAGTAATCAGGATAATGCAAATCACAGAGGAAAAATATTAGTACTTATTGAATGTTTATATTCCAAACCTAGGGTGGAAAGGGGTCGGTGATGTCCCTTTTTGAAGGATTTCAGTGTCAGGGGTTATATTCAACATAAGTCCTGACTTGGCAATGGAGGGGTTGCTCTGGTGGTCCACTTTATGCCATTACAAAGGATGTCAAGCTCCTGGTGGTGCTTGAAATCTCTTTGGCCCTGGTGCAGCTTAGTCCTTGAAGCAGCTCTGAGTCCTGGAGGAATGAGTACTTTCAGGTATGGACAGTAGTTACAGGGAAATTATAATTAGCTCACATATAGGTAGACATTCAACAGATGAGGAGGAAAGACCTACCGAGCTGTGGTAGTTGGGAGCTGAATCAATTTTCATTTCCAACCCTTTTCAAGAAGAGACTCTGCTGGTAAATGAGCCAAGTTTAAATCAATCCTGTCCTCCATCCCCAGCTCTGCCCCCTTGCTGTGGATCAAGAGAGGACTGGGCAATGTGCCCGCAATTCAAAAGCACAGAACAAAAAAGGCACCCAAACATCTAGCAGAGAGCTCAGACTCTGGGAGAAAGCTCAGGCTGCAGAGTAAAACAAAGGGAGTCTTGGGTTAACAGATCAAAAAAGCAGGCATTTTACTATGCATTTTCAGATATAGTCCTGCAGCATAATCTATACTCAAAGGTGAACTTCCAGAAAGTTAACCATCAGGTTGAGAGTATGAACCTGGAAATCACATAAGTATTGTGTGTGTGTGTGTGTGTGTGTCTTTCTTTCACAAGACTTGGTCCTGAACATCTTCCTGTCCTGAGTATGGATTCAAACCTTCACAGATAATTGTTGTATTTACAAAGTCCTAAGTTTTTTTTTTTTTTTTTAATTTTTATTATACTTTAAGTTCTAGGGTACATGTGCATAACGTGCAGGTTTGTTACATATGTATACTTGTGCCATGTTGGTGTGCTGCACCCATCAACTCGTCAGCATCCATCAAGTCATCGTTTATATCATGTATAACTCCCCAGTGCAATTCCTCCCCCCTCCCCCCTCCCCATGATAGGCCCCAGTGTGTGATGTTCCCCTTCCCGAGTCCAAGTTTCCTCATTGTTCAGTTCCCACCTATGAGTGAGAACATGCGGTGTTTGGTTTTCTGTTCTTATGATAGTTTACTAAGAATGATGGTTTCCAGCTGCATCCATGTCCCTACAAAGGACGCAAACTCATCCTTTTTTATGGCTGCATAGTATTCCATGGTGTATATGTGCCACATTTTCTTAATCCAGTCTGTCACAGATGGACATTTGGGTTGATTCCAAGTCTTTGCTATTGTGAATAGTGCTGCAATAAACATACGTGTGCATGTGTCTTTGTAGTAGAATAATTTATAATCCTTTGGGTATATACCCAGTAGTGGGATGGCTGGGTCATATGGTACATCTAGTTCTAGATCCTTGAGGAATTGCCATACTGTTTTCCATAATGGTTGAACTAGTTTACAAACCCACCAACAGTGTAAAAGTGTTCCTATTTCTCCACATCCTCTCCAACACCTGTTGTTTCCTGATTTTTTAATGATTGCCATTCTAACTGGTGTGAGATGGTATCTCATTGTGGTTTTGATTTGCATTTCTCTGATGGCGAGTGATGATGAGCATTTTTTCATGTGTCTGTTGGCTGTATGACATGATTGTATATTTAGAAAACCCCATTGTCTCAGCCCAAAATCTCCTTAAGCTGATAAGCAACTTCAGCAAAGTCTCAGGATACAAAATTAATGTGCAAAAATCACAAGCATTCTTATACACCAGTAACAGACAAGCAGAGAGCCAAATCAGGAATGAACTTCCATTCACAATTGCTTCAAAGAGAATAAAATACCTAGGAATCCAACTTACAAGGGATGTCAAGGACCTCTTCAAGGAGAACTACAAACCACTGCTCAGTGAAATAAAAGAGGACACAAACAAATGGAAGAACATACCATGCTCATGGATAGGAAGAATCAATATCGTGAAAATGGCCATACTGCCCAAGGTTATTTATAGATTCAATGCCATCCCCATCAAGCTACCAATGAGTTTCTTCACAGAATTGGAAAAAACGGCTTTAAAGTTCATATGGAACCAAAAAAGAGCCCGCATTGCCAAGACAATCCTAAGTCAAAAGGACAAAGCTGGAGGCGTCACGCTACCTGACTTCAAACTATACTACAAGGCTACAGTAACCAAAACAGCATGGTACTGGTACCAAAACAGAGATATCGACCAATGGAACCGAACAGAGTCCTCGGAAATAATACCACACATCTACAGCCATCTGATCTTTGACAAACCTGAGAGAAACAAGAAATGGGGAAAGGATTCCCTATTTAATAAATGGTGCTGGGAAAATTGGCTAGCCATAAGTAGAAAGCTGAAACTGGATCCTTTCCTTACTCCTTATACGAAGATTAATTCAAGATGGATTAGAGACTTAAATGTTAGACCTAATACCATAAAAACCCTAGAAGAAAATCTAGGTAGTACCATTCAGGACATAGGCATGGGCAAGGACTTCATGTCTAAAACACCAAAAGCAACGGCAGCAAAAGCCAAAATGGACAAATGGGATCTAATTAAACTAAAGAGCTTCTGCACAGCAAAAGAAACTACCATCAGAGTGAACAGGCAACCTACAGAATGGGAGAAAATTTTTGCAACCTACTCATCTGACAAAGGGCTAATATCCAGAGTCTACAAAGAACTCAAACAAATATACAAGAAAAAAACAAACAACCCCATCAAAAAGTGGGCAAAGGATATGAACAGACATTTCTCAAAGTCCTAAGTTTAAAAATGCCTCCAGAAATCATTACAGGTCACTAGTTTTAAAATCTTTTACAATCCCATCATTTTTGAGAAATGAGCTAGTTCCCCTAAATCCTGCATTCACTAAGACTTTGACAATTCTCCCATTTGCCAGACTCTTTGGGGAAATGTGATGGTATAATTTGTGGACACACACTCTCCACCCTCACGACTGTCTTACCCTCTTCCCACCATCAGTTGACAGTCTCTCTCAGGAGATATAGAGCATATCCTTCCTCCCAGTTATAGGAAAGATTACGGTAGCCTAAGCTGACTCAAAGTAAGTAAGCAGCACCTCTTTGCTTTAGTAAAACTCATGTTTGTCTGAGCCTGTGCTATTTTACGCAAACCTATAAGTACAGGACACTCACAGACCACTTACAGGAGAGTTCAAATATGATATCACTTCAGTGCCTAGCATAGGGTCCAGCACAAATAAAAGTTTCAATAAGTATGTGTTTAATAAATGTTTATTACATAAAATCTCTGATTGAACAGTTTTAAGGTCACAGGGTAGTCTATGATATGACAGAACTCTTAAGTGGTTATATTTGCCACACCTAAAGGGAATTTGTCAATGTAAACTTTATGAACGCGAAAAAAAAGGTGAACATATGAAACAAAATGTTTAAATACATATATGTCCCCAAATAACAACAATGACTTTCAGATGAATAGCTCATACCTATTATTTATTTTCCTGTACATAGCAATGCACTATTTATTTATGATTTATGTCTTCTTAGAAACATCCGATTTCTGGCATTGACAGGGCCCCTTCTAGGTAGAGATTTTTCAAAAACATTTGTCATATAAACTTCTCTAAAATAGTTTTTCTCAAAAAATAAGATCCACCTGCCAACAGCATTTAGCATCAGGTGGGCCAATTATTTAAAATTTAAATTTCTAATCAACCACTTTTCCTGAATCTGGTCTTTGAGAGGAGAATCAGGAATCTACATTTTTTAACTCTTCTAGTGATTCTCATGCATATTGAAGTTTTAAAACCACTGCTCTAATGCCTTCAGGGTAGAATAAGATAACCTGCCAAAAGAAATAAAAACATGAATATGAAGCCCCCTAATAGATACATAAGGATTTTGTGAGCAGTAATGACTCCATTCTTTCTTCTAATAGGGACTTAAAACTTTGAGACATGAGTACCTTAAAGGGTACAAAAATAAAATCCACACACAACTACAGAATGAGTTGGTCACCACATTTCTCCTCCCCCGCCACCCCAACACACACACATATATACAAACCTCTCCAAAGACAGAACCTAAACTTCTTTCAGGGACCCTAGTAAAATTGAGTTTTACTCACTTTAATTTGCGGTAAACTAGACTGGACTGGGGTGAGCATCTCATATACCTAAATGTTCTCAGTCCTTAAAAAGTCGAAAGTTGAATTTGACTTGAAGGTCTTTTGGGATCTCATTCATAGTAGCCCAATAAGAAAATACCTAACACCTTAGAGATACTAGAGAAGCTTAGAAATTCATTCAGTACTCCCAGAGCCCTCAAGACCCAGTTTGGAGTGGGTTGGTCTCCAGGGAAGTGCACACAGTAGCCAAGCCCTAACAGAAGAGCCCAGCTGTGACTTTGCTTTTTCAATATATGGAAACAGCAGCTGCAGAATGCTCATCAATATGGCCGGCTGGAACTTAAAATCAGAGCTAATCCTACTCAGCATCTTCAGCTAAACATCAGCAAAGTCTAGGCATTCAGGTGGAGAGGATCCAGGTGGGAAAGTCAAAGCCAGGGATGATTAGGTTTAGAGCTGGTCTAGAATGTGAATTGCCTTTTCTTTGCCATCTCCAGTACAATATGATTTTCATCCTTATCTTGAAACTCCTCATTTTCCTTATTCATAGTGTGACATAAAGCCCTCTAGGAAATAGAGGTTGGGGCAGGTGAGCCCTACAGATCTCCAATGGGCTTGAGCTGGTTGCTACTACCCCTTTCACACGACTCTACCTCTTGAGGACAAATAACAAAAAAATCTTGCATTTATATTGGGTTATCAGACCAAGCTTAGGTTAACTCAGTAAACTGCAAGGTTTCTTTTTATTTTTTTAACACGAAAAGATAGGGAATCCTTTTATACTGGTATAATTCTGAGCTTCTGAAGACTAATGGGAAATTAAGAGAAACTTGCATTACAGGGGAAGCAATTTTAGTACATCCACACAAAGTTTCCACTGATATTTATCTTGGACCACTTAATCAGGCCAGTAATAAGAAAAACAAAGATATAACTCTTTCTCAAATTCCCTTCCCTATTCTGATCCTACATGAAAAACACGTTCTCATTTCTAAGTGGTAGAGAATATTTGCTTTCAGGAGAAAAGAGAAAATTTGCAAATCACATTCTGAATGCCATCAAATTTGTCTTTTTAGAGTAAAAATAACTTCTGAAGTTATCTATCTATATATTAGATCTATAGATATATAACATATCTATATAATGTGTATATAGACATATATACACATCTATATACACGTTACAAATAGATATATGTATTTGCACATATGTATGTCCAGTTTTTTTCTCCCAATGTCTACTAGATCCACATAACTTTTATAAGTCCCATTGCCTTATTTCATAGGATCATTATGCTTGAATCTGGAAGAAACCTTAGTGTTCAATATGTACATTTTACAGATGAGCAAAATGAAGTCTAGAAGCTTCAGAGTGATTTCTTCAAGGCCATGTGGCTACAAGTTTACACAAGAATGAAGACAAAAATCCAAATTCCCTGATTCCTGACCCAGCACTGTTTCCAAAGGACTATAAACTCTTTTATCCCCCCGCCAAGGTCTCTGCTGAAATACTATATAGCTTGGTTTAAAAAGCATAAAAAATATGCTATAAAAGTAATGGCAAAAACAGCAATTACTTTTGCACCAATCTAATGCTTTTATTGCTCCATCTGTAACATAGCCTGGGTATAGAAGACATACCAATAATGTGATAGAATAGTGTGTTAGAAGAAAAACTGCCTTGTTGCTTTTAGAGGTGGCACTGCCCCCAAATCATTCAGTAATGACAGAGTTGATACTGTTTAAAACATGTATGTGCAAGAGGTTTGTAAAAAATCGATGATTTGAGGTCTTGGGATTATTTGACGTTTCTTATAGCTCTCGGCAACTTCCATTCAATTCTGTGCAATAGAAGTTTCTTGAGCATTACTGCAGAGGCAGCTAGTGCCCTGCCCTAGTCCCTTGGTACTCGCCATTTTCTTACAAGAATGAATCTGTGCCTGAGGGTTTTCTGAGATTCAGAAGTACACTGACTGTATGCAAGGTTGGCCAAAGTGCCCAAAATTCAATGCCTCTGGGAATAAACCTCAAACAACAGTGTAGCTACCATATGACAGATATTCCAGCTTTCTTGCCCCTCAGCTGGGAGAACTCTGAGGCATATTCTGGCAGCCTACTAGAAATCTCCAGCATGCACAGAGCCCCATTTCTCCACAATGAGAGGCTGCTCTTTAATGCACCCTGTATCAGCTTCATTTCTTTTCCATTTCCATGCTCTCTACAGTACTTCCTGGGATTACCACCCAGATAAAGTACTTGTATTCAAATCCTCATTTTAGGGTCGGCTTCTGGAGAAATCCAGTCTAAGACAAGCATATACTTTGTGCACATAACTGTTCAATAGCAAGCCTTGAGGGATATGAAGATGGAAATGATATTACCCCAGTCCTCAAAAGGTTGAGGCCAGGGAGGGATGACTAGACTTCCAAATATGCAACCACATAGGTAAGACAAGAGAAGACAAAATATTTTGGGAGGATAAGGGATGTATGCAATAAAAAAAACATTTTCACAAATAAAGGATTCTCACAATGAACAGTAGAATTTGCCAGTAAGAACTCACCATGAAATTCTCTATAGCATGATGTTCTCAAATAGGCTAAGCAGTCACATTATGTACATTAAACAACCAACCAAGGTCTTAATTTTCCTTGGAAGCATGTGTCAGAAAATTTGTCATTGCTTATATAATGCAAGTTTGCATGACCAATCCAAAGGGAAAAATTTCGTGCAACTTCTTGTTTTTTTAGGGGCAAGAGTGGGCTCATAAACCTCCAAATTGCTTGGACCTAATTGATTCACTATTTTGCATCTTGTGTTTGAAGAGTGTCAAAAGCATTTATTTTTTCTTTTCACTCAGTTATGTCAAAGTATGCTAATTTCTGTGGGAAGAAAACAAATTGAATAAATTCTGTGCATGTCATTAGGTTGAGAAGCCAGCCCTTTGAGCTTTCACTTGAGCTAGGGATCATGCCAAAGTCAATCACATGTTTGCAGGTCACAGACATTTACCACACAGAATCCTATAAATAACTCTTACCCCAAGATGAGTTGCTGAATGAACGACATAATAGAGTAAGTTGGATTAAACTATGTGATAAGAAACCTGAAGGACACCCCTGAACTGATACAAGGCTGGCTTTTTCATATTGGCTCTAGCTGGATTGTCTTGTGAGCTAATGATTATTGAGCATGTAGCCTGCCAGGTTCTAGGCACCTTAAAAACTCTATTTTATTTAACTCTGAAAACAGCCTAGTAAAGCAGGTATTATCATTATTACCTGTTTATAGTTTAGAAAACAAAGTCTGAGATAGTCAGTAACCTGCTGAAGGTCATACAGATATTTTGTCAGACCCTCAAATCCAAACTTTCCCTAAAATACTATGCTGTCTTACTCCAGAGCTGAAAATAAAGCATACTATATTTTAGTTTCAAAGTGTTTCATCTTAGGAGATGCTAAAGAAGAGTTTGAGGAAATATCAGCTAAGAGGAACTTATATTTTAACAGTATAGAGTGGAAATTATTAGGTGCTAATGGTTTCAATGTCTCCTCCAAAGTTTGGGTGTTGAAACTTAATGGCCAAAGTGATAGTATTAACAGGTGGGACTTTAAAAGATGACTAGACTCTGAGGGCTCCTCTCTCAAATAGAATTTAGGTCCTTATGAAAGAGGCTTCACGCAGCATTCAGCTCTCTTGCCCTTTTGTCCTGTCATGGGAGGACATGGTGTTTGTCCCCTCCAGAGGATGCAGCCCTTACCAGACAAGCTTGATTTTGAACTTTCCAACCCCCAGAACCATGAAAAATACTTTGCTGGCACCTTAATCTTGGACTTTCCAGCCTCCAGAACCATGAAAAATACTTTTCTGTTTTTTTATAATTTACTCGGGCTCATGTATTTTCTTACAGCAGCACAAGTGGATTGGGAAATTGAAATTGGGTCTAATAACATGTAGTTCCAGGGAAAATGAGTCTTTACTTTTTTTCTGTGATTATTTTATCTAATATCAAAAGAAAATTAATGAATTTTTAAGTTATATACATTCCATGCAATGTATACCAAATATTTATCCCCAGAAAATCTGAAGATGTTCTCAAGGAAAAGTTGCAGGGTTTAATATCAAATGATTAAAATGCATTGGTTGAGAAGGATGTGGAACACATTAAATTTCACAGAAGGATGGGGACCTACACAGGAATAATGGCATACAACATGAAAAATAAATAAAATGAAATTGTCTACACTGACTTAATTTTAATTAGGTAATAAGTACCCTGGGTCACACAGCTCTCAGATTTAATTCAAATCTCTTTAAAAATTGTTTTAACCCTCAATCTTCAAATCTTATCACCTAGTTTTGCTAGAATAAAGTTTTTCTACTCTCTATGTATTCTCTGCCTTACTGGGTTTCCCAGAAAGTGAACTTTGAGACAATGATGTGGGCCTAAGCAGTTTATTTGTGAAGTGATCTCAGGAAGCATGTTGGATGGGATCACTTCCCAAAGGGATGGGATGGGAAAGGGAGGGAAGCCAATGAAGTCCATTAATGAGTGTGTTATCACTATGGGCAACTGGCATTCTATTTTGCTGGTATCTTTTCAGAGACTGTATCAAACTCCTGTGAATTATCCCACTGAGGAATGAGGAAGCTGGATTATTTATCTACCATCAGCCCTCCTTCTTTAGTTGAGGGTTGCTCCTGGGAGTGCTATATGCCCCGTCAATTATAGTCTATTTGTTGGCCTAGCATGCTCCTATAGCTGGAGAACAGCCTCAGGCGGAGGACAGAGAATTCTATCTTTTCCAGAACTGTTTGCAAAGCCCCTGGGGAGAGATCATGAGAAAATGAACATCTCCCATACTCTATTGGTATACCTTCCCACAATGAGGTTCTTTATTCATTTAGTTCTCAAGCTTTACTGGAATGACCTGAAAACTTATAAAATGCAAATCTCTAGTTTCATCCCATTCTGATTAAAATCAGTGGTTGGGTTCAGAATTTTAACAAGAACTCCGATCACTCCAAAGCAAGTGGTCTGTGTGCTGCAGTATGAAAAAAGTGTGCTAGTGAAACCAAAGGCTATTAATGAATCTCCATATAGGCTAACTAGTACCTCAGAGATAAAGATCTGTATCTCAGCCATAGATGTACCTTATTTTTCTGTGTCTCATTTTTCAAATATAAGCTGTTGCTCATAAAGAAAATATAATGAGTATATGGATGAGTTAGCACTTTGCCAGTCCAATTCTGAAAAATTACTTATATGGGGAAACAAATCACTTTTATATCCAACAGATCATGCATCAGGAGAAAAAGTATTAGATATCCTTATGCTAGAGTGACCACATTTTTCTAACACAGGGTCTGCTGAAGGAGTAAATTTATGGAGAAAATAGGCAGAAGAGTTGACATTAGGACAGAGAATAAAATTATTGTACTTACATATGCTGGTTAGAAATCTTGGGAAAATATTTTCAAGCCCCTGCCACAGGGACTAGCAGATAAACCAAAGCAGTTTTGCAAAGCATCAAAGTTAGGCCAACCATTGAGATTGTGTTTTTAAGTTTCCTGCGTTATAAGAAAGGGTGACATAGTAGTTCAGAATGCAATCCCTTATATTCAGAAGTTTTTCAATAACAAAGTTCCTTTCACATTTTTATTGGTCTATTATGTATTAGGGAAAGTGGGCAGTGAGAGCATTGGGGCTATGACACTTGTTCCCCTCTGAGAAAGATATTCCGCAGTCTGAAGGAATATGGAATCTATTGTAAACAGTGAAAATCTCAGCTCATGTCTCCTTTTCCATGGTGCCAGGTTCTTGGCATGACTTCTGTGATCTCTTATCACCAGGTCAGGTCTAAACTCAAAATATTCAAGAATGCTTTTGTTTCCCAAAGCCCTTACGATAAACTGCATAATATGGCCTGCAAGGTACTGTATGATTTGGCCTCTGTCTACCTTGCCAGTCTTCTCTGTCACTACTCCCCGTCTCATCCTTTAAGCTCCAGACTTGAAACTCTTTCAGCTCTTTGAATCCTCAGTACCTTTATAAGTTTTGGTCCATGCCAAGCTATCGTTTCCTTCTGAAGCCCTTCTCCCATGAGCCTCCACCTTCACTTGAATACCACCTCACCATCTTCAGGTATTGGTCTACATGGAACTTCCTCTGGTTGGCTTTCCTGACCCCTTCAGACAGGTGACTTGAAGCTCCTATAGAATCTTTGTAGACCCTGGCTCTCCTAATCTTGAAGGCTCCACCTCTCATGTTACGTATGTGAAGATATACCATACTGCCCATTATGAAATCATTCTTGCTATAAACATTTTGAAGTAAGTTTTATAGTCCAGCTTTTGAAATTTTTGAATATGAAATTTGTCATTGATTGGGACAGAATCAAGACCTGCAGGTTTGGTTGTGAACTCAGTTAATAATCAGTTGTATGATCTTAGACAAGTTACTTAACCTCTATGAATCTGTTACCTTATCTGAAATGAGGGATTTGCATAAGTGATCTAAGGCCCTATTTAGCTCTAAGAGTCTATGCTTTTATCATTAACTGTGGGGTGGGACTTTTTTGGTGGTATACATTCATGGGGATGGGAGTAGGGCAGATTCTTTACTGATGTAACATGTACCACAAAGACTGAGAATACTAGTGGGTATGCTGGCCAGAACTATGCACAAGTATATGTAGAAAATATAGTACTAAGACTGAAAAAAGGGAAAACTATTTGATATAATGAACAATTTATTAACCTAAAAGAAATTCAGATTACTCAAACATTTTTTATTTTCCTAAACAAGACTGACAAGTAAAACGTGAGTATAATTATTTATAGTCATACTCTCTAAGGCTTGGCATTGGTGAAAACCACATAGAATGTGTTGTAAAAATAATAGCGGGTATTAGAAACTCTATTTCTATTGTGCTTTGAGAAATGATATAAGTCTTTGGATCTTTTGTGAATATAAATAGTTTTCAACTCGCAGAAGACATAACCAGTCTCTAACTTTGTATAAAGAATTCTGTATTTCATACTACACACATCAATAACTTAATGCAGTCTTTAAACATAGTTTTTATTTTTTCTGATAAAAAGCAATACAAGTTTAATGCACAAAATGTGTTTTTAATCCCAACACCCAGAAAAAGACACTGATTTTAGTGCATACCTTTTCTTTCTAGGCATACACTCGATAGGCACATAATTCCAAAAAGGCATCACATTTTACATCTGCCTTGCCCAGTTGGAATGGAGAGGTTATCTGGTTGGAGCTTGCAATATCTATTGCCATGACTAACACACCTGGCATATCTGAGAAGTTAGTGAGTCTGATGGTTCACAAAAGCCATTTTTATGAATTAATCTGCATAGAGAACGTAAAAGGAAAAAATGATAGTAGGAAAGACAAGGAAGTCTGCCTTAAATATTTGTCCCTAAGACACAGCACCCCACTGATGTTCAGGTGACAGTGAGACATCAAGTTTGGGAGCAAAGCTTCTTCCCGCCTCTGTGTAGAGAAAGTATAATACTAGCGGGTCAATATTAGCATCCCTCCTGTAGGTAACGCTAGCAATGACAGGGTGAGGCAACTTTACATGGTTTCTTTGCTTGAGAAAACAGACATGCATGACCAAAGTTGATAAAAAGGTGGCTAGTTCTTTGGGTAACAAGGCAAGAGACTGCTTCATGAAAACAGATGAAAATCTCAGGCTCAACTGGGCAATTGTGTAGAGCTGTTGGAATCTCCTGTGAACAGGTCTGAGCAATAGATACTGGTATTTTAGTTCTTACTGATACCATGACTGTCATCTATATTCATGTACTGGCGAAGCCTGGAGAAACTCAGATTACATACTGCTTTGAAGCCATTGTCTCCCGCATTCATTTAACTATCTAATTTGAATATTTCTGCATGAGGTTAATTCTTTAACAATATAATTTTGTATCAATGCATAGTGTTCCACTATATAGAGGGACAATAATTTTAAGACCAATACTCTGAAGTTTAATATTGGGAATTTTATTTTTCATAATTATTAACAATTTTGTGATGTTATCTTGCAGCAAAATCTGTCATATTAATGATTATTTCAGTAAGATAGATTATTAGGAGTGTTCTTTTGGGGCCTAAGAAGAATACAAAGACTTGAAAATTTTGCTAAACATTGCCAAACTACTCTCTGAAGATTGCCATTTTATATTTCATCCTCTTAAAAGTAGACTTCCTAGAAAGTCTGTTTTTATAGGTTCCGAGATAGATTAGAATGGCAGTTGTCTTAAATTATTATAGCACTGCATTAGCTTAAAAATTATGCTTCATGTAATTTTGGAATTAAGATTCAAGAGAAATTCTAATACTTTGGCCAGCCACATGTGTCAACGATGGTCTAGATTGGTTGATATTATATTCAAAGAGGGATTAATTCAGCAAGAGAAAAATGCATCACAAAGCAAAGAATGAATTTACCAGCTACCTATGCAAAATAATACACTGCATTAGGCAAGATGCTATCTTTTATAGTTCTTACAAATATATATTCACTTCAGAGTCTGTCATTATCTTGGAATGGTTGCCTGGGCCTATGCCCCATGAGGTAAGGCAACAATGTAAAATTCTATGAAGATCAAAGTATTGGTGTATTCATTCCACTTTATGAAGAATGCTTGGTTGAAAGTACTATAATGCTAATTCTCAGGGAAATTTACAGGGAACATGTGATGTTACCACATGGTATACAGCATAAGGACAAGGTGGTCTGGAAAACAACATAAAGCAGGTGGCAGATTGAGGAAAGCTGGCGTAGAAGCTGGGAGATGCCAGATACTTTGGGATATATGGTTGTCACAAGGACTGTAGTCTTTGGAATGACAGGTACTCAGAGTCATAAGGAAATGTTAATGGTCTTCTAGTCCAGTCACTCATGTAGTGCTAGAATCTTCTCTTCAGCCTCCTACCACTTGGCAAACTGGTCTCTGCTTGAACTCTTTAGTGACAGGGCATGCTATCAGCACCACTTACTATATAAATTATTTAATGAATAAAAAACCCAGCAAGCACACACAAATGCCTTTATGAACTAGAATATGTCTAAGTAAAACCTTTTATTATCTGGATGATTTGGGACTTACTTTTCAGTAGGAAGAGATTAAACCATGAAGGAACTGTAGTAGTCATTTAGGCTATAAAGAATCTCGTTCCCTTCAATATATTTGTAGAATGCAATTCCCTACTCTCTTTGAAGTGGGGCATGGCCACATTTCCATTGCTTTGGCTAACAAAATGTGAGTGGAACTGACCTGTATCAATTAAATATGAAGCTATAAAAGCCTGTGTTGTGAATCACCATGTTTGTTTGTTTCCCTTTACCAAAGTGACTGTGAAAGCTTGTTGAGATGGAGATACCAACAGGATGGGTCTCTGAGTGATTGTGATGAACAAGCTCTCACACCAACATACATGGGACTGGCAGTGTGAGAAATCAGCTTGTGAAGAATGTTAAGCCACAGAGAGTTAGGCACAGTCTGTTATTATGGCAAAACTATCACATACTAATTATTAAGGTCAGTTTTAGCAGAGATTTTTTTAAAATGCCAATTTAGAATATTTAGCCTGGGTCAATATATGTATTTGGTCCAATTTCCTAACATCTACAACTGTGATAGCCTACAGTCACAACCTGTGTTCAATACCTTATTTCGAAACTACATGTGATTGTGCTCAGCATTTTAACTTTTTTTTTTTTTTTTTTTTTTGAGACGGAGTTTCGCTCTTGTTGCCCAGGCAGGAGTGCAGTGGCACTTGATCTTGGCTCACCGCAACCTCTGCCTCCCAGGTTCAAGTGATTCTCCTGCCTCAGCCTCCCGAGTAGCTAGGATTACAGGCACGCACCACCATGCCCGGCTAATTTTTTGTATTTTTAGTAGAAACGGGGTTTCTCCATGTTGGTCAGACTGATCTCAAACTCCCAACCCCAGGTGATCCACCCGCCTCGGCCTCCCAAAGTGCTGGGATTACAGGCGTGAGCCACCATGCCCAGTCAGTATTTTGAACTTTTTAAGGTAAAAGTAAATGCATTTTAGAAAATTGTTCAAATCTTAGAAAACTACATGCATCAAATTCAGTTTGGTGATGATCACTGGAGAGGCAGAGAAAGACAAGATCCTGTATGGAAGGGTTCATGGGAGCTTCAACTATATCAGTTATGCTTTTATTATTTTATTTTAAATCTGAACCAAATGTCAAAATGTTAAGATTTTATATAGCTGGGTTGTAAGTACTTGAGTAATTATTATGTTTTATTATATAGAATATGCTTGAAATCACTCAAAATACATTTTTAAAAGAATGTTACCCAACGGTTATAGACATCAAAGGAGTTTTCTGATTCCTATCAGCTAAACCTCCATCAAACAAAATGAGCCTGTATCAAGAGTTCCAGATAGTTGAGATTTACCTGGATTAAAATATAAAAATATTCTTTAAGCTCTTAAAGGAGGGCAGATTGTAGAAAGTTCATATTGTAACATTTCTGTATGTCTGAACATATCAGAAAGGACTTCCTTACTCTATCTTTGTTATCCAGTGGAGAAAGTTGACTTCCTGAATGTGACTCTGAGACCAATAATTATGCCTATATATTTGTAGTAGAAGGAATATAAGAGTTGCATTTATGTTACATTTAAATCTCAACTGTAACATCCATTGGCAATGTAGCCTTAAGTAAACCAATTATCTCCTGTATACCTTTACATTTGAAATTTAAAAAGTGAAGATGAATTTCTATTGCATAGGGTCAATATTATCCTATTTTTTTTTAGTACTCCAGTTTTATACTAAAATGCCACACACATGTCACATATGGTGTATTTAATGATATAACACCAATATTTGGGGCCATAAAAAATTTGAAACCTGAATAATATATCTTAAGATATGTGCAGATTTATCTATTTCGTCAAAATGTTGACAAGAGCAAAGGCACTTTCATTCTGACCTTATCCCTTCTTGTTCAAAATCCTTCCATGGTATGTTACAGTTATTATCATTACCATTTTATAGATTACTAGTGAGGCTGTGTATCTTATGAGATTTGTATTCCTGCCCCCGCCCCCCACCCACCCAGAGTCAGATTGGGTCTTTATTATCTCTGAAAGGGCAGGGTGGGGAGAGAAGGATGAACCATTAAGGAAAATAGGAAAAGGGGATAGTAGGGGAATTATAGAAAGACCAGGGGTGGGATATTTCCATGCTCAACTCCCAGTCCTTCCCTTGGAATCTAACCACCTGATTGAGAGCAGTATTTCCTTCTTTCCTGATTCCTTGCCCTCCAGTGCCAGACCCATTTTCTTAGTCCTACATTCTCTTCTCTTCTTTGTGACAATTTATTTTAACAGGGGACTTTATCTCAAAATACTGTACTTGGAGAGCCTCAATGCTGAAGAACAGAGGAACTCTAACTCAATTGGAAGAGCATCTAAAGACAGGGATAAAGGATGATGGAAACCATAGCTCATTTTAGAACTTAACACTGATATTTCAATACCATGAAAAATAGATACTTGAATATTGGTATTGTCCTTGTTCCGATGTTGCAAACACTAGTCAAATGATGTTTAAGTAAGAAAATGCATGCAAAAGTACTTTATATTTGTCACTGCAATTTAAAAGACTCTCAGAAATTTTTATTACTTTGTTTGAAACCTTATTCAGTAACTACCTTAATATATATTATAAAAATATTCTAGCCCAGCAATGTCACATTTTTAGGGATTAAACTATACAGAATACCTCTCTTAGTGTCAAGGTTGTGTGTGTGTGTGTGTGTGTGTGTGTGTGTGTGTGTGTGTGTGTTTGGTTGGTTTACTTTTCATCTTCATTGTTTTATATTGGGTAGAAGCTGTTTTTCATTATTTTCATGTTAATACTTATTAATCACCTACCTCTTGGCAAGCACTTTCAGGTACATTGCCACATTTCTTTCCCCAAAAGTTCCCATAAGGAAGTCATTTTTATTTCCATTTCACAGATGAAGCAATTGGGGTCCAAAGAAATTCCCCAAGTTTATACTAGCAATAAATGGCAGAGCCAGGACTCAAACCCTGTGCTTTTGACATCAAATTATTTTCTCTTCTCACTCATTCTGTATAAGGATAAAATTAAGATCCAGTAGAGTTTTTAAAAAGCCTCTTTTGCTTCTTTAGAGAAAAAGCTTTCGATGTTACTTAAATGTAAAAATATAAGAGTTGCAATCTAAGTCTCAGGAACAGGGCAGTCAGCACTGCTGAATTGGGTACCTGCAAGTAAACGGCCAAAGCAAGGCCAAGAGACATTCGTTTTTCAAAACCTGAGACACACAAAACAAGGGAAACATTGAAATGGCATTCATAGTTCAAAAGTGATGATGTGGAATTCCTTAAGTTCTGGCCCCAGAGAAAGACACTCGAGATCATCAAGTTCTTGCTGAACTTCATGATATTATTTATCTGCAATCTGCAATTTATAACAATATCCTGCTAGGTTCAAGCTGAGAAAAATGAGTTGTCAAAAATAGGCAATAAAAATTGCAAGTATGAGCAACCATCAAAATGATAAAACTGTCAGACCTGTACACATCAGACAACAATTTCATTCATTCTGTCCAATTCCTGGTACTTAATATTGTCTGCTATGGCAATTAAGCTCCACTTAGACTTGCTATTAGCACAAATATATTTAAAAGAGACTTGGCTGAGTTGTTAATGGTTTCATAGAGAAAACGGTAAAATTGTCTTTAGAGGAATCCACCAATGTCTGGGAAGATCTGTCAAACAGGACTTCTCAGTCTTAAGCATTTTGGAAAATATGCCTGGTATTAGCTGTGAGAAGGCATGAGAGACCTCAAGAAGTTTACATTCTTGTTTTTCAGATGTTTCACTCACCAATTATAATGTGTTTTTCCTCAGAGAAATCCTTTTTACAAAGATAACCTCAAGCATGAGAAGTGTTGCTGAAATGGCAGTGAAAAAAAGGAAAGAGGAAGAAAGCAGGAAGAGAGAAAGAGTATCAGAAGTGGAATGGGAGAGAAGAAGGGAAGGCAGAAGGAAGGGAAAAAGGACTAAGAATGAAAATCACAGACTATCTGAATTTTTATCTCTATTTTTAATATTTTGGGTATGTTTAAGTACCTTTATTCTAACAAAAAGTAATATTATGAGTTTAAGGAGAAAAAAATGATGAGAAAATAAATGTCCTCATGTTCATTAAAGATTGTCAATTTTCTCCTTTTCCTGCATCATCTGACTCCTCTAGCTTTTGTCTGGCTCAGCATTGTTTCAGCTTGCTCTGGTAGAACCAGAGCAGTAAAGAGCTATGACCTGTCAGCCAGAAATATCATTGTGGACTATCTTCAAATTTTAGTGATTCTGTCTGATGAGCGATAGAAAAGTTTATATGCTGGCCTTTAAAATCACTATCCTATTTTTAAGGGCTTTGGCCAGGACTACAAGATATATTTCAAGATCAGTTGCAACTGGGAGATGTACAAAACAGAAATTTTTCTGAATGTCTGTCATTTAAGGATTTGGTTTCCAGAACTGCCTGCCATGTCCATTACACATACTTCTTGGTCCATTCTGCTTTCCTCCCACTGTGAATCCTCTGCCTTTCAACTTTTCCCTGTAGGTGCTCTCGTAATCTACAAACTTTGTTCTCTCTCCAGTGGCATCTTAACTTCTCCTTTTGGTCTATAAGAAATTCAAGGATTACCAGGGCAATGCTGCTCCTGACTTGGGATCCCTATAAGACCTTTTATGTTGCCTGCCGTACTGTCAGGCAGCTTCTCTACCACCATTTCAGCCTTCTGGGTGAGTCCCAGGCAGGCTCCTCAGTCCTCACCAACTTTGAATTATCGATGCTGGTTGGCATCTGTTCTCCTCACCAACTGCCACAAATAAAAAAACATCCCCGAGTCAAAACTCTGCTCATACAATTAAAATCACCAAGAGAATGCACATCAGCATTCCACTATGAGCAGCCTATGTGTGTCTCATTCCCACCCTGGATCTGTCACACACATTTCAAGCGTGGCCCAACAGTCCAGGCTTTACGAAGAACTTAGTGAGATCCAAGTTACAGAGGGGTAGTTACTATGTAAAGTATCCAAAACGGCAAAAGACATAATGTCTTGGGGAAAAATGTAGTTACTGAATAAGTGTTTGAACGAAGTGAATGAACGAATGAATGCATTCATGAAACAAAAATGCCATGAAAACGTTCCACTGCAAATATCTACAAACAATGGTTATCCTCTCTCCTTCCCTTTCAATTCACAGGTAAACTGAAAGTGTTCTATATAATCCACCTGCTGGTATAGGAAGACTCAAGGAAAGATCAACTTTGACTATACGTTTGAGACTTTGCAAGTTTGGTTGCTGAATATGGAAATTAAACCCAAGGGCAACAAACATTTATGAAAAATCCCTCCAAAGTGATACTCTCAACACCTAAGGTCTACATGAACCTTACAGAAGAAGTAAGCTCTGCTAAACTGGAGCTAAACCAAAACCACAAATATAAGGAAACAGTCCAGCATGAGCTAAAGACAGCAGACACAACCAACAGGAGGATCACAGTGCCAATAATTTCAGGTAATAGGACAATCTGAAAATATATAATTACATTTAATATAATTAAAGACAAAAGAAAACCATAAGCACAGAAAATGACACTATAAAAATAATTTTAAAAAACACACATAGAATTTCTGGAAATTAAATAAACAGCAACAAGATGGGCTAAGAGATGGAGTGAAAGAATGAGAAGACACACATAGATGTTGCAGAAAAAATATCTGAAGCAGCAATGGCTGAGAGTTTTACAGAGCTAGTGACAAACATGACTTAATATTCAAGATACACAATAAATCCTAGATAGTACAAATTCACACTTTGACATATTATATTGAAAGTTCAGAGCACAAAAAAGGGGGTGGGGATTTAACCCCCCAACTCATGACAAGGTTGGAGGGTCAGACATGCCTCATTATACCCTCCTCCCTTTTGGAATTCAGGAAAAGCTGACCAGCATTTACCATCTACACACACTTTAAGTCTGATAAGAAACATTTATAATCTATTCTCTCTGGAGCCTGCTACCTGGAGGCTTCATCTGTATGATAAAATTTTGGTCTCCATAGCCTCTTATCAAACCAGACATTCCTTTCTATTGATAATGACTCAACCAATTGCCAATCAGAAATTTTTTTAATCTACCTATAACCTGGAAGCTCTCCCCTTCGAGCTGTTCCACTTTCTGGACTAAACCAATGTATATTTTACATGTCTTTGATTGATGTCTCGTATCTCCCTAAAATGTATGAAACCAAGCTTCACCCTGACCGCCTTGAGCACATGTTCTCAGGGTCTCCTGCAGGCTGTGTCACGGGGTGGGGTCACTCATATTTAGCTCAGAATAGATCTTTTCAGAGTTTGAATCTCTTCATCAACAGTACTAGACTCTTGCTGAAAGCATTGCTAAAGGATAAACTTCATGAGGAAATTACAGTAGGAGAGGAATAGTAAGCAAAGAAACTGATGAATACAGGTAAATTCAAAGAAGCCCAACTGAAAAAAAGGTGAAAAATTTAAGGAAAATATAAAAATGAAGGATGACATATAAGAGCTCTAAGTAGTCAAAGAACAGTCATTGCTTGTTTAAGAGAATCATGGAGCTATTGATGAACTTCAGTTTGTGTTGTCAAGTATGTATATTTAAAATATTTAAGTAATTTTAAGAAATATCTATAATTTATAACCAATAAAGGAAGGAAATGTGGGATTACAACAAATTAAGTAATCAAAATTTAGATGATGGTAGGGAGCAAGATAAAAGTAAAAATCCACATTTATTCATAATTCAATAGTAAAACACTTGAAGTATTTTCTTTAAAGTCAGCAACAAGGCAAAGATGTTCTCCACCACTGCCTCTATCCAACATTGCAGGGGAGGTCTTAACCAAAGCATTAAGACAAGGCAAGAAAGTAAAGACATGACAATTGGAAAAGAAGAAATAAATGTGCTGCCACTTACAGATGATGTAATTGAAAAAAAAGCTACAGAATATATGACATACTCATAAAAGTAATAATAGAGGTTTTTAAAATTTCTTCAAAGAAACGGATATACAAATATCAAGGTTGCTTCTATAATGCAGCAGAAAACAACTGGCAAATGTAATTATCCCCTAGCAATTCTGCTATGTGTCATACTAAGAGAGCTCTTGCATATATGCACACAGAGACAAAAATAAGAATATTTTCTGCAAAAACATTTATGACAGTGAAAAAGCATATTAAGCAAACAAACGCATAAACAGTCCCTCAGTAGGTATATTTGCACAATACGATAAACTGCAACAATTAAAATGAATGGACTGCCAATTTGGATAAATCTCAGAAACATAATGTTGAACGAAAAGGCAAGTTGCAAAAGAAAGGTTCAGCATAGTGTCATTTATGTAAAATTTTCCTAAAATATTATTTGTGAATACATACATATTTTGGAAAATATAAAATACGCATAGGAAAGATATAGGGAAAAGAAACCCCAAAGTTCATACATATAATGACTTCTGGCTTCAGGACAATAGGATTTTGGCCATATCTGTAACATTTTATTTTCCTTGACAAAAACATTTGAAGCAAGTATGACAAAACTTTAAGATTTTGTCTTGATGGCAGGTGCAGGGATGTCAATTATTTTCTGTGATTAAATTCTTTCAAAATTAAAAAACAGTGAAAAGATATTCATTAGTCAAGTTGACCTTTTTTGCCAAGTTTTGTGATATCCTTGTTACAGTACCTGGAATAATATAGGTAAACAATAAGTGTCTGATGAATGAAATACATGAGAAACATGAGAGCCACTTTGAGATTCACCTCCTTCCCCCTTGATGTCTTGTGTCCTGTTTTCCTTCCCTTTTGCCTGCCTGTTTCTGAGAGGTCACTGATACATGCTAAACTTCCATGCAAAATAAGAACAACAATACAACAAGAAAAAGAAAAAAACACCTTTCCTCTCCCAGATTTTTAGACTTCTATTTATGTTTTCTCAGGGTAAGCTACAGAAGGACTAATTTATCTCCCTTGTTGCTGCTCCACCGGCCAAGCTCATCATTCACACATTAGAGAGCTGAAAATCTTCGGAGACTACCGCTTCCAGCAATAAATTAAAAGTCTCACTTTGAGGGTTGCTTCCTGCTTGATTTTTAAGAAAATATAAAATAGAATTGCTACAGGGAGGATAAAGATGATGATGGATGACTTATTCCGGAACTTCCCCCAGCCTACTTAAAAATTATTTTTCATATAACAAAAGAGAAAGCAAACACTGAAAAAGATACTATTGTTATACCTTCTAACCATCTCACATGAGCAGCAGGAAAAATGATTTTTTCCCTTCACCACAATATCAATAAGAAGAACAGTAACCAGAACCCACAATATATATAATTATCACTATTATCTGAATGGAGTTATTTTGGCATTGTATAGCAAGTTAAAGGCAATGTATTAAGAATATGTGTTGTTGGTTGAATGATGAGTTCTTTGTTTCCCCATTCAGAGATTTAGCTTAAATTGAGTCTATATGTACCTTCGTTTATATTAACATCTCTGTTCCAACCTTCTCTCCTATCTTTACTTGATTCTGCAACACGAACAGATTATCAAATATCACCAGAAAATAAATCATTATGAAATACTTGTTCATCTAAAAGTACCAAGCAATGTCTATAAGGTGAAACTCAATGATCACCAAACACCCATATATTTGATCGAAAATCAGAATGCTCAAAATTATCTGACTATATAGGCAGGTAAAGTTATTTCAAGTTGGAGAACATAAAAGTTCTTGTCTAAATGTTTCACAGGATTTGTATAAACAACACATCTACAAAAAGTACATTTTTGCTAATATAAGTAGTGGTTTAACCCAACTTTGTTTTTATATGGATAATAAAGTAGATCAACACACATTTCTCCCATAGTCAGCCAAAAAGATGCCATAAAAAAGAATATGTTACAGCTCACCCCTGGGATGTAGAGACTATCCCGCAGTTACCCAGACAGGAAGTTCAAGATACTTACTTTTCAGCTCTTTACACTGTCATATTTTAGGCCTGATCTTCAGGCTAAAAAAACCGATCCACTACTAGATGCCCTATTTTCTTGATAAGGCAAATACAATAATATCTTATTTTGAGATAACCTAGAAAGCAGTTTTTTCCAAATTTCCTAAAAAATTCATGTCTTAGTCTCCTCTATAGCAAACCTAGAAAGGGAGGTAGAGTACAAAAGGAGTTCAGGAAATTTAACCAAAAAGATGCTGGAAAAACTGCTGGTACAAAGTCGGAGCAACTCAACAAAGAAATTTAGGACAAAAGAAATCACACACTGCACAAGCTCCCAATATGCTACTAAACGAAAATGTCCAGAGGAGATAGTAAACTCTAAGATTATTTTTCTTTATTTGGGTTCCAAGGCAAAAGACCATGAACTATCATCATCTGTAAAATACCTGCATTATTGACTTCCTGAAACAGGATATTGATTTTCTAATGAACAACTTAATTAAAATGTTTCATTCTCTTTCATAGTTAACATTCATATCATTGTTGAAAATAGAAGAAATATAATAAAACACAATTTTTGTAACCCAAAAGTGAAGTTTAAAAATGTTCTTACTCTTATGACTTCCTATTTAAGAAACATTTTGCATAGTTTAATTCTTTACCAACATCTGTGCTATCAAAATGGAATTACCAATCATAAAATAATTTTATAAAATAATCTAAGTTATCAGAATAAAAACTGTTACTTTTATTTCAATTTGTTCATAAAGGTTAAAAAATACACATACCTCAACAAATATAAAACACGGGATGATGGAATAACTTCGTTGAGTGTTGCTTCCTACAGCCATTTCTCACACCATATAGCAAGACTGCACCGTCTAAAACTGTCCAGACTGAAATAGAAATAGGTTGCATAGTATAAGAATCATATATTGAGAAGTCCCTTAGGTACTTACATAAAAATATCAGCTACCTTCCAGATAAGCAGGCTGTGTACAAAAGCAAAACAGTGATCTACAACACAGTCAAGTCAGACTAATAATCATTCCAATGAAAAGCAAATAATGTATACTTGCCATGAACAGTTTTACATCCAAAATGACCAGGTCAGGAGCCGCTTGTGCACATAGCTAGTGAATAGAATTCTAATTGCCTAGTACTGCATAGTGTCTTACCCCAGTAGACTGTCCTAATGCCATGAAATACAATTTTTGGTATAAAACATTTTTTACTATACATCCTGCATGGATCTCTCTTGTTCCTAATCCTCCCGATTTGCAACCTAGAGAACTGTCTGCTTATGCTCTGGTCTCTCCCTTTGAAGCTGACATTTAGTACAGAGGCACCAATCCCTAACTTCCTTCCTTGACCATTATTTGTCCTTGCTCCCTTGAATACACAGCCATGAACAACTTCGGGTTAATATGCCACTGATGTGTTTTACTGGTTTCCCTCAGCCCTGTGTGTGACCCAAACATAAAACAGTAAAGGCCTAACACATTGCATTTAACTTATAAGACATTCACTTAGCTTATAAGAATGGAGTAGCTGGGCAATAGCAGATTGTCATTATATATTTTATTAGAATATATCTTCCCTGCTTTGAACTGAAAATATAATTGCATTAGGAGATCAGTTAGTTTTGATTCTTCTTAATACAATGAAGATTTTAAACTTTAATGAAATTTCCAGTCCAGAGTTTAAAAAATCCCAGTACATTTTTTATTCTCTAGCCAAAGCAATACTGCACATTTCAGATATCTGCTCTTAAAGTCATTATTTTTCATTTGTTCTGTTTCTCTGTCATCCCTACCAACAGTCCTTGTAGATTTTGATTACAGTATGAAAGGTAACATAGGAAGTACTAGTATATTTGAATGGCCAGCTGTACTTTTTTAAAGGTCAGACATTAATGTTAATGTCTTCATTTCTATCCTTCCTAAGTTTCCCTCTGCCCTTTTCCAGAATGAAACCTTTGAAATCCATATCCTTCCCTTTTGAGATATCAACTCCTTACTTGTCAATTAAAAGTTTCTCTGATCAAATTTAATACTATGTGCTTTATAAATCCATACCAATCACACTACGTTTTAGGCAACTTAATTTTTTTCAATTAAAATTGGATATTTTCTGTTATAAAATAATACCCATACTACATCTGTTATTTCGCCATCCTATTTTAGGATTAAGGAAGAACTAATATTTTCTACAGTAAGAAAGGAATCTATATGTAGAAAACACATTGAATTGATTGGACAACCATCATTTTAAAATGGACAACCATTTAAATTTTGCCCTTAACCCAAATATCTTAGAATTTACTCAGTATTTATGATATAAATGAACTTTCCTGTTAGCATCGGCCAAATACAGTGCTGTATATCTGAAAAGAAAATTAAATATTAATCATGTTCAAGAAGGCACCAGAAAAAGCCAAGTCATCAGACACCTAGTGTTTTAGATGGCTTCTCCATGTAATTAATAAAGAATAACAATAAAGTGGAGAATATAAGACAAGCTTTAGGATATGAAATTCCCCTTTATTTTCATTATTCTGGTCCAAAATGCAACCAAGCTTTTTACATTATATGGAGACACACACACACACACACACAAAGAGAGGGGAGTAACTATAGTGAGGTATATTTTATATATACCAATTCACTCATTTTAAGTATACAATTCAGTATTTTAAATAAATTTATCAAATTGTGCAACTTTTCCATAAAATGGTTTTAGAACTTTTTAATCACCCCTAAAAGAATTATGATGTCTATTTACTGTTAATTCCCACCATCAACTCCTTCACCATATCCCAAAGCTAGGTAATCTACTTTCGGACTCTACAGATTTGCCTTTTCTGGATATTTTAAATGAATAGAATAATATAATACATGATCTCTTATTTCTGCATTCCTTCACTTAGCATATTTTTGAGATGCATTCACGTTGTTGCACATTCGGTAATTTTTTTCCTTTTAACTGCCGAATAATATTCCATTGTATGGCTATCGCACCTTTACCAGTTGGTAGAAATTTAGATTGTTTTGAATTTTTGGTTATATCCAATATTTAGTTGTATCCAATATTATGGAAGACCATGCTAATAACATCTGTGTACAATTCTTTGTGTGGATTTATATTTTCGTTTCTCATGGATATTAGACATCTAAAAGAATTGCTGGGTCATATGTTAAATTATGTTTAATTTTTTTAACAGCACTACTAAAATGTTTTCCAAAGTAGTTACGCCATTTTACATTCCCACCAGCAATGTATGAGAGTCCATTTCTCCACATTGTCATTGACATTTTAATTGTTTATCTTTTTTATTATCGCCATTTTACTGGGTGTGAAATGATATCTCATTGTGGTTTTAATTTTCATTTTGCTAATAAAAGTTATGTTGAGCATCTTTCCATGTGCTTATTAGCCATTTTTATATCTTCTTTTATGAAGTGTCTATTCAAATGCTTTTTATGGTTGGGTTGTTCATCTTATTATTTTCAAGGTGTAAAGGTTTTTTGTACATTCTATATACAAATCTTTGTCAGATACATATTTTCAGTATTTTCTTCCAGTCTTTTGCTTATACTTTTATTTTTTCCATCTTTTTTATTGATTGAGGTGAAATTCACACAACACAAAGTTAACCATCTTAAAGAATACACTTCAGGCCGGGCGCGGTGGCTCAAGCCTGCAATCCCAGCACTTTGGGAGGCCGAGACGGGTGGATCACGAGGTCAGGAGATCGAGACCATCCTGGCTAACATGGTGAAACCCCGTCTCTACTAAAAAAATACAAAAAACTAGCCGGGTGAGGTGGCGGGCGCCTGTAGTCCCAGCTACTCGGGAGGCTGAGGCAGGAGAATGGCGTGAACCTGGGAGGCGGAGCTTGCAGTGAGCTGAGATCCGGCCACTGCACTCCAGCCTGGGCGACAGAGCCAGACTCCGTCTCAGAAAGAAAAAAAAAAAAAAAGAATACAATTCAGTGACATTGAGTACCTTCACAGTATTATGCAACCACTACCAAGTTCCAAAATATTTTTTCACCCCAAATGCCCTGTTCCCATTAGCTGCCTCCCAGTTTTCTTTAAATTGATGAATGATAGTTATATATATTTATGAGGTATACTGTGGTGTCTTGATGTTTACAATATAAAATGATTAAATCAGCATAATTAACAAATATATCACCTCACATGCTTATTTCTTACTACCAAAACATTTAAAATATGATTTTATAGGAATTTTGAAATATATATCATTATAATTACCATTCTGTGCAACAGATCATTAAAGCTTATGCCTCCTGTCTACCTGAAACTTTGATCAACATCTCCCCTTTTTCCATCCATCCCCCTCTTCCAGCCCCTGGTAACCATCATTCTAGTCACTATTTCTATGATTTCAACTTTTTTAGATTCCACATGTAAGTGAAATCATACGGTATTTGTTTTTCTGTTCCTAGCTTATTTTATTTAGCATGATGCCCTCCAGGTTCATCCATGTTATTTCCCCCCCCCCTTTTAAGGCTAAATAGTATTCCATTACAATATTACATATATATGTTCACCAAATAGTATAGTAACCCTATACTATATACTGCCTAGGTGTCAATTATCAATGAATGGGTAAAGAAAATTTGGTTTATGTATGTATGTGTGTATATATACATACTATGTGTGTATATGTGTATATACGTGTGTAAATATATACACACACTATACTACACCATATGTATACTACCTAGATGTCAATTATCAATGAATGGGTAAAGAAAATCTGGTGTATTATGTATGTATGTGTGTGTATATATATATGTATGTGTATATAGACACACACACACCCCCAATAGTAATTTGGTGTATGTATATATGTGTGTGTATATACATATATAGACACATACACACACCATATTTTCTTTATCCGTTCATTGATAATTGACACCTAGGTAATTTTAGTATCTTGGCTATTGTGAATAATGCTGCAATAAACATGAGAATGCATATATATTTTTGGCATACTGATTTTAATTCCTTTGGATATATACTCAGAAGAGGGATTACTGGATAATATGATAAATTCTATCCTTAGTTTTCTGAGGAGCCTCCATACTGTTTTCCAGAATGGATATATTAATTTACATTCCCATCCACAGTGCACAAGCATTATTTTCTCCACACCCTCATCAACACTTACTATCTTTCATCTTTTTTATAATAGCCATTCTAACAGGTATGAAGTAATACCTCATTGTGGTTTTAACTTGTATTTCCCTGATAATCAGTGATGAACATATATATATATTATATATTATATATAAATATACAAATTTATAAATATTTAATATATATATCAGATATATCTCTAATATATTGATTATATATTATATCTAATATATATTATATATCTTATCTATATAATAATCTATATTAGATTATGATATATTTTATATATATTATATATAATTTAATATATATTATATATAATATATATGTTAGCCATTTGTATGTCCTTTTGAGAATTGTCTACAAAGATTCTTTGACCATGTTTAGATTGGGTTATTTGTTTTATTGCTATTGAGTTGTTTGAGTTCTTCATGTATTTTAAATATTAGCCCCTCATCAGATGTATGTTTGAAAGTATTTTCTCCGGATCTATAGGTTGTCTCTTTATTGTTTCCTTTGCTGTGCAGAGCCTTTTTGTTTGATCCCATTTGTTTATATTTTGCTTGTGCTTGTGCTTTTGGGGTCATATCTAAAAACATCTTTGTCCAGTCCAATATTGTGAAGCATTTCCCTTGTTTTCTTCTAGTAGTTTTACAGCTTCTGGTCTCAATGTTTAAGTACTCAATCCACTTTGAGTTCATTTTTGTTTGTGGTGTGAAATAAGAGTCCAATTTTTTTCTTCTGTTGTATAGATTCAGTTTTCCCAACACCATTTATTGAAGAGACTATTCTTTCTCCACTAGTGCTTTCTTGGCACCTCTCCTGAAAATCAATTGACCACAAATATATGGGCTTATTTCTGGGCTGTCTATACTGCCCTATTGGTCAAAATGTCTGTTTTTAATGCCAGGACCATGTTGTTTTTGTTCACTATAGCTTACAGATTTTGAAGTTAGGTAGTGTAATGCATTCAGTTTTATTCTTTTTTATTTCTCAATTCCTTTGGCTATTTGAGATATTTTGTAGTTCCATACAAATTTTAGAATTGTTTTTATTTCTGTGAAAAATTACATTGGAATTTTGTTAGGGATTTCATTGAATCTATAAGACCTCTTTGGATAGTATGGACATTTCTTTTAATTTCTTAATTGTATTAGGGTTTTCTAGAGAGACATAATCAATCAGAATTAATGGAATGTGTGTGTGTGTGTGTGTGTGTGTGTGTGTGTGTGTGTGTGTGTGTATACACACACACGAGAGTTTATTAAGTATTAACTCACACAATCACATGGTCCCACACTAGGCCATCTGTAGGCTGAAGAGCAAGGAGAGCCAGTCTGAATTCCAAAACTGAAGAACTTGGAGTCTGATGTTTGAGGGCAGCAAGCATCCAGCATGGGAGAAAGACATAGGCTGGGAGGCTAGGCCAGTCTAACCTTTTCAAGTTTTTCTGCCTGCTTTATGTTCTCTGGCAGCTGATTAGATGGTGCCCATCCAGATTAAGGTGGGTTTGCCTTCCCTAGCCCACTGACTCAAATGTTAATATCCTTTGGCAATGCCTTCACAGACACACTCAGGATTAATACTTTGCATCCTTCAATCCAATCAAGTTGACACTCAGTATTAACCATCACAAGTCTACCCCTTGTCAACTTGAACCCATACACATCTCCTGAGATTATGAGTAATCTTCACATAAAGACAGTAATAAGGTCATAATTATGTCTAATGTAATACAACTATCCTTCATACAACCAGAAATGTACTAATCCCCAACCCAAATAAAGTTAACAATACTTAAATGCTGATATGAAGTAAATAAATCTTATGTCACATGATAAAGTAAATAAAACGAAGATATTTTCTTAGTACAAGTATATATGTGCACCAACATGTTTTTAACAAAAGGAGGAGGAAATACTTATGACGAGTATAGTCCTCATTCCTGCAGCTGGTCAAGCGGTCATAGCTGGTATTGGTGATTACCTTCTTCTACTACCCATTCTGTATTCCCTTTGCCTTCAGCAAGCAACTCAGCAGGTTGTGTTTTTTTTTCCTTGTGGTGTGACCCAAACCTTCATTCCTGAAGGGTCTGGGCCATTTGTAGTCCTGCCTGGATTGGGCTGTTGTAGTTTCCCAATGACCTTAATCACAGGGCATGGTAATACTAAGCAACGCCCTAATGGATCTCCTAATGAATTCCATGCATACTCTTCCTTACCTAAGTTATAGAGTAGTAGACTGATTTCATCACAACAGTCCAGGTCTATTAACCTAGCCAGTACTGTAACTCCTTTCTTAGCCCATTGACTTAAAGGTAGGAGAAGCCCAAAGTTTCCAGGTGGCACTCTTAACTTTCAGTTTAATGGTATCATTGTTGTGTCTCCTGGTGACAGTGTTCCTCTCTCTGGAACTAAGACCTCTAGGCTAGCAGAACATAATGTCGCGGGAACAGGAAGCAAAAATTTTGCTAGTGGATCACTAGGGGTGATGATGAGTGATGCCACTTCCACTTCCATTGCTTGATTCCTGGACTCATGAATCCTGGCTATGGGAGAAACAGTACCATATATTGGACACTGATTCAGAGCATACACGGCCTTTTGGAGAACTCTGCCCCAGTCCTGCAAAGTATTGTCACCAAGTTGGCATGGTAATTGTGACTTCCAAAGGCCATTCTACCATTCTATCAATCTACCTGCTTCATGATGATAGGGTACATGCTACGACCAGTGAATTCCATGAGCATGAGGCCACTGCTGCATTTCTCTAGCCGCAAAATGAGTGCCTTGGTCACAGGCAATGCTGTGTGGAATACCATGATGGTGGATAAGGCATTCCGTAAGTTCACGGATGGTAGAGTCTTGCCAGAAGCATTGCGTGCCCAATAGGCAAACTCATATCTGGAGTTAGTGTCTACTCCAGTGAGGACAAACCTTTGCCCTTTCCGTGATGGAAGAGGTCAAATATAATCAACCTGCCACCCCAAGGAATGGTGCCATATCTAGGGCTCAGTGTTGGTCTCTGTTGTTGGCAAATTGGGCACTCAGCAGTGGCAGTAGCCAGGTCAACCTTGATGAGTGGAAGTTCATGTTGCTGAGCCCATGTGTAACCTCTATCCCTTCCACTAGGGCCACTTTTCTCATGGGC
Organism: Rhinopithecus roxellana; assembly: GCF_007565055.1. NCBI lineage: Eukaryota > Metazoa > Chordata > Mammalia > Primates > Cercopithecidae > Rhinopithecus > Rhinopithecus roxellana. The sequence goes on from NC_044564.1 coordinate 108,305,493, forward strand.
TCATTGGGCGATGACAGGGGTGGCTGGGGAAAGAGGCTGAGTGGTGTCCACAGGTCATAAGTCATTCTATCCACTTGATCATTAAAATCCTCCTCTGCTGAGGTCACCCACTGGTAAGCACTCATATGGGATACAAATATCTTCACAGTCTTTGACCACTCAGGTCCATCCACATTAATGATGTGTTTTATATTTACATTTTACTAGTTAGCCATTTTTACTCAGACTTTCCTTGTTAAACTTTAATTTCAAAGATCATTTAATTCAGATATTGATTACCTTACTATTATTATGCCAATCCAGATTTTCAAAAGCAATTTACAATGTGAAAAATACAAATCAATGTCAAAATGAAATGAAGTTAAAATTGGGAATTATTAGAAAAGACTAACAACTTAATAGAAATTATATAAATTATACAACCTAATAGAAAAATAGGTACAGTCAATTTAAAGAAGAAATACGGATGACTAATATGAAAATATTTACAACCTCATTAATAGGTTATAAAAACTAAAATAATGTTTTCTGTTTCACATCCATGAAATTGGAGGAAGGTAAAACGGATAGCATCAAAGGTTGGCCATATGGAGCAGCAAATGCTCTTCTACACAACTGAAAGAAGTGCTATTTGGAGCAACCATTTTGAAGAGTGATTCAGCAAAACTTAGTATGGTGGAATATTCTCATTCCTTTCACCACAACAAACAAAAATAACAAACACTCTTAGTAAAACTCTCACCATACAAAACATACATCAGTTTTGTTTCTATATACTAACAACAAACTATCTGAAAAAGAAATTATGAAAATGAGCCAATCCCCAATAGCATTGAAAAGAATACAATACTTAGGAATAAATTTAAAGAGGTAAAATATCTGCATACTGAAAACAGTACATGTTGATGAAAGACACTGAAGAAGACACCAAAAAAGAAAGGGCATCCCATGTTCATGGACTGGAATAATTCGTATTGTTAAAATGTCCAGACCACACAAAGCGATCTACAGATTTAATGCAATTCCTATCAAAATTCAAATGGCATTTTTCACAGAAAAAAAAAAACAGTCCTAAAATTCTTATGGAACCAAAAGACCCCAAATCACCAAAGCAATCTTGAGCAAAAGAACAAAGCTGGAGGCATCATACTTCCTGATTTCAAAATATACTACAAAGTTACAGTAATTAAAATTTACTTACTTTCTTTGCTGAGACTATTTTTTCACTTGTTTCAAAGATATTTGTAATTTTCCATTGAAGCATTTGTATGATGGCTGTTCTACGATCCTTTTCAGATAATTTTAACATCTATGTTATCCTGTCATTGGTGTCTTTTGATTGTGTTTTCATAATTAGAGATCTTTTTGATTCTTGGTATGAAGAGTGATTCTTTATCAAAACCTTAGGATATTATAAGGCTCAAAATTTTCTTTTGATCTTGTGCTTTATTGTAACTCCCCTGACACTGCTCAAGTGTGTGGAGAGGGAATGTCACTTTGTAACTGCCATGTGAAGGTGAAGTCTAGGTTCTCCACTTGGCCTCCTATAATACATGGTTAGAGAGAGGCCCCTTGTTATTGCTTAGCAGAGGTGGAGTTCAGTACTCCCACTAGGCCTCCACTGATACCACCCTGGTGGAGACAGAGGTACCTCATTACTGCCCCTAGGTGGCCTCCACAGATACTGCAAGAAGGTGGCATTGTTATTGGTCGTAAAATTTCTAACTTCACATTAGGTTTCCTCTGATACCACCCCAGTGAGGAGCAGGTAGGAGTGCCTCATTACTGCCTGTTGGAGTAGAAACCCTGGCTCCCCACATATTCTCTCTTAACACTATGGGAGGGAAGATACTCATTGTTCATCAAGAAATAAAGTCCTGGCTCCCCACTTGGCCTCTGTCCTGACCCCAGCAAGAGTTTCGGGAGCCTCCTTACCTCTTGGCAAGGGTGGGTATCTAAGCACTCAACTCAGTCTTTTCTAGCAGAGGTGGAGGTGGGGCCTCAGTTTTTTTCTGTGGTATTTTACTAGAGTCAAGAGAGTTATTATCTAAAAGTTGTCTGGCTTGTCAGGCTACCCTTTTCCAGACCCTTTGGCTAGAAAAAGCAGGCTTTTCTTGGGTCATTATTTGTCTGCTCTTATTGGCATTTGTGGTTGCCAGCTTCTCCAATATCAGGTCTGAGATACTTGAGGCAAAAGAAAATCCTGAGAAGTCACTACTATGTTGTTCCTTGTGTTCTGAAGTCCTTAACCAGTTTGACTTTTCTCTCTTGAGTCTTCTTTTCTTTTATACAAAGCATCCAAGCTTTCTAGTTATACTTAGTGAAAGGAATAGGGAAAAGCATGTCTTACTTTATCTTCTCAAAGGAAAAGTCATCACAACTCTTTTTGAAGAAGTACCACATATGGCAGCCACCGAGATTCTCATTTAGCCCAGCCTTGCTGTGTTCTCATGAATTTGAGTTTCTTGGTGACAAAGGTTTCAAAATACCATAACAAGCCATATAATTTATTCATTCACTTATTCTTAAATCATGCCAGGTATCCCATTAGGCATGACTAGATGCAATAAACTAGTCAAATACCTTGTATTCTATGGGCTAACAGATATCAAAAAGAGACTGAAAAATACATCAACAAATATAACAATGTATTGTAGGCACTCATATAAAAAAGAAATAATGGTGGTGCCAAAGAATGATCAATTCTAACCCTTGCAGTCAGAGATATGTTATCTTTTAGGCACAGTAGACAGTGCCTAGGACCCACAATACTTTTAGCAGTCTACAAAAATGTTTTGATTTATTTTAAAATCAGAAGAAAAGTTAACTTTTAGGTAGACAAAAATGTTTTCAGTATATAATATTAATATATTCAGTTTTATGCCAATTCAATTGTAAAATACAAATTTTAATTTTTTCATGAAGAAAGGCGCCCACAAAACTGCCTAGGGCCCATGAAATAATAATGCAGCCCTAGTTGGAATAAACATAAGTAAAGGTTTGTTAGAGGAGACAGCTTGTCTAAGTTGATTAAAGTGGTGTTGGTGTTCCCCTATCAGACATGGGAGAGAGAAGCATTTCAGCTAAAAGAACCACAGGAGCAAAGGTTTCCAAAGATAAGAATCAGCCTAACATGTTTGTAAAACTCTAAAAACAATACCAGGTCAAATGTCTGAAGTTTAAGGACGAGTTATAGATGCTACCAAAATTTGTTTATGTACTTGAAGCTCAGTATGCACAAACTCTCATAATTAGAATACTTCAATTACAGAATTGGTTATTTCCACATCAGACAGGAACTTAAAGCAAAAAAAAAAAAAAAATCAATATTGACAGACACTGATGTTTCTTGCTAATCAATTCAAATAAAGCTCTTCATTTCTAGGCAGGTAAATATATTATGAATCAGACTTCATTGGAATATGAATTTCAATAAAAGATTCAATGCTATCTCATGTGCTCCCTTGGAATTTTCTACATAATTTCTTTCTTCTTGTTTATGAGAAATATAATCATTCCTAGGTAAGTTGGGACAAATAAAAATAATTACCCATTATAAAGTATCTGTGTCTGTGGTACAGAAAATGGATGATGAGGGAGCATGGTGACAGCAGGAGGGGAACAAACCTCTTTCATTTCTAAGCTATGCAAAGTCAGATCCATGTGATCAGTCAGAGAATGTGTAGAGAACAAAAATGCCCTTCAAAAGGGTCTCCATGACCTACTGGGCCTTTCTGCCCAGCCTTGATGTCAGTTAAATTGCTAGTGGTCAAGTCACAGACCATGGTCATTTGTAATAGCCCAGCACTTATGATTTTAAGGAAGCTACAAATTGCTCTTTGTATAGAGAATATGTTTAATTATCTTTTTAAAATGTCATGATGATTCCATTCAAAATTCGAATGACTTAATAGAGTTCAATAAAATAAAAATCTAAAAAACTAGGCAACAAGCCCACCAAAAATTGTACACTTCGAAGCCCAAGAATTCTGCACTTTGAGCCTACATTGACTTTTGAAGTGTTTTTTCTTTTCTTTTTCTGACAGGATCTCACTCTGTTGCCCAGGCTAGAATGCAGTGGTGCCATCATGGCTCACTTGCACTGTTGACCTCCCTGGCGCAACCAATCCTCCCACCTCAGCCTCCTGAGTAGCTGGAACGACAGCACTTACCACCATGTCCAGCTAATTTTTAAAGTTTTTGTGGAAACAGGGTCTCGCTATGTTGCCTAGGCTGGAACAGTGTTTCTCGACTCTGTCACTGTTGATCTTGCAGGCCAGATAATTCTTTGTTGTGAGGGGCTCTATTGAACATTGCTGGATGTTTAGTAATATTGCTGGCTTCTATCCACAAAATGCCAATAGTAGCAAATCTCCCTTTGCCACCCAAGGGTGAAAACTAAAAATTTCTACAGACTTTGCCACATAATCCTTTTCAAGGGGAGAGAGAAAAAAGGCATGGAGACTTCCCCGATGGAGAACCACTAATTTAGGAGAATTAAGAACAGAGCCCCTAGGATGAGAATTTTTGAGCTGGTGAAGAAACCTCTTTAGCTGGGTAAAAGGTCATAGTTTTAGCTAAGGGGACAACCATATTCCTGCCTAATACCTAACAGAGGGAAATCTGAAAATTATCGCGGTGCCTTGTCGTATTGAGGGAAACAAAAGGCTTCCCAAGCCCAGAAGCTATGGGTGATACTAAAACACTCTGAACTCCAGAAGAAAGCAGGGCTCTTTTATCCATTAGGTACTATAGGGCCAATTGCTAGAGCCTGTGAGCTATTTAAGAGCCCATGAAAATACATAAGAAATTATTTAAAGGCATCAAAAATATGCAAAACCAAATGAATAAATATGTAAGAATATGCATGAAAAGGTAAAACTCTAGCAGCTTCATTAACTATTAAACTTAGTCTTCACAACAATTTCATTAATATAAAAATGATTTGTTAAGTAGACTACTCTTAATTTTAAAATAATCCTTTACAGAGAAACTATAAATAACTGTATATTAAATTAGTGATTCAGGAAAAGGATTTTAAAAGAATAGTTAAAATCTTCTCATTTCACTTTGCCATAAGATAAAAGTTTACTCTTAGATGTAGATTATTCTTTATGGGTTTGTTAGCCTAGGGATTCGGGTCTCAAAAAGTGAGCACTGAAAACAATCTTAACAACCTTAAAATAGCTCTGGAGGGATTTTGCTTCCAGCCAATATAAAGTGAGTGGTACTGGATTTCATGCCTGAAACAACTAAGAAATACAGACAAAAATAAATGAGACAATGGTATTCAAGACATTGGACATGAGGTAATAAAGTGCAACGATCCATGAAAGATGGGAACAAGCAAAGGTGAGCCCCGTGATTGCCCTAGCTTACAGTCTGGAGAGTATCTAGGCAATGATACAACAAGGGAAATTCAGGCAAGTGGCCAGCGATCACCTTGAGTTGGGTAGATAGAGCTGGGAATGTGGGGAGGCCATGGCATCTCAAGTTCACAAGGCAGAGTTCCAGAAAGGAGAGTGCTGCACAGAGAGAGCACTTGGGGGTTTGCCGAGGGACCTTGAGTCTTCAGCAGACTACCAATGAGCACATGCATGGGTGGAAATTACCCAAGGCCCAGAGAGAAACTGTCTAAGAGAATTAAAGTAAGTAATCATTGGGGTTTATACGGGGCCAAGAATACTTTCTCTTCCCACCAACCAAAGTAGAAAACCTCCTAACTCACCAGATATCAGGTGTACTTAGGTTTTGATTGAATAATTGAGCATGAAAACATTTCTCATCCTGGGACCATAAAGTGACACTGAAAAGTACTCCTTGTAGCATATTTTCTGGTTTTTTCTTTTCCCCTTTGGTGTGTCTGTTACCAAATACTGAATATTCACTGAGATATCTTTTATTTTGCAAAAGACATCTTAACATGTTATAGCCAGTCTTTGCACTACTGAGTGGTAGGCTTTTTCCCTGGTGTTGGGGCCTCCTGGAAGCAAGTATGTGTGATAGCACAATCCATGGCCCAGGTCAAGTTGAAGGCATCTCTAATATGAGTTTCACAACATTTAACATGGTGAAACTTCCTAGAAGTTCCTCAAAATTAGGTTGGTTCACAATAAAATGAGATTACAGCTAGAATTAAGGGAGGGTAGTATATTTCTATATGATGCCAAATCTTAATTGGAGGTAAGGAGGTTGCAGTAGAAAAGGAAAAATTAAAATATAAGAATGAGTCATGAGAGTTACATTTCATCATATTCCCCAGCACTCAGAACAAGCCATGATCCCAAAAGGGAGCTCATATCTGACACATGTTAAATGGGCATTCGCTTTCTCAGTGGTACTGAGCTACCCCTCCCTATTCTGGATCATTTCTGTTCAGTGCATGATCCCCAACTAAGATCAAATTTAATTTTTAAATTAATTAGCATTTAATTTCTCAAAGCTAAAAAGATATATTTTTTAAAGAACAAAGACTAAGGGATAGGAACAAATCCAATGAGATTACAGGTGAATGCAAAATAGATTTCACCAATAGATGGCGTGGGATTTAGGAATACACTGTTTGAGCTTTCAAGATAAATACTTTGTTCACTTTTACAGAGTTGCAAAGCTTGTAAAGGATGACAATGTGAAGACCCAGACACAACAGGAGGATGGTATTGGCATTGCCCTTTTCTACAGTCTCTCTGCTCCAGTTTCTCACAGCTAGATCCACAATCTAGCCCTTGAGCTATCCTGGACTAAGGCAGTGAGATACAAAGAATGGAAGACCTACAATGCAGGGAAATCTGAAATTGAGTCAAATCTTTGCAAACTACCTGGATTTAGGAACCCTATGAGGATAGCTGGGCCCCCACATTGTTCTTAAGTGACTCTTTAGACCCAGGGGTAATTCCAGGTTTCCTCAGGGCTCCCACAGTACATTGTCCTTGTTCATAAGACTTGTCTTTCAGCTTTGTTCCTACGGCTTAAATCTGGTGCATCACAACTACCTCATTCTCTCTCCAATCCTGGATCCCCGCCTGGACCTCAAGTGAGTGACCAGGACTCAGCTGCCCTATTTACCTATATGAATCCTTTAAACTTATATGTCTGGTCCACAATTTGCCTGAATGGAAAGTCTGCAAGACAGTCATTGCTGTCTTGGGATTGGGGACCCCTGGCCTAGAACACTCTTACCCTTCTATATTTGCCCAGGAAAATGTCTGCCTGTCCTTCAGATCTGCAATTAAATGCCATTTTCTTTTCTTTTTTAAAGAGACAGGATCTTGTTCTGTCACCCAGGCTGGAGTGCAGTGATGCAATCATAGCTTACCATACTCTTGACCTTCCTGGCTCAAGTGATCCTCCTACCTCAGCCTCCCCAGTAGCTAGGATTACAGGCACATGCCACCATGCCTAGCTATCCTTTTTAAAATTTTTTTGTAAAGATGGCATCTCACTACATTGCCCAGGCTGATCTTAAATCCCTGGACTCAAGTGATCCTCCCACAGTACTGAGATTACAGGCATGGGCCACTGTGTCTGTCCTAAATGCCATTTTCAGTGGGAAAGTTTTGTCACCTTCTCAGACTACTTCAGGTCTATTATACACTTTCACATACTTCTTACTAGTATGTGATAAGGTTTAGCTGTGTCTCCACTCAAACCTTATCTTGAATTTAGCTCCCACAATCCCACGTATCATGGGAGCGGCCCAGTGGGAGGTAATGGAATCATGGGGGTGGGGTCTTTCTCATGCTGTTCTCATGATAGTGAATAAATCTCACAAGATCTGATGATTTTATAAAGAGGAGTTCCCCTGCACAAGTTCTCTCTTGCCTGCTGCCATGTAAGACATGTCTTGCTTCCTCTTTAATTTCTGCCATGATTGTGAGACCTCCCCAGCCATGTGGAACTGTGACTCCATTAAACCTCTTTCCTTTACAAATTACCCAGTCTTGGTTATGTCTTTATTAGCAGTGTGAGAACAGACTAATACAGTATGTATTGTGTAATTGCTTCTTATCTTTATTTTTCTGGACTGTCAACTTTGCTCCATGAGACCAGGACCATGTGTTTCTTGGTCAGCACGGTAACCTTAGCACTTCATACCGTGCTTGGCACATAGTAGGTACACAGTAAATGTTAATATAAACAACATCCCTCAGCTACTCAGCTCCATCAATTGATTCTACATTGGCCCTAGATCAGTTTTTTTAAGCTCCTGATCCACTCTTAGGTCTTGGGTCAATCCTCACTAGGTCTTGAAAGAATTCAATAATATGGTCTTCATCTAAGTCTCAGGTCAATCATCTCTACCTACTGCAACTAGATAGAACTCACTCTACCTTGGACCCAAAGAATAGTGAAAAATAAAGTATTTGGAAGTCCTAGACATAAAAATGTAAACCAGAACACATTTTCAAATGTAAAATTGAAGAGAGAGATTATTATATTGAATTCTACCTCTGGGACTTATTACGAAAAAAAATCACTTTAGATTATTTTTTAAAAAGATATATGCCTTGATAACATTTGATACCATGTAACAAAAAGCAATTTTTTTTAAAAAAAGTTGAGTTCATCTAAAAAAAGTAAGCCATCTCTGTTAGAGACTAGTCTTTTTAAGACAACAATAAGAACAAGAATGATGTCAACCACAAAACTCAGCAGGTGACCTGAAGCAGTTGAGAAGAAAGCAGAAAGCATGATAATGTCAAAGTAAATTCACAGGAAGGGAGTATCCTGAATTACCTTACGGTCTGCCACCAGGAGAATTGCTAAGTAGGAAAACACCATCCCCAGACTAGAAGGGCATTGCCCTAATTTCTTTTTAAAATTGTTCTTATTGTTTACCTCTAATTTTCCACTAGGAAAAAATAGCCGCAAAAAGTAGAAGGGCACAAAGAGATTTGCTTAATTAGAAAGCAGTGAGTTAATGTTTCTGTCAACACAATCAAAGGCTTTAAGAAAATGAGTTTTTGATGCTCAGTTAAACTGAGACCTTAAAGCAGTGGAGCAAGAACTGAAGCACACAGACACACACACCCCAAAACGGATGAGACATTGGGAAAGTCCCCAGCGAAAGTTGTACTTGGTTTAAAGTCTGGGGAGAAAATAGGCCAAGAATATGTTGTCATTGCTCTCAACTTAAAAGTAATGAATATGATTTTTAAGCATACTTTCGTATTTGTATTCTCTTCTTGCTTTGGTTATAAAATTTCAAATATAAAAAAGTAACTGAAGTTTTCAACAAAATTAATCATGAAACCCCTATTACATTGCCATTATGATTCAGGTTGTAGGACTGACTACATAAAAGGTCAAGGATTGTTTTGTTGTGGTATCTCACACTCTTTCAACAAAAAATGTCCATTAATAAGGCGCTAAGATGAACTTGCACTATGTTGAACTCTATTGTAAAATGGGCCATATTTTAGAAAGCCTTTAGTGTTCCGTCATAATGCCTTTTACTAAACTATTTTGAAGACAAACATTGAGAAAAAGGTTCCACTTTATCCATTCACCCACTCATCCAATAATGTGTTAAGTACCTTCTGGGTTCAGGCCTTAACTTAGGCTTTGAGTCATGCAAATATGAGTCAAGTAGTCATTGATAGCAGGTAGCTTACAACCTAGCAAGAGAGTATATGCAGATGGAAATGCAGAACCTATTTTTAAAAAATAACAGGCCGGGCGCGGTGGCTCAAGCCTGTAATCCCAGCACTTTGGGAGGCTGAGATGGGCGGATCACGAGGTCAGGAGATCGAGACCATCCTGGCTAACACAGTGAAACCCCGTCTCTACTAAAAAATACAAAAAAAAAAACTAGCCGGGCGATGTGGCCGGCGCTTGTAGTCCCAGCTACTTGGGAGGCTGAGGCAGGAGAATGGCATAAACCCAGGAGGCGGAGCTTGCAGTGAGCTGAGATCCGGCCACTGCACTCCAGCCTGGGCGACAGAGTGAGACTCCGTCTCAATAAATAAATAAATAAATAAATAAATAAATAAATAACAGAGAATGAGAATTCATAGGAAGTAGAATTTTTCCATGGATGATAGTTGAGCTAGGTCTGTGAGGACATGTGAGTTATGAAGAGGCACAGGAGGAAGAAGAAGGATTTCTAGGTATAAGGAATGGAATGAGCAAAGGATGGAACAGAACATCCCATACCATATCTATGGTACGAAATTAGTGTTAGGCAAGTTTGGCCAGCACCTAAAAGACACCAAGGAAAGTAGCACTGCAGATAGTGACTGGGTCGTTGAATGCAGGTTAAGGATGTTAGAGTCCCTTTATTAACTATGGCTAAGAGAATGCAAGAAGGATGGCAGTGGGTGTCCACTAGAGGGAGACTTATTAGGTGCCACTATCATTTAGGATGGAATTAGAATTGATATGGTTTGGCTGTGTCCCCACCCAAACCTCATCTTGAATTGTAGCTTCCATAATTCCCATGTGTTGTGGGAGGGATCTGATGGGAGGTAATTGAATCATAGGGGCAGGTCTTTCCCATGCTGTTCTTATGATAGTGAATAAGTCTCAGGAGATCTTATGGTTTTATAAAGGGGAATTCCCTACACAAGCTCTCTTACCTGCCACCATGTAAGATGTGACTTTGCTCCTCCGTTACCTTTGATTTTGAGGCCTCTCCAGTCATGTGGTACTGTGAGTCAATTAAATCTCTTTCCTTTATAAATTACCCAGTCTCAGATATGTCTTTATCAGCAGTGTCTGAGAACAGACTAACATAAGGATGATGCAAGAGCTGGCTTCAATCTAGATTTTGTATTTTTGAGATGAGCAAGGAGGAGAGGTAGATAGAAGCTCTTGTTTGAATCTGGGATTCTCTGAAGTGGCTTAAAAGGGACATTTGTTATGTTATTAAAGTCAGAGGGACCAAAGTGCCCTTTCAAAAATCCTGTCCTGTCATTGGTTCCTCTCCATTGCCCTTTGACGTCTGTACTAGTTCTCATCTCCAGGGCCACAGTGGTTTCTAATGACGCAAGAGATGAGGATCATTAATTAAGCAGAGAGAAAAGAAGCCAAAGATCAATTCCAGAGTGAGAAACTGCAGGAGAAGAGAGGAAATGCCCTGATAGACTAGAATTGTGAAAAAGCCGTACAGGAAAGTATTTTTGGAGGTGGTGGTTCCAGGATATTAGACAGCCCTTTATGGTCTTGCCTGCAGGGATGTATGTCACAAGCTGTTCTGAGCAGTGGGGAGGCTGTGATACTGTTGTTCTGCCAAGCAAGACTGCATTTTCCAATTTAAAGCTAAGTTGCCCAGGAGCCAAGCTGTTTGTTTTTCAGAAGGGGAGACAGGAAGAGAAAGTGTGTTTGTGTGCGTGTGTGTGTGTGAGAGAGAGAGAGAGAGACAGAGACATAAAGACAGAGACAGCAATCCATCCAGGAGTTGAGATACCAAATCTATCTGCATGTCTACTCTCTGGAACAGTGTGGTTTTGTTTTTTTCAATAGATCTTCTGGCACCCTCAGAAATCACTGCCAGGAAGTCCCTATGCCCTAGCGACAGGGTAATTAATGAGCTCTGTTAGACCCTGTTGGAATCTCACAGGAGACAGGAAAAAGAAGTGAGAGGAAGTCTCTTGCACCACAGGAGATTTCAGAGCAGAACTGAAACAATGTTGGGGTTGGCTGAGACAATGCTGAGGTTGGCCATGGTTTGCCTGCACTGCTACACAGTCAGGGTAGCATTGTGCACATGGTGGGGCTAAACCAACCTTAGAATTTTAAATGAGTGTGATCTGAAATTTTTGCTCATTAATATCCTTGACAAACATTTCTTAATGACTTACTAGTCCATGCCAGGCTTTATTCAGGCCATTGATTTATATTTTAAGGTTTACATTTAACACTATAATATTTCTGGAGTTAATTTTTATATGATATAGAGACATATTGACCATTCTTTTTAACACTGCAAACTGCTTTCCTTATCTAAACTTCCTGATCCGCCTTACTCCGTATCCTCTCTTTCATCGATGTCACTTATCATTGGACATATATAATTTCTGCTTGGTTTACTACTTGTCTTTAATTGTCCAAATGTATTACTAAGTTTCACAACTTCCTGCCTATTTTGTTCAACAGTTGTACACTAAGTGTCTTTTGGAAGAATGATATTAAACAAGTCATTACAAGTGGGATAAAAACGATATCTCCCCAGAGCCTATAATGCGGTATTCAGCATAGGCTAGGGGGCCAGGAAACTGTCCCATGGAAAACTTACCTTTGGATATATAGGAATCAAGTGAGGGTGAGAAATATATTCCTGTCATAGGGGATCCTATATAGGAAGTACCTGAAGTGAAAAAAAAACAAAAAACAAAAAACAGAAAACAAAAACATAACCGTATGGTTGAAACATAAAGGGCCCAGGCAATATGGACGTGCAGTGATGCTGGAGAAGAGCCAGGGCCTGGGATGCAGGAACAGGTACATGCTATAAAGTTTGGAATTAATGCTAAGAATAGTAAATTATAGAAAGGTTTTAAGGAAGAAAACTGCCATGATCTGATTTGCTTTTATTAAAGATTGTTCAGTTGGCAGAGAGTGAGACAAGAATGAATATGGTAAAATGGCCAAAGACTACTGTGATCATCTAGACAAGAGATGGTGGCTTAAGAATTTGGCATTTCAGACAGGCAGGTGAGTGAATTCAAAATTATTAAAACAGCAAATAGATAAGATTTAATAATTGATTAAAGTGAGAGTCATGGGGATGTCAAAATGATTTTCCTTGTTTATTTAAATCCCTCACAATAAAACATTCTTTTCTGTTTTGTCTCCAGTGGTGATGAACAGATGATGAACAGCTTTCTGCTTACTCTATTGTTAAATCACCTGCAGCCTCCTCTTCTGTCCTTTTCATGAATCTCAATTTTTCCTCTCAAACCTTCATCTGGCCCAGAATCAGGCACAGCACGGAGCAGATTATTACTGAGAATTGCCTTTAAATATCTCTTTTAAAAATACCATGCTGCAAGAAGAATGACAAAAATAATATCCTATTGTAAATTTAGTCCCCAAATAAATTGGAGTTCCTACAAGTATTTGCATCCTTTATTTTCTCTTTGCCTTTCCAACTCCTACATATCCTTCAAGGCAAAGTTCAATTTCCACCTCTGCCATGAAGCCTCCTCAGATGACTGTATTCAACTCAATCATTCATAACAGTCATGCTTTGATCCACCAATAAGCCATGCAACACTTATCTCAGCCATTCATTTGGTGCTTAACCACAGGCAACATTATGTCAATGACAGAGTGAGAAAATCGCCATCTCTTTAACCCTCTTAAGCCTAGTCTCTGATTTGCTTTTGGTACACTCATTTTCTTTCAGTCAGACTCCAAATTTCTTATTTAACTTCCTGTAGACATATGTGTTATCTTTCAACTGTGATTATAATCAACAGGGATCTCTGACTTACATAATTCTTTATGTTTGTCACAGCATCTGGCCTGGTGCTTTAAATGTTACCTAAGTGAACAACACATGGCCGATATTTATGATTGTTCCAAGGAGAACTGTGGAAGGGGTGACTAAAAGTTTGCCTTTAGTTCCAGCTCCCTATCCTCTCACCTCCAACCCCCTCCCCTCTCATATCTGCAAAAGACTCTGATTAATGCATAGTCAATCACAATATACATGTTGAAAAGAAAATGAGTGATGTCAAACAACCTGGTTCACCTGGTTCTTGTGCTAAAATTACTAAAAAAAAAAAAAAAAAAAAAAGCTCTGAAAAATAAACACTTTTAGTTTTCTACTTCATCTTTCCCCTTTAATTTTTAGGGAAAAAATTATTATGCTGTCAAAATGTAAGAATCACAGGAAGGAAGAAAACAGCAAAATTTTGGCCAGGCTCAGTGGCTTGCGACTGTAATCGTGGCACTTTGGGAGGCCGAGGGAGATAGATCACTTGAGGCCAGGAGTTCGAGACCAGACTGGCCAATAAGGCAAAACCCCATCTCTACTAAAAATACAAACAAAAAATTAGCTGGCCATGGTGGTGTGCACCTGTAATCCCAGCTACTCTAGAGGCTGAAGCACAAGAATCACTCGAACCTAGGAGGCAGAGGTTGCAGTGAGCCAAGATCGTGCCACTGCACTCCAACCTGGGCAACAGAGCAAGACACTGTCTCAAAAAAAAAAAAAGAAGAAGAAGAAAGCAAAATTTCAATAGCATTCATTTATTTAAAACTCATAACAATTCTATGAAATCGATCCAGTTATAAACTGCATTTTATAGATGAGAAACGTTTACAGAGAGCTTAAGCAGAGTGCCCAGGTTCACACAGCTGATAAGTATTAGAGTTGGAATTTATACCCAAGTGTCTGACCCCAAGTTTGAACACTTAGTCACTACTTCAATTTCTTCTCTGGAAAAAAAAAAAAAAGCAAAGGGCTTAATCCACATACCTGGTCATTAGCTTTCTGGCTGATGGTTAGTTTACTGTCTGATACATTGGTTCATTTTGCATAAAATAAGCATCCAGGGATGGTGACTCCCTGATACATGTCCTGAGTTTTTCATAATTTCAAACAAATATCCACAAATTCCTACCAAGGTACATTCAATGACGATATTTAGGAGACCTGCTCCTCTTTTCTATGTCACTAAAACTCCACACCTCACAGGATGGTAAAAATTATTCCAGGGATTTGATATTATTTTGTCACCCAACCTGGAATGGTTAACATAAATTAGCACCCCCCAAAAGATTTACATCTGCTGACTGACCATGCTGCTATCTTTGGATGAAGTTAACACCTGTTACAGTGTTCTCATCCATTTGTCCTTTTTTGTCTCAGTACTTTGCTCGTTGTGACCTACAGAGTAAAATCTAGATGGGTTCATTAAACAACCTGCGCTTCAGCTGGATGTCACTAGAATGCCACCAGAATGGCAGGATTTCCTCTCCAGGTCAGCACCAACCCCATCACCTGAGTACATGTATGTAACTTTGCATCTAGACGAAAAAGCACCTGTTCAACAGACTTCAGCACTAGTGTAGGTGTAGATTTGAAACCAGATCACAACTGGAATCAAGTAACCAAGCTAGTCCCTGAAACTTGCTGCATTTCTGCATACTCCTTTGTATTATGAGGGGTAAATTTTTTGATGTGTGTACCGTTTAGCACATGTGAAGTGTTCCATAAACATTTGTTGAATGAAAGTTCTTACCCTCAGCATTTGTAGTTCAGTTCTCTATTTTTGTCGTGGAGTATTCAGACACCAATTAGGAAGAAACTGCGATACTATTCTGTTCAGTAAGAAAGGGCTGCTTTTAGAGAACACTGGCAATACTTATTAAACATTCTCCTTATTCACACAGATAAAAAGATCATTGATTACTTAGCTCTGGTTAATTCCCAGGACACCTAATTTGTTCACATCTATTTTCAGAAAAGCTTAAGATTTAAATATGAATTAATTTCGACAATTATTTTTTCTCACAGAGAAACCACAAGGCAGTCAAACAGGCAGCGGGTTGCAGGCTATACGTCAGCTGGTGGGGCTTTATGAGAAGTTCATTCTTGAGATTGGAGGAGAAATGTGGAAAATAAAGAGAATGATGAACCAATCAGCAAGAAAAACCTAAAAAACACTTGTGGGTTCTGCCTGAAGGCCTTAATTAACCACCTTCCCCACAGCACAGAACAAACTCATCTGGACAACCAGGAACGTAAAAACCCAGCATGTAGAGCTCCGTGATGGGTCAATGCTAACAAAATGGTAGGTCAAATCCCTTAAGCTTTTAGAAGACCCAGAAAACAAAAATCAAAAGCAATGGTAAGGTTGACGCTAGAATGTCCCAAACTTAATACAAAAAGTCTAATTCTCTCTAGTTTAGCCCAGCAAGCTAAGAAGCCTCAATGGCCCTAAAAAGGTGGAAGAGATAGCTGCAGCAATGTGTACATATGCTGTTGGCACAAAATTCACAAATTCTTCCCTAAGTAAATAAAGCCAGTCACAGACTGATTTGCTTTGCCTTTGAAAGTTGGTCGCTTTTGTCACTGCTTTGTGAATGAGCCAAAACTCTTTCTAACCAAAGCATTTATTTAGGGCCTTTGTACTGACATAGTCTGGGAACAATCCAGAATCTTACATTAATTCTGTTAGGACAAAGGCAAGACAGAAGATATTCCTGCTGCTTGTGGGGTGGCGAAGCAGCACTCTTAGGCTGTGTTTAATCATGAAGACATACCTGGCTGGCTGAAAAGTGAAAATTGCAATCTTTGGAAAGATTGTTTGCTGGATACCCAGTACCATATGATATAACATGAAATAATTGATTATGCATTTCTTCCAGTCCTTTAAAAATAATATATATATATATATATTTTAACAATTATGGATACTGAGGCTCAGAGAGGTTAAGTAACTTGCCTCAGGTGGCTACCAGGTTCACAAGTGTCAAAGCTAGAACATAAACTATGGCCAGTGTGCTCTAAAGTCAGAGGGCTTTCTACTTTACCATGCTAGCTCCTCATCCTATACAATGCTCACCTAGGATAGCCAGGCTATCAGTAGTTTGAGAAAAAAAAATGAAATATTTACTCTAAATGAATGCTATGAATTAAATACTTAAAATAATGAAGTCCGGGGTGAAAACATATCCCATGAGTGTAGTCCAAGTACCCAACCTATGCTTAGAGTTTCAGAAAAGAACTTTTATAGTTTGAATAAAGGGAATAACTTTTTGGAGAGACAAATGGTCCTATTGTGTGGGAAAATCCCCTTATAAGACACTCTTTTGTCCTTATTTTAATAAAAAGATTATATTCTGAATGCTTCCTGTGAGGTAGGCAGAGTGAAACTCTCCAGGATTGCCTTCATGAACCCCCATAATAATTTTATAAGGCAGGCACTCTTATTAATAACCCCTTTTTACAGATAAGGAAACTGAGGCCTAGAGTAGGTCCATAACTTGTCTTAAATCAGACAAGCCTTAGTGCAAGGGCATAAATCTAGTTTGTTACTGTGGTTTTCAAGGTATGTGGAGACACACAGTAAAATACAAGGAAATAAAACCTAATGAGTTCCAAATATTCTCTGGCTTAACATCAGTGAACAGTTTTGCTTATTTGCAAGTTTGTAAAGAGATACCCCGTAACCCAATCCTTCCCTCACCTTAATGTGTGCCCATATTCTTCTCGTCGTCTTTGGTTTCCTAGAGCCAGAACATCTTAGAGTAACTGAGGCAACATGATAACTACTATATATTGAGCCTATATTTGAACACCTGCAGTGAACAAAACACACTTACAGCTTGTTCCATTTGTAGTCAGCTCTAATAATCAGAAAATCATATTCGGCTGACAAATGACTTTTAGGAACCTCCCACTTGTATCTCTCATAGGTCAAGGACAAAAACCATGCTGATGAAATGACATTATCAAAAGCAAAGCAGTTTAATGCTATTCATTGAAGCACAAGTGATCTTGAAGGAAACAGATATTCTTTTTCAAGGACAGCTTTAATAGCTGAAGGGGTATAATGTTTTATATCCAGTCAACCATCCAGCTACAGACAACTTGTCACACTAAAGTGGTTTAAGTTTTCTCTATTTTTAATATTTCAATGGCATGTTGAATGCATATAAGAGGTTAAAGTGAACAAGGAAGGGCTTTCTTTTTTCAAAATCTTATTTGCATTTAACTTGAAATTCTTTCCAGTCATATGATTTTTGCATAAATATTTATGGGATCCTGATGGCTAATTAGATTATAAGTCTTTTATCCAGGAATTTGTCTAATTTTATGCTCTCCATCAAACCTGAGCTCTGTGCTGATCTTCAGTCCATGTTAAACAAAATTGTTTTAACACCCTTTAAGGCTGCATTTTAAATTCTCCCATTTGTTACACATACTACGTCATGGAATATATAGTCTTTATTTTTGGAGGAAAGTTTGAAGATCCAAATCCCCCGAAAGTTGATTTTCCATATGAAAGCTTTCATTTTGATCAAAGAATAACAAAGTGCCAAATGCCTTAAAAGCAAAGAAAGCAAAAAGCACAAATGGGCACTTTACATCATCTGCCAGGCAGACTTTACATCAATGTCTTCATGTGGTCTCCACAACAACCCTTAGAAGTGGAGATTACCATCCCATTTTACTGTGAAAGAAAGTAAGGAGGAGAAAGGCTAAGTGACCTGTTCAGTATCATGAAGCAACTACAAAAAATTGTTCTCCAACCAACTCCTCAGACACAACCCCACTTTTCTAGTTGGAGGAAGGTCAACTTGCAATTATTCAGATGGGAATAAAACCATTCTCCCATTGTTCTCATTTCTAAAGGCTCAAGCTGTCTCCAGGCATGCACTTTACAAATGTGAATGGGTTTTGAAGAGGCCTTTTCACCTACACTTAGCATTCTCACTCCATGTCTTTATCCCTTAAGATAACGCTATCACTGCCATCAAATTTTTCTTAGTACATTTTGTTCTAGCACCATCATGTCACGAAAAGCAAAATAAATCCTCTTTGTGGAAGAAACTTAAATTACAGTCTTAAGCATCCAGCTCAAAGGTCTCACTCCCTGGAAAATGACATGCAAAGGTTAAAACTATCAACACAAAGCTTGGAACACAGTAGTTGCTCATTTCAACCAGGTGGGTACCTATCAGTGCCCTCTTTCTTCATGGAAGCATTGTACACAATATCCCTTTGTGCTCATTTGTGGAAGCGATTTATCATCCTTGTGTGCCTGGAATCTTTGTTCTTTTGCACTCCAGTTCTGACTCTCCACCTCTTTCTACTGGTCTCTCTTTTAGCCCTTCTCTTTTGTTCTACAAGCACTTATTTCTTCATAGAATGTTTAGAAATAAAGTAATATAAGTGCTGAGTTTAAAAGGTCAAATAAAACTACAAGGCTTATCGTCCAAATAGAAGTCTCTCATTCCAGCTTTCAGCTCCATGTCCCCTTGAAACATTTCAATCATTTCTTTGATATTTAGTAATATTTAGTAATTAGGTTAACACATTTAAGAGTAAATAGTGTTATTCATATCATTATGCAGGATAAAAATCATTTTGAACCAAATTTCAGAGAAAAAAAATCAGAAGCAAAACTTATATTTCCAGAGCCTAAACTACCACTCAAATCTTTCAGATCAACTCGAAATAGTATAAATTTGATGCCAATGCCTATATTTACATATCTATAGTAATAGAGACCAACTATAGAATAATGATTTGCCCTAAGGATATGAATTCTGTGATTGGGGGCTTGCTTCCCCCCTTTACTCTAATTTGTAAATACCTAGATTAATTCACTGATTTTGAATCAAATAAGACCTTCTACCTCTATTGAAACTGGAGCCAGGCATCATCAGGATATTATCAATTACATATGTAAGATGGGGGTAGGTTTTTATCCTATAGATTCTTAATTAAACATGTTTGACTCTTAAAATTGAGAGTATATGAATTTAGCAATAAATTTCAAGTGTATCTAAATTTAGCACACATAAAATTATTACATGAAAGGTTAATGGAGAGTCCATTCAATGCCATGCCTCCATTCACTCAGCTGAAGAGTCAGTCCTCCAAACTGTAGGAGAAGCAGTTGGCGCCTAGCATGTACCCCTGAGCCTTACTGCTTCAGTTGATCTGGCCCAACTCCTGGCTGTGCAGTATCTGCAACCTCTATTTACCTGGAGCTACTTTCCTGAAGCAGAGGATAATTGCTCAGTCACCTGCAATGCAGGCTAGAAGTGCCAGAGAAGTAAAACTCTAGGAAGCAACCCTCAACCAACATTTGAAGGTAGTTGGAGTAAAAATGCCTCAGCTTTCCCACCCTTTGGTTGAGAAAATTCTGAGGCATGCATTTTACACTGTTACAGACTTTCCCATCGAGTTAAGTTCCGGTGACTCATGATGATAGCTGACTTGACAGTTTATCCTTTGTCAGCTGTCTTCCTTCCCTTTCTCATTGTCCCATTCCACTACTGATATTTCCTTTGCTTCCCAAGGAAACTATTTGTATCTGCTTTTTTGTCTCATGGCATGTTTCTGGAAAGATCCAAACTGAGATGAAAGCCAGCTTCTTCACTTGAATTCTGGTCCTATCACCTTCCTTCTCACTCTCTCCTCCATTGATCTCTTCTTCCTAGGAACCAATCTTTTCTCACTCTGTGATGAAACCCTCTCTCATCCCTTTCCAGATATCTTCCTGACTCTATCTTCCATTTTCCTTTACATTCAATCTAAATAGTGCTTTGGGTTGTAATTTTCCCATCTTTACTAATTGCAATCTGGCTTCTTTACTATTTATCTATTGAAGCTCTTTTTACTAAACAACAACAACAACCTTTTAAGTGCCAAACCCAACTAACACTTTTCTGCCGCCAGTTTTCTCCATTTCACTATCATTTGTAACACTGTAGAAACCATCTGTGAGCTTATTTTTTTATTTTTTATTTAATTAGTTTTTGAGAAAGAGTTTCCCTCTGTCACCCAGGCCGGAGTGCAATGGTGCAATCTTGGCTCACTGCAACCTCTGCCTCCCAGGTTCAAGTGATTCTTGTGCCTCAGCCTCCCCAGTAGCTGGGACTACAGGCATGTAAAACCACGCCCAGTTAATTTTTTACTTTTATTTTTTAATAAAGATAGTGCTTTACCATGTTGGCCAAGCTGGTCTCAAACTCCCGGCCTCAAGTGATCCACCCACCTTAGCATCCCAAAGTGCAGGGATTATAGGCATGAGTCACCACGCCCAGCCCCTATAAGTTTCATTTACCTTAACTTCTGTGACACCACTCTCTTGATTTTCCTCTTACATTTCTGATTATTTATTTGCAGGCTGCCTTGCTGGATTCTACTCTTCTGTAAACGATTTAAGTACTGATGTCCCCCAGGGTTTTCTTCTCAGATTTTTCTTTTCGCCATGCATGCTCATCCTGGGTAATTTCATTTATCCACATGGTTTTAACCATCACGATATGCTAATAATGCTCAAATCCATATATTCAGGATTGATGACTCTTAAATTTAGACACATATAGCCCAACTGGACATATTTACTGAATGTTTACAGGTGTCTATAGTTCATATATCCAAGACTAAAGTCACAGATTTTTAGCTCAAATCTCATAGAATCTGCATCTTACTTAGTGAAACCTTGATATGCCTAATCACCCATCCTTCCTCTTAAAGATCATGACCAATCAATCACTTGGCAAGTGAATTTTACCTCCTGAATATTTCCCAAATTTGTTCTCTCCTTTCCATCTTCATTAACACAGAAAAATCAAGTGAAGAGGGGACCAAAAAGTTTAAGTTGCCTTAGGTATTTAGAATCTGTCATTTCAAATCTGTGATTGAAATAGGTCATTATAATTCCTCATTAGCTCCCTCACATGGTATAATAACCTATTTATGTTCCTTATCTCCAGGCTTTATTCCACTCATTAATCCATCCTCAATACTGCCACCAAATGATCCTTCTGTAATAAGTGAGACCATGTCAATGTCAGGCTCACCAGTATATAAAAGACAAAGTTTAAGCTTCTTTATACGTCATATAGGGACCTTTATTATCTTAATCCTGCCTAATGCTTGCCATTCAGAATCACTTATATTTCTCCGTAAACACTAGGCAATAGCTCTCTTTAGTTTTTGAACTCAAGCTATTTTCTCCATCTCGAAAGCCTTCCCTCTCATCTTCCCATTGGCATACCATTCACTCATTAAAACCTACCTCAGGTATTCCCTTTCTGTGATTCCCAAGACCTATAAGACAGAATTAATCATTATGTCTCATATTTTTTCTTTTCTTTCTATATAACTATTTTACTGTATGTAGCATACCAAATTCTATTAGTTTGCTTCTGCAGCTATTTCTTTCTTTTTTGGGGGGTGGGGGTGGGGGCGGGACACGGTTTTACTCCCATCACCCAGGCTGGAGTGCAATGGCACAAATTTGGCTCACTGCAACTTCCACCTCCCAGGCTCAAGCAATTCTCTTGCCTCAGCACCCCCAAAGAGTTGGGACCGCAGGCACACACAACTGTGTTAATTTTTGTATTTTCTGTAGAGATGGGGGTTTGCCATGTCACCCAGGCTGGTCTTGGACTCTTGAGCTCAAGTGATCCATCTGCCTTTGCCTCCCAAATTGCTGGGATTACAGGTGTGAGCCACCATGCCTAGCCTTCTGCAGCTATCTTTAACACTAGCTGGAAAACCCTTCCACCCACAACAAACTCAGAACCCATGGTCAAATGCAAGTAGTGGTATACTGTCTGCTACTTTGTAGGACTTTATGTATTTGTTAGTTAACCATTATATGTGCTGAATTCCCATCTTCCTTCTAGACTATTCATTTCATGAGGACAAGGTCAGTATCTCTTTTGTTCTCTGCTATAACCCCAGTGCTAAGTATTATGTCTACCAGAAGAAGTGTTGGATAAATACTAGTTGACTAATTGGCTAACTCCTTAAAGACAAAGCCTATATTATATTCATCTTTGCTCTTGTTTGAATGTGTCTCCAAAATCCATGTATTAGACATTTAATTCCCTGGCCTGGCACAGTGGCTCATGTCTGTAATCCCAGCACTTTGGGAGGCTGAGGCAGGCAGATCACTTGAGGTCAGGAGTCCGAGACCAGCCTTACCAACATGGAGAAACCCCATCTCTATTAAAAATACAAAAATTAACTAGGTGTAGTGGTGCATGCCTATAATCCCAGCTACTTGGGAGGCTGAGGCAGGAGAATCGCTTGAATCCAGGAGCCAGAGGTTGCAGTGAGCCAAGATTGCACCATTGCACTCTGGGCAACAAGAGCAAAACTCCACCACAAAAAAGAAAAGAAAAAGAAATTTAGTCCCCAATGCAACAATGTTGAGAGGTAGGGCCTTTAAGAGGTGATCAGGTCATGGGGGTTCTGCCCTTGTGAATGGATTAATGCTATTGTCATGGGTGTGGGTTTCTGGTAAAAGGATGAGTTCACTCTCCTTAATCTCTTGCATATATATGTTTTTGTGCCCTTCCTCATGGGATGACACAGCAAGAAGGCTCTCACCAGATGCAAGCCTCTCAACCTTGAAATTCCCAACCTCCATAACTGCAAGAAATAAATATCTGTTCTTTATAAATTACCCACTCTCTGGTATTGTTATAACAGCACAAAATAAACTAAAACAATCTCCTTTCTCCAGTTCAGCAGGACTGGCTCAGAGAAGGCACCAATAAATATTTAAATTGAATATCAGTTACCTTACTAAACGCCCTGGAAAACAAGCAAACAGACTGTTTCCTGACAGTTAGACAATCTCATTTTCTATGTATAATTTCACACATTTCTACTTGCTCATCATTATTTTTGGAAGACCATCAAATCAGGAAGTCCAATGGAGAGTTAGACAAAGAGTGGCAAACAGATTGCTTTTGTCATGCCAACTTGAATGGATTTATAGTAGCGCTTTAAGTTTTGTACTGGGAAAGATTCTGAGGCCATGTTCAACCTAAGCGTAAGAAGATGAATTAGCACTCATTTATGGACTCGGAGAGATGGAAGTGGCAGTGCAAGTGCTACATAGTTGCCATCCCTTTGTAAACCAATAGTGGGGGAGGCTGACAAGTAATACTGCCACACAGGAAGCTTCATTGGTACATACTCAAGCATTCATCCAGAATGTGAGAGAACCTGGCAATTAGCTCATTACTTAGGATGCTGCTCTGCTATTCTATATGACTCTATAATACTTCAAACCAACATGGCTTTATCTCTCATTTATGCAATAGCTGATATTTGCCTCTGCTTAAGGACACTAACATATTTTCCTTTGATAATAAGTACAAATACTTGAAGCCAAATAAATAAAAAGGCCTTTGGGTATTCCAGCAAGTAAGTTTCTTAGGATAAATTTGATTTACATAAATTATGTTCTATAGAGAATATTAATACCTTATACTTAGTTTCCTACATTTTTAAAGTTGTTTTTTTCTGCCATTATTCCATGTGAGAAGAGTTCCAAAGAATTACACAGCCAACTCATAATGGCAACAAATTCCCATTACTTTGGTGTTATCTAGTTCATAGAGTATTTTCTATAAGCCACACATGGCTTTCTTTTAATCTGATTTGACCTTTAAAAACATGCCATCTGGGCCGGGCGCGGTGGCTCACGCCTGTAATCCCAGCACTTTAGGAGGCCGAGACGGGCGGATCACGAGGTCAGGAGATCGAGACCATCTTGGCTAACCCGGTGAAACCCCGTCTCTACTAAAAATACAAAAAACTAGCCGGGTGAGGTGGCAGGCGCCTGTAGTCCCAGCTACTCCGGAGGCTGAGGCAGGAGAATGGCGTAAACCCGGGAGGCGGAGCTTGCAGTGAGCTGAGATCCGGCCACTGCACTACAGCCTGGGCGACAGAGCGAGACTCCGTCTCAAAAAAAAAAAAACAAAAAACAAACAAAAAAAAAACAAAAGACATGCCATCTGGACCTTTGCTTAAAGATGTAAGGGTGTTTCCATTTTATTCTGTTCTCTCAAATACCACATGTTTAAGACTATTTGGGGGGGGGGGGGATTCATTTAATTAGAAATGGCAATACTGCCCCAAGTATAAAGCACAGCAGACCAATCATGTAAAATGTATATATTTAAGAGTGAACATATATGCCTCAGAACTCAAGCAGGAAGCAGGCTGCACCGAGAACGAGAGCCATTGCCCTTAAAGGCATGTTGAAATGTCATTTTGTTAGAGGCAATGAGATCTGAGTTCACAAACCTATCATAAAGAAGCAGGTCACATCCCAACAGATCAGCAGAGAGCTGGATCTGAAGTGGAAACAAGCCGAGTGGCTCTTCCTATGATCCAAAGCATAACCACCTAGTTGATAGAGACAGTCAGAGGAGAACAGGATGATAGAGAGACAAGGGGCAGCCATTCCCAGATCATGACACTAACCAACTATGACTTGGAAGTTTTGCTAAAAAACACACCAGATTTTTGAGTGACAAAAATTGAAATCAGGTTCCTAAGATTAAAATAAATACAAAACATAACAGATTTTGTGAGAAGGCTTTTGAGATAAGAAGACTCAGCTAAAATTGCAGAATGCTCCAATTGAACTGTTCTCTTTCACTGTGTATATTTTTCAGAAGCTAGTATCCCAAATCAAGAATAACTAATAACCAGAAAGGCACCAACTTGAGACATATGCATAAAAGCTACAAAACTAAAGCAAGCAAAATTAAACAAAGCTAAATTCCCATGACAAGGAAGAAAAGAAAAATTGGATTAAGATCATTTAACAGAAAAAGAACCATCTGATAAAAAAAAGATTCTACAAACAAATCTCAATAGACACAAAAATATTTCATATAGCTGTAGAATGAGTTTAAAGGAAAGACATAATTTCAAATAGGTGATTACTATGAGATTATAGGAGATGATAAAAAGAGTGAGTTGGTAGAGTTCAAGAAAGAAATGGAAAATAAAAATAA
Source organism: Rhinopithecus roxellana (assembly GCF_007565055.1). NCBI lineage: Eukaryota > Metazoa > Chordata > Mammalia > Primates > Cercopithecidae > Rhinopithecus > Rhinopithecus roxellana. The sequence goes on from NC_044564.1 coordinate 108,330,957, forward strand.
AAGCATGATAAATTAAAGTCCTATTAAAAGCACATATATAAAATAAACACAACTGAAAAACAGTTGTGGATAAAGTGGAGAGGATTAAGGAAATGACATAAAACAAGTAAAGAAAAACAAAGATATTAACATGGTTATAAAGATGATAGATATAGCAGTCAAAGGGAATCCTACATACCTATAATTGGTGTCCCTGAAAAAGAGAACAGAAAAAATGGAATACAAATGTTAAAACATTTAAAAGAAGAAAACAAGCCTGGAATAAGGATTTGAAACTGAAGATAATAAAGACACATCCTTCCCTATGGAAAGCCTGACATAGTACTGATGATGTCGCTGAACTCCAAAGATAAGAAACATTCTATGGATGCCCCCAATAAAGAGCAAGGAGAATAAAAATTTCTATTGGCTTCTGACTCCTTTCTAGCAACATATAGAAGATATATGACAATGTAATGAATTAGAATAGAATATAGAATATAATGAAAAACCACAGATAAAATTCTAAAGAATGAAAACGTGACCTGAGAATTTTATAACCAGCCACACTGTTCTCATTGTCTAGCCACCTCTAGTGTAAGCCAGGTATTGAGCTTATCGTAGGGAAGGTAAAGCCCACGGGTCCCAGATGGAGTATCTAGTGCACACATGGGTACCCCCTGATAACCATAAGACTGTGGGGTCTTACAGAGCTCTGGAGTTCTCATAGATAAGTCCCAGAAGTGTTTAACATGGTAATAGTTGTAAGGTTAGGGATTTTTAAAGACTGAACTCTTGAGGAATTTTCATTTGCTTATTTATTCACAAGTATCCATAGAGTCCCTATTATATTCCGGTGTCTATGCTTTACTTAATTCTAAATGTATAATGTATAGAGTTTTATGGCAATTATTCCTTTTAAACATATCTCTGATAACAGCGTGTTCCCACTATCTCACATGTATGGAGAAAACACAGGCAGAACATATCGACTGTTCATAATTCTGTGGAGCAAATTTCTGCAAGAATACATAACACTGGTACTCTTATTACCTAAATATTTCAAATACAAATTTAAAAATTCAGTTGTCTTGAAAAGAGTTAAATAAAAGATGGTGGGAGATCATTACTTCAGCCAGAAGGATGGGGAAGAGTGCACTAATGAAAGGTTTTGGGGATATCTGGCATTGGAATTAAAGACAGATTTGGACATGTGGGGATGAGGGAAGAATGACTTCCAAGCAGAGGGAACTGTGGGAATAAAGGCACAGAAATGGGAAAAATTCTAAATATGCCCTGGAATAGGGAATGTTGGATTGGAGAATACTAGAAGGTAAGGTGGGATGAATCTCTGTGGGACTGGGTGGAGGGCTTCAAAGGCCAAATTAAGGTGTGAGAGTTTTATTCTGAAATTGGTGCGATCAAGTGAACATAGAGCAAGACCTATATTGTGTTTTGGATAAGAATAACCTGGCAGAAAATCTTTAAGAGGAACGATGAAGAACCCTGGCATGGGGCTATTTACAAGGCGAATGGGGCTTAACAAAAGACAGAAAGGGCTTGACCTCACATAATGGGAGTAGGGGAAGAGAGCTGGAGAGAATGTTGGAGATTCATTCCACGAGGCAACAAGAGAGCTGAAGGAACAGTTCCAACTAATGGCTGAAAATGAGATGAGAGAAAGGTGGTGGAGGATCCACATTCCAGGTCTGATTACTTGAGAGCTGCTAGCAATTTCCTTACTCTTTAGGAGCTTTTTACAGGAGTTGTATATGTAGTTTCATTGCAAGGCAAGTGACCAGGGCAGGGTTTGAAGTCAGATAACCGGGGCACTTAAGTTTCCTATAAATGAGGACAGAGTCCACAGGCAATGAAATATGGGACCGAAGTAAAGAAGATTGGTCACAAGCATTTACTGTATGAGGGTCCACGGGAGGTACATTCCAGAGGAAAGAGTATGGAAGACTCAATTCATTTACCCACCTCACAGTGATACTAAGGCAAGACACCCTAGGCAACTGAAACTCCCTTCCGTTCACTTGGAGCAGAGAGGTAGGTTGGTGCCAGCCTAACCGCCCACATGTAGGACCCTGTCCTAATATCCATCCTCAGGTAAATGGGTATCCAAATTTGACTTCAGTTATGACCATAGTTTGCAGAATGCCCTGAGCCAGGAAAAAGAAAGCCCCTTGGACTTGACCATAAGAATGAGCTTTGATGTCAGAACACTCCTGGGCTTGAATTCCATTTCTGCCACTTACTAAGTGACATTAGGCAAGTGACTTAACTTCTCTGAACCACTGAACCAGGATGTTAATATCCCACAGGGTTCCTGGGAGGATTTCACAGGATAATGAGAGTAAAGTGAATAGCAAAGAGCCCGAGATGTGTAAACAGCAAATGGGTGCCTGGGGCCCTTCACCCCGCACTCCCAAAATACCTGCTGTATGAGCTGCTGATTTCCTGCATAGTCGCCTCCAATTCCTGAAACTACATCTTCTCTCTTCTCCACATATGTCCCCCTCTTTCCTTCTCCTTCCCTGGAATTTATTTCTCTTTGTCCATTTCCTGGGTCTTTTTTCCTCCTAAATTTTGCTCTCCCGTCTTCTTAATTCATCAGTCTCTATGCTTTATGCTATTCTGCTCCTTCCCCACTAAGCAAATATTACTAAAAAGACAGGATGTGCCAAAAAGGCAGTTAGTATGAAAATTCATCACCATGATTCCCAGAGTAATTCAAAATATCCCCTAATACTACAAAGAAATCGGTGCCTTCGTAAGACTAAAAGTTACTATTTTTGTAAAACCCACTCAAAGACAGAAAATGGGTAATTCTCACAAGGAACCCTTACTGTGAATACGAGACATTCCTTACAAATTATAAATGTGCAGACATTGGAAATATACTAGACCACTAAGCACTAGGTAGAATTCGCTCTGAGCCACAGAGAACAACTTGTGAGTGAAGTTTACACGAGGCCATCAAACCAGCCAATAGGTAATTCCAAGCACAGGACCTCTTTTGTGCGGAAGTTACTCTCAGCCTGCACATATAGTTTGTTTAGTTTTAATGTTATCAGGTAGCTGAGCTGTGACTCCACTGTTTTAAAAATATCATAGTGACATTTCACCCAACAACACAGCCTTAATAACATCCTAGTTCTTTTTAGTTAAGTAGCATAAATCAGAAACAGAAGTTTCTTAAAATTCTTAATGCCATGTGGAATCAGAACAAGGCTTACAATTGCAAAATATCAATATCACAAAATAAAGCATTTCTGTCTTTTTCGTATTCTAATGTCATGTGTTTCTGGCAGCATTTTAAACTTCTTGACCCTAGGATAATGGTCTGTGTCATCACTGAGAACTCAGGTAATGTACTGTGTCCTGGCTGGGGTGAGAGGGAGATTAGAGGCAGACAGCATTTTGTTAACTGCTCCTTAGGCCCTTACTGGGGAATAAGGAACTCATTGCCTCTGAACTGCGTTCTTGGAACTTGTTTGTTCAGCCAGTTTGTTCAGCTATGCTTTCAATCGTGGTACTTTACTGGTTTCTGAATTTCCCGGGCAATCCAAGAGAAGGACAGGACATGGGACATGTGATTTTGAAACATCCTGCCTTTCTTTCTGTATAGTTAACAGAAAGTCTCCTAAATTAGGCTGGCTGGTAGTTGTTGGGGTGTTCTAGGAGATCTATGCTTTCTACTCCATGGGCCTCCATCTGGGGAGGCTTTATATCAGGTATCCTTATAAGAGGAGATCAAGTGGATTACCCCTTCTTCATTCAAGACTGTTCTGAAGGCCCTTCTCCAACCACACTAAGAATCTAACTGCCTAACTAGTCATTTTTTCAACAAACATTTATTGAGCATCTGCTATGTGCCAGGCCCTGTGCTAGTCATTGGGGATGCGGAAGCAAACAGGCTATAGTTTCTCAAAGCAAGAGACATGAAGAATTATGCTACACTATGAGAAATACCAAGAGATATGAAGCACTGTGAGAGACAGAGGGAAGGAGCAATTAATTTTATCTAAATAGTAGAATGAGGGAAGGATTCTCAGAGGAGGTTATGTTTAAGGATTTTTTTTTTTTTTTTTTTTTTTGGAGACAGGCTCTTGCTCTATCACCCAAGCAGAATGCAGTGGTGCTATCATGGCTCACTACAGCTTCAACCTCCTGGGCTCAAGGGGTCCTCACGCCTCAGCCTCCTGAGCAGCTGGGACCACAGGCACCTGCCACCAAATCTGGCTATTTTCTTATTTTTTTGGTAGAGATAGGATCTTGCCATGTTGCCCAAGCTGGTCTTAGACTTCTGGCCTCAAGCTATCCTTCTGTCTTGGCCTCCCTAAGCACTGGGATGATAGGCATAAGCCACCACACCTGGCCTGACATTTCTTTTCTTATTCTGATTCTTATTTTTTAACTGACAAATCGTATATATTGCCAGTCATGGTGGCTTACACTTGTAATCCCAGCCCTTTGGGAGGCTGAAGGGGGTGGGTCACCTGAGGTCAGGAGTCAAGACTAGCCTGGCCAACATGGTGAAACCCCGTCTCTATTAAAAGCACAAAAATTAGCTGGGCATGGTGGCAGGTGCTTATAATCCCAGCTACTTGGGAGGATGAGGCAGGAGAATCACTTGAACCTGGGAGATGGAGGTTACAGTGAGCTGAGATCATGCCATTGCACTCTAGCCTGGATGAAAAGAGCAAAACTCCGTCTCAAAAAAAAAATTGCATAGATTTTGTACAATATGTTTAAAATTTGTATACATTATGAAATGACTAAATCAAGCTAATGAACATATGAACTACCTTAAATACTTATCATTTGCTTGTGGTGAGAACACTTAAATCTACTCTCTGAGCTATTTTCAAGTATATAATACATTACTATTAACTACAGTCCCCATGATGTGCAATAGCTCTTTTGAACCGATTCTTCCCGTCTGAAATTTGGTATCCTTTGATCAACATCTCCTCAGTCCCCTCAGCCCCTGGTATCCACCATTTTACTTTCTGCTTCTATGAGTTACAGCAACATGAATGAAACTGGAGGACATTATGTTAACTGAAATAAGCCAGGCACAGAAAGACAAATACTACATGAAAGGTCTGGACTTTCTATGGTGAGAAAGGGGAATGAATATTAAGAGAAACAGCATGAGCAGAGGCAACAGATGAGAAAGTATTTGGCATATTGAAAATGCTATGAGTAGTGTAGTTGGTTAGGACACTATTATATAAGTGAATGAGAAGGTGGGGAAATGAAATTGGAAATAGACCAGTTTATGAAGGATTCAGCAAATTGTTCTTCAGACCAGTAGTTTTCAAAGTGTGGTCTCTAGACCACCAGCATCAACTGAGAATGTGTTAGAAATGCAGATTCTCAGATCCCACCTATATTTGTCTGCTAGGGCTGCCATCACAAAATGTCACAGACTGGATGGCTTCAACAACAGAAATTAATTTTCTCATAGTTCCAGAGGATGGAGGTCCACGGTTAAAGTGTCAATAGGTTTGGTTTTTCCTGAGACCTCTCTCCTTGGGTTGAGATGGCTGCTTTCTCACTGTGTCTTCACATGGTCACCCCTTAGTCCGTGTGTCTCTGTGTCCTAATCTCTTTTTACAAGGACACCCATCACTGGATTAGGGCTGACTCCAACAACCCCATTTAACTTAATTCTTTTTTTTTTTATTATACTTGAAGTTCTAGGGTACATGTGCACAATGTGCAGGTTACCTATACATACATGTGCCATGTTGGTGTGCTGCACTCATTAACTCGTCATTTACATTAGGTATATCTCCTAATGCAATCCCTCCCCCACTCCATGACAGGCTCCGGTGTGTGATGTTCCCCACCCTGTGTCCAAGTGTTCATATTGTTCAATTCCCACCTATAAGTGAGAACATGTGATGTTTGGTTTTTTGTCCTTGCAATAGTTTGCTCAGAATGATGGTTTCCAGCTGCATCCATGTCCCTACAAAGGACATGAACTCATCCTTTTTATGGCTGCATAGTATTCCATGGTGTATATGTGCCACATTTTCTTAATCCAGTCTACCATTGATGGACATTTGGGTTGGTTCCAAGTCTTTGCTATTGTGAATAGTGCCGCAATAAACATATGTGTGCATGTGTCTTTATAGCAACATGATTTATAATCCTTTGGGTATATACCCAGTAATGGGATGGCTGGGTCAAATGGTATTTCTAGTTCTAGATCCTTGAGGAATCACCACACTGTCTTCCACAATGGTTGAACTAGTTTACAGTCCCATCAACAGTGTAAAAGTGTTTCTATTTCTCCACATCCTCTCTAGCACCTGTTGTTTCCCAGCTTTTTAATGAGCACCATTCTGACTGGTGTGAGATGGTATCTCATTGTGGTTTTGATTTGCATTTCTCTGATGGCCAGTGATGAGCATTTTTTCATATGTCTGTTGGCTGCATAAATGTTTTCTTTTGAGAAATGTCTGTTCATATCCTTCACCCACTTTCTGATGGGGTTGTTGGATTTTTTCTTGTAAATTTGTTTGAGTTCTTTGTAGGTTCTGGATATTGGCCCTTTGCCAGATGGGTAGATTGTAAAATTTTTCTCCCATTCTGTGGGTTGCCTGTTCACTCTGATGGTAGTTTCTTTTGCTGTACAGAAGCTCTTTAGTTCTATAGAGGCCTTGGCTTCAAAACAGAGTCACATTCTGAGAGATGAGGGGTTAGGACTTCAATATATGAACTTGAAGAAAGACACAATGCAGCCCATAGCACCACCCCAGACCTACAGAATAAGAAATTGGCAAGGACAGGAAGGATGAAGAGGCAACCCTCTGGTCTGTCTGGTAATCTCTCTAGATGATTTGATAGACTTAAGTTTGCATCAATGCTATAAGTAGAGGGCATTAGAAATTTCTAGTCAGAGCAACAATATGACACACCTGTGTTTTACAAAGAACATGCTGGCATTAATATGGGGTTATAGACAGGCAGGAACTCGAGTTCCTGGCCAAATAAGAGATGACAAGGAAATGAAGAAAGCCATTGATCCATCCACTTTGTCCATGCCTCAGCCAACCAAGTAAATGTTACAAGAAAAAAAAAAATCACTCAACTTGTATCTCTAGGTGCACAATAAATTTATGAACATCTACCTCACAGAAGCTTTTAATACCCTCAGGCCATTCCACTATACCCCACTCCCTGGGGTTTGCTTTTCCTACTCATACTTGACACTTGTCATGGTAGTTATCACAATCTGATCTCGGTTGCATCCTCTGCCCAATGTAATGGGAACTCCTTGAGGACAGAAGCTTTGTCCTGTTCATTACTGAATCCTTAATGCCAAGGGAAAAAAAAAAAGGAAGCAGCAGCAGCCAAATGAAGGAATTAAAGAAACAGTGGAAAATGAAAAAATGAGACAGTCAAGAGAATGAGTTTTAGGAGAGCCAGGGAAGGATTCTGGGACTATTCCTGAATTCCTATCCGGGTTAATGTCCTCAAGTAAAACAGGGAATGTAGAAGAACTAGTTGAAGCAGGCAAAGATAGGGGGAGCATCCATTCTGGCCACATAGCAAGCTGGGACAAAGCAAAGACTAATCACAGAGGAAGTTCCTCGTAGGAGTTCCTCTTATCCCTGATGAAAAGGCCACCCAGATAAAACCAAGTCCAAACAAAAACATGTGGGGTCAGGCCACATTTAAGTACAAGCCTAGCTGTCCTGGCTACTATAGGCCAGAAGCAGCCCAAGTTTCAAGTTCTGATGCGTCTTTAACCCATCTACTCATTTATTTATTAAGTCACTCAAAATGTATGACCAGAGAGAGGCAGAATGGTATAGTGGTTAATAGGGCAAAGTCTATAGCTAGAATGACAAAGTTTGAATCCCTGCTCTATTATTATTAACAGTAAGACTTTGGTCAAGTTACTTAAACTTTCTGTACCTCATTTCACTTACATGTAAGAAGATCAAGTCTAATGAGGTATTCTCTTGGTGAAGGAGAAAGTGGAGATCACCTAGTGAGAGAGAGGATCAGACAGAGTCGGATCCAGAACACTGGTAATGGTTTGGACTAGACACTGGAAGATAAAAAGTAGACTTACTGAACAAGGAGAACCAATTAGGCCCAAGAATGAGAAATCTGCAGTGATTTGGCCAATTAGCAGGGTTATGCACTTTATTTTCTATATTGTTAGGCAACAAAGGAGCCGCAGTAGAGAAAGTCAACAATGGGTTGATCTGGATTGGGGAATCATTGGGTGGATATAGGGACTGAAATTCCAGGGAGTGTGGGAATAGAAGGTGTCAGTGATGGAGGTTCAGGTAAAGATGTGTGTTTTCATGCAGAGTTTTCCAATCTCGGTTACTCACATACTTCTTTATGTCTTTCCCGTGTCCATCCTGTTGCTAGATAATTAACTTTAAATCTACTATTTTTACTTAGTCTTGTTTTAGGAACTAAGGGTTGGATTCTTTTCTAAGCCTCGCTCAATGAATGTTTTTAAATACTCATTCATATACAACCTAGACTCCTCCTGCTCATATGTTAGGAAAAATTCATCACTGTTGTTAAGAATTTGAGTTTTACTTCAGTTCAATTTCATCTAACAGGGAGTAGTAAGATTTGCCATTTGCAGTGTGGTTTTTGGCAAAGTACTTAATCTCTCTAATCCCCAATTGGTAATAATATCTACTTCATAGATCATGCCCAGAATTAAATAAGATAATTCACGTAAAATGCTTACCCCAGTGACTGGCATAATGAGGATGCTCAATAAATTATAGCTATTTTTGTTATACCAACCCTCCTAGTCATTAAGAATTTATGATGTTAATGATTAAATAACATGAAGCATAGCCAATACTTTCACAGTGTGGAATCTTTCCTTTTGCCAGAGGAGATTCCTATAGATTCTCCTGGCAGACCAATCTCTTCGCAATGTATAACATGCCATGTTCTTCATAGTTGGTAATTAATGTTTATTTTCTAGTCAAGGAATTCATATTTAAAGAATATGACACTCCTACATAGGGATAAGTTATATAGAAATGTCATATTTTCTTCCAAACAGAAACTTCCATATTTGGATCCTTTTGTCACAGGATTTCTGCCAGGCATCATTATCATGAGACCTCTAAGCATAGAGTGTTGCCTTCTCGCAGAACTTGAGGTTGCTTATCTCATGGAGCACACTTTCCACCTCTTTCTCACATCTGTCTTGCATCTTGCTATTGCCGGTTTATCATCCTAGTACTGTACTATCCTTCCTACTAGGCTAGACAGAGTACATACATACCAAATTGTGGGAGTTCAGTAAGTCTTATTACACCTTTCACAAAAATGAGCCTCCCTACGACTCATTGGCCAAATTCCATTGTAAGTAATTGGTTATTGTCTTTTTATCCCTATTCTGCCCCCACACTATCTAAGGGTAGAACAATTTTATTGGCTTCTGTTAGGTTATTATGTGTCATTAAATAGCTGCATATTGTACCTTCTAGCAGGGGCTATTTATTCTTCTACAACAGATGAGATGATGAAGAGCTATTTAAATGGGGTAAAGTCCCTGTGGAGAGAGCCTGTATTGTAAAAACATAAGACATCCTCTCCTGTCTTTTAGCCACTTGCCAATACATGTAAAGATATAAATAACATTTTGCATACCGATTTCCACCCTAACAATTTCAAGGCTATTTCATCTTGCTGCCTTTTCAAATACCTGCACATTTTGCTCAGTAACAACCAGAGTCTAGTGCACAGTAGAACTCTACAAACATTTGCTGAATGAATAAAACTCAAATTTGGCTTCCATACGTTTCAGTAATCCACTGTCTCTACTTATTCACCTTGTTTTCTGTTTCTCTAGAAAAAACAAAATCTATTCTTCAAAAGTGATTTTTATGAGAATGTTTAAAACCTTCATCCTTTTGGTGACACAAAGAGGGGAGTACAGATGGATGTAGGTGGATAGGGAAGTAATGATACTTTTCTATTTATAGAAAAGTATATCACACTATCCCTCTCATTTGAGGAGGTTATAGATTCACAAGCTTCTTCTCATTAACTCTATCAAATGGCAATTTGTTGCAGATGCTTATTCCACTTGTTCCTGTGAGCAGTTGAGGCACAGAATAGGGAAAGGCTCTCCAGCTGTTTCAGATCATAGACACCAGCTGATTCCAGATTCAGGTCTAGATTCCAGGCCCTCAGTCCTTGGCTCTGAAACCACATCCACTTCCATCTTCTAGTTCAAAATGGCCATTCTAGGGAGACTGTGCATATGTGGGAATAAGCAGTATATGAGAACTCTGTACTTTCAGCTCAATTTTGCTGTGAACCTAAAAATTTATTAACTTCTAAAACACGGTCACTGCATTGGCCAATTATATATAACTCTCGGTTTACATTTCCATGCTTACCTGGAAGTAAAATGGCAATATAATGGCAACACTCCCAATTTGAGTGTAACATGCTGCTTATTCATTCTTTCTGCAATCACTCCCTGGCATCTTATCTGACTACCTCCTCACCACACTGTCAATCCTGAAGGGGAAAAGAAACTCATCCTCAATGAGAATTTCTCTTTTCTTCCAGTCTAAATCTAAAAATCTTGATAGCTTTTTAAATGCCTCTAGAGTACACAAATATGAAAAGCTTTAGTTTGTAAGGAACTGTAAGCCCAGTTCCTGAAGATCAACTAGTCATTCTTTGTCTCCTTCATGTCTTTGGTGATGACTTTTTCTCCTTTAAGTACACACCCCTCATTAGCTCTGGCAATGCACACTCTCACAGGTCTCACCGCATGGGAGACAATGCCACTGGCTTCTTTCCAAGGATGTAGAGGCACAGCCAAAGTGACTAACATTCCATATGGCGGCGAACACACTTCTGTCTTCATAATGTATTCATCCCAAGAGGCCTCATGGCAAAATAATTAATTTTGCAATTGGTAGATTTTTTTTTCATCTATTTATTGTAAAATAATCTGTATTTCTTCACCCTTTGAAGACACTGGTGTCATTAAACATGATACTTAGACAACATGAAAAAATGATACTTAGAAAACATTAAGTAAATAGTTAAAATGAGTTCTAATGATAAAAACAGTTGCTAGAGACCCCTTCCCTTAATATGAAAAGACAATTACATCCCAGTGGTAGGATAGGCACACAGAAGTGGTCACAGTTCATAAATAGTCAACTTTAATCCTACCAAACCCTGGGGGAAAATCATGAAATTTGAAATAGAAATACATACATAAGTTCAAATCCTTGTTCTGCCACTTTTTAGCTTTATCATCCTGGGTAAAGTATTATCTTCTCTGAGCCTTAGTCATCCTCAGTCACTGGAGGGTGATAATGCCTGCTTCACAGGCACTTTGTGAGCATTAAAGCAGGCAACAGATGTGGCACATATCAGAGTGCCTGGTGCTAATGAGTGAAGTAACTCAACAGAGGTCACACAGCTAGTGAGAGCCAGGGCTGGGGTTCAAATTTAATAATTCTGGTAGCTAGGAGCATAAGCTTTGGGACCAATCTTGTATCTTGATTTCCTTACTTGTGAAATGGAGGTTGTTATACCTATCCTGCATCTCTGTGATGGGAAATAAATAATATTTGTAAAGCATTTAGTACAGCACCCAGCATGCAGTAAACCTTCAAACTCATTAATTCTTTCAATAGACAGGCAGGCAGATAGATATAAAACACCTATTTGTGCCAGGTACTACACTAGTCTTTGGGATACAGCAGTAAGTGAAATATAGCCTGTCTTATAAATGTTAACATTCAGAAATATGACTGTGACTTTTAACAACTCAGTGAATTATGAGGTAGATAATACTGACCTTAGTTTACAAATGGGGAAATTGAGGCACAGGAATTCATTTCTTGAAATCACCTCAGGGGCAAGAACTCTGATCTGTATTGACCCACAGCCTACTTTCCACATTATGGAAAATACTGGGATAGACAAGATGGTACAAAATGACAGAGTTGTCTTAATGACTGGATGTGCATAACTTAATTACCCACATGCATGAGGGGTCGTAATGATAATTCACACACACAGCCTCATCTCTGCTCTCTGTGCTGTGTAGGTAGCCTGGTGCAGCAGAAAAGCTCAGGATTTTAGTCAGAGGATCTGGATTTAAATCCTGCCTCTGCCACTTACTTATTACTTGTGAATAACTTGATAACTTGAACCTGTCTATTCATTTACACAGTGGGGATAACAGTACACTCAGGGCTATTTGGGGAATCAAATGAGGCATGGATGTTTAGGAAATTTGTAAAGCCTAATACATTATGGAAAGAAACATTATGACTATTTCAGAGTCCAGCTATTTTCTTGCATTACATTTTAGCCTCCAGTTCTTTTCTAGTGGTAACACATACTAGAAACTGTACACTGCTCTTTAGAGGATATTCTTGAGCACTTCACCCCAGGTTGCATGTACAGTATGCAGGCTATGCCTTGCACAAGGACACCCAACTAAGGAGGCATATGAAAGCTAAAAAGCAGCCTGCTCTATGCTCACAAAGCTGTACACCCCAACACAGGACCACCTCCACCCAAAGGAACTGGCATCCTTTTCTAATTTGCCCAAAGCAAAGTATGGGCTATCAGTGTCCCTTATTATACTTGACATTCTCCTGCTTTAATCTTACCGTCTTCCATCAATTCCTACCCAACTATACATTCCTTGTCCCTCCAACTTCCATTCCTTGTGACCTGTGCTCTTCTTCTTCCTGACTTTCTTTCTAACTTGGCAGCGAAAACCAGCATGGTGCCTCTCCCTGCCAGTTGCTTCTCTTTCCTTTACATATTTCCAAGCCCAATGCGCTTCCTTCTCTCCAGAACTGCCCCTCAGTCTGCCAAAGAACATCACCTCTCTGATAGCCCTTCAGACTTAAGGAACAGGCTCAGTGAAGAGTACATTTTTTTCATTTTCAATTTTTATGGGTACATAGTATGTCTACATATGTACAGGGTATAAGATATTTTGAAACAAGCATACAACATGTAATAACCACATGCAGGTAAATGGGGTATCCATCACCTTAAGCATTTATCATTTTTTAAGTTACAATCACTCCAATTATACCTTTAGCCATTTAAAAATGTACAATTATATTTTAGAATGTGCAGTGATTTATAAAATAATCACTCTGTTGCACTAACAAATACTTGCTCTTATTCATTCTATGTAACAATATTTTTAGACCCATTAACCATTCCCACATCTCTCACCCCTGTCCACTGCCCCCACTCCCCTTCCCAGCTTCAGGTACCCATCACTCTACCCTAAGAAGATCACCTTGACTATAAGTCAGAAGAGCCAGATGCTGCAAGTCAGGTAACCACGTTCAAGCTCTCACCACGCTAGTATGACTCATAGTAACACAACATACTTCCACACATAAAAGTACACAAGTTCTTAAAAGTAAACACACAGAATAAATACAATTCATAAATAAATATACGCTGACCTTACTGACCAAAAATTGAATAGGAAGGAAGGGATTTATGACTAAATGTTCAATAGTAACAAGTAAAGGTAGAGAAATTGGAAGCTTCACTAAGGTGATAAAAGCAGCTTAAAGTCAGAGGTAAAAAGGACATTGTCATACAAATCATGTGTTAAATAGCATCAAATAGGACCAGCAAAAGAGAATCTACAAGCCTTTTGTCCCCCAATTTAAATATATCCAGTGAAACAGATCTCTGATTTGTTGTACATACATGTATTTACTCCCTCAACTCTTAATACTGACCGCATAAGCTATTCATATGGACATTATGTTTCTTCCAGGCACTCTGGAGCAATTTGCAACATGCAAGCAGTATATCAGATTCTAGAGGGAAGTGGGCTGGTAATAAACTGTGAAAGAGAAGATGAAATAATTATTCCCCACTAATTCCTATTTACCTTCCACTAAAGGAGGGAAGAAGAGGAGGAGGTGAGGTAAGAACTCCTAAGTAATTAACACCCACTCAGAGGTGAAGGAGAAAGATTAAAGCTAATGAAGAGGAAAAAAAAACATATCAGAGAAACTTTCCTAAATCCCTGTGATTTCAATCACAGAAGACACTATCTGCTTTTGCATTTTGTCTACAGTTTCTGCCCTGCCTCCTCTTCCCAGCACAGCCATCTAAAATAAACCTCGGGTGTGTTGATGGACAGGATTGACGGACAGGATTGACCTGACTCTCCTGCTGCTCCTTTCTTCACTGAGAGCCTGCTGGGCAGACAGAGGCAGGAAGGGAAAACTGAAAAATGTAAAGGTGAAAATGTACAACAATGTAGTAGCAAACAGGGATCTCTGAGGAGGTGAGTCTCCAGCTTTTATCAAGAAAGGACTCCCACAGCAATAAGATCTGCAACCTTTAAGCCGGAGGTAACTCAGAGTAGAAGGGAAACGTCTTTCTACTCTAATGACCCACATGATTCAGGAACACAACTCGACAGAATATAAACTCCAAACCAGCAGATCTTAGGGAGCCACAGGGAGAGCAATCCTGAGAGCCCCACTTAAGTGGAAGAGGATAATGTGTCATTGATCTTGAGGTAGTTGGTAAAAGTGAGAGAAAAAACACTGTAGGAAAACCAAACAAAACAAAACTGGGCCATCTAGCCTGGCAGGGATAGAAATAAGGAGACCATTGAGAGGAGTTTGAAATCACAGTAAACAAGTGCAAGTGATGTGATACAATGGAAAACACGTTGCCTGGGAATCAGAAACTGATTCTAAGCCATTACTCCAATAACCAAATGGCTTGTTTGGGGTTGAATGTTCCCAAATGGGGATTTAGATAAGGCCTTTGTTTGAGTGGCCTATGAATTAACATTTGCTTTTTTCGCTTTAGGGAATATGGTGTGGATAGAAAAAGGGCAGCGATTAATCTACAAAATTAGAAAAAATGAGCATGGGAATAGCATCAAGCTAATTTCCCCAGTCCAGGTTCTTTGTAATCTCTAATCCTACACAGTGATGCAGTTGCAAGTTCACTAGTCAGGACTAATAGGGTGGGCCTAACACCAGCTCTGACTCCAATTAATAATGACACAGAAAAATAGTTCTTCATGCCTCTATCACCTCATCTGTAAAATGGGGAAGCTCAACTCTTTACAGGTCCTCTGTTGCCTCAAAAGCCATACACAGCCTCACTTTCCACTATTTGTCCACAGATATCCTCTGATTCTCCCAAGGTTTTTCATCTGCTGCTCCCCTCCACAAATGCCAGGGCCCGTTCCACCATGTCCCACCCATTTGTTCTTGCTGTTCCGCTGGTCTAGAATTGGAATCCATCTCTACCACCTTCCAAACTTTTAGTTATTTGCCCTACACTGAACAATTGAAGTTCATCTTTCAATTTTTCCTGTTCTGGCCATGCGCAGTGGTTCATGCCTGTAATCCCGGCACTCTGGGAGGCTGAGGTGGGCAAATCACTTGAGCTCAGGAGTTTGAGACCAGCTTGGGCAATGTGGCAAAACACTGTCTCTACAAAAATATAAAAAATTTAGCCAGGCATGGTGGTGCACACCTGTAGTCCAAGCTACTTGGGAGGCTGAGGTGGGAGGATCACTTGAGCCCAGGAGGCAGAGGTTGCAGTGAGCCCAGATCACACCACTGCACTCCAGCCTGGGTGACAGAGCAAAGAATGGTCTCAAAAAATATATATATATTTCCTGTTCTTACCACAATATATCACTTAGTACTTGGACTGTATTATCTGATGCTCTCCTCAAATTATTTTCTATGACTTAGGCTTGTCTCTTTAAATAGACAATTCTTTAAGTATTAAACTTTCATATTTTCTATAATTCTTAAGCAGTCAGTAACAGCTTAATACAAAGATATAGTCAGTTTGGCTTGAAGGCTGGCAGAAACTATTAGTGGATGCCAACTTCATCTTTATACAGTAGAACAAAACTCCTGAACACTTCCTAGAACTCCAAACCTAAACTTGAGTTTAGTTAGGCTGTTAACAATCTGTGATTTCTTCAACTATCCTTGAATATTAGTGATTCAAATATTTGAATGCTTTCCATGAGCCAGTTCCATGTGCCAAGTGCCTTGTGTATATCACCTTACTTAATTCTCACAACTACCCAATAGATGGTATTATGGATCCAATTTTGTAAATGGAGAAAATGAAGCACAGCAAGGTTAAGCAGCTTGCCAAAAACTCAGAGTAGTAGTAAGGAGTGGAGCTGGGACTTGCATCCAGGTTGTCTACGCCTATAACCACCATATGGCTATATGGCTTAAGTGTGTTTTTACTTTGTTCTAGTTTTCTTCACTTTCCTACAGAGATAAACTCAATTATAGTAGGCATACAATAGTCATCCTCCTTCTAGTGTGGAAGGAGGATGTTCTTTAAGCTGAAAACATTGAAAAACAGTGATAGAGTGTTACTGTTTACTGAGTGCTCACTTGATGCCAGGCAATAGACTAAGCACCTGTATATGTCATATCATTTAATTATGATCGCCTAAAACTAGCCATGTAAATATCATGTTTAGTAGATCCAATTATTTATTTTTACAGATAAAGTGATTGGAGCTTAAGTTAAATAATTTATCAAGTGACAAAAGGTTTCAGATGGTGATGCTAGAATTCAGATTTAGTTCCATCTGATAGTGGAGGAC
This sequence comes from Rhinopithecus roxellana, assembly GCF_007565055.1. NCBI lineage: Eukaryota > Metazoa > Chordata > Mammalia > Primates > Cercopithecidae > Rhinopithecus > Rhinopithecus roxellana. Next base: position 108,347,590 of record NC_044564.1, read on the forward strand.
AAATTCAACCTGTTCACTTTCCTGCGTTCTCATGTTACTACAAATTATAATGCTTTAATAATTACAGCAAATTTTCTTTCATAATGGACATAAAATCAGTGGGAAATAATTAGACCTATATTCTTCCCAGCAGCTGAGAACTATGCTTATTAAAAGGAAAATATTATTAAAGTATAAGATCAATTTCAAACATGTGCAATATGAGAGAGACAGACCATGTGTGGTAAAGGAAATTTTGTGGATCAAAGTGGGTATTGATGGGGAAAATTCTATATATGGAAAAAGAAAGAAAAAAATTACTTTATTCCTAAGACTGTTACTCAAGCTTATCTAAGTTTCCCAATTGGAACCTGATTCCCAAGGGATTTCTATCACAGCTAAACACTAATCCAGTTGCACAGCTTTGTAGCATGATTGAATCTGGTGGCTAAATTTAGACATGAGAACACACAACCATAATCCTTGCTTAAAATTATTGAAGACAGAGACAAGTCCCAGAGACTGAGGAAAAAAGAAGAGATGAAAAAACCAGCTTAAGTACTGGAATTCGCTAGTGCATTCTTTTATTATTAAGACTTAGATTTTTAAAAAGCAGATTTGGGTTTACAGCAAAATTGGGAGGAAGGTTTAGACATTTCTCATATACCCGCTGTCCATACATATGCATAGCCTTCCCCAGTAACAACATCCCCCACCAGAGTGGTGCATTGTTGCAACTGACAAACTTACATTGACACATTATAAGCATCCAGAGTCCATAGATTACATTAGGGTTGATTCTTGGCTTGTACATTCTTTGGGTTTGGATATATGGATAATGACATGTAGCCATCATTATGGTATCATACAAAGTAATTTCACCCCCCTCAAAATTATCTGTGCTCCGCCTATTCATCTCTTCCCCAATCCCCAACTCCTGGTAACCACAGACCTCCTTATTGTCTCCATAATTTTGCTTTTCCAGAACGACATATAGTTGAAATCTTACAATATTTAGGCTCTTCAGATTGGCTTCTTTCACTTAGTAATATGCACTTTAATTTCCTTCATGTCTTTTCATGGCTTAATAGCTTATTTCTTTTTAGCACTGAATTTTACTTTGCTCTAGTTTACTTTCTTACAGGGATAAACTCACGTACAGTAGGCATACAATAGTCATCCTCCTAGTGTGGAAGGAGGATGTTCTTTAAGCTGAAAACACTGAACAACAGTGAAATAGTGTTGTTCAATGAGAGGACACAAGGCCACAGCGCCCCCTCAGTTTCCAAACTATCTGTATTTAGAAACCACTACAAGGTCATTAGACATTACTAGCCAAATAGTCTAAGACAAATATAGTTACGGAAAACCAAGATAATCCCAATACACCATAGCTTCTTTTCTTATGAAACTTCCTATAGTAAACATTCAAAAAACAATAACCAACACAAATATAGCACTTGCTATAAGCCAGATACCGTTCTGACCACCTTGCTTCAACTCATATCAGTGCTGGGAACAACCCTATGAGGCAGACACTATTATTATTACCGTTTCACAGATAGGAAAACCAAGAGAAAGATTAAGTAACTGGCACCAGACCACACAGCTAGTAAGTGGCAAAGCTAAAAAGTGAACCCAGGTAATCTGAGTACAGAATCTATGGTTTTAACTCTTTACTAACAATTTCTTTCAAAGCAAAGTTCTTCACTACCTGTTTCTCTAGAACTTAATTCCTCTTTTGAAAAGTTAGGTTACAATACGTACCTTTTTCAGACTCTGTGGAAAGTTAGCTAAGAAAAAGAAGGTGAGTGTTGGCAAACCTTCCATATCCACATGTAGATGTTGGCGTCTGAGGGAGAGCCTTCACTGAGCTGACCAAGTAGGCTCCCCGCTCACGACGAGTCCTCCAGATTCCAGCTCCATCTGGCTCACTTTCTGCTTCTACTTCCCTAACAGAACTTCTGAGTCCTAGAAGCCCTCCTCTGGTGGCCCCTTTAAACCTGATGAGCTCAACAACAGACACAGCTGGGGTCAAGGAATTTGGAATTGCCTTAGGAATTAGAGGCTTGAGTTTTGGCACCTGTCTCCATTACTTTTAAACAAAAATACTGCTTTAGCTACCCTCCTGAGCTTAGAAGGTTTCAAATATGACAGGTATTCTCCCCTTAAAAGAAATATTAATGAGAAGATTCAGGAGTTCAGGTAATCTCATTTCTCCCTGCATTCACACATACCCATGATTCCAGAATGAGTTTACAGAATGCTGTACCAGGGCATTACAATAGGCAATTTTTTAAAAATGCCATCAAGGTCAGGTTAAATCACATGATTATCATTATTAACCATGCAATTGGCTTTATCAAGAACAAGAAGGGAAGTAGAGGCCATTAAGCACATATTTATCTTTAAAATTATTTCTAATATTAGCATGATTATTTATTCTCACAACAAATTTGTGATGTGTGTACCGTTATCTACATTTTATACATGCATAAACTCAGGTTTATAGAAGTTTAATAACTTGTACAGGACTTCCTCTGTAAGTAGTAAGTGGCTGAGCTCATATTTAAAGCCATACCTGTCAAAACCAAAACCCAAACCCATACTTTTTCAAGTACTTCTTGACCAGTTTGTTAAATCTCTCTTTGCACCTGATACACATTCTCTTGATTATCCTATTCTCTACTGAGAACATCTGAACACACTTCTACATATGTTGCCAACTCAGCCTGGCACAAGTGATGGAGAATGAAGAAGATAAGTGCCCAGAAGTGATTTTGTATTATCTATATTTTCAGCCATAATCTGCTCATTCTTTGTTAGTTGTTTTATTCTTAGTAGTTGGTTGGGAATCAGCAAGAATTAAAATCAAACTAAGAAAGTTGTCAGTAAATTTGTGCCAATCTCATAAAAAATAAGTGCTTAACGATATGTAATAATACGAATCTAACAGTGATAGCTACCATTTATGAAGTGCCAGACATTTAATCTAATTTAGTTTTTAAAGCATCCCATTCTATAAAATGGGATACTTTATAGTTCCATTCTATAAAATGGAACTAAAGTATATAATTAGTTCCATTTTATAGAAAAGAAAACGGGTGTAGGGACACTGAGTAACTTTCCTAGGGTTGTGCAGCTGATAAAGGGACAGAGCTTGGATCATGCAAGCTCTGTCTGACCTGAATGCCCCCAATCTGCTCAGTGTCAACTGCGTGGTTGTCTCAAAGCAGGAGCTTCTCACCGTGAAAAGAGACAGTGGAATACTAAAGGGAGATGCAGAATAGTTTCTGGGCAATTTATTTTTGCTTTTTCCCCTAGCTTCATGAGGTATAATTGACAAATAAACTGAACATATTTAAAGTGTAAATTTGATGACATTTGACCTGTGTATATACCCATGAATCCATCACCATAATCAAGATAATGAGCATTTTCATATCCCCAAAAAGTTTCATCATTGTCCTTTATCTACTGCTCTCTGCTTTCTCATCCCCAGGCAACTACATTATCTGCTGTCAAAATACATTAGTTTGCACTTCCTAGAATTTTACATAAATGGAATACTATTAATATATATTATTTGTTGTCTAGCTTCTGCAATTAGAATGATTATTTTGAGATTCATCCATGTTATTGTATGAATTTTTCCCCCTTTTTATTGCTATTGCTGAGCAGTACTCCATTGTGTGGATATACCAAAATTGCTTATCCATTCACCTGTAAGTGGATAGGTTTTTGGGTAGTTTGCAGTTCTGGGCTGTTACAAATAAAACTACTGTGAACAATTGTTTACAAGTTTTTGTGCAGACATATGCTTTCATTTCTCTTGGATAAATATCCAGCAATGGAATGGCTGGGTCATATGGTGCATGGGTAACATTTTTTTTTTTTTTTATGTTTCTCAAGTGTTATTTAAGGTGGATGTACCGTTTCACATTATCACCAGTAGTGAATGAGAGTTCCAATTGCTCCATCACTTTGCCAACATTTGATATAGGCAGTCTTAAATTTTAAACAAGGATCTCTTGGACCCCTACAGTGTGCTCTATAATGAACAAGAGGGCATGGGAGCACTAAAGAATTAGAGGACAAGGAACTCTACCCTATAGAGTTCAAAATCTACCTGGGGAGACAATAAAGTAATTAGAACACCTTTAGTACAGATGTATATCTATATCTATGATCTGTGAGATATAAGGAGGATTAATATTATATAATATCTATATATGATATATTAGGTATTATTAAGTGTAGTTGGTAAGGTTTAGCTTCTAGGAATAGATCAGCTTTGTACCAACTTTGAGAGAACAACAGGATTTGTATTATTAGAAAAAGGAAAAAGATGGGGTTTCAAAGCCCTCGATTGATTGAGTTAACTTGAGTCCGTGTTTTAACCTCTCTATTCCTCATAACAGAGGGTTATGTTGTGAATTACCCTCATAAGACAGAGTGTTACAAAATCATCTGCTTTCAAAGCTCTCACCAGAGAATTGTCAACTCTGCAGATTACATGGATTTAGGCAGAGAAATTGATAATACCTACCTATGTATTTGGAGAGATAACTCAGATTAAGTTGGGCACATCAACAGAAAAAAATGTCACCCTCCTGTCATGTTAAACCTGCACTCGGCTGAGTGCCAAACACAGTATCTATTTGCTGCTTTGAAGAAAGTTCAGGTCTACCATGCCTTTAAAACAGCAAGTGAAAACGGAGTTTGGCACTCAGTAAACTGCCTGCCATACATTGGTTCAAATGATACAAGAGTTTGGCAAGAGTAGGTAAGATTATTATTATATCTCAAAGAAAAAAATGATTTATATGCACTTTTAAAAATAAGTACTCATCCTTTTAAAGAAACAATTTCTCTGAATTTAAACAAAAATCTATAAAGATAGGTTGGGAAGAATCATGATGCCAGTGAAGTTTTTCTTCCTTTGAATTTCTCTACAGCTGGATGTTCTGGTTTGTGTTCCAGTGTAAGCCACAGACCCCTTGGTTCTTTAATACTATGGTCCCAGTTTTTCCTTAAATATATCTCTAGACACAGAGCCCATGTTCCCCAAGAAAACTCTCAATATCCCAAAGTTCTTAATGTTTTCTATATCCCAGAGAAATTCCTGAACTACTTTTTCTAGAAATTCTGTTAACCTTCATCCTCACCTGCACCTCAGCCCAATATCCCCTACACAGCCCAATATCTGATGGATTTAATTTTCCTACTCTCTTTCTCTATTTCTCATCCCTCGTCCTCTTGAAATGATCCTCTAACTGTCTACCTGCTTTCATTTTCCTCATTTATCCCACCCCTTGTTGGGAAAAGCTGAGTATTGACAGAAGCTGAGGCAGGGCTTACATGTCTGACATAATGTAAAAGAGTCTTGGAACATGTCCAGGGTCCAAGGTCTAAAACCCCTTGTGGCTCCACCTGCTGAATTAAGTGAATGGCCACCTCCTCTTTCTCTCCTTAATGGGAGAGAAAAAGAATTAGCTATAAAACTTACCACTCCTGTAGTTGCAACATTAAAACCTGGAGCAATTGGTAGTACTAAGACCCAGTGGAATCTGAGGCTTGTTTATTCAGAGAGCACATCAATCAACCGAGGCATATCCAGCACAGCCAGTGCCCTTACAAACGGCAACAACTGTCTTCCGCCACAGCGGGCAGTGCAGCCATGGACCTCTGCAGCACAATTCCTGTCTCCTTACTTCCTGGAGAGCCACCAAAAAAGGTTCCTACGGGAGTTAGAGGACCCTGGCCCTCAGGAACAGTTGGTCTATTGCTTGGAAGGTCTGGTCTAAATTTGAAGGGTGTCACTGTGCATACAGGAATAATTGGTTCTGATTATACCAGAGAAATTCAATTTGTTATTAGTTCCTCAACTCCGTGGTCTGCTTCCCTAGGAGAAAGAATTACTCAGTTGTTGACATAAAGCAGCACAGTGAAAAGAATAGGAGGCTTTGGTAGTACTAGTCCAACAGGAAAGGCTGTATATTGGGTTAATCAAGTGTCTGACAAAAGACCTATTTGTACAGTAGACCTGCTGTTGGATGCTTACAGATTGACACACAGGCCTGGTTGGCAGTAGTTCCCAGAAAAAATAAACCACAGGCTGCTTTGCATAGGACAAGTAAAGCCATCTTGAGGCTTCAGTTTCATGGTTAACCTGCTTCTGCTAGAGAAAAACAGATTTAATGAGCACACAGGCCTGATATGGGCTCAATATGTTCACTGTGGTGTTTGTGGCCTTTATGATGGGAATGTTCAACCTCTACTCCTACTACATTGGTGTAAAACAAAATGAAGCCTTTGCAACTGAGTTTTAAGACACTGTTCTGGGCTAGATTTGAACTTTCTGAAGTGAAATCAGTGGTCACCAATTATAACCAATTATAACCACAAATTGGTTACGTTCTTTATGGAGTCTATAATGTTACAATGGTCATTATTTTGCTAAATATGTGAATTGTCATGATCAACAATTTATTCCAGGAAATTGAGGATGACACTGATGTGGAGCAGAAATTTGCAAGGGCCTAACTCTGGTTTTCCTGCTTTGGCGGGGGAAGAGCACTTCCTGTTCCCTTCAATCTGGTGCTGGGTATGGGGTTTTGTCTCTTGCTGAAGCTTAAAGGGTGGATTTCTGAGCTCTACCCAGGGTCATAAAAAGGTTTCCAGGAAAGATGTAGACATAAGTAAGTAAGTAGAGATAAGTAAGTAGAGACAAGTAGGTAAGTAGAGACAAGTAGGTAGGTAGAGACAAGTAGGCAAGTGGAGACAAGTAGAGACAAGTAGGTAAGTAGAGATAAGTTGAGACAAGTAGGTAAGCAGAGACAAGTAGAGATAAGTTGAGACGAGTAGGTAAGTAGAGACAAGTAGAGACAAGTAGGTAAGTAGAGACAAGTAGAGATAAGTTGAGACAAGTAGGTAAGTAGAGATAAATTGAGACAAGTAGGTAAGTAGAGACAAGTAGAGACAAGTAGGTAAGTAGAGACAAGTAGAGATAAGTTGAGACAAGTAGGTAAGTAGAGACAAGTAGAGACAAGTAGGTAAGTAGAGACAAGTAGAGACAAGTAGGTAAGTAGAGACAAGTAGACATAAGTTGAGACAAGTAGGTAAGTAGAGACAAGTAGAGACAAGTAGGTAAGTAGAGACAAGTAGACATAAGTTGAGACAAGTAGGTAAGTAGAGACAAGTAGACATAAGTTGAGACAAGTAGGTAAGTAGAGATAAGTTGAAACAAGTAGGTAAGTAGAGACAAGTAGGTAAGTAGAGACAAGTAGAGATAAGTTGAGACAAGTAGGTAAGTAGTAAGTAGAGATAAGTTGAGACAAGTAGGTAAGTAGTAAGTAGAGATAAGTTGAGACAAGTAGGTAAGTAGTAAGTAGAGATAAGTTGAGATAAGTAGGTAAGTAGAGATAAGTTGAGACAAGTAGGTAAGTAGAGATAAGTAGAGACAAGTAAGTAAAGTAGAGAAAAGTAGAGACAAGTAAAGTAAAGTAGAGACAAGTAAGTAAAGTAGAGATAAATAGAGATAGGGACTTGCAGAAACTCACAGGAACTAACAGGTACCACAGGGACAGACAGGGATAGAGGAAGACTAGCAATATAAGGTCAGTGCCCTAAAGAGGTACAAAAGTAGAGACTAGCAAAGACTAGCAGAGATTTGCAGGGACAGACAAGAACATTCAGAATTATGGAAATTAGTTACGGCTCAAAGGGCAAATATAAAAGAAATACAGGGGAAGGAGGTAAGGATAAAAATGCTCTTTCTTTTCTCTCCAACAGGACCTTTTGGTCCTTTAACTAAACTTAATCAAAGGGCAGATGCATTGGTTTCTGTGGTCTTTGTTGATGCACAAGCATTCCATTCTTTAATTCGTCTTAATGCCTCAGGCCTTAGGAAAAAAATATGGTTACATACAAAGAGCTGGGAAAAAGAAAAGATAATTATATGGGGGAGAGGATTTGCTTGTGTCTCTCCAGGTGACGATCAGGTGCCTGCGTGGGTGCCCACCAAACATCTGAAGATCTATCATGAGCCACAGCATCTAGTGGACCCACCTGTACAGAGCGAATTGAAGGTTTGAAAAGCCTTAATTTGCTTTCCCTGTGCCTTGTTAGAAGGGGTGTTTCTCTAATATTATCAGTGGCCTGCTGGCTACAGCCAAAAAAGTTTTTGCTTCTGTTTCAGTAGCAAATGTGGGGGTGAGGGTTTGCTGTGTTTTTGCAGGAGATGAACGAACTGTGTGGGTGCAACCCCCATAACATGGGGACAGATTGAGAAAACCGCACAGGAAGCTGAAAAACTGCTGGAGCGCCAGGGTTTTACCTACAGATGCCTAATGGACCAATGCTTTCTGACTGAGCTCCTCTACCCTGAATACAAGAGACCCTAATAGGCAGGAGTATCATCACCCCTATTCAGCATGAAGAAGTTACAGAAGATGGACCTTCATCCTTCTACAACCCCTAGGATTAGGGGTCCTCTTGTAAAAGGGAAAGGGGAGATATGTGGAAAGTATTCAAACCAGAGCGACTCCAGTTTGAATAAGGGCTAAGAAGAATGAAGCTGGATCACTAACCGGCAATTAAGGGCTACACAGCCTGCAATTGCCTTGCTCAATTAAAAGAGGCCACCTTTTATGCTAGTAATAATGATAGCTAGCAATAATGATACCTTCCCTTTTACAAAAAAGAGAAGGGTGGCATGTTGGGTAAAGCTGAGTGTTTGGAGAAGCTGAGGCAGGGCTTGCATGTCTGACATAATGTAAAAGAGTCTTGGAACATGTCTGAGGTCCAGGGTCTAAAGCCCCTTGTGGCCTTTGGAACACCAAGTTCTGTGCTAAAGGGTGGAAGGCTACCCTGACACACCATAATCTAAGCCCAGAGCATAAAACCCCTCGTGGCTTGGATAGAATCCAGGGCTTGTGGCTCTGGAATATGTCTAGACTTGCTGGCTCCTTGTTCCTTGCTCTCCCAGGATTGATTGTATCTTGAGTTAAAAGAACCTGCTCTCCATTATCTCAAGTAGCAGAGCAAATGCTAAACCATCACAGTTGTAAATCTGGTGCTTAATGCAACGTGCCCTTTCGACCTCCACATCCTCACCACCTGTTTCTTTGTTAGATTACCAATAAATGGCGTGGGCTCCCAGAACTCAGGGCCTTCACAGCCTTCACAATCGTGATGGCTCCCTGGTCCCACTTCACTTCTCAAACTGTCTTTTTCTCAATCCTTTGACTCCACCAGACTGTGTCGCCCCCACGACCTGGTGTTGGGTCCAATCACCCCAACAACCCCTCTCCATGGGCTCCCCACTATCCAATGAGCACCCATCTATCACTAGACACATTACATTTATGGTAACCCACAGTTGCCTGTACAGGCCAGATCAGACTCGGGCCATCTGATTTCCAAGCTCGGAGACCTAACCATAAAGATATTCTACTTCTTAGTGTCTTGAAGACCTTGGGACTAACTTATAGGTAGAGCTATTTAGTATTCCTAATTTGGGAGGACTTTCAGGTTTTTTGTGTTTGGTATCAATTTTAGAGCACAGAACACTAGGATTTTGAAAATATAGAGATATATTGATATGCTTATAGGGAGAACCATCTATAACAAAGACCTTGAGAAGCTTCAGAAACACTAATTCCTTGACACAAGCCCAGGTGAATCTATCATACAGATGTTACATTCAGGTCTAAGGGAAGAGTGCTTTTATGAGGCCCCAAAACATGGTACTTAAGACAAGCTATTTATATTAAAAGTTACTATTTGCAATTCTGAAAACACATGTAGACAAATGCAGATCTAGCTCCTCCAGACAGAACTGAAACACAGCAATCTTTGACAGTAACCACTTGCTAACTAGGTGTTAGAAGAAAGACTGGCTAGGCGTTAATGAAGATGGAAGTACAGTAGCATACAAAATGCATCAGCTCTAATTCAGAGTTTGCCCTGGGTCATATTTAGAATAGAGTATTTTTCATAGAGATGTCATTTATTTCACAATAAATGTAGTGGCTCGACCGATTCTGATTAGCTACAGAAATCTTTAGCCATGACTAAACATTAAAGTGAACAATAAATATGACTCTACAAATAACTTTGGGAATGTACTTTTTTGAAACTGTTTTTGTTTTGTTTTAAATTAAATATCAACCTTAAAGCTTACAGAGATTTTGATTAATCGTACTTTTTCCTAATCTATTAAGAAAAAAAATTAAGCTTTATATAATTTCCACTTCTGGAAAATGAGAGTCATTCAGTTCTTGTGAGATTAAAAAGCTCTTAGAACCATGCCATGCACATAGCAAGTGCAATTAACTGTTTGCTGGTAATATTATTAAAACCAACAGTTGTAGACAGTCAGTATTTGTAAAACAAAGGAAAGATAAATATGTTTTAAAATGCCTGGAAAAGGTATATATCTTTATGATGTATGACAGTGTTTCTGTAGTGAGATTAGCCTTCAGTGACAGATCAGGGAAGATTGCCAGATAAGATTCCTTGTTACAGCTCAGATGCTGCTTCTGAAAAATCCTTTTATGCACGTTCATAGCAAATGGCAATAATTAACCTGAAAAACAAATGAATACAAAGTCTCAATGTCTGTTTTCTTTTCTTTTCTTTTTTTTTTTTTTTTTTTTTGAGACGGAGTCTGGCTCTGTCGCCCAGGCTGGAGTGCAGTGGCTGGATCTCAGCTCACTGCAAGCTCCGCCTCCCGGGTTTAGGCCATTCTCCTGCCTCAGCCTCCCGAGTAGCTGGGACTACAGGCGCCTGCCACCACGCCCGGCTAGTTTTTTTGTATTTTTTAGTAGAGACGGGGTTTCACCGTGTTAGCCAGGATGGTCTCGATCTCCTGACCTCGTGATCCACCCGTCTCGGCCTCCCAAAGTGCTGGGATTACAGGCTTGAGCCACCGCGCCCGGCCTATGTCTGTTTTCATATAAAGAAAATAAATACCCGAAGGTTAACTATTTGGATATGCTCCAGCTTTCTAGATAGTATTAGAAAATGCTACCTCCATGTTCCTTGGGGTGGCACTGACCTTTTTATTCTTTAAACTACATATTAATGAAATCACTTCACCATATTGTCATGGCCACATTTGTAATCAGTCTTCAAATGGCTTCCCTAGTGTATATCCTATATCTAGAGAAGAGAAGATATTCAGCCAGGGTAATAGCAAGGGTAAAAGTTGCTACCTTCTGGAAGAATTCATTAGTCTTATTTGACCACACTCACTATTCTTACAGCATAGCTGGTTACAAAATTTTTGCAACTCTTGTAAATCTAAGATGATCAATTATTTTTTGCCTTCTTTGAGTACCACATCCACTCCATTTGCTGACATTCAATGTGAAAACTAACTGACTATACACACACTCTGAGGTGAACATAGAATGAAGCTAGGGTAGGTTTACCCTGCAGTCATTGACAAAAAAATGTGCTCCTTGATTATGTATTACTATTGTAAATATTTGCAACTAAAATGCATGGTAATACTCAGAAGAACAGAGCTTTGGTTAAGTATAGCCTTTATTTCTTCATGAAAGGTGGCCTGGTGTGTTGAAAAGACAGCCCTTTAGACAGATCTAGCTACAGATTTGGGTTCTGCTATGATGTAAACTTAAACAACTGACTTAAATGCTCTGAGTCTCAGTTCCTGTGGAATGAAAGGAATAACCCTTGCTTAACAGGGTTATTGCAAGCATTAAACAATGTAAAGTGCTTGGCACAATACTTGGTACATAGGAGCTCAATGAATGCTAATTTATTCCTCATCTGATAAAAAGAAGTTCGATATTGTTTTTAAAATGCATTGCACTATTCTGCTGGCTAAGCTTTCAGGTAACAGTAATTTGTTAGAAACCCTTTTTAGAAGGCTGTAATAATTATGTGTCCCAAGTACTATAGGAGACTTTACGAAGAATCTGATCTGATCATCAGAGAGAACCAGTGGTGACAAGTGGCCTTTGCCTCTACCTAAAACCCCCAGGATTATAGTCCACCTACTTGTGAATCAGCCCCGTCAATCTTTAGGCAGGTTTAACTTAGAGAATGCTCTTTAAGTTGAGTCCTTGTTTCCCTGTAACAGCCACTCACTGATGAATTCTAATTCTATCCTCTAAGCCACCAGATGACCAATGCAATGGATGTGATTGTGGTAATAAGATGAAAACGTCACTAAATTCTGGATATAATAGGAAGGGCCTCATAGGGCGATATCTCTTCCAGGGTACAGAGATTCTTAAGCCAATTGGGATGAGTGGCTGAGGAACCGGTCCTCAAACCCCTTCTTTGGTAATGACCCCACACTAGCATCTGTTAAAGGAGGGGAGCATATGGTGGTGTAATCATCTCCATTGTTTAGCTGAAGAAATGGAAATATTTTAAGATAAAAGAAGGAGATGGCACTTATTATCTAATAGGCACATACCCATCCATTTATTCAACTGCACCTGTTGCTAACCAACTATGAACAGAAAGGCAAGGATAAATCATCGAAAAAGATACCTTACAAGGAAGTGAGGCTCTAGCCAATAAGGATATTTATGATGCTTCCTTAAGGTGTAATAAATGTAGATGATACAAGGATAAAGACATTGATAAGATACAATTGGCCAATGACCTTAAACAAAAATGTGGACATCCAAATGTTATCTTTCCTTGCAATAATTTGCAAAGCCTAATGCCAGTAATATCAGCAAATCTAGCCATCAAGGCTAACAATAGGAACACACAACAATGGATTCCATTGGTTGTTACATCTACAGTAAAGGTGCTAACAGGGGTTTAAAAAATGGAAAATAAATTGTGAGAGATTTCTATCTCTTTCTCACATGTGGCAGATGATTATTTTTATTATTATATGTGCAAACATATTTTGGCTGGAACACTACTTTAGGTGTGAAGATGTGTGACTTAAATTAGCCACAGAAAGAACCCCAAGACCTCTTTTAGCCAGTAAGCAAAACTCAATAAAACAGAGGCTAAAAGTAGAAAGAAACACCTGCTAACTTCTAACCATGGCAGTAAACTGAGGTTAGATTGGCCACTAGCAAGGCTGTTGAGTAGCCGCTGAAAACCTGTGTTTTCATCAATGTATGGCACTAGCTTCCACAGTTAAGTATAAAACCACAGATGAGACAGAAATGGGTGGTTTGGGTGGGGAGGGAAATGAAGAAGGATGGGGAGGAGATTATTATTCCAGAGCCCAGAGTCACTGCATTCTCTAAGCTAGAGAGAGGGCCAAAAGGGCAATTGAGGCTCTGTTTGAGGTCCTCTGGAAGGCATCTCATCCAGCTCTGGCCTCTGGTGATCTGCAGAAGGCAGAAGTATTATTGTTATGTTGTTAAGCTGGTCCTTACTCCACATGCTCAAAGTTTCTAGTTTCCCATTGATATTCCCTAACCTACTTGAGGGTTTTCAAGGTGCCAGCTCCTCAATTTCTCCACAGCCAGATCTTTCTCCCAAGAATCTATTGGCTCTTCTTGATTGCCAATGGGCATTTTCCTGTCAATCCTGCACTCTCACCTCCAGATACATGTCCTGGTAGTTCCATGACCTCCAGAGGAACATTGGACCATGCTCTGCAGCCCTCTGCTGCCCTCCACTGGCCACATCTGATGGCCAGGGTTTGCTCTGAGCTCCCAGGGCAGCACGGTGTGAAATGGTTTACTCTTGAAGCATGTCCCAGGAGGCCAGTGGGCTGCTACATTGCCAAAGCAGCTTACCACCCTGGAACACGAGGATACCGTTAACACAGGGGAAAACACCACTCTGAAGGCCCTGTCCACAAATTACTTCTCAAAGAAGAGGTATCAGCCTTTCATGTACTAAACATATGTTGAGCTCTATGGGCAAGAACATGGTAAGGCTGGGGAGACAAGAGATGAGAAAGAAAGAGAAAAATACTCTCAGAAAGCTCCTGGTGCTGCATGTCCAATTTGGCTGGCCCATTCCCAGCGGCTTGATTTTAGTATTGGAGAGAAGCAACTTACTACCTGATCCCCAAGCCCAAGTCCTTCAGGAGTTTCTAGAAACAAACTTCTAATGTCTCATGGATGTCATCCAAATTTGAATTTTACCTGCCTTAAAAAACAAACAAACAAACAAACAAAAAACAAACATGGCATCAAAGTCAAAGACATAGGGTCTGCCTTCAAGAAATTTCACAGTTGGAAGGAGAAAGACAGCCATAGAAAAAAAAATAGAAAAAAAAGTCAAAGAAAAAAAAGAAAAACAAAAGTCATGATGTAGCAAGAGCCAAGCTATGTAGTAATGAGAAGCAAAGACGATTAATTAGGACTGTGGGGATAAGGTGAAGCATTTAAGGGTTGTCTTTGTAAAGCAGAAATCTGATCAACATTGTCTACAGGCTCTAATAGAAACCCCTTAGCATGATCTAAAGTAGGCTTCATAATATTTCCTCTACCTTGCTTAACAGCTGCTCTCATCATCCTCCAATATCTGCTGGTCCAACTGAAATTCATATTTATCTCAAACAATGTGCAACCCCAGAACCCAGGGAGAGAGAAAGAAAGAGAAAGAGAGTTCCAGGTATCCCTTCCCAGTTCAGATATCAGTCTCAGATCTTCTGTGCTTCACTTCCTTCTCAATTTCTCGTCACCTCTTGTTCAATTTATTCAGCTTTCTCTTTTAGCCCTTTTTCTGGAAAGGCAACTTTGATCTGTAAGGTCTGAAGCCATTCTCTCTCTTGGATATTTATGCGCTTTCTCTTTGGCTGTCCCAGCTCAGCCCCACTAAACCTAGATATTCAGAACCCAACCAGGCAACACCTCTGTCCCATCTGTGCAGTGGAATCTGAGATCCTGAAACATTATTGCCCACAGCAGATCATAGCCTCTGTTTATCAGCTTCCTGCCCATCTCTGTCCTAGGATGTTAGCCATAAATCAAAGCTATAGCAACTACACTTATCTTAGGTAATTTCTCTGAATCTTTTATCTTCTTTCACCCATTAGCTACCATCTGAATTGTTCCTTCATGCTTTTTCCTTGAAAATACTGCTAAACTTACACATTCTGTCTCTATTGACAGTGTCCAACAAAGCAGCCCTTGGACAGGGTTAACCCCAATATCCCAGAGTACCACTTAATTTGAAAAGAGGGAGTCAGACAAAACTATAGTAAGTATGAGAATACTGGTAGGATCAAGGAATGTTTATTGAGTGCTCAGATGTGCCAGGCTCTGTGCTAGGTACAGGATGTCATTTGATCGTCACTATTGCCTTTTGAAAGAGGTAGTATCTCCGTTTAAAGAGAAGGACACTAAGACTTTGGAAATTAAACTATTTGCCTAAGGTTTTCTTTCACATGTCTGATTTCAGAGCCTGTACTTTTTTTTTTTTTTTTTTTTTTAAGTGAAAGCAAGTTTATTAAGAAAGTGAAGGAATAAAAGAATGGCTATTTCATAGGCAGAGCAGCAGCATGGGCTGCTGGTTGCCCATTTTTATAGTTATTTCTTTATTATATGCTAAACAAGGAGTGAGTTATTCATGATTTTTCCAGGAAAAGGGTGAACAATTTCCAGAAGTGAAGCTTCCTCCCCTTTTTAGATCATATAGGATAACTTCCTGACATTGCCATGCCATTTATAAACTGTCATGGCACTGGTGGGAATGTCTTTTAGCAGGCTAATACATTATAATTAGTGTATAATGAGCAGTGAGGACAACTCGAGGTCACTCTTGTCGCCATCTTGCTTTTGGTGGGTTTTGGCCAGCTTCTTCACTGCAACCTGCTTTATCAGCAAGGTCTTTATGAGTTGTATCTAGTGCTGACCTCCTGTCTCATCCTGTGACTAAGAATGCTCTAACCTCCTGGGAATGCAGCCTAGTAGGTCTCAGCCTCATTTTATCCAGCCTCTTTACAAGACAGAATCACTCTGGTTTAAAGGCCTCTGACATTTTCCCCCTTCCTTTCATAAGAGAACCCTTAATCCTAAGAGTTGCAGAGGGATGAAGATCCATCTTCTGTAACTTCTTCAGGCTGAATCGGGACGATGATATGATATCCCTGCCTAACTGTGAAGGTCTTTTATATTCAGGGTAGAGAGGAGCCTAGTCAGAAGGCATCAGTATATTGAGGGCCACTCACAAATCTTGAGTTTCAACAAAAGGTGATATTTGGAAGATTAATAAGTGCTCAATTTAAGAAAACATTCAATAAGCTTATCTTGCATTTCTTTTTTTTACTTTTTTTTTTTTTTTGAGATGGAGTCTCACTCTGTCCCCAGGCTGGAGTGCAGTGGTGCAATCTTGGCTCACTGCAACCTCTGCCTCCCAGCTTCAATTGAACCGTGCCTCAGCCTCCCAAGTAGCTGGAACTACAGGCACGCACGACCATACCCGGCTTTTTTTGTATTTTTAGTAGAGATGGGGTTTCACCATGTTGGCCACGATGGTCTTGATCTCTTGACCTTGTGATCTGCCCACCTTGGCCTCCCAAAGTCCTGGGATTACAGGCGTAAGCCACCACGCCCAGCCCTTATCCTGCATTTCTACACAAAGAGTATGACAACAATATATCCCACAACAGTTAAGCAAAATTATCCCAAGTAAACTAAATAAGAAGGCTTTCCATGAACGGGGCAACTGATGGAACCAAGCTGATACGGGACCGCTATCTGATTCCAACATGTGGCCAAAATTAGAATATTGACCCAGACTTTTACATTACCCATCCCTTTTGTTTCTTCTGAGCAGCAGCCAGAGATCACTGGTGGTTTCACAAGAATAAGCAGAGTCAGTCTAAATTCAGAAACAACTTAAAAAAACAACTGATGAGACTAGAATCTAATAACAGACATACTATAGTTCCCAAAACATAATTATTCTCTCAGAGCCTGTACTCTTAACCCCATGTTTTTTCCCGGTTGCCTGCCTCTCAGACAGTTAGTACTCTATAGCTATTTATTGGATTTTCTAGATGATACCGACATTTGGTCACAGAACCACATTTGGATTTATATTAATTCCCAGAGAATCTTCAAAGTTTTGTGCTTCTACAGAATGTTCTTCTCGAAAAACTGGAAGGTCTTGAGTAGAGTCCAAAATCTACCGTTAAGTAGTGAGAGTTGTTTGGAACTTAGCATAAAGTGGTCATCCTTAGTGGAGTAAATTACTATTCTTGTTGCTATTATTATCTCTTCTAGTTGAATCTGAGGGAATTCTATGAGTATAAAGAAAGCAAAAAATCCCTTTCATTAAAATGGGATACAGCTAAGTGTAGTTGAATCTGAGGTAATTCTATGAATATAAAGAAAGCAAGAAATCCCTTTCATTAAAATGGGATGCAGCTAAGTGTACATTCAAGTAATATGATAAAAGCATAATGCACACATACCATATGGTATATATGCACATTTCATTGTCAGATTTTAAGTAACGGTTGCTAAAAAGGCTATTATGGAATATGGATTTTTATGTCTCTTACATCTATGATTTTCTTTTAAGCTCAATTCTTTGTCCTCTCTTATATTCCCTAAGGGAAGAAGACACACATTTTTCAATCTCAAACTGCAATTTGTACTTTTTTTTTTTTTTTTGAGATATGTACAAAGGTTTGTTGGGGTTCAGTTTAGCCTGAAGTCTCCAGAGTTGGCAAAGGTATTGACAGTAACACTGCTGAGACATACAAGGTGATGTGCAAATCATCCATGATTCTCCTATTCTGAAAAAGACTTTTTAGTTACCTGTTGGTTTTAGGTATTAATTTCCATTTTTCTTTTTATTATTTTCTTTTTTCTTTTATTTATTTATTTATTTTATTATACTTGAAGTTCTAGGGTACATGTGCATAATGTGCAGGTTTTTTACATATGTATACTTGTGCCATGTTGGTGTGCTGCACCCATCATCTCGTCAGCACCCATCAATTCATCATTTATATCAGGTATAACTCCCAATGCAATCCCTCCCCCCTTCCCCCTCCCCATGATAGGCCCCAGTGTGTGATGTTCCCCTTCCCGAGTCCAAGTGATCTCATTGTTCAGTTCCCACCTATGAGTGAGAACATGCGGTGTTTGGTTTTCTGTTCTTGTGATAGTTTGCTAAGAATGATGGTTTCCAGCTGCATCCATGTACCTACAAAGGACGCAAACTCATCCGTTTTATGGCTGCATAGTATTCCATGGTGTATATGTGCCACATTTTCTTAATCCAGTCTGTCACAGATGGACATTTGGGTTGATCCCAAGTCTTTGCTATTGTGAATAGTGCCGCAATAAACATACGTGTGCATGTGTCTTTATAGCAGCATGATTTATAATCCTCTGCGTATATACCCAGTAGTGGGATGGCTGGGTCATATGGTACATCTAGTTCTAGATCCTTGAGGAATTGCCATACTGTTTTCCATAATGGTTGAACTAGTTTACAACCCACCAACAGTGTAAAAGTGTTCCTATTTCTCCACATCCTCTCCAACACCTGTTGTTTCCTGACTTTTTAATGATTGCCATTCTAACTGGTGTGAGATGGTATCTCATTGTGGTTTTGATTTGCATTTCTCTGATGGCGAGTGATGATGAGCATTTTTTCATGTGTCTGTTGGCTGTATGAATGTCTTCTTTTGAGAAATGTCTGCTCATATCCTTTGTCCACTTTTTGATGGGGTTGTTTGTTTTTTTCTTGTATATTTGTTTGAGTTCTTTGTAGATTCTGGATATTAGCCCTTTGTCAGATGAGTAGATTGCAAAAATTTTCTCCCATTCTGTAGGTTGCCTGTTTACTCTGATGGTAGTTTCTTTTGCTGTGCAGAAGCTCTTTAGTTTAATTAGATCCCATTTGTCAATTTTGGCTTTTGCTGCTGTTGCTTTTGGTGTTATAGACATGAAGTCCTTGCCCATGCCTATGTCCTGAATGATACTACCTAGGTTTTCTTCTAGGGTTTTTATGGTATTAGGTTTAACATTTAAGTCTCTAATCCATCTTGAATTAATCTTCGTATAAGGAGTAAGGAAAGGTTCCAGTTTCAGCTTTCTACTTATGGCTAGCCAATTTTCCCAGCACCATTTATTAAATAGGGAATCCTTTCCCCATTTCTTGTTTCTCTCAGGTTTGTCAAGGATCAGATGGCTGTAGATGTGTGGTATTATTTCTGAGGACTCTGTTCTGTTCCATTGGTCTATATCTCTGTTTTGGTACCAGTACCATGCTGTTTTGGTTACTGTAGCCTTGTAGTATAGTTTGAATTTGACTTAAGATTGTCTTGGCAATGCGGGCTCTTTTTTGGTTCCATATGAACTTTAAAGCCGTTTTTTCCAATTCTGTGAAGAAACTCATCGGTAGCTTGATGGGGATGGCATTGAATCTATAAATAACCTTGGGCAGTATGGCCATTTTCACGATATTGATTCTTCCTATCCATGAGCATGGTATGTTCTTCCATTTGTTTGTGTCCTCTTTTATTTCACTGAGCAGTGGTTTGTAGTTCTCCTTGAAGAGGTCTTTCACATCTCTCGTAAGTTGGATTCCTAGGTATTTTATTCTCTTTGAAGCAATTGTGAATGGAAGTTCATTCATGATTTGGCTCTCTGTTTGTCTGTTACTGGTGTATAAGAATGTTTGTGATTTTTGCACATTAATTTTGTATCCTGAGACTTTGCTGAAGTTGCTTATCAGCTTAAGGAGATTTTGGGCTGAGACAATGGGGTTTTCTAAATATACAATCATGTCATCTGCAAACAGGGACAATTTGACTTCTTCTTTTCCTAACTGAATACCCTTTATTTCTTTCTCTTGCCTGATTGCCCTAGCCAGAACTTCCAACACTATGTTGAATAGGAGTGGTGAGAGAGGGCATCCCTGTCTTGTGCCAGTTTTCAAAGGGAATTTTTCCAGTTTTTGCCCATTCAGTATGATATTAGCTGTGGGTATGTCATAAATAGCTCTTATTATTTTGAGGTACGTTCCATCAATATCGAATTTATGGAGGGTTTTTAGCATGAAGGGCTGTTGAATTTTGTCAAAAGCCTTTTCTGCATCTATTGAGATAATCATGTGGTTCTTGTCTTTGGTTCTGTTTATATGCTGGATTACGTTTATTGATTTGTAAATGTTGAACCAGGCTTGCATCCCAGGGATGAAGCCCACTTGATCATGGTGGATAAGCTTTTTGATGTGCTGCTGAATCTGGTTTGCCAGTATTTTATTGAGGATTTTTGCATCGATGTTCATCAGGGATATGGGTCTAAAATTCTCTTTTTTTGTTGTGTCTCTGCCAGGCTTTGGTATCAGGATGATGTTGGCCTCATAAAATGAGTTAGGGAGGATTCCCTCTTTTTCTATTGATTGGAATAGTTTCAGAAGGAATGGTACCAGCTCCTCCTTGTACCTCTGGTAGAATTCAGCTGTGAATCCATCTGGTCCTGGACTTTTTTTGATTGGTAGGCTATTAATTATTGCCTCAATTTCAGAGCCTGCTATTGGTCTATTCAGGGATTCAACTTCTTCCTGGTTTAGTCTTGGAAGAGTGTAAGTGTCCAGGAAATTATCCATTTCTTCTAGATTTTCTAGTTGATTTGTGTAGAGGTGTTTATAGTATTCTCTGATGGTAGTTTGTATTTCTGTGGGGTCGGTGGTGATATCCCCTTTATCATTTTTTATTGCATCTATTTGATTCCTCTCTCTTTTCTTCTTTATTAGTCTTGCTAGCGGTCTGTCAATTTTGTTGATCTTTTCAAAAAACCAACTCCTGGATTCATTGAATTTTTGGAGGGTTTTTTGTGTCTCAATCTCCTTCAGTTCTGCTCTGATCTTAGTTATTTCTTGCCTTCTGCTAGCTTTTGAATGTGTTTGCTCTTGCCTCTCTAGTTCTTTTAATTGTGATGTTAGAGTGTCAATTTTAGATCTTTCCTGCTTTCTCTTGTGGGCATTTAGTGCTATAAATTTCCCTCTACACACTGCTTTAAATGTGTCCCAGAGATTCTGGTATGTTGTATCTTTGTTCTCATTGGTTTCAAAGAACATTTTTATTTCTGCCTTCATTTCGTTATGTACCCAGTAGTCATTCAGGAGCATGTTGTTCAGTTTCCATGTAGTTGAGCGGTTTTGATTGAGTTTCTTAGTCCTGAGTTCTAGTTTGATTGCACTGTGGTCTGAGAGACAGTTTGTTATAATTTCTGTTCTTTTACATTTGCTGAGGAGTGTTTTACTTCCAATTATGTGGTCAATTTTGGAATAAGTGTGATGTGGTGCTGAGAAGAATGTATATTCTGTTGATTAGGGGTGGAGAGTTCTATAGATGTCTATTAGGTCCGTTTGGTGCAGAGATGAGTTCAGTTCCTGGATATCCTTGTTAACTTTCTGTCTCGTTGATCTGTCTAATGTTGACAGTGGAGTGTTGAAGTCTCCCCTTATTATTGTATGGGAGTCTAAGTCTCTTTGTAAGTCTCTAAGGACTTGCTTTATGAATCTGGGTGCTCCTGTATTGGGTGCATATATATTGCATATATATTTAGGATTGTTAGCTCTTCCTGTTGAATTGATCCCTTTACCATTATGTAATGGCCTTCTTTGTCTCTTTTGATCTTTGATGGTTTAAAGTCTGTTTTATCAGAGACTAGTATTGCCACCCCTGCTTTTTTTTGTTCTCCATTTGCTTGGTAGATCTTCCTCCATCCCTTTATTTTGAGCCTATGTATGTCTCTGCATGTGAGATGGGTCTCCTGAATACAGCAGACTGATGGGTCTTGACTCTTTATCCAGTTTGCCAGTCTGTGTCTTTTAATTGGAGCATTTATTCCATTTACATTTAAGGTTAATATTGTTATGTGTGGACTTGATCCTGCCATTATGATATTAACTGGTTATTTTGCTCGTTAGTTGATGCAGTTTCTTCCTAGCCTCGATGGTCTTTACATTTTGGCATGTTTTTGCAATAGCTGGTACCGGTTGTTCCTTTCCATGTTTAGGGCTTCCTTTAGGGTCTCTTGTAAGGCAGGCCTGGTGGTGACAAAATCTCTAAGCATTTGCTTATCTGTAAAGGATTTTCTTTCTCCTTCACTTATGAAACTTAGTTTGGCTGGATATGAAATTCTGGGTTGAAAATTCTTTTCTTTAAGAATGTTGAATATTGGCCCCCACTCTCTTCTGGCTTGTACAGTTTCTGCTGAGAGATCTGCTGTTAGTCTGATGGGCTTCCCTTTGTGGATAACCGGCCTTTCTCTCTGGCTGCCCTTAAGATTCTTTCCTTCATTTCAACTTTGGTGAATCTGGCAATTATGTGTCTTGGAGTTGCTCTTCTCGAGGAGTATCTTTGTGGCGTTCTCTGTATTTCCTGAATTTGAATGTTGGCCTGCCCTACTAGGTTGGGGAAGTTCTCCTGGATGATATCCTGAAGAGTGATTTCCAACTTGGTTCCATTTTCCCCCTCACTTTCAGGCACCCCAATCAGACGTAGATTTGGTCTTTTTACATAATCCCATACTTCTTGCAGGCTTTGTTCATTTCTTTTTCTTCTTTTTTCTTTTGGTTTCTCTTCTTGCTTCATTTCATTCATTTGATCCTCAATCGCTGATACTCTTTCTTCCAGTTGATCGAGTTGGTTACTGAAGCTTGTGCATTTGTCACGTATTTCTCATGTCACGGTTTTCATCTCTGTCATTTCGTTTATGACCTTCTCTGCAGTAATTAGTCTAGCTGTCAATTCTTCCACTCTTTTTTCAAGATTTTTAGTTTCTTTGCTTTGGGTACATAATTCCTCCTTTAGCTCTGAGAAGTTTGATGGACTGAAGCCTTCTTCTCTCATCTCGTCAAAGTCATTCTCTGACCAGCTTTGATCCGTTGCTGGCGATGGTCTGCGCTCCTTTGCAGGGGAAGATGCGCTCTTATTTCTTGAATTTCCAGCTTTTCTGCCCTGCTTTTTCCCCATCTTTGTGGTTTTATCTGCCTCTGGTCTTTGATGATGGTGACGTACTGATGGAGTTTTGGTATAGGTGTCCTTCCTGTTTGATAGTTTTCCTTCTAACAGTCAGGACCCTCAGCTGCAGGTCTGTTGGAGATTGCTTGACGTCCACTCCAGACCCTGTTTGCCTGGGTATCAGCAGCAGAGGTTGCAGAAGATAGAATATTGCTGAACAGCGAGTGTACCTGTCTGATTCTTACTTTGGAAGCTTCCTCTCAGGGATGTACTCCACCCTGTGAGGTGTGGGGTGTCAGACTGCCCCTAGTGGGGGATGTCTCCCAGTTAGGCTACTCAGGGGTCAGGGACCCACTTGAGGAGGCAGTCTGTCCCTTCTCAGATCTCAACCTCCGTGTTGGGAGATCCACTGCTCTCTTCAAAGCTGTCAGACAGAGTCGTTTGCGTCTGCAGAGGTTTCTGCTGCTTTTGTTGTTGTTGTTGTTAACTGTGCCCTGTCCCCAGAGGTGGAGTCTACAGAGACAGGCAGGTTTCCTTGAGCTGCTGTGAGCTCCACCCAGTTCGAGCTTCCCAGCGGCTTTGTTTACCTACTTAAGCCTCAGCAATGGTGGGCGCCCCTCCCCCAGCCTCGCTGCTGCCTTGCAGTTAGATCGCAGACTGCTGTGTTAGCAATGAGGGAGGCTCCGTGGGCATGGGACCCTCCCGGCCAGGTGTGGGATATATTCTCCTGGTGTGCCCGTTTGCTTAAAGCGCAGTATTGGGGTGGGAGTTACCCGATTTTCCACGTGTTGTGTGTCTCAGTTCCCCTGGCTAGGAAAAGGGATTCCCTTCCCCGTTGCGCTTCCCAGGTGAGGCGATGCCTCGCCGTGCTTCAGCTCTCGCTGGTCGGGCTGCAGCAGCTGACCACAACCGATTGTCCGGCACTCCCTAGTGAGATGACCCCAGTACCTCAGTTGAAAATGCAGAAATCACCGGTCTTCTGTGTCGCTTGCACTGGTAGTTGGAGACTGGAGCTGTTCCTATTCGGCCATCTTGCTCCGCCCCCTCGCAATTTGTACTTTTAAAAGTAAAATTCTGAAAGTATGATAAGACTACATCTGTTGTGTTCCTCACTATAGCCCCAATGTTTGCCCACTGTAGGCACCCAATAAATACTTGCATATTGAAATCAGTCATCACTCTCACAACTGTCACGATCGCCCTCATAGGCTAAATTTATGCAGGTTGCTGATGCTTTGTGTGAATCAGCCTGGGAGCACAGATACATGTAAATGCACAGGCTGCCTCTTTTCCCATACATTCCTGAAGCTCCATTTGGAAAGAAGAAAGTCATCTTCCAGAAGTGAGTGGGGCACTTCGTTTCACTAGGGCTTTGGAGTGGAAACGGAATGAAGTGTCAAAAATGAATGTAGTTTCAGTACTGTGGAGATGGGACAGAATGTGAGAAGGCAGCACAATCAAGTGCAGTCTGGCCCCAGAGTGTGATGCTGAAGTTACCTGGAGAGTCATCTCCAGCAGCTGCATGGCTCAGACTATGCTGAGAAACGTAATTAGCTACAAGAGGTAACAAAATAAAAAGGAGACCTCTCTACCACCTCTCAAAGGTACTGAGCAAGTTAATCTAAACCAAGCTATTAATAAATTGTCCTTAGCTCTCCCTTTATAGAGATACATGTCTACCAGCATCCACCTACTGTGCTTTTAAGGAGTGCAGGAAAAAGAGTAACTCCTTGCTGACCATTCAGCTCTTCACTAAATTGGGACCAGCTCTACCTAAGCACTTTGTAATTAGAGAGGCAGATATGTAATTGTTAAGAGCATCTGTCCCAGAACCAGATTAAATTCAAATCCTTGTTCCACTGCTACTTACTCCAAGACCTACCTTAATCACACTGTTCTGTGTCCTGAGCCATTGGCCTGTACGAATCACATCAGCTGGGCTTCCTTACCTTCCTGCTTCCCAGTGGGGAGCAACGGCAGGAGACAGGAAGAAAGGAGAGTGAGGTCTGACACTCCTACCCCTCTCCCTGTGGAGTGACCTTGGGCCAGTTACATTCCTTATCTAAAGATCTCAGTCTTTTGTAGATGACCCTATCCACACAGCCATATCTACTTCCTGGATCTTCAGGTTTAAGGTTTCCTTAAATCAGACAAATACAAGTGTGCCATCTGTCCCCTGTTGGGATCTGGCCTGATACACCGTTTACTAGTACGTGATTTTGGCGAGTTACCTAACCTCTCTGGGTCTCAGGCTGCTCATTTATGTTGGGGATGATAGTGGTACCCTGGTCACAAGGGTGTTGTGAGGATGAAATGATACATTAAAGCAGTTAGAACAGTGTTTAGTGAAATATTAACTACTGTTATTACAGAAGCTCAGTTTGAGAAGATTGCTCTTTTTTAGCCTCAGATTGGCCTCATTCATTCTCTCATTCCTACTCTTTCTCTCTGACTTCATTTGAAAGGAAAATACCTATGCAAACACTTTTTTTAATGTCTCGTCTTACTGATCTTCAACACAATATGTGAGATACACAGTATTTTTTCCAGTTTCCTAAATGAAAACTGAACTATTAAAATAGTTTCTTGCCTAACCCAAATCCACATGGAGGTTAGGTCCAAAGCACAAATATGAAGTCAGGCCCTCTGCTGACCAAGATTTTAATTTAGACAAGTCAACTCGCTTTCATCTTGTATGACAACTCGGATGGATTGGTGGTAACTCCAATGTTGACAAGGAATCAGTGATTGATGTCTGCCACGCATACCCAGGAAAGAGTGATCATGTCAATATCCCTGTTCTTCTCTGTCTACTGGTCCATTGAACCTTCAAAGTCAATCGATCAATCAAGTAAATGGTAAACAGATATTGATGAAGCATATCTTCTATTTGGATGCTTTCCTAGGTAAGGTGGAACACACAAAGATAGGTTAGATATAATCCACCCTGCTCCCTAGGAGTTTATAATCTGATCAGAAAGACAAAGCAAAAAGGATAAAACAATGAGATCAGGCTGCCTCTAACTATAAATGCAATAGAAATCGAAAAAGGAGCTGGGTGCAGTGGCTCACACCTGTAATCCTAGCACTTTGGGAGGCCAAGGCAGGCAGATCACCTGAGGTCAGGAGTTCAAGACCAGCCTAGCCAACATGGTGAAATCCCATCTCTACTAAAAATATAAGAAATTAGCTGGGCATGGTTGCACACGCCTGTAATCCCAGCTACTCAGGAGACTGAGACATGAGAATCACCTGAACCTGTGAAGCAGAGGTTTCAGTGAGCTGAGATCATGTCACTGCACTCCAGCCTGGGTGACAGAGTGAGACTCTGTCTCCAAAAGAAAAAACAAATTGAATAGGGAAGAGTTTACTGTTTGTTTGATATATAGGCATTTTGCTAAACACTAGAGATGTAAAACTGAGTAGAGCTGCTTTGACAAGTGTACAAGAGAGAGAGAGCAATAGAGGGGAGAGAGAGATACAAAAAATACAAAATCCAAAACAAACCAGAAGACTTTAGAAAAGCATCATGGAGGGGAGCTTAGCCCAAGCTCAATGGAAGGATAGACTATCCAAAAAAGCTTTCTAGAGAGGAGATGGCTAGCTTTGACAAGTGTACAAGAGAGAGAGAGTAATAGAGGGGAGAGAGAGATACAAAAAATACAAAATCCAAAACAAACCAGAAGACTTTAGAAAAGCATCATGGAGGGGAGCTTAGCCCAAGCTCAATGGAAGGATAGACTATCCAAAAAAGCTTTCTAGAGAGGAGATGGCTAAGCAGTGTTCAGAGAAAGAACCACCTGCTAGATACTCTTCCTTCTCCAAGACTGTAGCCACATGGCCCTTGCCTCCCACCACAGTTACCTTTAGACTCTGAGACCAATAATGTCTTTAGTAAGAACTTAAAATTCTAATTCAATGTTTAGTGAACTGGGCATCAAATTTGTTTTGATAACATTTACACTAAGACCTGATGCCTTAGTTCTAGAAACCAGAAATTCTTGAAGCCAAGTCATTACCCTGTTCCCCACTTCCAGTTATAGGGTATTTGCCTTGCTTCCAAATACTAAGTCACTCTTTTCATCATATAGATATTCCAGACATCTATTTTGTTTCTACCTGTACTCTCCTTTCTTTGCCTTCATTCACTCATATTTAATTAATTAATTGATTAGTTCAATATATGTTAAATAGCAGGTTCTGTGCTGGGCACTGACTATATGGTGATAAAACAAGACACACTTGGTCCCTGCATCTTATGTAACCTACAGTACAATGGGAAACATAGATATCGCAAACAAGTAATTCCATATTGTAATAAGCACTACAAGAAACAAGTACAGGGCTCAATAAGACTGTGTCAGAATGTGTCAGTGGGCAGGGGTTCTACTCCTATGAAATAGGAGGTCAGGAAAGGCCTCTCTGAAGAAGGTTACATTGAAATTGAGACTTGAAGGAGAAGTAGGACTCAGTCAAAGTACAGGACAGTGGGTGGGAAATGGGGGTCGGGGCTGGGGACAGGATTCCTGGCAGAGGAAACAGCATGTGGAGAGGCTCTGAGCTGGCAAAAAAAAAAAAAAAAAAAAAAAAAAAACAAAAACTGACATTTTGGAAAACCCATAGACAGGCGAATTTGCTGGAGTATAGTGAGCAATGGGGAGTAGAGAGAGAGAGAACACTAAAGAAGAAAGCCAGAGCTAGATTTTGTAGGACTTTGCAGGTCTTGATAAAGATTTTGGATTTTATTGTCTGTGCAATGGAAAGCCATTGCCAGACTCTGATGTCACTGTTTGCCCCCCTGATTTTTTCAATATTACATTTTTTTCAGACTCCTGCCTGCTTGTCAGGACACCTCTATTGCTCCTTGCCTCATCTACTGGAGACCACCTGAACTGTCCCCATTTTCTGCATGTCACTGCCTTTCCCTCCTTCCCTATCTGTGCCTCCTCATATCATCCCCTAAGAAGTCCCCTTCCAGGTTCCAGGCCTTCCTCTGTGTCTGCGGACCCTGCAGCTAACTTTTCCAAGTTTGCCTTCATTTATTGCTGGGCAGAAACTTCTGTACAATTCTGCAACATAACCAAAAGAATCACAGAGCTTTACGTTTCTGCAGAAATATGCAAATTACTTTTTTAAAAGTTTTCTTGTGAAAAAAAAAAATGTATGTCTATCAACAATGCAGGAGTTTGGTTGGTTTTCTGTTTTTGTTGTTGTCTGGCTTTTTGCATGTGAAAAAGCTTCAGTGACAACATAGACTGTTTTTGTTTTGTTTTGTTTTGTTTTGTTTTGTTTTGTTTTGTTTCTGTTCATTCTTAACACATTCTCCCCCAAGCATATCCAATACTGGACTACTTAAGAAGTTGTAAAAATTCCTATTAGGAATTCAAATTGTAGTGCCATGGGTACATTTGATTTTTGGTTTGTAAAGATCTTGGGATGATGAATTTTCTGGTTCATCTTATAAGAGATCTATTTCCTGCAGAAAAATTAAAAACATAAATACTAGTTATATATCCCTCATATCACTTTCTTGTTGCTTCTGTAAAGAGCAAACAGTATTCACAGAGCATGAAGGCGCAAATGTACAAAAACACTGACCTAATGCCTTAGTGTTTCATTTCGTTTAGTTTTGGTTTAAGTAAATCAGAACCAGTATTTAGTTTTCACACTGCAGGCTACTAAAACATCCTCCAGGGTAGGGAAAAAAAAAAAAAAAAAGAAGAAGAATTAAAATTAAAATGCTTAAGAATTCAGCAAGATAATAAAATTCTTATCACTTCCTCTCCCAACTCCGATTACCATTCTACAACCTCCTGAACTTGAATGTCTGTGTCTAAAAAAATAACACAGCCATGGTTGAGGTTTCAGGTATATACAATTGTGAACAAACAATTAGAAACATCTTTCAGGACTTTTCAGCTCCCAAAATGAGAAGTAAAAACTAGAAGAAAGAATCCATTTTTAAAGTTGTAAATCATGTTCACTGAAAATAAAATACCTGAGGCAGACATCTGAATGGTCAGTGTTTGCCTTATCCCGTGTGAATTGACAGGATCTTGTTTCTCCTGGGTTTATTTTGACATAAATGATAAATAAACAAACAAGCAAGTACTGCCACCTGGCATTTGACAATGTGAAGATAAAGTTTTAACACACCTGCTCAGATGTTCCACAGTTAGACAGCTGCCAGCACCACTTCCTATATCAATCTGGAGGAATGAAAAGTGCACTCTCAGCATTCCTCACTCCCACATTTCCCCCAAAGTGTGACGCACCATACGGAAACTGTCAAGCTCAGTTCTGCACTGCTTGGGGTAACTATGGAGTCATGTGGGGGTTCTGCATGTGGAGGGAAGGAATTACTGCATGCCAGGAGGAGACAATGATTAAATGCAGGAAGAGATAGCTTCTGTACTAAACCATCTGAAAGACTGCTAATGACACTGTTTGCATCTGAAGCTGTTAATCTTGGATATTTTTAGATGAGAACAGTAGCCAAACCCCTAAAATCAAAAATTGCATCCTCTCAGAATATGAACCCAATACTAAATAGGTAAGGACAGCAATCTTATCTAAATGCTATTCATGAAAATAAACTTTTATTTCCTTCTGTACTCACTTTTTAATTCTATATGTGTAGTACCTGTTGCCTATTTATGTAAATATAAATACATATATGTATGGGCTTCATAAAACAATATAGAAATGACAGAATCTCAAAGTTGTCTTCACCACCTTGAATACTTTTGTGATACAAAAGTTTCTAAGTGACAAACTAGGTATTAAGCTAATACGCAGGTAGGATGTTAAAATAACATTGTAAAACTGCATTGTCTTTAAATATGATTCTCAGTTGACATGTATGCCTGCTGATAAAGTGTGTATGTGGGGACAGGGAAATTCCAAATGATCCTCTGAACTTCAATGTGTTTAAATAAAGCACATTATGTGGTTGGGAAGGGAGGAGGTGAGGCTGAAGCAACGCTGTATCGATTTAAAAATATTGGTATTTGAGAGAATAAATTTTATTCAGTTCTACTCCAAAGACTTTCTAATATTTATGTGCCTTTCTAAATGTCTCATTATCCATGGTGGGTTGGTTGGACAGGTACATTAAAACGATATGATTCAATTGGGTCAAGCAGAGAGAAACGCAAGCATCTGCACTGCTGTGGGGTCAGACTCAGAAAATAATAATACACAGTTTTTACAATGGTGCTACTAGGTTTCACTACCTGGTATTTGAAATTTTCACAAAGTACCTGACAGTGCTTCATAGTTTGTCTATCTTAGCAAAGCAAATAAATCTATTTACAAAATGCCAGACTAGCACCAACAGAATATTGACAAATCATACCAAATTGCATTGATTATTTAATGTTGTTTAGGCATGCAAATATAGGTATAACAGGAAAATACTGTCCCCAAATATTTCACCAATCTCCAAAATATTTTTATTAAAAGAATTGACTGCTAAATAGTAAAGGTCTTATGAATGCATCAGTTACATATAAATTCTATTGCATAAGCAAAGCATTATTAGCATCACTGAACTATGAGATAGAATTGGGCTACAATAATGCAGAACCAGATATTCTAGTAATATCAAGAGAAGATTGATTTACCCTTAGCAGGAATATCTTCCTAGTTTTTATTTTTTATTTTCTGAAAATGACTTGAATTGCTTATTTTCTTTTTAATAGCAATAATGCTTGTTCTTTGGAGAGTACTTCGGAAATACAGATTTAAAAATAAAAAGAAGAATATAAAAATCACCCATTATCCCACCACTAGTCATGTTTTATTATCTATAATTTCAGATCTTTTAGTTACACTGTCCCTACTTTTCCAAGGGTCATCATCGAATAACATATGATTAATATTCCTTTATGACATATTTTTAATAACGAACTATAATTCCATTAACCCATCTTCTGTGGTGGATCACTTTTATTGCTCCCAATTCTTCATAATTATTAACAATGCAAAAAGAACGTCTTATAAGACCATGACTTTGCACACATACCTAGTTATTCCCATAAGATTAATTCTAAAATGTCATATTGCTGGATCAAAAGGGATACATCTTAAGGCTCTTTATAAACTATTATTAATTATAGAAGTAACACATGAACATAATTTCTCAAAAAGCAAACACCTATATTTTTTCTTCCTCCATGCCACCCTGCACTTTAGATGTAACCACTGTTAGCATCTTCTTATTCTTCCAGAAATTACAAAAATGGAAGCAGGCTAAATCTTAGCAATACACCTTAGAGAGTATTCACTATCAGGACATTATATCTCTACCTCAATCCTTTGATGATTTTACGAGATTTAGTGGTCTGGATATATCATGGCTCATGAAAACAGTCCACTATTGATAGACAGTAGGTTTCCTTCAATTTTTGCTATTACAAACAATGATATAACATTCTTTTATGTATATTTTGCAAATTTGTGTAAATGTTTCAGAATAAAAGGAATTTACTAGGTAAATGGATAGATGCCTTTTAATTTTGCTAGATATCCCCATATTGCCATCCAAATAGTTGTGTTTATTTACATTTTTATTATCCTCAGCAACACTGAGTATTATGCAACATTTTAATCCTTGTCACTCTGCAAGCTAAGAAACTGTATTATTTTTGTTATTTTCATTTGTATGTTTTAAATTATAAGTGATATTTATCACTTACTCAATCTGAAACTCAAATTCAAAAATCCAGTTGAATCATCATATGAATTCTGAAGCCTGGTGAAATTCTTATTCCTGCAATTCTTCAGCAAATTTGTTAGCTAAAAACTTGTTTTGTAATTTATATTATTCACTTTACATACATATTATATTGCCTGTATAGATGACAATCTAAAACAATAACAAGAGCTGTTTTCTTTTAGTACTGTTAAAAATGACTAACTGTTTACATGTCTGAGATACTTTGCTGGGAAATTCTTGAACATAAAGTATCCCCACCTTCCCCAAAGCAGAGTCCTCAGCGCCACACAATGGCCATTTGTACATGCTAAGAATTCAAAGTAACTTTGAAAGTGTTATGTCACAAACGATCTGCCCAGTGGCAGATACTATATATGCCTGGTTGATTATGATGAATATTTATTAAAATATAAGGTCGTACTCAAATACTTCAAACTGTATTAAAAAAGAAAATAAGAATATACCCCAGAATACTAACAGTGATTATCCCGGGGTAGCAAGATCACAGGTTACTAAATTATAAGAAGATCTTGCCATGGGAATGCTAAAAAAAATCAGCATTCGGTGCTTTGTGCATGAACCTACCATGTATACCTTTTTAAAAACATACTAGAAGAATTTCTGAAATGTATAGGAATAATAATTCACTCAGTGAGAACATTTTGAATACTTCCTGTATAGCTATGATTGTGCTATAAGCCAGAAGTATATGGCATAGCACTGGCTTTATAAGAGCTCACAGTCCTAGATCTACAAAACATGATGAACAATGTCAAAAGAGAGAAGATAATTAAATGCTGATTTAAATGCATCAACTATGCCCTTGGGGAAATCTAAGTTTCAGTTTTCTATTGAAATGATGGTGTTTAATTACAGCAGATCAAAGGTTCCCAAACTATTTGATCTCAGGACCCCTTCATACCCTTCAAAAATACTGAAGATCGACTGGGCGTGGTGACTCAGGCCTGTAATCCCAGTACTTCGGGAGGCCGAGGCAGGCGGATCATGAGGTCAGGAGATCAATACCATCCTGGCTACAGTGAAACCACGTCTCTACTAAAAAAAAAAAAGAAAAAAAATTAGCCAGGAGTGGTGGCAGGCACCTATAGTCCCAGCTACTAGCAGGAGAATGACATGAACTCGGGAGGCAGAGCTTGCATTGAGCCAAGATCACGCCACTGCACTCCAGCCTGGGCAACAGAGCAAGACTCAGTCTCAAAAAAAAAAAAAAAAAAAAAAAAAAAAAAAAAAAAAAAAAAACTGAGGACCAAAAAGAGCTTTTGCTTATGTGGGTTATATCAATCTTTACTATATTGATAAATAATATTGATAAACTGAAAAAATATTTATTAATTCAGGAATAACACTAATAAACCCATTGCATATTAACATAAAACACATTTTATAAAAAATAGCTCTTGGAGATGAAAAGAATTCTGGAACTTCCAAAGCAGACAAAAGGTGTAGCTTAATTGTTTGGAGTTAATTTATGGCATGAAGTGGGATTTACCAGAAAGAAAGAAACAAAGGAAGAATAAGGATAAAAGGAACTGAATTACAATGCTATTGGCTTTTATTTTCTCTAAACAGAAATCCATTTTGCTATCTTAAGGTGACTAAATTTCTTGTATGCCTGGACAGTTCTTGTCTAAGCCTGTTGTTCTGGCATGACTACTTAGTTACTAATGGTGCCTGTCTTCACAAAGAGACAATACATAATCTTATCAAACTACTTATCCAAAACATTGCATAATCATTTCTTTATGCATCACTTATGCATGTATTTATTTCATTCAACAAACACCTATTGAGCACCTACTGGGTACCAGATTCTATGCTATCAGTCAGGAATACAAAGTAGAATAAGCCTTTGCAAGATGTTTACTATCTGACAACTCCTGGTCCATAGACAGATCAACTGATTTTTATCGCGCATTACCTGATTCAAGTCTCTTTTAACAAACATGATGATGATGATTATTATTTCCAAAAACATGGAATTACAATAGTAGATGATAAAAGTGGTTCCTACCTTCAAGGAGTTTACAAGCTTATAGTATAATGGGAAAGCAATTACAAAAAAATTCCTAGAAACATGATAAGTGAAAAAGGTAGTAACTTATAAACAGCACAGAAGAGGTGATGGCAGAATTCTTTTTTGGGAGAATAATACTGCACTTGTATTTGCAAGTCCTCTTTAAAGGGCTTCTAGCCTGGCTTCAAACGAAGAAGTTTAAACACAGGAGCTCATCTGCTTTGTAGTATAGGATTATCTGTATTGGGTTCATGGGTTTATTATTTAAATATATTCAAGAAATACCATAGTTCTTGAGAATCAGCTTCTATAGAATGATGAAGAATGCAGAAAAAAAGATTTGCCCTCAAAGAGCCAAAAGTTTTGTTCAAGGGTTTGAACCATATGATCCATTAATATCTAAAGGATCTTTACATTTATTTATTCTTTCATTCATCCTTTTATTCCATTTATTCAAGAGGATGACATATATTGGGTAAAGTGTTTCATAAGAAATTTTGGAAAGCAATAATGTCTGATGCTGAATTGTCAGTGTTTCCTTTTTTTTTTTTTTTTCCTTTTGAATTACCTCAGATTATTCTCAGGTCCTCACAAATTGTGTCAACCACTGTCCAGAGCTGGTTCTGGAGCTGCAGCTGGACCAAAAGGTGACACACAGCAACAAAGATTCAGGAGCATTGACAGTAAACACTCATTTTCAGGAGAGGATTGCGTTTCCTTTAGTATTAGCATACTAAATAAAAGAATGATAAATAAAAAACCAGAAAACCCAAGGACACTCATTATATTTTGATAGGAGAAATATATGATGTTATGTAAGTAATCACTGGCACATTGACCCAGTCCAATTGCATCTACGTGTTTCTTCAGAGAGATTCTAACTTTGTTAAGTCCTCAGAAGAATTCATGACTGCTATCCCCACAAAAAAGTCAAGAACCATTGATAAAAAATGAGAGAAATGTAACTAATCGTAACATGGAGCAAATGTTAAAATAAAAGAATGCACAAAGTTCCAGCAGTAAGCTCAACAAGACACTAACAGGGATGGGTGTGGATTTCTTAAAGCTTAATTTACTTACACATGCCTTTTAGTATACACAATACTGCACACTGGCTCAAAGTGTGAGTTTTGAGATCAGGCAGATCTGCATTCACATTTGATTCTGCCACTGTTTAGCTATGTCACTGTGGGTGAATTACTTTGCATTACTAACCACAGTTCTCTTAGCTATAGAACTGGGAAATAACAGTCCTAACAGTGGAGCCCTAACTATGGGGATTAAATTATAAAGAACCTAGGGAAATACCTATATATTATGAGTGCTTAACAAATATGAACTAGGCACACACACACAGACACACACACACACACACGGAAAAAAGAGTAAATAGTTTCTGATGAACTGTCTTTAAGCTTGTCCCATATATTATCAGAAAATAATTCCTTGAAATTTCTTAAATGCTAGCATATAAAAGAGTGTGTTCTAAAATACATTTCCATAATAATTATATTATTTTAGTGGTCAAAAGTAATGATGTTGCACTTTAAGCAGGTGAGTTGAGAGAAGTGTGAGGAGTTGGGGTGGAAGACTCATATAAAGGCAGACATGTCTAATAATACCTAGAAAATGCAGTCTTAGTTTTTTTTCACAAATAAAAGTAAATAAGTAATTAGAAGGTAAAACCTAATTCTTATTCTTCTCCCAGGTCCCACCTTTAATCCACTCAGTCTCATTAGCCTGCCTTTGCAAATGGAGATGAAATAATTTTGCATTGCAAAATAATCACTGCCACCCCAAAGGTGAGATCTTCCCATCTTCTTCACTTTCCACATGTGACATTCTTTAAATCAGACCCTTTTATCTTTCTACTTTGCTAGGTTCTAAATTTAGTTAGGGACCCATATTAACTCATTTTTTTTTTTTGTAAATTTCATGTTTCAGAATATTGTACAAAAAAAAATGCCTAAAATGTGATTCTTGTAAAGGAAATGATGAGTCCCTCTGACGATGTGTCAGAAAAAAAATAAAGAAAATAATCAGCCACCACATTTTTTTTTTTCCCCAAATCTATAACTCTTTCTCGTTTTACTGCAATACACTGAGAAAAAATAATCATCATTGACTGGATCTGGGAAGCAATTTATTATTGGTCATTAGTGGAAAACTCTCTTTCAATTCTATACAGCACAGACTCCTTCACTGCCTCAAGGGGAGAGGAGGAGAGAGAAGGGCACTTTCTGTGAGCCACATTTTTTTAGTGTACTGTCATCCCTTGGTATCCAGGGGGAATTGGTTCCAGGACTTCTCAAGAATACCAAAATCCACAGATACTCAAATCCCTTACATAAAATGGTGTAGTTTTTGCATATAACATACGCATGCACATTCTCCTGTATATCCTAAATCATATCTTAATTCCTTATAATACCTAATACAATGTAAGCACTATATAAACAGCTGTCATATTATATTGTCTAGGGAATGATGCAAAGGGAAAAAAGTCTGTACCTGTTCAGTACAGATGTAACCATCCTTTTTCTCTCCATGTATTTTCCATCTGGGGTTGGCTGAATCCATGGATGGGTAACCCACAGACAGGGTGAGCTGGATGTATTTGCATTTCATGCCTTTTTTCCCCCCACCACAATTGCTTTCTCTCGACTTTGTAATATACGTCAGAAATCAGAAAACAAATCCTTCTTTCTAGTCAATATTTAGGACATGAATATTTACTGAGTGGCTCATCACGGGATCATAGACAAAAAGGGAAACAGACACAAAGAGTGCTGGGCTAGGAGGGACATTAGAGACAATTTAATTCAACTTTCTCCATCATAATAGCATTCATAGAGTTTTGTTGTTGCTGTTGCTGGTTTGTTTGCATTTTACTAAGCACTTTACGTGGCTTGTCTCTTTAAATATTCACATCCCTCCTGACCAGCACACTCCTCCCCCTGCCTCCCCCCGACACACACACATCACATCCATCTACTATTAGACTTATTTTATAGAAAATTGAGGCTTAGAGGGATTGAGTAACTTTCCAACAGTCAAAGAACTAGTAACTGGTGCCTTTAGGCTTTGAACACAGGACTGAGCAACTCCAGAGTCTGTCCTTGTATAATAACAAGCATGTTGAGGACAGCCTTTAAACCCTCATCTATAGGCAAAACAGAAGTTAGTGAGCTCTTGTTCTTATATTCAAGACTCACTTCTCACTTTTCATATTTGAAAATGGAAGCCCAAAAACTCAAATTAATGAACCAAGACCACAAAAGTACCCAGTGGCATGGCCAGGATGGAACTCAGGAATTCCTGTTCCTGGTTGGTTCCTCTTGAACTACGCACTCTATCCTTGACATTTACATTAAATACACTTTTCCTATTTTTAAAGGGATGCACTGTTTCATGAGGTCACTTGCTGCTGCATCTTGCCTGCTTCCCTGATGGGCTCACTTCATTTCCCTTTCTCTTCTTTTGCCTACTATTCACATGTTGATGACCCCTGGGGCTACCCATCTTTAGCCTCTTTGTTCGCCACTCATTCACTAGTCAGTACCACTCCCATGAGTTTAGTTATCACTGACATTTCATCTCCACACTTCTGTCTTTGGCCTGAACTATCCCCTGACCTCCAGACCCTAGAATGTGTATGCAACCTCCCCTTCTGAATGTTGCAGAAATGCCTCGATTGACTGTGTCTGATACCAAATGCATCATCCCTCCCTGTGCGTCCTCCCTTCCTCCCCCATCTTATTTATTCATTCTACCTGATACTCATGACCCACCAGGACACAAGTCCACAAGTCCCATCGACTTTTACTTCTAAAATAGCTTCTTATTCTGCCTCTTTCCACTGCTTTTGCTATAATTTAAGACCTTATCATCTGGCATAAACAGATGTTGCAGTAGATTTCCTGCTACATTTCCAATCTATCTTCCACTCGGCCTCCAGAGTGGTATTTCTGAACACAAACCAATCACATG
The DNA here is from genome assembly GCF_007565055.1 of Rhinopithecus roxellana. NCBI lineage: Eukaryota > Metazoa > Chordata > Mammalia > Primates > Cercopithecidae > Rhinopithecus > Rhinopithecus roxellana. The sequence goes on from NC_044564.1 coordinate 108,385,213, forward strand.
ACTTCCCTGCTTAAATCTGTCCATTGATGCTCTATCACTCACTGGGAGAGGGAAAAAAAGCACCACCATGTTCAGGTTCAGTGTTATGAGCCACAAGGACTTCTGTGACTTGATCTTTCATGAACACTCTAGTCTTTCTCTACTCCTCATATTTTCATTATACAAATCCAAAACTACATGAGGTTCTCCGGACATATTTTATATTTTATGCTTATTGCCTTCACTGGGCCCTCTTACAGAAATACTTCCCCTACCTACCTTTTCCTGGCATCCTGAAGAATTCCTAATCAGCTTTTGAAACAGACTTCACATGTCATCTCTTCCATCCACACATCCTCCTCTGGGTGGATTCCATTCCGAATGTGGTCATTGTTTCTTGTGTGTCTCTGTTGCTTGGATACTCATTGCTGCATTTCCCACAGCATATGGTAATTATTTGCATATGTTTGTCTTACGATACAGACAATGAATACAGACAATGAATACTATGTATGTGTAAAACACATGCATACCTTCTAGAGGTTAAATCTACTCTGATGGTACTAGCACTCACTCAGATATTCCACATACCCTCAGATTTTAAACATGCTTGTTCACATGTTTCACAGAGGTATTGAGATGTAACACAGGTTCACTTATATTCTAAACACATCATCCAAATGTTACATGTGCTTATGTAAATGGCACAATACTTGTTCAGGTGATACATATGTCCCTTAAATGTTAACATGTTCACTTAGATCTAACTTAGATGTTAATCAGCTCACTTGGATGTTACATGCAGGTGTTACACATACTTAGGACAGTGGTTCTCAAAATGCACTTTCCAGACCAGCAGGCACAGCATCACCTGGAAACTTGTTAGAAATGCAAATTCTTGAGGCTCACCCTTAATCTGCTGAATCAGAAACCCTGGGGTGAGGTCCCAGCAATCTGTGCAAGTCACGCAGCTGATTCTTGCTGTGCTCAAGTTTAAGATCCACTGACTTCGATGTTATACACCCTCATTCAGATGTTCTCCCTGCCTGTTCAGATCATGTCCTTATTCATGTGGGTGATACACATGTTCACTAAAATGTTATACATCTGCAGCTTTGATCTCCTGGGCTCAAGTAATTCCTCCCACCTTAGACTCCCTTTTAGCTGGGACTGCAGATGTGGGCCACCACATCTGGCTAATTTTTAAATTTTTTTGTAGAGATGGGGTCTCACTATGTTAAGCAGACTACTTTCAAACTCCTGGGCTCCAGCAATCCTTCCACCTCAGCCTCATAAGGTGCTGGGATTACAGGTGTGAACCACTGTGCCTGGCCAGCTTTTCTAAAAACCATATTCACTTAGATGGCAAACATCTCCAACATTACACACTGATATTCAGATAGAGCATGTGCTTCTTTAGATGTTATACCTGAGATATCGCAAATCCTCATTAGACAGCACACATGCACATGAAAATAATGCAAATGTTCACTCTGCTGATTTAAATCTCACACATGTTAAATGATTCACTTTGATCTTTGATATTTATGTGCTTATTTAGATGTTACCTACCCTTTTGCAAATGATACACATGTTCACTCAGGTCTTATGCAGGTTCATACATATGCTTCACAAACATCTTCTGATGTTACATGTGCCTATTCAGATCACTCTTGCTCATGTAGACACCCATGGATCATTGTGTCATATGTACACTCACTCAGATACTGTATCCTGTACCAGGTGTGCATTGCTAATCAATCCATGCTAGAGATGATCAAGGAGTAGCTACTGTTCTGGCCACTTCCCATTGTGATTATGGTATTCTTCTTCAGAAAGGTCTACTTGGTCCTCTTTGGCTCCCAGCCTCTTTCCTGATGCTGCTGGCATTGCACTGCTTTTTAAGAAGAATGTGCTGGCCCATCCATTGCCTAATCACTTCTTGTGATCTTCAGGGTAGCCGAAGCACACCATTGTTTACACAGAATTTACACCTGTTTGCCACACTCAAATACCCTCATCTACTTGAAGAAAATTGTTCCAGCAATTGTAAGGCTTCTGCTGGATTTGAATGTGCTTATAACCACATCTTCTGTCATTTTTGGCAACCCACAGTCATATAAATACAAGGTATTCCATGTTCATTCATTTCAGGGAAGCTTTTGATTGGTTCTACTTCATGATTTTACAATTGCTTTAACCACAATCAATAAGAAAGGCTTGGACAGCAATACTGGGTCAACATTTAAAGCAAAGAGTATTGATTGAGATACTTATTATGAATTTAGCCTCCTTCAGAAGCCCAGAAATACTTCTCTGTGTGTCCCAAGTGTTTCCTCCCCCAATTTGCAGAGAAAGACCTTGGTGTTTGGAGTCAGACTGGTGGTAATTTAAATCTCGGTTCCACCGCTTACTATGTGACTTTGAGAAAACCATTTAATGTTTCAGAAACATGGTTTCTTCATCTGTATAAAGGGGATAGTAATGTTTACCCTGCAGCTTTTATGTGAAGGTTTTATGTCTGGCATATAGTATGTGATCAAGGAAGTTTAGCTTTTAAAAAGGATTATGTTATAAGCTAAATAAAGGCAAAAATTATGCTTTCTCACATTGAAACTACCATGATACTTGCAGGTAAGGTTTGGACTGACAGGCAAGCTCCATTTATGCAGGTGAACAAACCCATCACAGTCTCAGGAAAGATCCAGACCAGGAACCTCCAAGGAGTAGTAAGGACAATGCTCAAAAGTCCAGCAGTCTAACAATCAGCTACTATAATTCTACCCACAGCTATCAGAAAACTCCTCAGCAGAAGCATAGGAAGCAATGGGGAATGAATAGAAGTCCCAATTATCTCAGATGTTATTGAAATAAAATCTTGGAATAGGGATTCAGTCTAAAGTCCCAACCTATTGATTGAGGCACATGAGGATAGAAGAAGTGAGACTACTGAACTTGGAAACCATGGTACTAATGGACCATTCCAGGACAGACAATTTCAAGATCTGAGAAAGGGATAGACAACTATATAAACACTGACTACAGATCACTATTCAGACACCTCGCCCTGGGTCAGATTAGCTGCAAGGCCATTGACAACACAGCCTGGAGCTTGTGTTCAGCACTGAGGATTGATGCTACCAGGCACTAGGGAAGAGGATGGGGCTTCTGGAAACTTTCTGCCTAATATCAGATTGTTTCTAGAATGGAGATAGACTGAAGCCCCATGGGAGGTCACTAGTGAGCTGAAAAAGGTGGAACAAGAAAATGGGATTGTGGGTTGGTGACAGAGTGGCTGCTAAAGTAGTTTTCCCATGTTCACCACATTTAACTCACAATTTGGTGCTTATCAATCAAAAAGATCACCTGGCTGTATGCATTCATTCTTTAAATGAGGCAACCTACGTGCAGTGCTTAGAACAGTGCCTGACATAGACTAACGACCACATAAGCATTTTCTAATATGATGGTATTTATGAATTAATTCAACAACTATATAATGTATAGCTGCATGTTTTAGTTTTGGGGGATATAGGAAAATAAAACAGTCCTGAGCTCAGGGGATCAATAATCTATTAATCTAATCTGATTTTTATAAATGCACAAATATAAAGAATGCCCAATTCTGCATGGGTTGGTGAGGTGAGTGTGTTCCAGAGAGCTTCTCTGACGTGTTTGAGTGCATTGTGCATTCCTGTGTATTCAGCAAGATGGAGAAAGCAGGATATTGCAAGAGAACACTAGCAACTACAAAGGCACAGGAGGGTAATACAATCAGGGAAATGAAAGGAGCCAAAGATACCACACAGAGAATAGAAAAAGTGCAAGCTATAGAGGAAGGTTAGAACCAGATCACAAAAGCCTTAAGTGTCTTGATAGGAGATTAGACATAAGCCTAGGGTAATAGGGAGCCACTGAAGGTCTTCAAGCAAGAGAATGGCTTGAGTTGATTTGCCTTTTAGAAACATCACTCTGGCTACCATATGAACAATATCTGGAGAGTGGCAAGGCAGGAAGAAGGGAGCTTACTGGCTGCAATTCAGATGGATGATGATGATGATGCCCTGGATAAGGCAGATGGGAGGTAAGAGGTAAAAATTATGGGATTTGATGATCACATGAACAAGGGTTTGGGAGAGAGAAGTGTATCCTATCATATTTTCAGAAAAACTGCAAGTTGCAAATCAAATGTTGCATTGAAGCTGGGAACAATGGTCTGCTCCGTTGGTGAAGGATCCAGGAATGCTGATGAAGATTCACAGATTCCTGGTCATCATGCATTCTGGGCCTTTACTACTTCTGGGATGATAAAGTCCCACAGCTGATCTAGTGAAAAGAGGTAGTCACAATCTCCATTTCATTTAAACAAAGAAGATGGAAGTGGCTGCTGTGCAGTAGTGATGCACTTAATGTGTCAGTTGAGTGGATGGATGAAAATTTCAAAGTTAAAGCAGAAAGACATAGGGTTGAATGCAAAATTGGTCCATGGTTGTGGCATGTTTGCTAGCTGCATCAAAACAGACAAGGAACTAATTACATGACTTCTGAGTAGGCAGAAGGCTAACATTCTGAAGTTTCAAAGCTCTATTATAGCTCCCATGACCAAAATATTCAGTTAAAAATATCAGGGCTACATATTAAGTGGGCACTCAACTGAGTGAATAAGTGAATGAATGAATTTTTCTGAAATACTAAATCTAGCTTTCAAGATTCCCCAGTGATTACTTTATCGTTCATATTTTCTACATGGGCTTGGCGGCAGCCTATTAATAACTGAGAGTGTTGATTAATGGATTAGTATTAACTTGGAGGGAAGTTTTAGCATTCCCAGGTTTCTGTATTTGGCTCAATCCTGTTCAAGCTTTTAGTCTATAATTTAGATGAAAGTACTATTGTTATTCTTATCAAATTTGAAAATGACTCAAAGCTGGGGACTTCTCTCTCTCCTTCCTTCCTTGGAAAGCAGTGAGAGTGTGTCTAAGCTCAAACTGCCATAGCAAAAGACCACAGGCTCGGTAGTGGTAGCTTGAACAACATTTATTTCTCTGGAAGCTGGAAAGTCCTAGATCACAGTGCTATTAGATTTGGTGTCTGGTGAGGGCCCTCTTTCTGGTTTGCAGACAGTCATTTTCTCACTGTGTCTTCACAAAGAAGAGAGGAAGAGCAAGCTCCAGTCTTTTCCTCTTCTTATAAGGACACTAATCCCATCATGGGGACCCTCGCCTCATGACCTCATCTAACCCTAATTCCCTTCCAAATACCCACCTCCTAATATTGTCACATTGAGAATCAGGGTTTCAACAGATGGACTTTGAGGGGACACAAACAATTAGTCCATAATAGGATGGAAGTCAAGGAAGATTTCCCTGAAGAGGTGAGCCCTGAGCCAAGATCTGGAGGATAAGCATGAGCATGGGAATTCATTTCAGAGACAGGATGCAGGGGGCAATGTTCTTGCAGCACGAGGGAGTAAGGGCCCCTGGAAATGCTGAAAGGCCAGTGTTCGTGGAGCACAGAGAGGTAGGATAAGGCTCAAGAGGTAGGCAAGGCTGGACTGGGCACCCATTTTATTTAATAAGGACTTAAACTATGGTGATTCTTTCCCTTATTCACCAAATTTATGTTGAGAAATTACCATGTCAAATATCAGTTAGGTACTAAAAATATATCAAGAATGATAAACAGGAGAGATATGACTCCCTCCTGGTCCTGATGAAACTTAGAGTCAAGAAGAGCAGAGAGATAGTTAAATAAACAACAACAACAACAACAACAACAATAAATCACAGTGCAAAACTAATAGGTTCTGAAATAGGGAAGTAGGGACATATAACAGTTTGGAGGCCAGGGATTAGCAGAGACTTCCTAAAGAAAGTGACATTTAAAGTGACACCTGAAAGAGAAGTAGACTTTAGCAAGACAAAGATAGAAACACAATGTGTTCTACTTTGAAGGAACAGGTGTACAGGCCCAGAGATGAGAGAAAGCATGTTGTGCTGGAGGAAGATGAAGTTCAGAAGCAGCTGAAATAAAGGGTGCAAGGAGCAAGTGTCAAGAGAAGCAACTGGGGATGTAAGCAATGAATACATCAAGAGGAGACCCATGCTTCACGCTGAGAAGTGCAGAGGGAAGGAGGCCTTTCGAATGCCTTGGCAAGGAGAAAGCCAAAAGCTGGGGGGCCAGTTAGGAGATTATCAGCAATTCAAGTGAGAGTTGATGAGATCCGAATTACAAGTCAAGACAAGAAAGGAAAAGGAAACTGGAACGGCTGAGACATATTTAAGAGACAAAAGCCTTTAAATGGAGTAGCTAATTAGCTAAGAAAGGTATGGTAGGCAGAATAATAACTACCCAAAGATGTCCCTGGCCGAATCCCCAGAATCTATGAATATGCTAGGCTACACATAAAAGGGGGATTAAGGTTGCAGACGGAATTAGGTTGCTAATCAGACGACCTTAAATATAGAGATTATCCTACATTATCATGGTAGGCTCAATGTGACCACAAGGAGCCTTAAGGATGGAAGAGGAAGACAAAAGAGAGAGCCAGAGGAATTGGCAGTGTGAGAAGGACTTAGGCTGACCTTGCTGGGTTTGAAGATGAAGGAAGGCAGCCATGAGCCAAGGAACACTAGGAAAAGCAAGAAAACCGATTCTCCCCCAGAGCCTCCAAAAGACATGCAGCCCTGCCAACATCTTGACTTTGGCCCAGTGAGGGTGATTGTGAACTTCTGACCTCCGAGAATATAAGATACTAAATTTGTACATTTAAATCACGAATTCTGTGACAATTTGTTAGAGCAGCAATAAAAAATTAACACAGCGAGAGAGAGGAGGGATTGAGGATGATGCCAAGATTCTGTCCTGGGCAACTATATGAGATGGTGCTTCTGTGAGGAAACACAGGAAGGGAGAAACAGGTTAAGGAGAGAGGTGTTGATTCACTTCTGAACACATGAAATTTGGAATTCTGCAGTACTGATGTCAGGCACATGCATGGGTCTGAAGATAAGAAAAGAATCCTAGATTAGAGATGCAGATTTGAGATTGATTAACATATGTGGTAATTTAGGCTACCAAGCAGAGGAAGAGTGGAGGGGGAAAGAAGAAAAGGAAGGAGAGGAAAAGAAAGGGAGGGAGGGAAGATAGGAAGGGACCTAGCACACAACCATGAAGAACAGTGGAATTTAGAGGATGAGGAAAAGAGCAGAAGCACACGAAGTTGAAAAGGAGCAGCCAAGAAGAGAGGAAGAAAACCGGAAAGGCACAGCCATGCAAGGCAAACTTAGAATATGTTTCAAGAAGGAAAGTTGGGTCCCAAGAATGCATTACTATTAAAGAGTTTATAGCAGTTAAAAAACTGAGACGTGAACACTGAACTCAGGAACGAGGCTACTGGCACTCTGGAAGCCAGATTGGGGTGGGTCAAGGGTGGATTGAGGAAAAGCGTAATCATCCATAAGAAACTGCACAATTTCAATAGAAATCAGACAACTGTGCATGTGTGTGCACACAGTTTTTCATCTTTAAATCATTACACATGAAATATTTTTTATTTATTAAATTTTATGCAGTGCTGGTGAAGTTTCAGGGAAATAAGGACTCTTACACATTGATAAAGACTGTATACTTTGTGATATGTGTTGAATTATGTTCCCCCAAAAAAGATACATTGAAGTCATAACCTCCTATACCTCAGAATGTGACCTTGTTTGGAAACAGGGTTTTTGCAGATCTATCCAAGTTAAGAAGAGGTCCTAATCTAGTAGGGCTCATGTCGTTACATAAAGAGGAAATCTGAATACAGACACAGAGGATAGAAAGTATGAAGAGACATAGGGAGAATATGCTGTGTGAAGACTGGAGTCATGCTACCACAAACCAAGAAATGTCTGGGGCTCCCAGAAGCTGGAAGAAGCAAGAGATATGATCCCTCCCCTACAGGTTTCAGAGAGAGCACAGACCAGCCAACACCTTGTTTTCAGACTTCAAGCCTCCAGTCTGTGATACAATAAATTTTTGTTGTACTAATCCACCAAGTTTGTGGTATTTTGTTACTGTAGCCCTGGACAACTAATACATCTTGCAAAAATCTGCCCCAGGACAGTTTAGAAATATGTATCAAATGCTTTTAAAATAGTAATTTTGACTCAATCTCAATTAATTTATACTAATTAAAAAATAAGAGACTCTTAAACAGGAAGGTTCACTGCGATAAATTTATAATGATGAAAAATTAGAAAAATTTAAAATTAAAATAAGAAGTTGGCTGACTAAACCATGTATTTATAAGGTGAAATATGATATCATGTGTTAAACACTATTAAAATACCATTTTAGAAGAAAATTAATGATATGAACAAATGTTCATACTACATTTTTACATGGAAAAGCAGGTTACATTTGGTCCAATATTATTCCAACTTTGTACTTCATGTGTATATCTAAATAATGACGATCATGAAAGGAAAGCATGGGTGATTTCTATCTTCATCTTCACACTTTTCTTGTTTTCTGATTTTTCTACAGTGAATATAATCATGAGAATACTAATAGTATTTTTCAAAAAATATTTAAACTAGTTACAATAACAATTTGTTTGGTTAACAACAATTAACTACTATCTATCTATCTATCTATCTATCTATCTATCTATCTATCTATCTATCTATCTATCTATCTATACTCTAACTTTATTACTGACTATGTATTCCTAGGCGAGTCCCTTAACTTTTTGAGCATCAATTTAATAATCTGTAAAATGAGAATAAGAACTTTCTCATTTGGCTGTTGTGAGGATTGAATGATAAAACGGACTTAACACATATTAGCATAATGCTTGCCAAATACTACATAGTCAATAAAAGTTACCCACTATTATATGCCTGTCTCCTAGAATTAGCTTATCAGGAATCAGAGATCCATGACAACTCACCAGGAAAAGCAATCCCTGTGAGTTTTAAATGTTCACGATTTATAATTATTGTAAGATGTCAAAATATTTGTCATCAGCTGAGTACTAACATTCAGGGATCGGTAATGATGCAGCAGAGCAAATTTGAGCAGCTCTTTTGTGTTTGTGTTGTTACTTTCCATTTAAAGTTATAATTACATTATAAAGGAGATTTCTAGACATGGAATAATAAAAGGCTAAGCAGGTTAAAAGTGATTACTATAAGATAAATGACAGCTGAAATATCACTGCCAACCATTTCTCATTGTAATCCTTGCTGTAATTTCCTCAAAGCATTTTACAGGGTGAGAGCAATAACAAATGTCTTTTTGTTCGTATGGAGATCAACATTGGAAAATTTTATTGCTGGTTACTTAAGATGTTCTGATATAGTTATCATGAAAATCAACAGTTGCTCAATATTACAGAACCAAACTATGTGTTTTTTTTAAAGGAAGGAAACACAACATGAGACTATTTATTTTCAACTTTTATATTATTCATCTGGCAATTCCATTTGCCTACTATACAGCCTATCTGACTTCTACAAATAGAGAGGAGATAGTAATTTCATAAGCAAATAAATATTTTTATATTACAATTATTTGCTTTAACTTTTTTCAATAATTACTTTATTTTTAATTTTATTTATTTATTTTTTTGGAACGAAGTTTCACTCTTGTTGCCAGGCTGGAGCGCAGTGGCACAATCTCGGCTCACTGCAACCTCTGCCTCCCGGGTTCAAGTGATTCTCCTGCCTCAGCCTCCTAAGTAGCTGGGATTACAGGTGTCCGCCACCACGCCCGGCTAATTTTTGTGTATTTAGTAGAGACGGGGTTTCACCATGTTGACCAGGCTGGTCTTGAACTTCTGACCTCAGGTGATCCAACTGCCTTGGCCTCCCAAAGTGCTGGGATTACAGGCATGAGCCACCACGCCCGACTATTTTTAATTTTATACATTTAAGGTGTACATCATGACATTTTAATATACATACTGAAGTGATTACTACCATCAAGTAAATGAACAACCATAATTGCACATATTGGAAATTTGCTGAGAGTAGATTTTCTGTGCTCTTATTGGTCCTTGAAGTCACTTTCTATCTGGACATACCTGCAACATTTTATCAGAAATTGCTTGACATTCCCTGCAATATCTAAATTCAACTAGTCATTTCCATGAGGATGGGGAGGGTAGAATTGAAGGCAGGGGAAATTTTGATGCTTCTTTTCATATTCCAAACTATCAGTAAGGGTCCTCTTCTAATCTGTACTTGAAAAGACCTAAAAGCATTTGTTCATGCAGTGTTGACAAAGTCTCTACCATGCAGCTTAGTGCTGGCATTTATCAGAGAGACAGAGATAAATCTAACACCTGTTATTAATGAGTCAAATTTCAGATTAAAGGAATGATCAGTGATTTCATTTGTGGAAGAAACATTTGCCTTAGAAAATAATAAGTAGATAATTCTGAATAAAATAATATCAAATAGTCACTCTTACTTCTATAAAAGATTACGGTCAATGTTTAGCAACACTGAACGTGTTAATTTCTCCCTCCCCAATTCCCAGATAATCTACTATGTTGGAACCTAGAGACTTATTTACATAAAATGTATTGACACTTCGCATCAGTGTAAATGTGGTTTCCTGTTCATTACACCACATTTTTCTGAGAACAAAGAACAAGTAAATTCAACCCAGTCTACATTGGTTTTAGAGGGCCACTAGTGAGACCTAGAGAAACAAAGCTAGAGGGAATAAAAAGTGAAACCAACAACAAGCCAAATATTTATCCTACGTTTTACAAACGTTTCTTTGGTAGAAGTAGATATAATTTTTACATCTCTTGTTCTTTCCTTCTCATGATTTCTATGGCTTCCTGAATAACATATATGGAGACTTTTAGCAGAAAAATGAAAATGACAATGAGAAAAGACTAGCAGAATGAAAAAACATAAAAGAAAACAGGGACATTAAAGTACATATTCAATTAAAAATTTCCTTTCTAAAATGAAGAGAGTGTCAGTAAAACTTCACTTCTTAGATTTTAAAAGAATTATCTGTCATTATAGAAAACAGAAATCTAATCCCTCTTTTTTTTTTTTTTTTGAGATGGAGTCTCACTCACTCTGTCACCCAGGCTGGAGCACAGTGGTGCAGTCTTGGCTCACTGCAATCTCTACCTCCTGGGTCCAAGTGATACTCCTGCCTCAGCCTCCTGAGTAGCCAGGATTACAGGTATACACCACCATGCCTAGCGAAATCTTGTATTCTTAGTAGAGATGGGGTTTCACCATGTTGGCCAGGCTGGTCTCAAACTCCTGACCTCTAGTGATCCACCCTCCTTGCCCTCCCAAAGTGTTAGGATTATAGGCCTGAGTCACTGCTCCCAGACTCTCAAATACGTTTTGATTTGGGGCTGACCTGCTTCTCATGAGATAATATTTAGATTAGTCATCAAAGCCTTGGAACACTGTGGGTATAGAGTTTTCCGTGCTGCTAAGAAGTCCATGAAGGAGTATGGGAACCTGCTTATGGATTTGTGGCTATTGGCCTACTATACAGATTTTGTATATAGATTTTGACCAAGGATATGAAGGTTATGTACACACTTCTGTTCTATTCTATGACTGAAACCTCTGATACTAGAACAAATGTTGGATGAGAGTCTCAGATTTCTATGAGCAGTGGTGTGGTTGACATAGTAATGTATAGCCCAGATCACCCTTCAGGGGAGGATTACTGAAGACAGCCTCCAGATATCAGCATCTTCACAGTCACTGCAGCTGTAGGCAGTTACCTGGCTATCAGACACACCCTTCATGGGGTACACCACATTTGGTTACTGAGCAAAATGGGTAAAAAGGTCCAATCATTGTGACCCATCATAGGACAACTCTGATGGAAAATTCCTATCCCAGAGCTCCCTGACAGATTGGCTGAGACTTTGTCAGACATATATCACAGTTTACCTTCTTCCCCTGCCTAATCTTGCTTCCTCCCACCTCTTCCATAAGTGCTGATCACCAATAAAACTCTTGTGCCCCAAATTCTAGCCTAATATCTGCTACCAAAGAGCTTAAGTGACGACATGAGTTGAGTATATGGAGATAAATGTCCTCAGGTGTTCAAGAAGCTACATTAAAGACAGTAGACAAATGAACATAGTCATCATATCAATATATTAAAATACAAAAAGCACATGATCGACTTTTCATAAAATCTAACACTCTTTCCTGATAAAAACACTCGATAAACTAGGAATAGGAGGGAACTTCCTCAACCCGATAAAAGACATCTACAAAACATTCATGGTTAACCTCATACATAATGATGACAGATTGAAAGTTTCCAACCTAAGATCAGGAACAAGGCAAAGAGACCCTTAGAGTTCAGGTCTGGACTAGGATGAAGACAGCAGAGCCACCCTGGTCCACTTCCAGTGAGGGAAGTGGAACCCCAAGAAGCCAGAGTAAGTTCTGGGGACAAGCTAAAGAAGTGAAGTCCACTTTACAGATTACCCCAGTGCCTCCAGCACCACCTCCTTCTGAAAACTAGTCCCAGCCTCCCCTCCTTTAAAGGCCCTGTCTTTGACCTGCTGAGGAATAACAGAATCCATTTTCTAAAACCTTTCTGGCAAAAGTTAATGAATTATGACTTCACTTCCAAATAGGAATTGAATTTTTTCTATCGTTTTTCCCCCTCTATTTCCATAGTGTCTTTTGTCTTTTAATGTTGGCCCTAATGTTTTTTTCTAAGACTTCATGCCTCTATGTTTAGGATTATGATTATAAATGGCCCCATCTGGCCATGTGCTCTATAGATGGATCCCATCCTCTCATCCTTGACTCTCCCCTACCTTCTTCATCTTCCTCACTGACCTCACAGGAAGTCCTGTGAATTAGTCAAGTCATTTTTAGATTCAAGGGGTAGCAATGGAAGTTAAACTAGCTTTGGCCAAAGAAAAGGATCTTGGAAAGATATTCTAGAGTATCTTTTTACAACTAAATAAATAGTTGAACAACCGAATTGCAGGAAATGTATCATTGGACCTTGGAGACAACTGGGGCCAGGGATATGAATGCCATCTGGACTCTTGTTCACCCCCTTCCTCTTGTGTCTGTTTCTCTCTGTGAGCCTGCTCCATTCTCATTACAGTGGCATCCTCAAAGCAGGAGATCATGGTTATCAACTGGCTCCTAAGCTTCCATAGCACAGAGGTATAGAAACTATGTTTTTATTTTAATATGAAAATTCACAAACATTCTATTGGCCAAGGAATTAAAAAATAACTAGCCCATGAATCACAAAAATAATGACCAGGCCTAATCCACCCCAGAGAGGAGTTCTGCTTATGTGGCAAGGATTTTTGTTGCCATTGCTCTTTATCTTAATTGGAACCTTTAGGTAAGACATACATTCTCTGGCCAGACTCAGGCCCTGTCACACTGTCATATTCATCAATGTCATACAGCATGATTGTTCCTGAAAGAATTTGAGTTTGTAGCCCAGGGTAGACTAAATTTCTTAAGGATAGGCACTAGGCCAATTTTCCTTTCTCTATGCTTAGTACCTAGTCAAAGACCTACATATCATGTCCCAAAGAAATCCTTGAATCAAAAATTGAACAGAACTGTAAAAAACCAAAGAAGCCTTGCAAAGTAAACTGTCAAATAGTATATTAGAAAAGCATGACTCCCTCTATGAAGACCTGGTTTTTCACTTTTTTCTTTCCTAACAAAAGCCAGGGACTTTACTTCTCCTTTATAAACTTGGTATTATAATAGTACCAACTGCACAGAATATTGTGTAGATTGTGGCTCTGGGCCTACCAGAGCAGCATTAAATAAAAGTAAATCATTGTCATCACTGTCACCGTCATCACATCAGCATCATCATTGCCACGTTGCTTTCACTCTTAGGAAACCCCCTCCATAGGCATCTGGTGATGTATAAGAGTTTTAGTTCCTTTAGTACCATTGGTAAGAATTTTCACCATGTACCTTGGTGGGCACAGCATCTTCAATCTATCCAGATCCTGGAATTTAGAAAAGAGATTGAGTCCAAGCAGGTCTCAAAAGCATAGCACAAACTGTGTTGCTCCTCCAATGGCTAGGACCACCTGAACATTTCCAACAAATTTTCCCTGATTAGACAGCCTCCCAGGAATCCCACACAGAAAGCTGAGTCAAAGTCCCCTTGTGTGCAAAGCTTAGAATAGGCCTCATTATAGTGACTGTAGAGAATTCCTCTAAACCCAGCCATTCAGGCCAAACACAATTTATCTTCTATGCTCCATAGTTATTAGATCTACAGGTTGGGACACATTTAAACTGCATCCTCCTTACAGATGAGCTGTAAAGATTAATTAGGCAGTATCAGCCAAGGTGGAGGTCTCGTGAGAATTATGCATGACTGTACTCACTCTTGTTTTTATAAGGCTTGGGAATACTCTTTCCTTCTCTTAGTTATTTAAACTAAAGAATCTGATCACTTATAAGTAATCAGATGAAAGAATAAACATTTGTATTCAATGCAGCATTCCTCAATCAAGCCTTCTCCTTTAAAATAGATAAAGGAATCTACACTGAGGATGCTGCATGGTAAGCGATCACTCCTCTTAAGGGGGCACTGCTTTATGGTGTAGATGCAATTTTCAATGCCATTTTGATTCAATCTTTTGTTAAAGATCTAGCTTGAGTAACCAATTGATTTTGTTAGTCCCTGGAGTAAATGCTTACAGGAGGCTTCATGGCATTTATTTAAGAGGTTCCTGCTCCTTTATGAAATGCATTTGATTTAATAACAGGAGAAAGAAAAAAGGCTTCATTTACTACATGCTATTCTTTCCAGTCAATTTTGCATAACTTTTTTTTGAGACGGAGTCTCGCTCTGTCGCCTAGGCTGAAGTGCATTAGCATGATCTCGCTGAAGTGCATTGGCATGATCTCGGCTCATGGCAACCTCCACCTCCCAGGTTGACACCTGTGATCTCAGCTATTCAGGAGGCTGAGACAGGAGAATCATTTGAACCCCGGAGCCAGAGGTTGCCTTGAGCCAAGATTGTGCCACTGCACTCCAGCTTGGGCAAGAGTGAGACTCGATCTCAAAAAAAAAAAAAAAAAGAAGAAGAAAAAAGAAAAATTCTAGAGAGAACTAGTGGATGTTCCTGTTCCATAAAGCAGGATTCATATGCTAATCTGTGCCGTAGGATCAAGTGTTTACAGGTCTTAAACTAGATTCTAAAGAAAAGGCCGGGCCTCATCTTAGCTTACTCCCATGCCACTTATGAAATTCCTTTTTCTCCTTCTTCTCCCTTCTAATATTCTCTTTCTTCGAATAGTAATGACAGCAATGAAAATCAGGGTGATGACAGTAGTTGTCCCTCACTGGTACATGCTGAGCAATTTACTTATATTTGCTTATTTAATCTTCACAGCAACCCTAAGAAGAACTTTCACATCATCCCCATTTTACAAATAACAATGCTGAGATTTAGAAAGATTAACTTGCTTGAGCCAAGTCACATACATTTAGGCCCAGGTTTATCTCACCCCAAAGCCCATGATCTTTACTCCTGAGTAACACATGGGACTGGAAAATCCTTGCCAAATAAATAATCGGTATACCAGTATTGTCATTCCACATTTAAAACCCAGAAAAGGTAAGGAGTGGCCAAGCTTCCAGTGCAAACTAGTAAATGACAACTTTATTTTCACGAGCTTGACTTTGCAGCTAAACATATATCCAATCCAGTTTAATGCATGGCAAAGATAGCTTTCTCCCTGCAGCACTGGATTCACCATATGCAATAACATCTCATCACCTAAGGTGAACTTCACAAGGGCAAACCACTTATTTCCTTAAAAAATAAAATAAACATCCCCTCCTTGGTGGGGGAGGATGAATGCTCTTCTGCTCACCCCAACACCCCCTCATTCTCACCAGAAGAGAGAAAAAAATTATCCCCAAAATATCTAGGTAAGCTCGTGTTATAACTAATATGAAGGATAACAGAAGAAAAACGAATGGCAGAGCAAGTAAACCTAGGGACTGTAATAATAACAGGGTAATCAGACACCAATTTTCCAACAAGAAATTGGAAGATATAGTATTAATAGGTGGGTTACATGTGGTGGTTTTCATACCCGTGGCTAAAGCCCCTAATTCCCCTCCACAGTTGTCTCTAAGGCACTGCCCGTCTGACAGCCACTACATCCCCTGCTCTTGAAAATGAAGCCCAGACCTTAATTGGATATAACTGACTTGATCTCAGGGACAACTCTGCAATATCTAAAGGTGCATCAAGCAGAGCATTGCACCTGCTTAAAATTGCAGATATTTCCTAATCCAGACAAAGAAAAGAGTGTGCTTCTTCTTGGACCAATTGTTGTGCCTTACAAAGGCAATGCCAAGCAAGTGAAGATCCAAGCTTATGCTCCTAGCTCTGTGTCAATTCAGCTACTAACAAGCTTGAGCTACTCACAAGCGGATTCCCCTGATAACACATTTCAACATCACACACAGTCTGGAGATTTCTGCTATTACCTAATCTCCATTCCTTTTTCTGAGATTTAAATACATCTCTGCTCATCTTATGTTAAGCAGAAACAGAATTGGACCATGGCAATATGTAATACAGAGAAAAAGATTAATCTAAACTTACTGTACCTATTTCTGATTTCTAATGGGGGAAGTATAGGGATAGAAATGCCATAATTCATATAATTCTCCACTTCTTCTAACCCAATTCAGAGACCAGAGGGTAGGAAATAGGTTGGAAGGCATTTCTGACTTAAAGTGGTAAATTAAATACACGCATTGGCCAGGTGCAGTGGCTTATGCCTGTAATTCCAGCACTTTGGGAGGCTGAGGCAGGTGGATCATGAGGTCAGGAGTTCGAGACCAGCCTGGCCAAGATGGTGAAACCCCGTCTCTACTAAAAATACAAAAAGTAGATGGTGTGATGGCAGGTGTTTGAGACAGAGAATTGCTTGAACCCAGGAGGCGGAGGTTGCAGTGAGCCAAGATTGCGCCACTGCACTCCAGCCTGGGCAACAGAGCAAGACTCTGTCCCAAAAAATTAAAAATAAAAAAAAATAAATAAATACACATATTTAGTTCTGCACCCTCCCAACCACATTAAATCCCAAGTAAGATATTTTTAAAGTGCTTGAACTCACAAAGGAAAATGGGAGAGGAGACAATAATCTAAAATGTTGGGGGCTAGAGAATGGATGGATGGGTGACAACTGACTTGGTAGACTGAGAAAGCAGAATTCTTAATCAGCAGCAGGAAAAAAGCAAGAAACAATCTGTTCTACACTGCAGGGCTCCCATTAGGCTCCAGAATCAACGGCACCAGATACTTCTGAAAAGGAGAAAGATGATATGGCTAAACACAGGAAGATGCATTAGAAGAGTGTTTAGGAAGCAGTTTGCTCCTCCTAAGTCTACTACCATTGTTCTTTCTCCATCTTAGTAGAGCCTGGAGCTCTATTCTCAGGAATGGGAATAAAGGGTCTCCAAACAGTTGAGTGCAAAGCCCCATACTGAAAACAACAGAATTATAGAGCATTTACAAACCGAATGCTCAGACCTCAGCCCTTTTTCACCTCTCAGTTCCCAGAGGTTGGCAGACGTGCAGGGGATTAGAAAAGACTTCTCTGGGAAGTCTTCTTCTGGGAAGACTTCTCTGGGAAGTAACCAGCCAAAGAGAAAAATCTAAAGATACTGATATCAGAAGTATTTTTGTTGTTTGGTGGTTGTTGTTTTGGTGGGGGTTAGTTTTTTGTTTGTTTGTTTTTTAGGATTCTATTTTTATTTTATTTTTTGAAACAGGGTCTTACTCTGTTGCCCAGGCTGGAATGCAGTGGCACAATCATGGCTCATAGCAGCCTCAGCCTCCCCAGGCTCGGGCAATCCTCCCACCTCAGACTCCCAAGCAGCTGGGGCTACAGGCATGTGCTACCATGCCTGGCTAATTTTTGAAGAGACAAGGTTTTTCCATGTCAGCCGGGCTGGCCTTGAACTCTTAGGGCAGCCTCCCAAAATGCTGGAATTACAGGCGTGAGCCACTGCACCCAGCCATATCAGAAGTTCTGTAAGAAAAGAGTCCATCCAATCACCCTACAGTAAAGACCAGAGTCAACAATCTCTCCATAGTATGTAGAGATTCTAAATATGTTCACATTTCAAAAATCGAATCATTAGATAGAACAGAGAAAACAGAAGACAGGAACTGTCAGTGAAAAAAACTCAAGGAAGTTTTCTACACATGAAAGATATAAATATCAGATTTAAAGCTCTGACTAGCCTAATGGCCCAGTGTAATGGGTAAAAATAGATCCCTATTGAGACATTGTATAAAATTTCACAGTAAAATTTCAGAATATTAGGGAGAACTAAAAGACACTAGAAACTTCCAGAGAGAGAAAACAATAGACTTTCCTATAAAGAATGGAGAGTCTGGGCTGGGCGCGGTGGCTCACGCCTATAATCCCAGCACTTTGGGAGGCCAAGGCGGGCAGATCACGAAGTCAGGAGTTCGAGACCAGCCTGACCAACATGGTGAAACCCTGCCTCTACTAAAAATACAAAAATTAGCCAGGCATGGTGGCACACGCCTATAATCCCAGCTACTCAGGAGGCTGAGGCAGGAGAACCGTGTGAACCTGGGAGGCGGAGGTTGCAGTGAGCTGAGATTGCGCCACTGAACTCCAACCTGGGTGACAGAGCTAGACTCCATCTCAAAAAAAAAAAAAAAAAAAAAAAGGCAATCATGGCAATCAATATGAAAAGATAACAGAGCAATACCTTCAAGATGTGAAGGAAATCATGATTTTTGATCTAGAAGCCCTTACATGCCCAACTATTATTATTTAGTGTTAGGATAAAAGAGAAACAATTTCAGACATGAAAATTCTGAAACAAAACACACAACAAAACCTTCCATCCTGTGTATCCTTTCTTGGGAAGATACTGAAAGATGTGCTCCAGCAAAACAAAGGAATAAATGAAGAAAGTAGAAATAATGAATTTCAGGAAACAGAGGATTTTACACAAGAAAGCAGAGAAGAGAATCTCCAGGATGACAGTGAAGGGAGATGGCAGAATAAAATGTGTGCAGCCTGCCTAGGGGTTTACCAGACCAGACTGGGCCAGGTCAGAAGTCCATGGGAATGATTTCTACAAGAAGATAACATGAGTGGAAACTGCTGAGAGGAAATTTACTTTAAAACATGGAAAGATGGCTGGGCGCCGTGGCTCAAGCCTGTAATCCCAGCACTTTGGGAGGCCGAGACGGGCGGATCACGAGGTCAGGAGATCGAGACCATCCTGGTTAACACAGTGAAACCCCGTCTCTACTAAAAAATACAAAAAACTAGCCGGGCGAGGTGGCGGGCGCCTGTAGTCCCAGCTACTCGGAGGCTGAGGCAGGAGAATGGCGTAAAACCCGGGAGGCGGAGCTTGCAGTGAGCTGAGATCCGGCCACTGCACTCCAGCCCGGGCGACAGAGCGAGACTCCGTCTCAAAAAAAAAAAAAAAAAACATGGAAAGCAGATGCTTCTAGGGAGGTGAAAGTGGTAGGGAGGATGGCATTTCCTGACCAACATATTAAAATATTTAACTCATAATGCCACCCACACATATAACTAAAATATTTTTTAAAACACGATTTTAAAATAAAACATACATGAAAGGGTAAAACCCTGAAAATCTAGCACAATGTTTAGAGGATGACATTAATTAATCTTTGCATGTACAAAAGGAGGTCAGAATCAAGCTTGTGGGAGGGGAAAGGAAGAGGGCTGAGTTTTTCTGTATGAGAAATCGATACTACTTTTTTTCTTTTACTGAGAACGGAACAAGAATTGAGACAGGAGGGAAGATAGAGGAGAGCAAAGAGGAAACAGACTGGAGCAAGTACTAGCAGAAATGGCCAAGAGATTTAGTTTTTTTTTTTTTTTTTTTGAGATGGCGTCTCACTCTGTTGCCCAGGCTGGAGTGTAGAGGTACCATCTCAGCTCACTGCAACCTCTACCTTCTAGGTTCAAGTGATTCTCCTACCTTAGTCCCCCAGGTAACTGGGATTACAGGAGTGTGCCACCACGCCTGGCCAGATTTACTTTAAACTTATATGTACCTGGACCATCTCACATTATCATTCTCTAACCACAAGGCCAATCTCAACATGAAAAAAAAATCAAGAAGCACACACAAATCTGATTCCAAAAAAACTGAAAATCTTAACTAGAGATTCTCAAGGAGATCAGGAAGGAAGTTGTATTCTACTTCACACAGAACAATATCCTAAAACACCTTTTTAAATATCGTTATCTGTCCCCAGGGTTTTCTACATTCCACTCTGAACAGGACCTGCTCACATCTAGCCCTTTTTTGTTGCCACATCTCAGAACTTAGCCTCACTGACACTTCTCTGACCCTACCTGGAGCCTTTGACCATCTCCTCCTTCTCCTCCTTCTCCTCCATTCCAGACACTCTTTTCTTTCAGGTAAAGCCATTTGACTTTCTCCTGCCTCCTCCAGGTCTACTTTTCACCTATCAGCCATTAGCTCATCAAAGGTATGAAAATGAACAATCATAAACATTTACAAAGTCTGTTTCCCCCTCACATACACCTACTAATGTGGCTGCATGTCTAGAATATATGAGGGAAAAAAAATACGAAGAAAGCTCTTTCTGCAACTGTAGTGGATAGTGGTACAGAAGCCATATCCCCTTCCCCATCCTTCAGGACTAAGGTGCTGGTTTTCACACCTGCATCCCTTTTGGAAATTGCCCTTTCTAAGAGAGCAGCCTTGCCCAAGGTTAGGCCCCCCTGCCCGGGTCATATAGGGGGGTTCCTAGGAGCACAAAGTCATAGATAGAGAAAGGATAGTTGGAGGAAGGAAACCTGTTTCTACCATGCCTTGCACTGTCCCGTTTTCTCAGATAAATGTTTTACTTAAGAATAGACAGAGCCTTGATACTTATTCAAAGAGAAGTGGCAAATGTAAGTAGTGGCTAAGAAGACTTGTTCTAGAACATTGTTGGGTCATCCCTTGAAGACTCAATAAATATCCAGAGGAATTATAAACTTGTGTCTGTAGTTCTTTTGTTATCATTGCACCAACATGTTTCTATTATTTGAAATTCTTTTTCTGGGTAATCACTTATAATTAGTGCAAGTAATACACAAATGGTTAAGCCAGGTGGCTGGAGAAACGGGGTGGCTGGTAGAAAAGAGAACATACGGGAAGGAATGAAAACTCAGGGTTGGTCTTGGAGAACTGCCTCTGGCCATTCCAAGGAATCCTGTCTAGTCCTAAGAAGAGAGAGGGACATGAGCAGGAATAAAAAGAGTGGCTTTTTTCTCAAAAGGTCTGTGAGATATGAAGAAGCAGAGGCAGCACTTATTTGGGTTAGTCTGTCTAACTTTGGCTTCAATGGGGTGTGAGGAATTTGCCCCTTCAGCAAAGCAGCCATAGCACTAGTCCACTGGGATGCTACCACAGGGCCACAAGGACATATTACAAGAGGTAACACCTCCAGTGATGGGAGGTGGCACAGGTCTACCTGTGATAGTTGTGGCACAGACAAAATACCCTCATATAACTTTACCTGGTATATCATAGGAAAAGAGGGAAGTAGGGAAAAAGCAGAAGAAAGGGCAAATGTGTAGTGGCTAAGACTTGTGTAGAAAGCAGTGTAGAAAGCAGAAGAAAGGGCAAATGTGTAGTGGCTAAGACTTGTGTAGAAAGCAGTGTAGAAAGCAGAAGAAAGGGCAAATGTGTAGTGGCTAAGAAGACTTGTTCTAAAACATTCTTGGGTCATCCCTTGAAGACTCAATAAATATCCAGAGGAATTTTATAGTAGGAAGGTTAAGTTTCCACTTTAGAAATGTGTTTTACACACACACACACACACACACACACACACACACACACCCTAAAATGAGCTGATATCCAGAGTAAAATAGACAACTAATATTAATTAATAACTCTCCTAATTATATTCCGTTGCTAAAGTCAATTGTTTATTTCAACTAGAAAATCTGCCTTATTTAAGACATTAGTACTCAAAGACCATTGATAATGGGTTTGCATTTTCACAAGTGTGTTTGAATTTCAGTTATCTGACATCTCACAGTAGGGAACTGCTATTTGCATTTTCAGGTACAGACATCTGGGATTCAAACATGAGACCGAACACAATTATCCTTCACAATAAAAGCAAATAGAGCTCGGCATGAATTTTCTAATTGTTCTTTCCCGCTGAGCCACAATTTTTCGTCAGAACATATACATAAAAGAGTAAGTACCAATATACCCATTCTTACAAAGGCCAAAGTTATCTTCTCAAAGGCAAAGTCACATTATTTCAGTCTTCTGCTTGAAAGTTTCCAATGGAGCCTAAAACTCAAATTCCTTTTCATGGCAAATAAAGCTCTAGATCAGCAGATCCAAGCTTAAGCATAAATCAGAGTGACCTGGAAGGCTGGTTAGAACATGGATGGCTGGGCCCCACTCCAGAGTATCTGATTCAGCAGGTCTGGGGTAGGCCTGGAGAATTTGCATTACTCACAAATTCCCAGATGATGTTGATGCTGTTGGTCCAGGACTGCACTTTGAAAGCCACTGCTGTACCTGCTCAAGTCCCTGTCCAATCTCCAGCTTCATCTGACACTCTCCCATGTGCCCCTTCTGTGTCACTGGCCTTCTTTCTGACCCTCAACACCTCATGCTTGTTTCAGTTTCAGGGTCTTTGCACTGATTGTTCCCTCTGACTAAACTTGTTCTCACCTTGCTCTTCACCTTCTCTGAAGGGCCTTCTTACCTTATCCCCCAGCTAAAGGAAATCCTCATCCAACCACTCTCCATTTACATCACTGTCCTATTTTATTTTCTATTCCTGGCACTCATCTCTATCTGAAGGTATGCTATCATTAATTGCTTATATGCTTATTATCTGCCTTCTCTACAGAGAGAAAGCTCCAAGTAGACAAGGAATTCCTCTGGCTCTCTGTTTATCTGTAGCACTAGGGGGAAAATGATAAATAATTTTTGAATAAACAAATAAATCTGTGGAGGGGACCAGATAGCAGTTTGAGTTTTCTAGTCACAAGAGAGCTTTTTTCACTAGGCACCAAATGACTTTACCTTGATTGGTCTCCTTCTGTTACTCTCGTCTGAGAACTGTTTATGACCTACGTCATCTGTAATTAGAAATGTATTACACATGTCATTTGTAAGTAGAAAATTAGACCAGGGCTTATAATTTAGTACAAAGCTGGTAGAAAGTTCATCGTGCTAATCAGGGAATGAATATAGTAATACTATCCTTACTCTAACAAAGACAATAAAGCTATTTGATAAAAAGAACAATGGTGTTGTGAACGAATCAAGCATATTTTAAAATGAAGCAGAATTCACATTTATTTTGATGTGAGGCTGTTATCTGTGATCTCAGGCATATGACTCTTAACAAGTCACCAAACTGCAAATCCATACAAGGAAATGCTAATTTACAATACTTGAAAAATTCCATTTTCAACCCAAACAAAAATATAAAAGATCTACCTCTCTTAAACACTGGATTATTTAACAATTCTATCTGTTCTCCAGCTCTTAACATAAGCCTTAATTTTCATAGCACTAATTTGAGCAGTTTCCCGCAACTGCTGTCCATGAAAATTTATTTTTAGGAGACACTTAATGTTTGGTTCAAATTCTATGGCTCACAGTAAGTGATCTCCCTTAATTTCTTTTGCTTGGGAAGGAAAGTAAAACACCACACTTTAGAATCAGATCCTGCTGGGGGGTTTTAATGACACTTCATAAACTTGTGTCTGTAGTTCTTTTGTCATCATTGCACCAAGCATGTTTCTATTATTTGAAATTCTTTTTCTGGGTAATCACTTGATAATTAGTGCAATACTTAGCTCATCCAGTATACAATCATACTCACACACCATTCTCTTGGTATTCTGTTAAACCTGGCAGAAAACCTACCACATGGTGATGCTCAGTGGGTAATAAATGAATGAATGACTAACATAGCAACCAAAGAGAACAGGAGCACAAAGTCATAGTTAGAGAAAGGATAGTCGGAGGAAGGAAACCTGTTTCTACCATGCTTTGCACTGCCCCGTTTCCTCAGAGAAATGTTTTACTTAAGAATAGACAGAGCCTTGATGCTTATTCAAAGAGAAGAATATTTGTGGACCTGTTGCTGCAAATGGGTTATCATGCAATGTGGCAGAACAAGTCATTAACCAGCTGCGTCATGTCGGGCAAGCTGCTTTACCTGTATACTTCATTTTTTCTTTTAGGGAAAACTTAGTGAGTTTAAATGATTTATGAGATCCAAAATTCCATGCTTATCTATTAGCTCTATTTCTAATAACTGAGGGAAAATGCTACATCCCAATGTCATACTTGATTTTGTGATAGCTAATCACCTAAACTGAAATATATATAGCATTCACAAACCATCAATTTAATGTATTGCATGTTATTGATCCACAAAGACAATTGATGCCATGTTCACTTTTCCTGATGCATCGGTATACCCCCTAGGACTTCACAATTAAATTCAGAATTGAAACCTTGGACCCAATAGTTTTTCACTATGGCAAGGCCTGAATCATACATTGTTTCATGCGCTTTCCTGGCTTCATTTCTCTGGGACAGGAATTATGTAGAATACCCTGGCATTCTTTCCTTTCTCATTTTGTGATTTTTATGGTATATGTGCTTGGAATATCATCACCTGATAATAGGATATTAGTATTCATGGCTTCATCTTCTTTCTTCTCTCTCCATAAAACAGATTCATATAGATTAGCACGGACTGCTTCAGTGCAGATATGCAAACATGAGCCAAGGCATGGAAATTCGTATAAGGAACAACTTAACTTAGAGTAAGTGAAACAGATCAATCTACTTTTATTTTTCAAGCTGAACATATTGTAAAAATTAAGTAAAACAAAAGTCAAGTGTGACAGGGATTTTAATCAGAGAATATAGTAGACTGCCATCATCAAAGCCAATAAGAAAAGACAAGGCTAATGCTATTGAGGTTATCTGGGTATTAGGCAATGACCAACCCCAAGAAACCCACTGTTCTACAGTCCATTTCTCCACAAAGGGAGCTTAGTTTATTCAGGCTAATGAACTGAGGGAAGACATAGGACTTCAAACAACATCTGAGCTTTTTTTTTTTTTTTTTTTTAGCAGAAAATGTAAATGATCCAGGTTGCATACAAACCAATAGGTTGGTTCACTCTTAATGAAACATGTAAATTTTCCTTTACATGTAGCCCTGAAAAGTTGCCAACTGAAGAAAGCCTTTTCCCTTATTAGTGGCCCTTTGCATAACACCCCTCACGATATAGTCATTGAAACAAAACACATGCTGTGCACAGCTGCCTCAATTTGTGCAATAGATTGGCTGCAAAACAAATTTCAACCCAGTATCCTGTATTGGTGAGCTACAATTGAGTTGGAAGTTCCTTTGAGAAATAACCCAGCAAAAATTAGAGTTTTATCACCATGCTATACAAACATGCCATGATTTATTACTTTGTGCTCAGATCATTTAACATAGACCCATTCCTCTCCAATGGTCTTTGTTATATCTACATAATAATAGTAGCTCCCTTTGATTTTCTGCATTTGTCAAGGTAGTTACATGAGTTTGTGTGTTCTTACCCTACTTGGTAAACCAATAAGAATTCCTAAACCTCACAAATTTGGACACATGCTTTCTTAAAGTTTTCACGAAAAGCAACCATGAATGGTGAAATTATTTTCTTTAATAAAACATGTGAGAAGAAAAGCTTTCATATGGATGCAAGAACTTCTAAACTTCTCCATGAATCTTCTCCTGAGTTGCTATGATATTTTCCTTTGTTTTCTTCTGAAATACAAAGCCCATAATGACAACCTAAGATCTGGGAAATATTAACATATGTTTTCCATGGCATATGATGTAAATACTATTTCATTGGCAGCAATTTTATTTGAAAAATGAATTATTTGCCTACCCTACATCCCATGCCCAATCAATAGCAATTTTACTGCCGATTCCACTTGCCCAGTATCTACTGAATACATCTCTTCCTCTCTATTCCCTCAGATAATCTTTCTCTCTCACCTTCATTACTTGTGGCACAGCGTGATTTGTTATATACCAAATCAGTTCCCTTCTCTGCCTGGCCACACAGGTAGACTACACATCCCAGCCTCCCTTGCAGTTAGCTGAAGCCACATGATTTGTTTCTGGCTATAATGGAATGCATGCAGAAGTGTTATCTGCTCCTTCTAGACGGCCCATAGAATCCTTTTGAGAGTATCTTCCTTTCTCTTTTCCAAACTGTGAGCTGGATGAAGGAGAGACTCCAAAGACCTAGAAGAGGGCTAGGTGACAACATATAAGGAAGACAAGAGCTTGAGTCACAATTTGGAGGACAGCTGTCTGTACAAATGAGCCACCCAACCAGAAACAGCTGTAGTGGATTCACAAAAATGAGAGGCAAGCATTTATAGTATTGACACTAGACTGTAGGGATATCTGATACAGTAAATAGGCTATCTAACTAATATACTACTAAAATAGCCTCATTTCCCAGCTTCTTCCCTCTATATCCCATTGTCCATACTGAAATCATGTGTATCTTCTCCAAACACCACCTTTCAACCATTACCCCCATTCACAAATGATTCACAGATACACTGAATATACAGTTGCTGTATTTCTATTCTGTTCCAAGCTAACTTTTTACAGAATCTTACAGTTGAAATTCCTTCACCTAGCTTTCTAGGATTTCCATTTGTGTTTACAAGTTTGCCTCTCATTACACACCCTACCCTGAGCTCTATGTTCCTAATTTCTGGCAACCCAAATTATTCACTATTCCTGACATAGTATTTAGATTGTTTGCTTTCATGCTTTTGATTCCCTTTGTTCTGTTTCTAAACTTTACATTTCTTTTAAGTTCCACTGTAAATGCTATCAATACCAGAAAGCTGCACTCCCCTGAATCCCTAGCTGAAAGTAATCTTGTAATATCTCTCTCTGTCTCTGTCTCTTTCTCCTTCTCACCCCATCACTCTCACATAATTTTTTTCTGTTCCTCCAAGTTCTGCAAGTGCAAGGAGGATGAATCCACACAACTGTCTCATTCCCGACTGGAGCTGACACTATGTCTGGCACATAGTGGATACTTCATTGAATGACTACCACTTACTCGTTGGGGCTTACCATAGTGCCAGAAGGGTAATAGGTCATTGTTTAATGAATGTGAAATCTTCATTTCCACCAGGTTACATCAGTCTGCAACTTCTAATACTTCACAACAGCTTTACTTTTTCCCTCCAAATATCTGTTCTTCCTCAGCACTGTCTACATGATGGCTTTCCATCCTTCTTGTTGCCTAAACCAGAAATCTAGAATGACCCCTCTCTTCCTCACCCCGAGCTGACCCCTGCTGATGCTACTTCCTAAGAAGACCTCAAATGCATCTTATCTTCTTCAGCCACTGCTCCCTTAGGGCAGGCTGACATTGTCAGCAAACTGGCCTTACCCTGCGTTTAGTGCAGCCCTCGGCCTCCCCACACCCGGGTCCACTACCTACACAGCAGCCAGATGGTCTTTCTAAAATCAAACCTGATCTTGTTCTTCACCCATTTAAACTCCTGAAAAGGCTTTTGACTGATTTCACAATCCCACTCTAGATAAAGTAAGCATAACCTAACCCACATTTTTGTAAATTGATTAATTCATTAACTCAGCAAATAAATGTGAAACACCTCTTTGAAGTGTCAGATACTGTTGTTAGTGCCGGAGGATACAATGGTGAACAGAAAACAAAATCTGTGCTCTCGTTGAATTTACATTCTAGGGTGGGGATGTGCAGTAAATAAAGACAAAATAAATATACCATTTAGCATATTAGAAGGTTACAAATGTTGCGGGGGAAAAATGGAGCAAATCATGAAGTCTGAGAGGGCAAGTTTAGAGGAAAGATTACAATTTAAATGAGGAAACCAGGGTAGGCCCTTATTGAGAAGGTATCACTTCAGGTGGAAGATATGAACCATGTAGACAGAGGAAGTAGCCAGTGCTCAGTCCTCAGTCCTAGGAAGAAGCATCTCTCATCTGTATGAAAAGGTTGATCTAATAATCTCTTGGTAATCTCTGCTTTAGCCACCAGGACCTGCTTCTAGTTCCTTTATGTGCCATTCTTCCTTTTCTGGACCTTTGTGATGTTATTCTCATATTCACTATGATGAGGATATGTCAAAGGAGCTCAGGATCCAGCTGAAAGAGCTCTCAATGGCCAAGGCTGGAACAATTTGAGCAAAATATAGTAGTATTGGATTATAAACCAAAGTATATAATAAGCATCCATGAGTCCATACTGACATAAATGATTAAGTAAATAAATGAGGGAGAAGAAATGAATCTCCTGTATAGAAGAATTCCAAATAACTTAAATTGATACTCTCCCTGACCCCATGAAGGTGGAGCATGACTCCCCATTCCTTAAGTGGGGAATGTGCATAGTGAATTGCTTCCAAAGTATGGAAGGGGGTGGGGACAAAAGTAATTTGCTGCAGTGGAGAAATCTGACACATACTATCTCAGCCAGGTGATCAAGGTTTACATCAACAGTAATAAGTCACATTGATAGTATGTACTCTTGATATGATATGGGTAGAACAGCACTATTTTCCTCCCAAAAACCCATAAGCCCTGTTAATCATGAGAAAACATCAGAATTCCCTCTGTTCTTCCCTTCCCACTTTCCCTATCTAAGTCCTCATCCTCTAGGGGTTAGCTGGGCACTGCCTGCCATTCTCTCAAACTGTAGCATGCATACAAATCACCTGAGGTGAAGCCTGGCAGTCTGCATTTCTGACAAATGTCCAGATGATGCTCATGCTGACAGTTCAGGGACATAAGTGATGCCAGTCCAGAGGGCTGGTCAGTGGTTCTCAACTTTGAATTATATTGGAACCAACTAGAGAACTTTTAAATATCTCTCTTTCCCACCAACAATGCGCCACCCAGATCAGTCAAATCCAAAATTCTGAGAATGGGATTCAGGTATAAGTTTATTTTCCAGCTTTCCAGGTAATTCCAATGTGCACACAGGTTAAGAACCTGTGGAGTGTCTAAGATGTCTTCTAACTCAGAAACCTATCACTGGGATGGCCAGGCCTTTCCAGGCAGGATACCACTGATACTGCTCGGTTATGTCACAACGTTACCGTTGTAGACACAGACCTGCAGCACAGTGATTCTAATCATGGGCTCTAGAAAGAGGAGGTGTAGGTTGACATCCAGCTCTATTGCTTGGTCTTGGGAAAGTTGCTATACCTCTGTCAGCCTTAATTTTCTCATCTCTAAAATGAAAATCATTATATCTAACACGTTGGTTGTTGTTCTATTACAGGATTTAAAAAGGTGGTTACAGCCGGGCACGGTGGCTCAAGCCTGTAATCCCAGCACTTTAGGAGGCCGAGACGGGCGGATCACGAGGTCAGGAGATCGAGACCATCCTGGCTAACACAGTGAAACCCCGTCTCTACTAAAAAATACAAAAAACTACCAGGTGAGGAGGCGGGCGCCTGTAGTCCCAGCTACTTGGGAGGCTGAGGCAGGAGAATGGCATAAACCCGGCAGTCGGAGCTTGCAGTGAGCCAAGATCCGGCCACTGCACTCCAGCCTGGGCGACAGAGCAAGACTCCGTCTCAAAAAAAAAAAAAAAAAAGGTGATTATGCCCAGCAGCTCACAGGTATCAGGAGCCAGGCTGCTGTAGATTTTAATATGAGTTTTGCAGCATCACAGCTTTTTTTTTTTTTTTTCTAAACAAATATGCTGGTTTGTTTTCTTGCTTTCCTCCTGAAGAGCATCCATCTGGATAATAACAACAGCCACTAGGGAAGGCTAGATCATCTTAAATGCCACCAGGGGAACTCTTTCCAGTGGTCAATTTCCTCTTCTGTCCTCAGTTCCCAAAGATACCCTAAGCAGAAGTAACTGTTTTATTTTGTAAAACATTTTATTTGCCCTGGATAATAGACAGTAATTCTAAGTAGTCTTTCAGCAGACAGAGCCCCTTTCCTATCCTCTGTCACCCGGTGCATAATAAGCAAAGTTGATATACTACACTCACTAGGAATAACGCTCTTGTCTGTCTTCATTTGCTAGAAGTGGATTATAGTTTTGATTGCCTTACATGAATCAAACACTCTCTTACTGGAAGCTGCAACAGCAATGAAATCATTAGATGGTTCCACCTAATTAGTAAGTCTTGAGCACATTTGTCTCTTGGTGTTTGGGGAAGGGAGGCTAGACTCAGGGAGGCTAGGTTTTAATTTATACGAAGGTTTTAATTTATACGAAGCCTATGGGCACCCTGAGAAATGAGAGCATTTTCCCTACTCTTAGTTCATAAAGTTTCACCCATACCAAATGTTTCAGCATTAAGGCAATCTCAAATTCTACTCCTGCCCACCCTACCAGGCCTGGTTAGCAAGTCTTGAGAAAAAAAATTTTGAAAATGTATTCATAAATCCAGGTCTTTCCAAAGCTCTTCAGTGATGATTGAAAACCCTGCTCCCAAATACCGCTTCTCTAAACCCTTAATGGGACCTGTCTGCTCTGTTCACTTCCCCTTGGGCTTCCATAAATACACCGGCTATGTCTCTACTCTACTGCCGTGACTGTACTGACATTGGAGTGTTAT
Source organism: Rhinopithecus roxellana (assembly GCF_007565055.1). Lineage (NCBI taxonomy): Eukaryota > Metazoa > Chordata > Mammalia > Primates > Cercopithecidae > Rhinopithecus > Rhinopithecus roxellana. The sequence continues at coordinate 108,415,912 of NC_044564.1, forward strand.
CTTTCTTCTCTCCCACATCCAAAATTTGAGAAGTATTTTGCCTAGAAATAATTTATACAGACTGGTTGGATTTAGTAATATCATTAGTATAATTAATTCAGTTAATGTATGTAAGGTCCTAAAATAAGGACTTGTACATGGTATGTGCTCAATAAATGTTTGACGTTAATATAACAATTATTGCCCTTATAATAGAGGATCAACCATATTATTCTCTGAATAGGCTTTTGCGGGCTAATCTGTACTTTAGACATCTTTTAATAATAATTGAGTGCATTCTCAGCATTTAGCATTATGCTAAGCATATACTTTGCCTCAGATAATTCTCACAACAGCCCAAGAGGAAGGTACTCTTATTCCTCATTTAAACAATAAACAAACTAAAACTCAGGAAGGTTAAGGAATCTACTCAAGGTCATACAGCTCATAAGTGCCAGACCTAGGATTTAAACACAAGGCTTTTCTGTCCTTAAAGCCTGTTCTCTTAGTCATGACACTCAACTTCCTAACAGAACAATGCTTAGTCTACCCTGTCCATCTTTGCTGTTCTCAGCATCTACCTAGAGGAAAGAAAAGAATCTGTTAGTGCAGATGGAAGGTGTGTTTTTAAAAATCCAGAGAAGACGTTTTATCTGCACCCCAGACAAAGTTCTGAAAGGTGGACTGTGACCTCTCTCGGCAGAATAAAAAGTGTTTGACTTTTCATCTGTTCTTTCAAGAGTCCTTTCTGGCTTCATGTTACACATCATCTAACTTCCTAAGACTCACTTATGCGTACCCTCTTATTAAAGTCCTTTAGTTATTAACAAATCATTAATTTATATATATATATATATATACACACACACACACACACACACACACATATATATATACACATATATATATTTTACCCATCCTATTCAATACAATATTCTTGAGGGCAAGAACCATATTTGTTTTACAAAATGCACAGCCCGAGGCCACAAGAGTCAAATGTCTCTGATTGACCCTACTTCCTCAAATCCTATCCTAAAGCAGACCAAGATAATCATGGTGATATTATATGAAGTAATGTTATTTGCTCATTAAATGCAGGCCCTATCTTTGAGTCTTTTTTTTTTTTTTTTTTTTTTTTTGGTGACTTGTACTGAGACAGAAATATTATATTGTTCAGTTGCAGTTTGAACCTATAAAATAGTTGACTACCATAAGGAACAAAATTTATGACCTTGCAACAGAGTTGAGGCATCATTGCAAATGAACACTGTCTTTACCATTACAGAGAACAAAGCTTGAATATTAGCTTTGCCATTAACTAGCTCTCTATCTCAGGCAAGACATTTAACATATGAGAATTTTCTCATCTGGAACACCATCATGCAGGGTGAGAATTTATTCATCTTGTATAACTAAAATGTCTAGCTCAGAGTCGTTGTTCAATAAATGGTAGGTAAGTGTTTTAAATAGTAGGCTGGGGAAATTCAGTGAACCCACCCCAGGAGCAAAAAGCACATCTAGTAGCCAGTTCTTAGTTTCTAACATGATTTTCCAATTAAAGGACCAGAAATCCTTGGAAAAATGGCTGATTCTAGGGTAGGGGAATAAAATATACAAGATGAGTTTGGAAATCTTTTAGCGCCAGAAAGTAAGGAAGTGCCCAAAGAAAATCACTGTGATGGGGATATGTCAAAGGAGCCCAGAATCCAACTGAAAGCACTCCCAGTGGCCAAGGCTGGAGCAATTTGAGAAACGAAATATAGTAGTATTGGATTACAACCCAAAGTATATAATAAGCACCCATGAGTCCATACTGACATAAATGATTAAGTAAATAAATGGGGGAGAAGAAATTAATCTCCTGTACAGAAGAATTCCAAATAACTTACATGGATACTCCCCCACCCCCACCCCATGAAGGTGGAGCATGACTCCCCATTCCTTAAGTGGGGGATGTGCTTGGTGAATTCCTTTCAAAGTATGGAAGGGGGTAGGGACAAAAGTAATTTGCTACAGTGCAGAAATCTGACACATATTATCTCAGCCAGGTGATCAAGGTTAACATCAATAGTGATAAGTCACATTGATAGTATGTGCTCTTGATATGATATGGGTAGAACACCACTATTTTCCTCCCCCAAATCCTTAAGTCCTGTTAATCATGAGAAAACATCAGACAAACCCAAATTTAAAAACATTCTATGAAATATCGGATCAGCATTCCTCAAAACCGTCAAGGTCATCAAAAACAAGGAATATCTGAAAAACTATAACAGTCTAGAGGAGTCTAGGGAAACATGAGAAGTAAATGAAATGTGGTATCCTGAGTGGGATCCTGGTACAGAAAGCAGACGGGTAAAAATTAAGAAAATCTGAATTAAGTATGGATTTTAGTTAACAGTATATCAATATTGGATCATGAATTGGGACAAAAGTACCATAGTAATGTCAACAATTGGGGAAGTTAGGTAAGAGTTATACAGGTGTTCCCTGTAATATAGTCTTGCAACTTTTCTGTAAAAATAAAACTCTTCTAAAATAAAAAGTTTTTTTAAGTCAATGAATCCTTGCTTAAGGTCACACTTGGAACAGTATATTTCTAACTATAAATAAAGTCTCATAGTAAAAATAATAGTGGGATTATGTTACACATTTGATTCAGGATTTCCTGCGTATTTTGGAACTTGGAGCAATCTAACAGTTTGTGAGTTTTCTAACACAAATTATCTACCTTTTAAACCATCTCATGAGAAGACTTTACTGAGATGGTTATAGAGCAGCATCCCAGAATGCTTGATAATTTCTTCCTACAGAATTGTGACCAGGGTAAATACTATTTTTGACCCGTTTGTTTCAAATAAAATGCTATAATGAAAACAGAGGATTTGTTATGTAGAATATTAAGACTGGGAAACCAAGACCAACTATTCTGAGAAAAGCTGTTTTCCACAAATATGCCGGAGAAATGTTAAGAATCAATACAGCCTCTTTCCAAAGGTATGAAAAGAAGTGAGTGCTCGATTCAATGTCAGGGTTCTCATAATATGATATCTACAATATCCTGCAGAGGAGGCATTTTTCAAATAAGAAGTTCTGAATACATACATATCTCAGCTACTTAAAGAGTCTTCTGTACAGGGAGGAGGTTAAGTGCTATGGAATTTCTTACTGGCCTGTATAAAAACGTAGGGTGAGAGAGAAAGCCTGGTAATAACTCCTTAAAATGCTCGGCAAGTCCAAGGATTCATTCCCTCCTGGTTGGTATGACAGTTTAAAAATACATCCACAAATCCTTTGATATTTCTTGATGTGGTTTGATTGTGTCCCCTAAAAGTTTATGTCTTAAAAATTTGGTCCCCAGTGTAGATGTGTTGAGAGGCGGGACCTTTGGGAGGTGATTTGGTCTCAAAGGCAGAGCCCTTATGGATTAGTCCATTCATTGATTTATCAACTATCATGAGAATGGGTTGGTTATCGTGAGAGCAGATCCGTTATAAAACCCAGTTTTGCCCTCTATCACGAGCCCCCTTTCCGTGGGACTCCCTGAGCGACCTCAGGACTCTGCAGAGGCCCCACCAGAAAGAAGGCCCTCATCAGATGTGCTCCCTCAATCTTAGACTTCCCAGCCTCCAGAACTGTAAGAAATACATTTTTTATAAATTACTCAGTCTCAGATATTCAGTTATAGTAACAGAAAACAGACTAAGATGCACCTCCTACCCAGAGTTGGGGTCTATGTCTGCTCCACTTGGACCAGGAGGGCTTTTGTGACTGTTTCAACCAATGGCATATAGCAAAATGGATGCAGTACTTCCAAGGCTAAGTCATAAATGTCAATGTGCTTCTGACTGGCTCACAGGAATACTTGCTCTTTGGAAACCTGCAGCCTCTGTGTTTGCTCTGGCCCCACTGTTGGTCTAGCTCCAGCAAATATTTGACTATAACGCCATTCATTCATTCATTCCATAAATATTCATTTCATAACCCCATTCATTCATTAATTCATTCATTCTATAAATATTAATCCCATGAGAAACTCTGAGCCAGGTTTAGCCAAATACTTTCTGAATTCTTGCCCCACAAAATCCATAAGAGGTACTAAAATTATTGTTGCTGTTTTAAGCCACTAAGTTTTCAGGTAATGTACTATATAGCAATGGCTAATTGGAATAGTAAGTTTGTAATCATTCAAGAAAGAGTTGGATTAATATAAAGTGTCAGTACAGGGTAATAATGATGCATTGACTATGTTTTGTCAAACCTGTCTATAGAATCATAAATCTATAAATTTATATTAATGGTAATGGTGTTTTAGTTTAAAACTATAATTATTTACTCATAACCCAGAGCCTCTGCTTTAATTTAGAAAATATTTGCTAACCATCTACTATATGTCAAGCACTGTGACAAGCATTAGGAATTCAATAGTGTAAAAGACAATCATATACCTAGTTTCATGAGCTTACACTCTGGTGGGAGAAACAAACAAAAGAAGTAAACGGATCAAATGATTGCCAATTACAGTAAGTGCTGTAAAGAAAACCAACAAAGTACTTGGGACAATCTTACTTTTGACAGGTGGTTAAGAAAGGTGTCTTTGATGGGGTTAGTGTTTAAGAAAAACCCTAAGATTGAAAAGAAAAATGACCAGACAAGTTAAGGGCAGCAGCAATTTTCCTAGAAGAGGAACAACATAGACAAAGGCCCTGAGATGGAAATATGCCAGGATCAGGGTAAAAGTCAGGGTGGATGGAGCTTAATAGGTGAGGAGTGTGGAAGAGACAGCTAGTGTTCTACCAGAGAATGTCTATTCTGTGTTGAGGAGCTGAATTGGAGAAGTGGCTTTCCAGCAAAATATTTTATTTTCCCCTCCTTCCCCCTTGCATATAAGCATAGTTATGTGAGTGAATCTTGGCCAGTAGCATGTGGGTGGAAGTGCCAGCACTAGAAGGGTCCTCACAACCTCTCCACTCTCTTTGCTTAAGTGCCAGCTGGACATTGATTGACACCTAAAGTGTCTCTGAAAACCACATGTGAGGATGCCCTATCACCTTCACCGTGAGGCCCTGAATGACTGCATGGGGCAGAGGCCCATCCTCTCTTCCACTGCCAGCCTGGTCCAGAAGAACAAAGTTCACAAAATTAGAATTTATTTTAAATGAAAATAAATAATTACACAGTTCAAGGAAGTGCCTTGTGCATTTTACCTAGCAGCTTTTACACTTTCTGAAAGTCTTAATAAACATTTTATATGTTTTAGAAAACAGAATCTCCTCAGATATCTCACTCTAGCTGTGTTAAAGAAAGTTTATATCAGGCTTCTCTCCCTTTGGAATATGTGAAAAACAGTTGACTGAGACCACACAAAGATCGTGTGATCTTTATCAAGCCAAGCCCATTCGTGCTGCTCCCAAAACTGAACTTTGAGCATGACCTAAGACTCTATAGCAAATTAAGGTATAATGACCATGAGGATTACAAAAATCTGGTGGACACAATGATAAATGAATGTCCCAGAGTAAACCGTATTTCCAAACACAAGCCCAAGGAGAACACAAGCACTTACATCATATGGTAACATAGGACCTATTTTTTTTTTGCCTTACCTGATAATTGTTATCTCTTGGATCAGTTTTCATTTGAGAGTCTTTTCTGGGAAAGAATATTTAGACAAAAAACAAATTTCAGGTAATTTTAGTTATATTTCCTCACTACATTTCAGGAGTTAGTGCTCTCAATGCAGTTATAATGTGTCAAAAGATGTTCTAAATGTGTTCCCTAAATGTAACAGTTTAAATCACAGTATAAAATAATACAGTCTAAAATATGTGAGGATTATGCCTATAACCTAGCATTAAAATAAGTTTTTGCTATGTTTAAGTATAAAACCTATCAAAAGGTTTGCTTATTCTGCAAAACTCAGGGCTACCAATATTAAAGGAATATTAGCCTGTATGTAGTCTAATTAGGGCTAAATTAAAATCCAGGCAATCAATAAGCCCCATTTGCACAATTATTCTCTGAAAAGAAAACATATATTTTTAAAAATTCCCATCTTTCAGAGAATATCTGTAAGTTTGAAGTGATTTTTCAGCTTGCATTTAGGTGGTTAATATTGCTTAATGTGGTCCTCGACAGACATTTGCATGAAATCCTCAGGTTTGTGAAGGAAAACACACACACACACACACACACACTCCACATTTTGTCATAACTGTGAATGCCCCAGAAATACTTGCAAAAGGCAGAATTTGATTGACAGCTAGAAACTGCATTCATTAGCCATTTTTTGATTTTGGCTACTTCAGCCTTTACCTATGCAATTACATCACCTGATGAACAAAATGAAGCTGTTCACAAGTAATCAAAGCAATTCCAAATAGCATGATAATTCTTATCTCTCCTGAAGATTCTAGACTCATGCCAGTTAGACAGTTATTTCTTGATTTTCTCACCCCAAAATTTTGTTCAAATTTGAGGGGAACTGTACGGGTTATCACATTAAAGCAGTTTGAACTGAATTCCAGAGACACTGACCAATTATTTGTTCATTTATTCCATAAATATTAACCTGTATCTGCTATGTGCCAGTTACAATAACTATGTTTTAAGGACCCTGCATAAATACAACATCTTCCTTGAGAAGAAAATAGCCTCTAACATGTCTGGGGAACATAGACTAGGGACAATTAACTCTAAACAACCCTGGGAGCCTCAGGAATCAAATGAATTAATCTTACTAGGTTGGTGCAAATGTAATTGCTCTTTTTTCCATTAAAAGTGATAGCAAATCCAGAAGAAAATCCCAAAATAGTAAGCTTCAGTTGTTTAAAATGTGACTCGTGTTCCATAATAAAGATGTCTGACTGAGCTGCTTTTAGTCAGTTGTCGGAAGTGTATCCTGCAGTGAAAATCTTCAATTCCTGAAAGTTCCTCTCTCTCCCACACACACAAAAACTGCAGAGCATTTTGCAAATTATATCTTAATTAACATGTTATTTTTTTAATATCATAAATGAAAGTTAATGAGATGAAGAGCTTAGAAGAACACCTCACACTGGCTAGAAATTTGCCTCTGCTTTCATAAAGGCAATTAGATACATTTCATATCTTATAATTTCAAGATATTAGAATGGCAAAATGAGATCTTCAATCTGTGTATGTGAGACTACAGAGTAATGCTGCTTCTGTAAAGGGCAGGGCAGAATCTATCACCTCAAAGATGTGCAGGCCCAATCAGGATATAACCCACACTGGGAAGTTAACTATTTAAGTATTCTGGGGGCTTCCTCCACAGTCCTTTGGATTTCTTGAATGGTGACAAGTCTTCATACTGAGACACTAGGATTCGTTTGGGAAAATGGCCAAAAGCAGTTCAGAGTTTGCTTTGGTAAATAAGATGAATTACAGAATGAAGAATTACCACTTTTTTGTTTTAAAAAAAAAGGAGGGAGTGATTATAAATTGATAAAACATTTTTGTACTTTATAAACTGGCTCTGGGGAAAATTCACAAAGGGAAATTTTGAAAGCGTTTTAAGAAATGGGCATTATTACTGGCACAAATTATATAGACATTCTACAGTGACAACTTTAGAGAGAAAAACACACATTTAAATGTATAAAATCCCTGAATCTTGCTATAGAGTATAAAACTTACATTCATTATTTTTAATGTATTAAAAAATAATGTGTTAAATTATCCAAATTATTGTATATATTTTTAATACCCAGCCTTTAGTTTAATTAACAAGTGAAAATTATACATATTTATGTATGATAAACAGCATGGTGTTTTGTTATATGTATACATTGAGAAATGGCTAAATTAAGATAATTAACATATGCATTACCTCACATATAATTTTTTTTGTAGTGAAAACACATAAAATTTACTTTCTAAGCAATTTTCAAATATACAATATATTAACTGTAGACACTATGATGTACAATAGATTTCTTGCACTTATTCCTCCTGTGTAACTGAAATTTTGTGTTCTTTGACAATCATCTCCCTAATTTTCCTACTCCTAGCTTCTGCTAAACACCATTTTACTGTGTTTTTCTGAATTCAACTGTTTGACAATGCACATATAAGTGAAATCATTTGGTATTTGTCTTTCTATTTCTGGCTTATTTCACTTAACATAATATCCTCCAGGTTCCTCCATCTTGTTGCGAATGACAGGATTTCCTTCTTTTATTAAGGCTGAGTAGTACCCCATCATGTATATATACCTTATTTTCTTTATCCATTCATCCATTGATGATAACTTAGGTTGATTCCATATCTTAGCTATTGTGAATCATGCTGCAATGAACATGAAAATACAGTTATCTCTTCAACATACTTATTTCAATTCCTTTGGGTATATACCCAGTAGTGGGATTCCTGGATAATATCGTAGTTCTATTTTTAGACAATTTTTAAAGCACCCTTCATACTGTTTTCCATAATGGCTGTACTAATTTACATTCTCATCAATGGTGTGCAAGGGTTCCCTTTTCTCCACATCCTCGCTAGCACTTGTTATCTTGTCTTTTTGATAATTGCCATCCTAACAGGTGTGAGGTGATACCTCATTGTGGTTTTAATTCTCTTTGCTTTGCTGATCAGTGATATTCAGCATTTTTTCATATATCTGATGGCCATTTGTAAATCTTGCTTTGAAAAATGTTTGTTCAGGCCCTTTGCCCATTTTTCAATTGGCTCATTTGTGGTTTTGCTATTGAGTTGCTTGAGTTCCTTATATATTTTGGATATTAACCTCTTATCAGACATACGTTTTGCAAATATGTAAATTCTTGCATATTTTTAATCTCATTACTTTACAACCATAATACCTATTCCCTCCACGTAATTACATGAAGCATTTTATATACACCAAATTCAAAAGCCTTTTACAGACAGGTGGCTGGTGAATTACCAGATCCTTAATTCATAAATTTAACTTGTTATACTCATTTAGTTTATTGTGTGTAATGCACACAAATCCTGAATGATTCACACAAACTATTTTTTACTCATAAAAACATGTCAAAACCTTTTCAGAGAGTTGCTTTTGTCACCTTTTGGAGTGCTCATTCTTGAGTGTGTATAAACAAGCAAATTCTTTGATATCCAAATTAATGAAAGCAGTGGAAATGAGAAATGAGTCCATCTGAAAGTTGTATGCTTCCTTTTGATACATATTAATGAAAAGATCACACAAAAAAGTTATTTAAGAGAATGTCTACCTCATATGCAATGAAAAACTCCCTTGCTGGTAAAAAACAGATGGAAAAGTTATTTCACAGATAATCACAAAATCAGAATTTTAGTTCTCCCCTCACCAGAATAGTAAGTGGCTGGAAGTGTGTACTTTTAGGTGGGAGTAATATGGATTGAAGCCCTGACTTGAAAATTTGTTAGCTGTGTGACCTTAATTAACCTTTTTGAGCCTTAATTTATTCATCTATAATATGAAAATAATACCAATACTCATTTTACAGAGTAATTTTAAGAATTAAATAGTAGTGCACATAGCTTGCTTAGTATAGTGCTTTGGAACTTAGTTATTGTTGTTACTGTCATTAATATTATTTTTAATTTGAGCAACTCTTTTGCCTATAAAATGGGGCTGCCACATAATTGAGCAGTGAGAAATAAAAGAGATGACATAGAAAATTAGAAAAAAAATTTAAATGCTATGCTATCCTGGGTATCATTATGAAATACAAAATGCTATTTTGTCTATATCACAATTAACAGTAAGATATCTATTCCCCATACTATTTCAGACTGAACATATAGTCAAAGTAGTTGTATCTCCTCTGTTAGCAAAGGGAGATTGCGTAACTTTAGTCTGGGATGGTTGAGTTTCTCTGGGCTTCACCAACAGATGGGATCACAGTAGCTGTAATAAATCAAATTTCACTGTCTCCTGCCCCATCTGTTCAAGCAGGACCTGCAAACAACCCCAACCCCACCTCCTCAGAGTCTCACTCAGATATGTTTGGTGGGCCCCACGAAGTATCTTATGTGAGCTCACAAACGGCTCTCTTAGTTCTCGTCATCACATGGTACTTCTCAGGGTCTACCTCTCCCACTCCAGCTCTCTTGGTCAATGTTTACAGACAGCAAAGTCATTTGAGGAGGGCCCCTTGCTGCTACCATAGCTGCTGATATTGCACCCTCTCCCATATATAATGGTCATGCCAAGCATGATGTCTATCTCAATGCTCACAAAACCATGGACATCTAGCTGTGTTCAAGGAAGAAGGCTCTGATTCCACACTTTCCCCCTCAGCTTTGCCACACCATTACTTAGAAATGGTGCTTTCCTAGGTTTTCTTCTAGGGTTTTTATGGTTTTAGGTCTTACATTTAAGTCTCTAATCCATCTTGAATTAATTTTCATATAAAGAGTAAGGAAGGGATCCAGTTTCAGCTTTCTACTTATGGCTAGCCAGTTTTCCCAGTACCATTTATTAAATAGGGAATCCTTTCCCCATTTCTTGTTTTCATCAGGTTTGTCAAAGATTGGATAGTTGTAGATGTGAGGTATTATTTCTGAGGGCTCTGTTCTGTTCCATTGGTCTATATCTCTGTTTTGGTACCAGTACCATGCTGTTTTGGTTACTGTAGCCTTGTGGTATAGTCTGAAGTCAGGTAGCGTGATGTCTCCAGCTTTGTTCTTTTGACTTAGGATTGTCTTGGCAATGCGGGCTCTTTTTTGGTTCCATATGAACTTTAAAGTACTTTTTTACAATTCTGTGAAGAAAGTCATTGGTAGCTTAACGGGGATGGCATTGAATCTATAAATTACCTTGGGCAGTATGGCAATTTTCACCATATTGATTCTTCCTATCCATAAGCACGGAATGTTCTTCCATTTGTTTGTGTCCTCTTTTATTTCATTGAGCAGTGGTTTGTAGTTCTCCTTGAAGAGGTCCTTCACATTCCTTGTAAGTTGGATTCCTAGGTATTTTATTCTCTTTGTAGCAATTGTGAATGGGAGTTCATTCATGATTTGGCTCTCTGTCTGTTATTGATGTATAAGAATGCTTGTGATTTTTGCACATTAATTTTATATCCTGAGACTTTGCTGAAGTTGCTTATCAGCTTGAGGAGATTTTGGGCTAAGACAATGGGGTTTTCAGGACATAGGCATGAGCAAGGACTTCATGTCTAAAACACCAAAAGCAACGGCAACAAAAGCCAAAATTGACAAATGAGATCTAATTAAACTAAAGAGCTTCTGTGCAGCAAAAGAAACTACCATCAGAGTGAACAGGCAACCTACAGAATGGGAGAAAATTTTTGCAATCTACTCATCTGACAAAGGGCTAATATCCAGAACCTACAAAGAACTCAAATTTACAAGAAAAAAGCAACCCCATCAAAAAGTGTGCAAAGGATATGAACAGACACTTCTCAAAAGAAGATATTTGGCCAGGCGCAGTGGCTCATGCCTGTAATCTCAGCACTTTCGGAGGCCAAGGCGAGTGAATCACGAGGTCAGGAGATCGAGACCATCCTGGCGAACATGGTGAAACCCCGTCTCTACTAAAAATAAAAATAAAAAAATAAAAAAAAAAAAAAATTAGCCGGGCGTGGTGGCGGGCGCCTCTAGTTCCAGCTTCTCAGGAGGTTGAAGCAGGAGAATGGCGTGAACCCAGGAGGCGATGGAGCTTGCAGTGAGGGGAGGTTGCGCCACTGCAGTCCAGCCTGGGAGACAGAGCGAGACTCAGTCTCAAAAAAAAAGATACTTAATGCAGTCAACAACATGAAAAAATGCTCATCATCACTAGCCATCAGAGAAATGCAAATCAAAACTACAATGAGAGACCATCTCACACCAGTTAGAATGGCAATCATTAAAAAGTCAGGAAACAACAGGTGCTGGAGAGGATGTGGAGAAACAGGAACACTTTTACACTGTTGGTGGGACTGTAAACTAGTTCAACCATTGTGGAAGACAATGTGGCAATTCCTCAAGGAATTTTTTTTTTTTACAGTATACTATCACCTTCTTTATTGTGCATTTCCACAATACCCGTTAATATATAACGGTTAAAAAAACTAAATTATTCACTAGAATGATATACCTTGATAATGCAGATACTGGCTTATTCATTTTAGAGAAATAATCCACTTTTGTGATCATAAAAATAGGCTTCCAAATGGTATTGGTATTTACAGTACATTTTTGCAGAATATTAATATCATTCCTTTAACCAAGAAAATATTTTATCAAATCACTGTTTTTGATTCTTATATATCGAACATTACACTAAAAAATTGGATTACATTTTGGGGGTAAAAATAGGATTCATTCAAACATTTGCTAGTAATGTATTATTTCATTTATTTATTCTAAAGACACAAATTGAGGCCAATAAAATGCTAAGCATTAAACTAGGTGCCAGACATATGGGGTTTACGGGGGAGGAGATGGCTTTCAAGGTGGATAGAACAACATAAACACTGGCAGGCTTCATGCATTAGGTATGTTTGGTGTGTTGTCTTGTGCCTGGAAAGCTGGGCTAGGGGACACAGGGCAGAGGGCTGGGGGGTTGAGTAATGAGTAGCCTGGCTTGACTGATGTGGTAGGCTCATCTCTGAGGAGCAGTGGAAAATAACCCTCAGACTTTAGAATTCTTCCCTCCCTACCACTCCTTTGCGGTTCACACTTCAGTCCACTCCGTCCCCATTTCTAAGCTCACTGGTCCACGGACATGACTGCAATCTCCTTATCTGCATCTGCATCTCCAGCTCTTCCACACCTACTGAACTACTTCTTTGGAATTCAAAGTTTGAGTAATTGAGGAATTCTTCCCCTCAGCCCTTATACATGAATCTCCTTCTAATTTGCTCTAGTACATTTGCCCTACTCAAGCTATATTCTGTGGTGATTTCACTCTCATCTTGTTTGTTTTGCATTTTCTTAATATTCTGGGTCCACTGCCACCATACACATTCATCGTCTAACTTGAATCACTCCAAAGGCCACAAGGTACTGCTGCAGAAAAACAAAAATGTACTAACTCATGCTGTAATAAATCTGTGACAGCTTAATCAGGGGCACTGTTAGTGTGGCCCAACAATCTCTTTGATTTTTTTTTTTTTAATTACCTAAACAAATTCTCTCAGGATTTGTCCCAAACTGCAAGAATTCAAGCTTTAAAGTAGAAAGACCTTTGCTTTAAAATCTATCACCATAACTTACTAGTTGGGTGAATGTCATCAAATAACTTACTCCTTCATCTGACAAACTTCATCTCTAGACTAGAGTCAATAACATCTGCCTTACATCTGTCACAGATGTGTAAAGGCTCTAAACGAGAGCTGGCAGAAGATCATATTTTTCCCTCCATCCACACAAGCACTGGGTCTCTTCTCTCAGCCTCTCTTTTCTCACCTAAAGACTATGGGTAATAATAGTACATACTTCCCCAGAATATCAAAGGATTAATAAGATAATGCCTGTAAAGCACTTACGCAGAGACTGGCACTTAAGAAGACTCAATAAATGGAAGCTGTTGCTATTGCTGCTTTTGTATTAATAACTTGTGTAAAGTAGAAACTGCCAACTACAGATACAGGAGAAAGTTAGCTTTGGGGGACATGACGTAAATTCCAAATGTATTCCAAGCAAACAATGGCTTTATAACTGACAGCTTGAAAGAGATGAAGTTAATTGTGTCTACCAGCAAGAGAATCCTCAAAACATCTACAGCTATTCACTGTACCTCTCCATCCTGCGCATGTGATGTGGAACCATGTGGCCCAACAATAAATCAGACAGATCAATAAAGTTAAAACAAGAATTCCCACATGAGAGAATGCAGGAGGAAAGACCCATCAAATTGGATTATGACATAAAGAGCTTCTGTGTGCGTGATGAAAATATCTGTAAGTGATTTTATATGACCTAAAGCAGAATACTAAGGGCCAGTGATTACATAAATAATGGAGCAGGAAGATAGCGTAAAGTATTTAAGATTATTCAAGACAATGAGTAAGCATAAAACTGCCATTTGAAATGAGAGTGTCTAATCCAATTCACTAAGGAATTGATTAGCCAATCTTTTGACTTACTTGAAACACTTGGCCAAACTGCTTTCAGAAAGATAAACACAACTGTCTCAGCCGGAGACTTAAAGGTAAGCTCTGTCTTGGATGAAATAAGAACTCACAACACATTTTATAGCCTATTATTTAGTTTTAGAGATTGTCTTTATTAGGTGGGTATCAAAAGGATGCTTCCTAGATTAGCATAAGAGAGGAAAGACTAATCCATTTAGATCTTTTTCACTGCTAGCATAAAAACTCAAAAACAATTTAATGTTACAGATGATCCTCCTGTACAGGATGCAAAAATCCATCAAGGAAAATAGAACTTAATTTTATTCAAAGTGTGAAAAGCCCCATTCTAATGATAACCATTTTATGTAATCATTGGTTCTAGTTGAACCTTTCAGTTAAAGGGACTTGGAATTGTATGAACTGAACTATGAGCTCAGGTTAAGCAGTCCACATGGAGCCTTTTGCTTATGAAATGACCATGCTGTTAACGGAGAAGCAAAGAAAAATGTGCTTAGCTCCCCTCCTGCCACAGACCGTCCCTGCCTTCATGCTCACAGCAGGGCCGGGGGCTCTCCGTATCTGATTCCTGCTGCTTCAGCTCCTAATGGCCTTCCTCAATTCCCACTCTGTCTTTTCACTTTTGGCTGACACAGCAAATGCACACGGAGAGGTTTGCGGCATAGTGCAAGTCAGAGACTTGAAACAAAGAAGGCTCGTTTATTATTTATGTATTTGTTTATTTATTTGCAATTCCCTCCATTTGATGGTCAAGGATTTCAGTGGCCAGCACCTTGGAAAGACCCTGGAACAAATCAATTTTCAATAACCTCAGGGATCACAGGGCACTGGATAATAAGCCATAAGTCTTTGTGAAGAACAAATCCTGTCTAAAAGAAGGGTTTGTGCAAAGCACAGCTGAAGACAGGAAAGCCTAACAGAAATATATTACACCTTAATGCCAGTATGCCAATACCATTTTGGATTCTGTTCCAACTGAGTCTGTCATCAATATGCTTCAGAAATGTTTCTGGAATCATTTTTCCATGCAGGTCAAAGGTTGTGTCCAAATAAATGAATGCATGAGAGGGGCTTGAAAAATTATCTGGTGAATTGAAAGCCTTTGTGAAAATTACGTTATAGAATTCAGGCTATTTGGGGTATTAAGTTTCATGAGGAAATTGTAGTTCAATATGGGTAAAAGTATTCAAATTAATAATTTTTGATACTGAATTCTATGATAAGGTTTTTTTGTGTGTGTGTTATTTTGTTTTGTTTTTGAGACGGAGTCTTGCTCTGTCGCCCAGGCTGGCATGCAGTAGCTTGATCTTAGCTCACTGCAACCTCCGGCTCCTGGGTTCAAATGATTCTTCTGCCTCAGCCTCCTGAGTAGCTGAAACTACAGGTGTGTGCCACCATACCCAGCTAATTTTTGTATTTTTAGTAGAGACAGGGTTTTACCATGTTGGCCAGGCTGGTCTAGAACTCCTGACTTCAAGTGATCTGCCCACCTCAGCCTCCCAAAGTTCTGGGATTAAAGGCATGAGCCACCACTCCCAGCCTGATAAATGGGGTTTTACATACCTTTTCCTAGAGATTATGTGAAGTATCAGAGGCCATCATATGCTTCTAATTTTTTACAGAGTAAAGGCTTGTCTTCTCAGCCTCATACACAAGGCCATTTATTATCAAGTCCGAGACTATCCTTCAAGATGCATCTTTCCCCTACAACTTCCAGATCCTTTACTGCAGTCACACAGAAGTACTTCCTTTGTATTCACTTATTGATTCATACCCTTGTTCATTCATTCAACATACAGACAGTATCTCATTTGTTTTTCCAAACAATCTTATAAGGTACACTGAGGAACTGTCATTCCTCCCAGAGCAAGGACATGAATACCCTGTTAGGGCATTTGAACATAATCCCTGAAGGACACAGAGATTCCACAGAAGACATAACATTCAAGGGATTTTTGTCATGAAATTGAGTTGTTTATTTTGGGAAGATAACTCTGGAGGCATTAGGGTAGAAGAGTTGACAGTGGACACAAAGGATATTGTAATGATCCAACCAAGGAATTCTGAGTCTAAATGAGTCCTGTGGTGATGGGAATGGAGAAGTATGAAATCAATATGAGAGACTTTTATGAGGAAAAGTAATGGAGGGCTTGATGACATTAAGAAAGGAAGTGAGGGGGAAGAAGCCTCCAGGAGGAGACCTGGTTTTCAGGCTTCAGTGATTAGATAATGGTGGCCCCATTAACTGAGATGGGAAGTGTAGGCCATGCAGGTTTGTGAGGGAAGGTAAATACTTTTACATGTTCTGTTTTAGGTACTGTGTGCCATCCAAGTTGACATGCCATCAGGCTATTTGACATGTGAATCTGGGCTCTTCTGAGTGGAGATATCAAAAATGGATTGACATAAAGTATCAATTTTGTGCCACTTCTGCCCTGTCTTTTTATTCTCACCTGACTGATCAAAGACTTTAAGTGCCAATTGCTCCACCAGCTTAGAAGTATTTGTGAGATAGTGAAATACAGGTGACCATTGTTGACTGAGTCCAGTTGCCTCCCTGGAAGGCAGTTTAGCAAAAAGAGCCTCAGTTGACAGCATGCCCACCCTATGTGGAAGATTTTCTTTTAAGCCACAATGGATTGCAGCTCTGATTAAAAAGTGGAATCTCTTTTTCTACCCCCTGAAACGGGGCTTGGCCATAGAACTTGCTTTTGCCAATGGGACATTAGAAAAGATGACCTAAGCAGAGGATACAGAAGTTTTGCACATTGGGGTTTGTCCTCTATTACTGCTGGGAAATCTTCTGCCACCATGCAAATAAGCCCAAGCCAGCTTCCTATGAAAAAAGGCAATGTAGAGGGATATCCCAGCTGCTCCAGCCATCTCTGTCTTCTCCGCTATCTTGTAGGTGCCAAGTGAGGCCCTAGATGCCCTAGATTGTGGCTTATTAGCCAGCCACTATTGATATTTGGAACCAGATCATTCTTTGCTGTGGGAGTGGAGGGCTGTCCTGTGCATTACAGGATGTGTAGCAGTAGCTCAAGCTTCTACACACTAGACACTATAGCACTACTCCTTCCCCCATTGTGGCAGCTAAAAATGTCTCTAGACATTGCCAAAAGTGCCCCAAGGGGACAAAATCACCACCAGTTGAAAATCATTCATCAAGATCATACATACGGTCTTAAAGATATGTTCAGATATATTTTTATAATAGTAGCAAGTAACATTTATATTTATTATGTGCTTACTATGTTCAATACACTATGGCATATTTTATGTGGTTTATGTTATTAATCCTTACCATAAGCATAAGAGGTATTATTATTATCTATATTTTACAGATTAGGAAACTGAAGTACAGAAAGGTTAAATATTATGCCTAAGTTTACCCAGCTAGTAAGCAATAAAGAAGAAATTTGAATTCAGGTAGTCTGTTTCTAATATAACTCATTTACCTACCATTCAATTCTTATGTCTCATTACATACTAAAATTCAGTTATAAAAGAATATGTACAGGGTAATCTCATTTTATTTTTTTTAAATGAAGAAAACTATATGTAGGCATAAAGAAAACCTGCAAGGATAGACATTAAAATGTAAATAGTTGTTATCACCAATGCGTGTTGGAATTACTTACACTTGCTCTGTATCTCTAAATTAAAAAATAAATGTCTACCTGCCTTGAAGAAGGTGCAGAATAAGTGGAAGAGAGTAACATGTGTATAAAATAGCTGCAAAGCAAGAACAGTAACGAAGTGAGCACTAGTAGAAGTAGAAACGTAATGTGAAAATTAAGTAGAAAATGATTATTTCTGACTAGAAGCATATGAAAGATGGAGGAAGATTTTAGTAGGTACTGAAGGATAGTGAAAACTTTGACAAGTGCACACGAGACAAGAAGGCCTAAGACATGGGAGCGGGAATATGCAGGGCATGCTTGTGGAAAGCCTATAAATCTGATGCAGCTTGAGCAAGTAGAAAATAAGATGAGGAAGAAAGTCTGGGGCTTACTATTGGAGGATACTGAGTGCCAGAATAAAGAGCTTAGATTTCATGATGAGCTACTGCTCATGTTGAGTAATGGGGCAATAATGATTAGAGAGAGAGAGACACAGAGAGAGAGACAGAGGTGATGGTAGTATTATTAGTATTGTTGTAGTAGTAGTAGTAGTAGTAGTAGTAGTAGTAGTAGTAGTAGTAACAAAGAATTGGAAGAGATGGAGAGAAGAGGATATGAGTAAAAACTTACGGGCAAAATGATTACATCCTTAAGTGAGATAGCAGTAAAAACAGAAACAACACTGAAAGTTGTGGAGAACAGAGAATGGAAGCTCATCAATATCAGCCTTTAAGGGACCATAGAGGCTTCCGTTTGAGACCATGAGGGCCTCCGTCTCAAAAAATAAAATAAAACAAAATAAAATAAAATAAAATAAAATAAAATAAAATAAAATAAAATCTTTGCCATTACTCCCCTCCACCTCTCATAGTGGACAGAAAATTCTCTCAACACATGTAAGTCTTTTTTTTTTTTTTCCTCCAAAAAAAAGACATTGAGGAAAACCCAAATCAATTTGGAATACACAGAATCACAGATCCTGGAATTTTCTGGAATCTTTAAGGAAGCTCCTGTTATAGTTGTCCGGTCTGAGTGTAATAAACTCAGAGATCTATTTATATTCTTTTTTTTTTTTTTTTTTTTTTTTTTTTTTCTGAGATGGAATCTTGCTCTGTCGCAGGCTGGAGTGCAATGGCATGATCTCGGCTCACTGCAACTTCTGCCTCCCAGGTTCAAGCGATTCTCTTGCCTCAGTCTCCCAAGTACCTGGGACTACAGACATGAGCCACCACACCTGGCTAATTTTTGCATTTTTAGTAGAGACAGGTTTCACCTTGTTGGCCAGGCTGGTCTTGAACTCCTAACCTCAGGTGATCTGCCTCCCAAAGTGCTGGGATTACAGGCATGAGCCACCGTGCATGGCCTATACTTAAAAAAAAAAAAAAATCAAGGCTGTTATTAAAAAGATCACTTGTTAACATACATACACATATATATGGTTATTTTTTATTTTGTTTTTATATAAAAATAGAATTTTACAATACCCATTACTCCATAAATTGAAAAAGAGTATACCATAGTCGTTAAGAGTGACAACTTCGGAGCCAGCCCATCAGAGTTTAAGTCCTAGTTCTATCCCTAAGCATTTGTGTGACCTTGGACAAGTCATTTAACCTATGTCTGCTTCAGTTTTCTCAATTGTATATTGATATTGTGAGAACTTAATGAAGCAATATATGCAAAATACTTGGAATAGTGTCTGGCATGTAACACGAAGTACGTACTTTTAAGCCGCTTTTATTAATTTTATTTTTCTAACTGCCAAAGGATAATGAACATTTTCCCAGGTGAATAGACATAAAGTAACATTTGTCAAAGTGGAATAATGTTTCAATTTATTTAACACTCTATAAATTTATTCAATGTCCTCTTGTTAAGTATTCAGATATTTTTCCAGATTTTAGCTACTAAATACTGTATCACTGGATACATCCTTAAATATTCATATCCTTACTTTTCTAGAATATCTTCTCTGAAGTTGGATTACTGAATGAAAATGTACACACATAATTAATTTTGAAAATATTTGCCAGTTAAGTCCCAAAACTGTTATAGTAATTCACACGACTGTCCACAGTGTTCAAAATGTGTTTTCCCACACACAGGGGCACACACAAGTGCCAGTGCTCAATGAAAACAATATTTTAAAACTGTTTACTGATCTGATAGCTACAAAATGGTATCTTGAGCTTTTACTTCTCTAACTGCTAGTGAAATTGAACTTCCCTTGATATGATATTGACTATTTGCCTTTTCTCTTTTATAGGTTTCTTATTTATACACTTTGCTCATTTTTTATTATCTATTTCTTATCATTTTGTAATGTTCTTGAATAGTATGTTTATTAATCCATTGTATGCCATATGGAGTGCCACACTTTTCCTGTATTTTAAGGCATCATTGCCTGTAAGTACTAGTGGATAGCCACCCTGTAGATGATGGCTCTGAATCAAGATTTTTCCTGACCTCTGAGGATTTGTGGCCATTGAAGTATGCACATTCAATGCAAATGCATTAGGAGATGTGCATGTTTCCTATTATAAAATCAATGCTTCTGTGAATCTCCCTGAAATGAGACAGTGT
The DNA here is from genome assembly GCF_007565055.1 of Rhinopithecus roxellana. NCBI lineage: Eukaryota > Metazoa > Chordata > Mammalia > Primates > Cercopithecidae > Rhinopithecus > Rhinopithecus roxellana. The sequence continues at coordinate 108,436,184 of NC_044564.1, forward strand.
CACATTAATCTTTGTACTTTACCTAAAGAAAAAGAAGCCTTTTCCTGAAAAGTGATTTTTGGCTTATTGTGACTTATTATCTTACTGTAAGTCCCATTTCTCCTGGTTAGCCTTACAACCTAAAGTGATGTATTCATCTCTGGTATCTTGTAGGAATATGTATGAGACTCAGTACGAAGTTAACACAGTTTCTGAGAGGCCCAAGGGCTCTAGGATCCCTGTGACTTTTAATTAGCTCAGGGAAGGCCTGGTACCTCCTATCTCAAATGTTCACTAGATCAAGGATTATGCTGTCTTATGTCTATGCCTTTTGTCTTCCCAATGAAATTATGAACTCGGTTGTCATTTTTCATTTTGCTTTTCAGGAGCCCTAGTGTTTTCTTGGACACAGAACAAGCCTATTTGGCATCTCTCCCTATGAGTAATGATCTATTTGTGGACTGGTTTCTCTGGCACATTTCTGCTGACATAGTTCTCAAGACACAGAAAAAGAAGAAATGAAGTTAGGCCAAATGGCACCTGAGTGTGGCAAATGGGATAAAGGAGCAGGTGATTCACTCAGTCAGTTGTCAACACATTTTTTCTAGTTCCTCCTATATACTAGGCTGGGGTCCACCTACTAGTATGGCACAATTTGAGGAAAACCACAAGATGCACTTAAGCTAAATCACTTCCTTCAACATTAAAGATTCAGTTTCTAAAGTTCTTAGCAATACCTTAGCTGTGATCAGTAGCCTGAGCAAAGGAACCATGAGAGTAATCAAAAGGGTAGAAAACAAAATTGAAGGGTTGCTCAAAGACAGGAGGGTGTTCAAAACAGACTACTACAGCACAAGCATTATAAATTTATACTTTTAAAAAGCACAGGTTCTGAGCATCAAATAGTGAGGAAATCACTTGGTTCAGACCTGGGGGTGGATTCATGCTGGCTACAATGAAGCTGAAAAAATGAAGAGAGAGAGAAATTGAAGTGATACCATTGTAAGGTTACAATGGAGACTTCTTGGGCTAACGAAGGGAAGGAATGGTGTGTTCCTGACACAAAGCACAGAATATGCACCACCACAAGGCAGAGTAGGTATAGAAGACAAATATCTACAAATGGGCTAAAAGACAATTTGCTTGACACAGTGCTCAGATACACCCTTAACATCTTTTATGCAAGTTCATTTCTCAATGGACAGATGAAGTCATTAGATGGATTATTACTCCATAACTAATTCTGATCAACAGTGATATGGAAGTATGGAAGACATCCTCAAAACTTGAGAGTTCCTGACTGTCAAGGAGGAATAGTGCAAGAAATTCCTAGAAGGAGCAAAAATCTCTTAATCTAGAAATGGTTAAAAGGACTAAATGTATGTATATGAGAGGAGGGGAATCTCAGAGTAAAAATAAGACTCAAAAAACTATAAATCATTCTGCTGGGGAAGAAATATGTATTATCTAGGGCAGCATTAAGTTCTCACAGGAGAGCGAACCCTATTATGAACTGCACATGCAAGGGATCTAGGCTGCATGTTCATTGTGAGAATCTAATGCCTGATGATCTGAGATGGAACAGTTTCATCCCAAAACCAACCCTCTTCTCCCCCGACCCCCAATCTAGTGAGATCAATGTGACCAAAGAAGGGGGTTTTCAGTAAGTTCCATTTTAAAGGCCATATACTAATAGTGATACTTAACCAAGATAAATGCATTAAAATAAAATAATTAAAAGGATTTCTGAAATTTGTAACAACAAAAATAAACCAAGGGAATAAGAGTTGAAAAACACTGAGATAAAATGACATTTTACTGGGTTTTGTAAGAATAAAAGAGGTAAAGAAAAATTGGAGCAGATGATGGAGAAGGAAAAATGCAACTTAGCAATTTCCCTATTCCTCTGGGCAGGGGTGGAGAGGAAATATGAACTGTAAAATGGTCTGGGGGAAGGGGAGGGCGTCATGCATTTAGGAACAGCAAGGGCTGTCTAAAATGGGCAGAAGAGTAGATAAAGACAAAAGCAAGGGAAAAGTAGCTCTGGGGAAAAAAAAAGGGGCAGAAAACTGGGAAAATGTCCAAGGAGAAACTATCCTTGGTGAAGTCCACACACAGCAATGGATAAAGTGAAGTTTGTGTTTAGTAGGGCCTCAATGCAGTGCACTTACAAAAACATAGATGCATTAGAATGCGTATGCTGAATTTTGTGGAGTAAACCAGTGTCGGTTAGTTAATATAAATTCCTGTAATTTTGGAAGAAGTTACGATTTTTTGTTGATTTTTAGTATGTCCGTATCTGGAGGATGTTACTGATATTTCTGTAATCTAAGATGAAGGAAAGGAAAAGACAGCTGATATTTATTGAGAATGAACAATGTCCCAGAGATTTACAGACAGCTCAGATGCTCCTTACAACAATCATATGTGGTAGGTATTATGAACCCATTTCTCAAGGAAGAAATTGAAGGTTAGAGAGATTAAATATCTTTCCCATGTTAAAGCCAGTAAACCAGAACTGAAAATCATCTGGTGGATTCCAGAGCCCAAGCTCTTCCTATTATCCTGTACTATGTCTACAAGGCAGTGCAAGGATATTAAAAACTCTTCAAACATCAGGTGGTGTCATCACTCATGGCTTGTACAGCTTTGGGGCCAGCCTCTTATCTGAACCTGTCTTGTTAGAATATGCTTCTTTACAGCAATCATTTCAGATCTCTAATCCAGTGCATTGTTGGCTCATTCTCTCCCTACCTATTGCCAATTAGGCATCTAGCTTCCAACTCGCAGAAGCTCAGAATCATTCTATTGATTCATTGCTGTTTTGGTTCACTTACTCACTCGCTTCCATTCACTTACTTATTACACTTCCATTCACTCACCCATTCCACAAATATTTAATACATACTTAAATATGTTTAATAAATAAAAGAACAGGAATGTGCCTAGTTTCAACTATTGTCTAACTGCCAAGACCTCCATCAGCCTGTTCAGATTCTATCTAGACTATTCATCCAGTTGAAATTTCCTAGTGATTCGGGTCAAAATGATTTTAGCTGTTCCCAGCTCTACAGAGGTCGAGGGCATTGAGACCCTTCTTTTGGCACTGAGTTTGGTGCTTTCAAACCACACAGCTTGTCTGGCAAGACCTTGGTGCTTCTACTCTAGGTAGTTTTGAAATAGCTGATTCCTTTTGGATCAGCTCAGACCCCTGCTCCCTTGACCCTTTCCATTTTCATCTTTTGTAAGTAGCCCCCCTCTACACCCAGCTACAGTTTAAAATCAAGGCTGAGAATCTTCTTAACTCCTCTGGGTAATCTCAGACAGTCCTCATATTAAGAAGGGAACATAGTAAGCATAACACTTAATACCCTTAAGTAAGTAATTTTGGGCAAATTAGGTAAAGAGATTCCCTGTATGAATGCCAAACATGTACTCTGTTTACCATAAAACACTTCCTAGACACATCAAAGAGAAACACATCTGATCCTAGGGTGATTTATATCCTCAGCCAGCACATACATTTCCATCTGATTCATACTACATGCTTTGGCTTTCAATTGAAAAATGAACAGTAAAAATTTGAGTTTCACATTGCTAAGAGTTGTTTCATCTCCCTTCATTTTCTATAAAATGATGCTGCTAAATAAGTAACAATGTATCAATAATGAATACTTGTGCAGAATTTTAAAATCTACCCTCTGATACTTTATCTCAAAACAATTCTCTTTGAGTTACCCTTGTCTTCATTTTACAAACAAACCAATTAAATCTCAGGGAGGTTAAGAAAATTCTCAGCTGCACAGTGAATAAGCCAGAAGTAAGGTTCGCACTCAGAACTTTTGACAGAAATCTCACACTCTTTACAGCACACTCCACCACTTCCAAGTAATTCTGTGTTCTCTTTCAGGGGAGTGTGTATGAACTGCAAAGTTGTCTGGGGGAGAGTGTGGGGATCATGCAGCAGGAGTTAGCAGCAAAGGCTGCCCAAAATACGCAAGAGAGCAGACAAATACAAATGCAAAGGGAGAACTGTCTATTCATTTCCTTAGCCTACTTTTTGATGGTATTGCTTTTTTTTTTCTCTCTCGCTAATTTGTTGTGTTCCTTGTAGATTCTGGATATGCGTCCTTTGACAGATGTATAGATTGTGAAGACTTTCTCCCACTCTGTGGGTTGTCTGTTTACTCTGCTGACTATTCCTTTTGCCATGCAAAAGCTCTTTAGTTTAATTAAGTCTCACCTATTTATCTTTGTTTTTGTTGCGTTTGCTTTTGGGTTCTCCATCATGAAATCTTTGCCTAAGCCAATGTCTAGAAGATGGCCAAAAGCATGAAAAAGTGCCCAACATCACTAATGATTAGAGAGATGCAAATTAAAACCACAATGTGATACCACCTTACTCCCTCAAGAATGGCCATTATAAAAAAAATAGATGTTGGGGTGGATGCAGTGAAAAGGGAACACTTCTACACTGCTGGTGGGAACATAAACTAGTACAACCACTATGGAGAACAGTGGGGGAGATTCCTTAAAGAACTAAAAGTAGAACTACCATTTGATCCAGCAATCCCACAACTGGGTATCTACCCAGAAGAAAATAAGTCATTATACAAAAAGATACTTGCACAAACATGTTTATAGCAGCAAAATTCGCAATTGCAAAAATGTAGAACCAGCCCAAATACCCATCAGTCAATGAGTGGATAAAAAAACTGTGACTGATATATTGATGTATGTATGTATGTATATGTATAGGTATATATATGTGTATATGTATATATACACATACATATATATATACACACACACACATACATATGATGGAATACTACTCAGCCATATAAAAGGAATGAAATAACAGCATTTGCAGCAACCTAGATGGGATTGGAGACTATTATAGTAAGTAAAGTTACTCAGGAATGGAAAACCAAACATCATATGTTCTCACTCATAAGTGGGAGCTAAACTATGAGGAAGGAAAGGCATAAGAATGATACAATAAACTTTGGGGACTCAGGGGGAAAGGGTGGGATGTGGGTGAGGGATAAAAGGCTACAAATTGGGTTCTGTGTATACTGCTCTGGTGATGGGCACACCAAAATCATCACTAAAGAACTTATTCATGTAACCAAATACCACCTGTTCCCCCAAAACCTATGGAAAAAAATGCAAAAGGAAAGTAGCTCTGGAGAAAAGGGGCAGAAGATTAGGGAAAAGTCAGAGGAGAAATTATCCTGGGTGAAGTCCATATGAAGTGACTGATAAGGCAAAGTATGTGTTTTCATCTCCTATAATAATCAAACAATTATTTTTAATTCTCATTTTAAAAATGTTTAAATCATTCTCATTTAAAGAATATTACCCTGGGAATTATACTTTCATTAAACTTGCTTTTAGTCAAAAGTATAATCACTTAAGTTATTGCAATTCCTTAAACTCAAATTGAGAAATAATCCAGAAAAGTTCTCAAGTCTCTTGCTGTGGTTCTAGATGTTCAGTAGCAGTTCTCTTTGAAAGCTGAATCTACCTTGGCAGGTAACCCATCATTATTTTCAGGATGGTGTCCAGCGTAGCATGAGGGGGAACCTAGCAGATAGTCTCTTGGCTATAGATCTGGTAGGCCAGGCAAATTCCTAGACAGAAAGAAGTGTCCCTGGGGCGGTTAGTAAATGCTTTCTGAATGAACAAGAGGAAAAAGAAACCCTTGTCTCAGCAACTGTCCCCTTCGATCCACAACAAAGAATCTTGAATTCAAGAAAACACCTAAAGGAACAAAAACTTGCAGGTGAGGGGAGAGTCTGGGAGAGAGGGGAAAGATTTAATGCTTGCATGAAGGCTCACCCTTTGATGAAAGAAGCTATGTGGAGTTCTCTCCTCCAAATGCTCTCTTGAAAAAGTTACAAATTATCTGATAAAGTCTGACTTATTCTCTAGTGACTTTAACCTTCTTGTAATGGCAGGCAATCCATTCACCCAGTGCTGAATGATTAAATTTCTCTTCTCTCAGTTCTTCTTCTATAAATTATATTTTCTCTAGAGGTGTTTAGCTTTCCACCGCCTGCCTCCAGACTTACTTTCCCTGATGACGCTCATAAAAGCTAACATCTTTTAAGAGTCTAGGCCATCATATTCTCTTTTAACATGGTTAAACTTTCCAAGAATTTCACATTTCCTTTCAATTGGTTTAGTACATTCTTTCATGTAGTTGGCATTTAAGTGAGTGAAAACTTCTGTTCAAAGCAAGAGAACCATAAAACATTCAATAATTGCTCACCAAGGAAATCCACAGAGACGGAGACTCAGACTTAATGTTTTTCAGGCAACACTGCCACACCTTACACAGCTTCCCCAGGAGGGACTCCAGGCACGACTTCAAGTAGTTCAAAGCTTCTTTATGGCCCCAAAATCCTCCACAGAGTTGCGTCTGGCTGCTAACCCCTAGACCACACAGACCACAACAAACCACATAAGAACACCTGTCACCATTTCACCCAGAACCAAACCTAGTAGCCAGAGGTACACTCACATTTAAAGATCCCAAGATAGCTAGATTTCCCATAGAAATTTGTGTTTCCTCAACAACAGTTCCTATATAGAAATAAGAAGGTATATGTCCTAAATAGTTTTAGTTTGCCAAAGGTATTTTCTCAACTTGATTCCTTAATCTGTGTCCCAGTTGCTTATTTTGTTGTAGCACTATACGAGTCTTTGTATTAATATAAAATGGAGTTTTATTTCTATGGGTACCACTTAATTTCATCTTCTTCCATATGAATTGCACCCCTTTACCTGGCCACCTTCCATCAGGTAGCTAGAGGGAGGCAGAATTCAGCTCCATCAGGAAGAATGCTTTAATGTTGCAAGGTCCCACGGTGAAATACACTCATGGCATAAGTAAGCTCTCTGGCATATGCCCCAACTACCAGAGATCCACGTACCCGAAATCCAGGTTGAGACACCTCTGCCTCATTAAGAGCTGTCCTATGGGACCAAGCCCTTACATTGGGTACAATTTTTCACTTTGCATTCACAGATCTCCCCCATTCTGGGCCTCTGGAGCTAATGTCACATTTTTAGATGTTCTCTTGCTCTCCTGCGTTTCAGACCCAGTGATTGCTACTGGTTTCTTAAATCCATTCTCAAGACGATAATTCTTTTTTCTTTTGTTCATTTATTAAAAACATTTTAATTAAATTTATAGAGTGTGACAGGTACTCTTCTAGGTCTTGGAAGTATAACAATGGACAATATACAGAGTCCCTCATCTTATGATGCTTACATAGTAGGAGGAGGCCAGTCACAAATAAACAAGTAAACAGACATATGAATAATAAGGCATTTATCAGTACTAATGCAGTAATGCAAATCAGAGTAGAGTTAAAGATTAATGGCCTAGGTGTTTTAGACAGTTATGAGGGAAGGCCTGTCTGATGACACTTGAGCAGATGTGGTGGTGGGAAAGTGAGACATTCAAGTTTTTGCAGAACAGGCATTCCAGACTGAGCTAACAGCAAATGCAAAGATCCTGAGATGAAAGTATGTTTGGGATCTTTGATGAACAACTCTCAGGATCCTGGTCAACCATAGCTCAGACCCAATCAGCTTCTATCTTGGGCATATCCATTATAGTCACCAAGAAGGGGAAGGAATGCAGCCCTGATGCCAAAAAGGAGAGGCTGGACAGTTTCTTGTTACATAGTATGAAGAAAGAGATTCCAGGACTGAGTAGGTGGCTGGGATTCTTAACATTCACACCTCAGTTCCATGATTCTGTGCAAGCATATATATGTGTCTACATCCAGGTAACCTACGAGTATAACTAAGTCAAATGAGACATGAAAAACACATTTAACTAATAGTGATAATAGTAGTGTTATCTTTATGTTTGAGAAAGGTAGACATTATCACCAATTCCCAAGTATTTGCATGAAAATAAAATCATGCAGACAAAGAGGGTTGAAGTTTAATTTTTACAGCAAAGTTTTGATGTATTGATCAAATCCTTTCATTTTACCACCTCTTGCTATGTTTCTGAATTCTACGATTCATGGATCAGCAAAGACTAAAGGTGATATTCTGAAAAAGACTTGACGAAGTTTTCAAATTATTAGCATATTGAGTCATATTTTCAACTTCTGGTTTAAGTTTCAATTTTTTTTTTTTTAAGGAGGTGATATGGTTTGGCTGTGTCCCCACCCAAATCTCTTCTTGAATTGTAACTCACACAATTCCCATGTGTCATGGGAGGAGCTCAGTGGGAGGTGACTAAATTAAGGGGTGGATTTTTTCCTGTACTCTTCTCACGATAGTTAATGAGTCTTACGAGATCTGACAGCTTTTAAAAAACAGGAGTTTCCCTGTACAAGCTCTCGTTTCCTGCCACCATCAACGTAAGATGTGTCTTGCTCCTCCTTGCCTTCTGTCATGATTGTGAGGCTTCCCCAGCCACGTGGAACTGTGAGTTCTCCATTAAACCTCTTTCCTTTGTAAATTGCCCAGTCTCAGCTATGTCTTTATCAGCAGTGTGAAAATGGACTAATACAGAAGGTAAGAGTGTTATTCAGTATTTTAAAGCTTGACGTCTAAGTGATTCTAAGGGCTATGTGAAGTGATATAGCCCTTATAGGTGTACGTCATGGGTATATCAAAAATAATGAATGATAATGGCAGCTACAGTTTCATTGGTCATGTTGTAGACTCTGTGTTAAGGCAAGTAATTTATTTCTCTCATAAAAACATCACTGTGGGAGGGGTACTTTTATTATCTCCATATCACAGATAAACGATCTGAGACTTAATAAGAGTAAGGAATTGGTATTGACATCACAAAGCTAGTGGACTGGATGATGAATGGTGTTTCAATATTTTCAATCAGGGCTCTTGCCATATACGCTGTTCCTGCATTTTTACACCAGTGTAGGAAAGTTAGGATGTATCCTTTGTGGAAAGAGCAGGGCTGGGACTAGGGTCACATGAGAGCTCAGACTAGAACCTAGCTCCATCTGATGCTCCAGTCCAATCTCTTAACCATCACATGATCCTGCTTTCAGAGCAGGGAAGGATAATTAGAGTATTAAGAATCAGGGTTCTATTTATGGTACCATCATGGAGAAAAATCATTGGTTAGTATAAAAAAGACTTCATGACTTCATCAAAATTAGCAGGTAAAATTCATTTATTTTGGAATTCATTCCTTAAGGTTCAAGATGGCAAGAAGCTAAACTGAAAAATAAATCTCTACCAGTATGTTTACAGATGAACACTCTCCCTAGGTAACATGGGTACCACCTGATCTCAATACTACAGCTGATTGTTGTCTAACTTCAAAGTGTTATTCTAATGTGAGAATATCGGGCCATGGAGGAGAAGATGGAGTGCAGTGAGGGGTTACATGGGCAGGGATGGATGGGAGGATGGGGACGCAATCTCTGCAGTCGTTTGTAGGTAACAGCAGTTACATAAGGCATGAATTTCAATGCGCCAGAAATTGATTGCTCAAGCTAGTATTTGTGGAGTTCCCTTGTTCCCTCTTCTTGGTGTGGGGGTTGTTTTGCAGTCAAGTGTAATGAAATCAGCACTGGTTTAACAGGCTGGAAACTGCCTGTTATCCCAACCTCTTCAATCATCAGTTGTGGAACCCTGGACAAATCACTTAACCTTGATGGACCTCAACTTTCTTATCTAGAAAAATTAGACAATTTAAAAATTAGACTATCCCTTCAAACAATTCTGTGAATCAAGGAGAATTTACAACTTTTGCCATTTATTAAGTCCTCTCATTATTTTTTTCTCTTGCTAGAATGTGAATGTTTCCAAAGTATGTCGTATAGTAGGTAGCTCTTCAAATGAGCTCAGAAAAAATATTTGTTCAATGACTGAATATACATGAGGACTGATGGCCAAAGGACCCTAAGATATATCAACTGAGCTCTATTTTAAGATGGAAAGCAGTGTTCATCCTTTTCATGTAATAGTAATATTTACCAAATATTAATTAATGAAAAGAAATTGCTTCTATTTGAAATTATAGCCAAAAGTAAATTGTAAAATAATACATAAAGTCAATCCTACCTTTATAAAAATAATAAATGTAAATGTTAATGGACCAAAAAAGTTGAAGAAATATACACCAAACAACTGATAGTGGTTTTCTGGGAAAGAAGTTAGGGCAGAAATATGAGTGATATTTACTTTCTACACTAAGCACTTCATTATATCTATATTTTGTATTTTATCATATATGTGCAAAATTTATTTTACACATATAACTGGCTTAATTCATTTTTAATTGCTAAAATACATTAATTGTTTCAAACTAGCCTGGCCAGGAACTGTCTGTGTCACATATTACACGTCAATCCATGCGAAAAAACTAGACCCAAAAGATTATCTCAAACCTAGAGATATTCCCTTGCTTTTACACTGCAGGAGGAAAAAAAAAAAAAAAAAAAAACATACAGAGAGATAATGTTTTTTCCAGTTAATACAAGTGTGAATGAAAAGGTCTTTTTATTTTTTAGTTCCTGTGACCCCCAGGAGGGAAGGCTGTGGCTGATTGTTAGAGCATTTGAGTGTGTGGGTTGCCTGGAAGCGACAGCTAGCAAAGGCTGAGAGATGGGAAAATGATAAAGCATGCTTGGCTTACAGAGCTGCTGAGCTGAACAGCAGTACTCTCACCCAGATATTATTCTTGTTAATCGTATCTGATTCCACTTGATTATGTATTTCATTGAATCTAAATGCTGGTGGCGGAGGTCATGGCTCCATGCCACTCATCAGAAACGTCAATAAAAAGGGCACCCCAGAACCCCTTGACAGAGAGCCATGCAAACACATTACCCTTCATTGTGACAGATTTGCTCCAGTAAATATGATCACTTTTTCTTCAGCCTGTGTCTATAAGCATTTCTAGAACACTTGATGCTATAACACCCAAAGAAAAAGCCCTTTCTAACATAATGGAGGCAATATAAAATATGGACTTTCGTGTCATGTAAAAATTTATAAAATTCACACAAACAGGGGATTTATTTCCTATGTGTATGCAGTTCTTCTCTCTGTTGTTATTGATGAATAGAAAAAGATAATATACCATATAACGAGGAAATAACAGCAGGATATGGAGCTGACTGCTGACATCCCATCTAGTTAACATGGACAAGCTGCTGAAGCTCTTATCTAAGACTTCATGGCATCATGGTGGCAAGAAGGTTGTGGGGTGATCTGAAACTCTACACCTTTGAGAATCAGAAGGATTAAATAGAATAAGCATAGATTTTGGACTCAGACCAGGTTTTCAGTCCAGCGGTAGCTTTGAGAGCTTAGGTAAGCTCTTAATTCAGCTTTCTGAGACTTGGTTTGCCCAGCTGTCAAATGGAGATACTGATACCTATTTTCCAGTGTGTTGTAGACATTAATAATCCATAGTAGTGGCTTGTATGGTACATAGGAGTCCCACTCAAAACGTCTTTCATCTATCTCTTTTTATCCTTTCCACTCACACTTTTTTTTTCTTTTCTTTTCTTTTTTTTTTTTTTTTTGGCAGAAATAGCCAAGCTCTGTCATTCTACCTTCTGACCTCAACTCTTTGTTCAAAACAGGCCAGTAGTGCTGTAAGCCAAGACCAGCCAAGTTTATAAGTGGAATAGTTTTCGTCTCTTTTCTATCTTGGGTCTTGGGTCTTCAAAAAACTTAAAAATACGGAAGTATAGTAATAACTACATGTAAATGTATAAATTAAGGACTAGTCTAGATGATCTTTACATCTTCCTCTAGCCCTGAGACAAAGAGATAAATAGATAGATGATAGGCAGACAGAGCTTTTATTCAGCTTTTATTTTTATCCTTTTGGCCTTGCTTTTTCAATGTGAATATAACATTTATTGACCAGAAGATTAGCCAGGTCATGAAATGCTTATTAGCAGTTCATACCGCCATGATGAATGGTGGTTCCCTCCATATTTTCAATCAGGGCCCTTGCCATACACAGTGTTCCTGCATTTTTATGCCAGTGTAGGAAAGCTAGGATGTATCTTTTGTGGGAAGAGCGGGGCTGAGACTAGGGTCAGATGAGTGAGGCACCTGCATTGGGCACAAAATTTAAGGCATTCCAAAAAACTCAGTAATCAAAATAATATTTTAATGCAACATTTAAAAAAATCATAATGCAACATTCCCTGATGAACACAACATAAAAATTTTAAATAAAGTCAGGAACCAATCCTGCATTTGCTTCTCTCACCCCACCCTCACTCCATCCCAGGGCAGAATCTGAGTCTGAAATCAGAATATGGGAATTCCAGCCTCCGTTCTGATATCACTTAACTACAGTAAGCAAAAGCCTCAGGCAAGTTGCTGCAGTACCTTAGTTCTCAGTTTCCTTAGTTCCCTTGTGTCATTTGACTTGAAAGTCTGATTAGGTAACTTCTAATGAACCTCTGAACTTGAGACAATTCTATGATTTTCTATAATATGAAGTTCCTTTACTTGAAGTGTCATCAATGACTCAAAAGGGCAAGTTAGTTCAGTAATTCATTCACTTATTCAATCAAAAACATTTACCTGACACTTACTATATGTCAAGCACAATGTTAGGCACAAAAAAAAACAAAGTTGGAGACTATTGAAACACATAGAGAAGCCAACGTTGGCGTTAAGAGGTCAGGACAACTTCCCTAGAAAGCGACTCTGACCTAAAAACCCAAAGGAGTTAGGGGAAGGCAAGGATGGAATTCCAGAAAGAGGGAACGGCATGGACAAAGGCCTGAAGGTAAAAAGAAAAATCTCACTGGGGTAACTGTAAGTTTAGTTTGGCTGAAACATTAATTGGATGGATGGGAGGAAAAAAGTCCTTGATTACAGCACAGTAATATAAGTATTTGCCAGAGTGTAATGCAAAGACACAGAGTTATGAGTCAAACCTGGGTTGCAGTTCCTGCCCTGCTGCCAAATTAGCTAGACAACAGAGTCTCCACATCCACTGAGATTCTATTTTAGAACACATGACAAATTTTTCCATGAAGGGAGGCATTTAATTTCCTATGGAATGTTGTAAATCTCACATTTGAGATATTTACAGTTTATGTCCCTCGCTGCCAAAGAGGTGCTGTAATTAATACAAGTAGTCATTTCCCTAAAACAATCTGCTAAACAGCTAAGTCCCTGTTATCTGATGCCTATGAGCCTGAAGGTGCAAAGACCAGCCTAAACGCAAGCAGACTTTCATCTTCCCCAGACAGGTGTGAGAAGTGGGCAACTAGGCAAGTGTTATTGGCAGGTACTCCCAGCTCATGTCTACTCTACCTAGGTTTATGACAGCCGAGCTGGTCTGCTCCTGCCATATTTGTGTCTGCTGATTTAATTTCTGCACTTAGGAAGACAGGATTCGAGCCAACTATTTATAACCAACACCCCCCCTCCACCCCCAAATTTTTTAATGAATGCAAAAGCACACCATCTCTTGAGTCCTGAGCATAAAGTCAAAGCTTTATGTTTTTAACCTCACTGCTATCACCCGTAACACTCTCCATTTATTAGGTACTTACTCTGTCCAACCTTTACAACTAACTCAGCTAATCCTCACAATCCTCTGCAATGGGTTCTACTATTGCTCCCTCTTAAAAGCAGGAGTAATTGAAAGCACAGAGAAGTAAACCGTGTGCCCAAAGTCGCACAGTTTATAAGTGGCAGAGCCAGAATTAAGAATTCAATTAATTTAGAATTCTGAATTAATTCAGAATTAATTCAGGTTAACAGCCTATCTAACTCTAGAGCCTGTGCTCTCAACTGCTGTGCTATATAAACAAGTCAGGGTCATCAGACTGTATACCCAAGTGGTCCTACTGAGGTATGGCACTAAGAGGCTCCTTAAGTTTCCAGGACACTCAAGGATCTAAATTCTCTGAGTTTCAGAGGCCTCACTTCAGTCATTTAGTTGTGGGGAAGAAGAGCATCTTCTGTATCTGTCCTCAAATCTATCTTTGCATGCTCTTGGGGAAAGGCATCCTTTCTCCTCTCTCTCTCCTCTCCTGTTCTCATATCGCAAACCCTTTGTTCTTAGACTCTAACTCGTTCCAACTGCTCCCCCTTGATAAAAACTGCACTTGAGACTCACTGTACTTTCTCACTGTACCTACAGCCCCATAACTCTTTTCCCTGCTAGACTTCATAAATGACTGATAGTTATGCATTGCACGGGTTTTTTTTCCCTCCCATTCCCCACCGAAGTCTCTGAAATGGCTTCTGAACACACTGCTGTACTAAGATTGCTTTCCTAATGGTCACCAGAAAACTCTTTGTCATTCTCCTTTTCAGTTCCCTACTTTCAACCTTTTCAAACTCCCCTCACTTAAAATCATCCTGGTAATTTATACATTTGGTTAAAGGAAATTGCTTGTACAATTATGAAAATGGGCTTTGAGACCTGACTCTGATACTTTGTAACTTGGTAGCTATGGACAAGCTACTGGGACCTCTCTGTTTCAGCTGCCTGGGCTGTGAAGAGGGAATAGGAGTCATAGGTGTTGTTGAGATTAAATAGGATTCCACATGGAGGCACTTAAACAAGTCCTGGCACAGTTGGGACTGCTTCTGTGAAGTCTGAGCACTCCTCATGATTCCCTGAGGCTTTTGCTTTCATGCCAGTTCTTTTCCTTCTTGTCTGAGAGTTCACTTCCTATGCTCTTTCCTGGGGCTTATTTCTCTCCTTAATCCCCACATTTTGCTAAATGCTGAAATTTAGTCTTTGGCTCTATGGTCTCCTCCTCTTCCCATCTTCTTCAGTAATAAAAATAATTGTTGACATTTACTATGAAATCACTAGATGCTGGGATCTGTATTAATGCTTTCCAAGGTGTTCTGGTGTCACCCCAAAATCAATGTCTGCAAAACAGCATTAAGCCTTTTACTTTCCTGAGCTAACCTCCTTCCCCATCCCTCTGTCACCATCAATCCAGTTACCAATGGTCAAACCCAAAGTGCTATCTTTGATTTGCCTTCTGTTCTACCCCCTGTAGTCAATTTGAAAACAAACTCTGACCATGTTTTTTTCCCCCATTCTGGCATCTCTTATTGGCATTTTCAGATTGAAATTCAACATGTTTGGGCTTGCTTCAGTAAGGGACCTGGTTCCTGGATCTGCAGTGTTGATGGCTGGAACACACGATCTGGCCCTCATTCTAGGATGCCAAGATGCAATGAGCTCTTTAAATGAGATCCTTATGAACTCTCTGGTGCAGATTATTTTTAAAGTTTTCACAAGGTATATTAAATCAGGAAATTCTGACAAGAAAGTGGGAAATTCTGACAAGAAAGGGGGAAAAGGGAATTTATACACACTGCCATCCTACTAGGTATCAGGAACTGTGCTAAATGCTGTTGCTTCCAAGATGCAGTGATGATCTCATTTTTTAAATATAAAGAAATATAATGTCATGATGCCATTTCCTAGTGGCACTTCAGGGTACAGTTCTTCTTCATAGGGGCAGCTGAGAAAATGTGTTTTTTGTTTTGATTTGTGGCCTCCCTGGCACATTTTAACACTGACCTCCAAGTCAGTTGATCACCTTGGAGAAATGGAAGTCATGATTTATCTTCTACTATTCTAAAGCAGGAATCATCACCTCATGGCTGGATTTCTCATTCATTTATTTAATGATTCATTCAACAAATATTTATTGGGTCTCTACTCCACACCAAGCCTGTGCTAAATGCTGGTGATGCCACTGTGAATGCCTTACTCTCACAATACAAAATAGGCAACTACACAAGTGAATGCTGGGGAAGAAGAGGGTGATACAGGAGCACACAGAAGAAGGAAGACCCTTCTTATATTAGCAGGTTTTACTTTCTTCACTTGTCTTTCAGATACATCTCCTCTTGTCCACCCCTACTGCCACCACCCTCATCATTTAACACCTATATTTCCACAATAAGTTCCTGCCTCCAGTCTCACCACCTCCAAGTCATCCTCCACACTGTGGTCACAGTCGTCATTCTCTAATGCAAATCTGATCATGTTTCAAACTTTCTCAACTTTCAAACAAACACCCCTAGCCTTCCCCATAAAATTGAAGTTCTTATGCTTGGATAGTTCCATTCACACTCGATCTCTCCTTATGTCTCTTGCTTGATGTAGTGCCACTGCACAAAACTAAGAACCCACATCTCTCGCTATAGCCACACAGAACTACTTCCAGGCCTTACAAAGATATTTCTGCCTGGAAAGCCCTTCTTTTCTCCTTGTCCTTGTTCAAGATTCAGCTAATGTCAAGCTCTCTGAGAAACCTTCTTGATCTTCTTACCTTCCTTGAGTTGGATGCCCTCCCTTTGTGCTTCCATGGCATTTTGGGCATACCTCTGAAAAACTCACTCTATAGCACTAGTTGTTAATTAGTGTCACCCAAGTGCTGTTCACCCTCAATGGCTCTAACCACGTGAGATGGCTTATAGTCACCCTAATTTACCAGGCACTCTCAAGTATTTCCTCTGCCTGGAATGTCCTTTCTATCCTTTCCTCCCTGGTAAAAGACTGTTCATTTTTCTCAAAGATCACCTGCTCAAAATCCTCCAGGGAAAGGAAAAAATCACTTTCATGCCTGTCCTATTGGCACATGGTTTAACCTACAATTATAGCAGTTAGTCAGATTGTATCACAGTTAAATATCTGTTTCCTTGATGATTGGGACCATTTTTTACTTTCTTACTCTTTTTTCCCAGCCTCCAGCATGTAACAAGTACTTACACATGTTTTCTGAATGTTGAGAAAATTCAGGAGTTGGGGATGAAGGGTACAGCATACACATTAAGAGCTCATAGTACAATACAGAACTATCCCGCTTCCTATTTTATGTGTGTTCATCTTGTATTTACAACTAGAACATGAACACTTTGAGGGACAGAACAATGTTACATATTTTATATGACTCCCAATGCTAAATACAGGATATGTGGTGAATAAATGCTTGTAAATAGAATCTAGAATAATCAAAATAAACTGATCTTGCAGATGAAGGAAGAGGAAATATATAGTAACAAAGCAAATAAAGAGCTCTAGTGAAAGCAAAAAGTATTCTTGATCTTTTCTTGCCAAGGTTTTCAAAAAAATGATGAGAGTGTTCACCATGGGATAAAAAGGACATATGCTGACAATTATAGTTAAAGCCCCTCTATGCCAATTTCACTTGAAAATATTCCTGGAAAGGTCTTTAATTCCCTAGTTATTTGAAAATAAAACACTCAAATTTCTATCTTACTGAATACCTTTAAAATCATAAAAGCAAAACTACTTTAATAATAAGCATCCCTTTCCCAATTCCCCCCACCCTTCTACCCTTCTTCTTCTTCTTTTTTTTTTTTTTTTTCCCTTTCTTAAAAAAGTTTTTCACCTTTGGCTATGCTTACTTATGAGTCAAAATCACTTTCATAAGTGATTTCTCAATTAATCTCACAAATATCATGCTTTCTCCCACTTCAAAGAAGTCACAAAATGTTAAAGATAAAAAGGCCCCCATCTCAAGCAGCAGACAGACTCCCCAACCTGTAGTCTCAAAGTGAAGAGAAGCCCCACCCCCACGGTGAGGAGCAGCAGTCACACGTACTGGGTCTGAGCTTCCGGAGTTTACTTCTGTCAGCATCAGCTTGGCTTCTAGATTCCCCATACACTTTTCCTAAGAATCCAGGGCTCCCGACGTGCACAAGAGCCAAAAACCTACCTGTCTGCCTGCCCATCCCGCCTTCCAGGTACAACCAACACGTCAAGATGGAGACACTTTCACACGAGGCACTTTCTAGACCTAAACAACTAATTTGTAAGTACACTAAACGTTATCCCAGGAATAGTGAAGTCTTTTACGCTCCAGATGTGACATTTCAGACCCCTCAAAACTAGAGTCCCACCAGATGAATAGGAGCTGTCAAGCACACAAGTGGAAGGGGCATGGAAATTCAGTGGATGCTGCAGTGTACCTCCCCTCCAGTCAACCTCTTCCTGCCTTTATTAGCCTCTAGTCACACCTCTCCTAAGTGACCATTATTTGTCCCTCTTCTCTCTCCCTTTGTCCCAGTCCTCGACTCCTCACAGGCTGACCCAGTCTCCGCTGTTTCAAAAGGCCATTCGATTTGATGCTTTTCCCGGGTGCAGTGGGTGCACTGCTCTCTGAGATCCCGCCCCAGTAGGGCTGGCATTTTAGGAAATCCTTTTCTCAGGACCTTTCCATTGGGCCGAAGAGATATTCACAACCGTGCCTGTCCACCAACTAGATAGCACACAGCAGAGAATCTCTCCCAGGAAAGAGGTTGAAAGGAAAAAAACGACATCCCCACAAAGAAAAATAATAACCCAGAATCCTCCACATATTCCACATGTGCGTGTCATAAAACCCTTGGGAAATGGGTTGGGAGAGGATAAATCCACGTCTTCCCACTGCCGCCACCGACACAGCAGCCCCTGTCCAGCTCCCAGCGCTGCCGCGGTGGTGTGCGTGAAGACAGCACCTTCCCCTGGGATGAGAGATCCTGGCGCCCTGCGTTTCTAGGAGGTGATTATGGCAAGCCTTTCAGTAACTCATCATTTATCCCCGCACTGACCCGAGCCTCACCCCGGCGCCTTTGGCACTGGTGCTTGATAAGAAAGCCGAAGGCTGCCCCTCCAATTTTCCAGGTGACACCCCCCTGCCCCCCACCCCACTATGCTCCTAGGACGCAGCGGAGTGGAAGGGAAGGATGACAGGTGCCCATGCCTGAGGGAAAATCAACGGCAACCCTTACTGCTTGGGGTGAGATATCCCAACCCCCGCCCGGGTGGGAGAACTTGACATCAGCTACCTGCAGGGCGCCCCCGCCTGCACACCCACCCAATGCGTGCAGGCTTGCGTTGCAGCCCGGAATGCAGTCAGGAGGGTGGAACGGGACGGAGGGAGCCTCCACGCCCCCTTTGTCTCCACGTTTCCCAGATGACATGGAAGGAAAGTTTACGAGCAGGGAGGTGGCAGCTTTCTGCTGGGTCAATCTGACACCTCGCAGGAGGCGACCCTCCCTGGGTTCGTCCTCTCCTCTGCACAGCCCCGGCGCCACCTTCATCTGCACCTCGACACCCACAAGCAAGGCATGGGACACCTGCGCCGCCGGGTCCAGCCGCCGGGTCCAGACTGCCCCGCGCTGCCCCACTGCCCCGGCGCAGCGACTTCCCCGGCGGCCTGGCTGCGGGCGCCGCACTCACCTCCCGCAGCGGAACGTCCTCCTGTGCGCCCTACTGGGCCGTCCGGCTCCCGGGACCGAGGTGCATTCAGGCGGCGGCCCGAGACACGCTCTCCCGGCGCTGCTGCATTCTGCCTGCGTGGAAGAGCCAGCCGGCGAGCGCGCGGCGCGGGCGTGTACTAGTGTGTGTTTGTGCGAGTGTGTGCGCGAGTGTGTGTATGTGTGTGTCAGTGTGTGTGCGCGCGCCCGTGGGGCGGAGGTGCGCGGGATCACAGACCTCGCTGGGCGCCCATCCCGCGCTCAGCCTCCTCCGCTGCCTCCTCCTGGCGCTGCCGCCTGCACAGGGTCCAGGTTTCCGGATCTCCTGTTTGTTTAATGAAAGGAAAGAGCAAAAGGCTGGCGCGGAGGGGGCGGAGGAGGGGAAAGTAGGGGAGGGTGCCGGGCTGCGCATGCTCAAGAGAGACTCAGTTCTGGCTCCAGAGCCCAGGCAGAGCAGAGAGAGTGAGCTCGGGGTAGAGGCTAGCCAGCCAGATTGCGTCCAGCCGTAGTCGCTCCGCGGGGTTCCCAGAAGGCAGCGGGGAAACCCCGCTGCAAAGGTGCGCCCTGCTCTGGGATTCCGCGACGCATGCAGAGCTGGAAGCCAGTGGTGGGATCCCCACCCATCCTTGGAGACCGCTTCTGCCTTGAGTCCTGGGTAACGTGGGGCTGTCCTCTCCCGGTGTGGTTTTAGTGCTGGTGCGGGCGTTCCTGTGGGCCATTCTATTGCGTCTACCCTGCGGGCAACCGAGATGCGTCTCCGCAGAGTTCCAGGAGGAACCACAGGCTGCAGGTCGCCCCCAACTAAAATGAGTTTCCTGATGTGTGCTTCTTTCTTCCCCTCCCAGCTTCCACTCCTTTAAGAGCAAGAAAAGGCAACGTCCAGTCGGGTCCCGCAACAGCTTTAATGGGGTGAGGGCGAGGAGGGGAATAGCGATAACTCTTCCAAACAACAAAGGAGGAGTGGAAGGAAGGTGAGTCTCTGAGGACCCCATACTCAGCCTCCTTCGGTGACAGGGTTAAATGGAAGAGATATTTGCCCTATTCAAGAAGGCAAAAAAAAAAAAAAAAAAAAAAAAAAGAACAATGGGTTCATTGTCCCCTTGCCTAGAATGCCAACGCAATTGTAGGTCTTTGTGAGGTCTCTTGGCTACTTGGTAAAGTGGGAGAACTGTCAACTCGAAAAGAGTCCAGTAAGAGAACCTGAGCCTGCGATGGCACAGTAACCTGAGGCCAGGGGAGATGGCAGGTGAGAGTCTTTGCAAGTGGAGTGGGAACTTCTTGGATGAGACTGTTCTATGACCAAAACAGAATGGTTAGGATCCATTCAAGAGCTTCTATTTTCAATATCTTCCCTGTTTAATCGCTCTGTCTCGCCACACACCACGCCCCATTTTCTCTCCTACAGAAGAAAAGACATCCTAAGCAGGAAACTCCCTGTAAAGAGATTTCTACCTGCTTTTTATTCATTTTCTGTCCCTCCAGAAAAGGATCACCTCTGGTCCCCTCTGCTTTGGAGGAATAGAGGACAGCCTGCCTTGTGCAAATCTTTTCCAAGCTTTCATTAAAGATCACCTCTAAGCATTTCCACTATACAGTGGAAGCGAGCAGATGCCTTCTTGCTGAACTCTGACCCACATCCCATTCATCTTCCTAATAATAATGCCAAGTGACACTCGAACAGCAGGACAATTAGATCAAATCCTAGAGCACACCCAGAGGGGAAAAAACAGCATGTCTAAATACCACCAACAAAAACAAAGTTCAGGAGAACAGACTTAGAGGAAGGAAAGAAAAAGGGGAGTTCTTAAAAAGAGAAAGTGCCCTGGGTGTAGCGGCAGGTTTCTTTCTCAGTAGATCCTTGAAAGGAGTAGAATTGCAGCATCTCTTTGCTTAAAGGACAAGTGAGAGTGAGTCTCCATCCACCAGGTAGGGGAGATCAGGTTCTCCTGAAGAGCAGCAAAGCCTCTATAGTGAATCATGTAGGGTATTTGGAGCTACTCCTTCCATGCCTGTTTATATCAGGACTCCCGTTTGGTGCTGGGCTTCTTGGAAGGTATCCAAGATAGATCTGCCTTGTTGTCACATTCCCCTCAGAACAGTAAACAGTGTTTACTAGAATTGCAAGGTGTTAGTATTGGTGGGACCAATTGCTTCCTTGAGGCAAGATAGCCATTCTCTTTGCCCTGGTGCGTAAGCACAAGGTGAGTGATAGCTTTGAATTCATGAACTAAGAGGGGCTGGGGTTTACAGTTCACTCAGTAGGAGACACTTCCTCCTACAGTGACAAGTATACAGGGTTGCCTGGCCAAGAAGACCACTCTATCTGAGCCTGGCCTTGGGTGAGAGGGGCCATCTCTAAGCAGAGGGACCTGTTCACCATCTCAAAGCAGAAAGTAACACCCAACAAGGTCAAGGGTGAAGGATAATATTTAAATGCAGAATTGCAAATAAACTGAAATCTCTTTATGGTGTGTTTGCTAGGAGATGGTGAATGAGCAGTTCTGGAAGAGATTTTTACTGTTTGGGGACAGTAGGGAAAACACAGGGACATTAAGTGAGATGATGTACATAAAGCACTTAACATAGTGCCTACTGCATAACAAGCTCTCCAAAACTTGTAGCTCTTATTTTGGTTATAATATTTTCATTATTGTGATAGTTTATTTATTTTTTTAAAAAAAGGCTAAGATCTTTTTTCCTTATCTTAAACAAGCAAAACAGATAAAAGCCAAAAGCCTTCCAGTTTTTCCTTCTGGCTTCCTCCATCGCCCCCTCACTCATCACCCTGATCACTGATGTATTCAAATCCATGTAATGAAAAGCATACTATAAAGACGTGTGGCAGTGTGAATGGGGAATAGCTCCAACTCTCACCCTTCCACCCTCAAATCTAGACGTAAGTGTGAGATAGCTTTGTCTTTCAGTAATATGCCTCAAGCACTTTTTGCCACTCATGGCTCACAGTGATTAAGGACTCCTGCCTGGCAGGGTCTCTTGCTATAACACCCAACCTACATTGGAACACCAAGCTTTCTATTTTCACTTTTTTTTTTTTTTGCCTGCCTTCTAATTTTAGCTATCATATGTGTTACTCCTCCTAGGTAAACGAATGCCCAAAGTCAATTAATATACACACATCTGCAGATGGTTTTGAGACAAATTAATGGTAAGAATTTCAGTGGTTGCCAGTATTTTTAGTGCTCCTTTATCACAGATTTCAGACTTAGTACTCATCTGCTCTATTTAAAGAATAATCCTTAAACTTTGTACTTCCTTCTACCAACCAAGCAACATACCTAATGGCCTTACTTCCTGTATCAGCAAAATAACCCAGCATTGTTGCCTGGATATATATGAAATTACATATTTTTAAAGAAAACTAGCTATTAAATTTTCAATGGAACTAGCTATTCAAAACATAATATCCAAAAAATTCTATAATTAATAAAAACAAGTAATAGATGAAATGACTGAACATTAAATTCTCCAGAGTTATGGAAGCTATTGAGGTGTCTGGATTCTTAGAAAACTGTATTTTCTTATAGTTTTCTATATGTCTACATATAGTTTTATAAGAAAACTATATGAAAATTGTATTAGGTTATATATAGGTGAAGTAATATAAGTCTGTCGTGATACGGTATGTGCAAAGATTCTGCTCTGAATATTTTCTAAGAAACAGGAAACACACCATTTCCATTTGAATTGTATCCTACCTATAATTTTGGTTCTTTTCAAAAATCACCCTAATAAGACAAATAAATATAGAATGTTTTCTTCCTGTAGAAATTTCTTATATATAGCAATCTTTTCTGGTTCAATAAAAATGTCAGGCCATTAGTATAAGGGCTAAACTAGTGATTTCTTATTCCAAGAATCAAAGTGTTTCTGGAACTATCAAAAACTATTACAAGACTATCTCTATAGCCCTTTGCATATATTCTTACTGTAACTCTTAACATCAAGTTCTTTTTGTATGTCTGACTTGTCCCCCCTAGGTTGGATGTAAGCCATTCAAGAGCAGAGTTTATTTCTTTTTTATGCTCCTAGTGCCTTGTGAAAATAAGAAAGATGTATCTGTTCAGTAAATGTTTAAGGAGTAAATGACTAAATACATTGCCAAAAATGAATTTATGTTGGTAACACGTTGACTTTGAAATAGACTACCAAGTACCATGATACTTGGCATTCCTTATAGATGATGAAGTCAGTAGACACTGTTTTGTGTGTGATTATCTATAAATGGGAGTTGAGATGAGAAAAGCAAATCAGGCTTCTGTAGATAGTTTTTATCCCCATGGAAACATATATATTAAGCCCATTCTAATTTTTCTGGTTTAGAAAGCGAATTAGTTTTGGCTCAGAGTGTACTATTATTCAAAGGATAGATTCAGGCTGGCCAAACTAATCCACCAGAATAATGTTCTAATGTATTAAACTTTGCCCCTAAGTAGGACGAAATATTTGGGTCAATCATGATTAGAACTCTTTTTTGTCATCAAGAAAGTCCAAAAAGCAAAAAGGACCACCCCCAGAACTTTATCCCCAGCATTTCTATTATAGCTGTCTTGAATGAAAGGGTCTAGTAAGAAGCTGGTTTTGTTTTCATGTAAGGGTCTAGTAAGAAGTTGGTTCTGTTTTCATGGATGGGAATTTGGGTGATGAGGAGTTTGTGGGGCAGAGGAAGGCCTAACTATGAACAGTCTCATCTCTGATCAAAACTACTCTAAGACAGGGAAAGGAGGATGAGAGGACCAGGGGATCGACATCCTGTTTATCTTTTATCTTTCATTCATTCATGCACCTAATAAAAGAGTTTATTAAAAATGATCATCAGGCCGGGCGCGGTGGCTCAAGCCTGTAATCCCAGCACTTTGGGAGGCCGAGACGGGCGGATCACGAGGTCAGGAGATCGAGACCATCCTGGCTAACACGGTGAAACCCCGTCTCTACTAAAAATACAAAAACTAGCCGGGCGAGGTGGCGGGCGCCTGTAGTCCCAGCTACTCGGGAGGCTGAGGCAGGAGAATGGCGCAAACCCAGGAGGCGGAGCTTGCAGTGAGCTGAGATCTGGCCACTGCACTCCAGCCTGGGCGACAGAGCGAGACTCCGCCTCAAAAAAAAAAAAAAAAAAAAAAAAAAAAAAAAAAAAAAAAAAAAAAAAAAAAATGATCATCAGAGAGAGAGAGAGAGAGAGAGATCCCAAAATAGAAGCTGCAGTCTTTTGTAGCCTAATCTCAGAAGTAACAGGCCATTACTTCTGCCACATTTTTTCAGTCATACAGACCAACCCTGGTACTCTCCTCAGATTATCTTAATTTTATCTTAATTTTAGGGTGATTTATGTTTCTTGCTGGGACCCTGACTGATACAGATCTCAAGAATCTCTTTGTTATTTATGAACTCATCTCACCCACCTTGGACCTAATGCTTGTTGCTATTTCATATGCTGTGATTTCCATATACCATGGTTTATAACCTGGGTTAATGCCTCATATGGCCCAGCCCCCAGGATCTATGCACATGTGTTGCTGGAGCTCCCACCTAGTTTTCCATGTCTGTACAAGTAGGACCCAGATACCTATCATTGATTCCACCACTGTTTGATTCCACCTCATGGTGCCATCCCAGTTATCCCTCTCGGAAACCTCACTGGGAATCATGAGAATTGTGATTCAACCTCTCTTGGACTTTACATTTTGTAGATATTCTACTGTTAGCTTTTCCCTTCTGTGGACTCTGCCCTAATCCAGGAGAGGTAGGTTTGCAAAAGCCCATCTATCTCTTTTTCTCAGTCTGTTCCATTCTGCCAACATGGAACAATTCACTCCCAATGGTTGATAAATAGCATGACATATGTCTTTATTTTTATCATCTTTAAAATGAGAGAGCTGAACTAAATTACTCAATCATCTTTTTTTTTTTTTTTTTTTTTTTTTTTTTTTTTTTTTTTTTTTTTTTTGAGACAGAGTCTTGCTGTGTCACTCAGGCTGGAGCACAGTGGGAGGATCTCAACTCACTGCAACCTCCCCTTCCTAGGTTCAATTCTTGTGCCTCAGCCTCCAGAGAAGCTTGGATTATAGGCATGTGCCAGCACGCCAAGCTAATTTTTGTATTTTTGGTAGAGACAGGGATTCACCATGTTGGCCAGGCTGGCCTTGAACTCCTGGCATCAAGCTATCCACCTGCCTCAGCCTCCCAAAGAACTGGGATTGCAGGGGTGAGCCATCACACCCAGCCCTCAATCATTACTTTTTAATAGTCTAGTCCAGGGGTCAATAAACTTATTCTGCAAAGGACTAGATTGTATACATTTTAGGCTTTGTGGGCCATATGGTCTCTGTCACAACTACTCTACAGCCACAGACAATGAATAAAAGAATGAGAATGGCTGTGTTCCAATGTATTTAAAAAAAAAAACAGGTGGTGGACTGGATTTGGCCAACAAGGTATAGATTGCCAACCCTGAGTCTAATTCTTCATTTTCCACACTTCGTCTCGGCATCAGCAATGTGTTGAGTAGGAGGAACTTGAATCTTGCTTTCTGTCCTGCCTGTAGGAAAATAATAAGAACCATGAAACTGGTGCAGGAAATCTTAGTCTGTTGTCAGTTTAGGAGCTCTTCATCAGCAAGTGTGGTTTTCACACTATCTTAAGAATGTATTCAGAAAACTATTTTTTTTCCTTTTTGTAAAGCAATTGGCTATGTTTTCCACATGGAACAGTGGAAGCAAGGGCAACTATACTATTTTTAACCTAAAACCAACTTTTGTAGCCCTAAAAGTTCAGCAAGAGGAATATTTTAGGGGAAAATAAAAACAATAGTGTAAGCATGATACTCCTATTAAAATAGGGCAGGTAAATACATTCTAATTATAACTAGTACTTTAGGAAAACTGCCTCTAAAGATAAACTCAACCTCAATAAAACAAATACATTCTTATACAGGCCCTAGTATAGGAGCAACACTTCTGAGTTGAATTCACACAAGTTGAGCTGCTGTCTGAGCCTTTTTCCACATTCAGCTCAAGTTATGAGATTCAGCTTATCTAAAAATTTCACTCAAATTTCACTCAGAGTTACAAATTCAATGCAATCTCTATCAAAATTCCAACATCTTTTTTGCAGAAATAGAAAAATCCATTTTAAAATTCATATGAAATCTCAAGGTTATTTTGGGGAACCCAAATAACCGAGACAATTAGACAAAGAGACAATTTAGAAAAAAAAAATTGGAGGTCTCAAACTCCCTGATTTCAAAACTTACTACAAAGCTAAACAAAATAGGGTAGTAGCAGCCTCAAAACAGACATACGGACTATTGGGATAGAGGACCCAGAAATAAACCCTCACAGATATGGTCAAAATTATTTTTGACAAAGTTGCCAAGACCATTCAATGGGGAAAAGACAGTTTTTTTCAACAAATGTTATGGCCAGCAGGCACAATAATGAAGCTGGACACTTACACCATATACACAGATTAACTCAAGATGGATCAAAAAACCTAAACACAGGAGCAAAAACTACAAAACTCTTAGAAGAAAACTCTTAGTGGAAAAGCTTCATGACATTGGATTTGGCAATGATTTCTTAGATATGACACCAAAAGTGTAGGCAACAAAAGAAGAAATAGATAAATTAGACTACATAAAAATTAAAAACTTCAAAGGACACTATCAACAGAGTAAAAAGGCAACCCATAGAATGGGAGGAAATACTTGCAAACCATATATATCATATGTCTGATAAGGTATTAATATCCAGACTATATAAAGAACTACAACTCAACAACAGGAAAAAAAAAAAAAAACCAACCCAATTAAAAAATGGGCAAAGGAGTTGAATAGACATTTCTCCAGAGAAGATATATGAATGGCCAATTTTTCACCATGAAAAAATGTTCAAAATCACTAAGTAAATCAAAACCACAATGAAATGCCACTTCATTCCCATTAGGATAGCTTTTATTTTAAAAAAAAAAACAGGAAGTAAGTGCTGACGAGGATTTGTAGAAACTGGGACCCTTGGTCCAATGGTGGGAATATAAAATGGTGCAGTCACTATGATCATTTTTCAAAGAATTAAACATAGAATTACCATAAGTTCCAGTAATTCCGGGTATATACCCCTAAAAATGAAAGCAGGGACTTGGACAGACATTTGGAAACCCATATGCATGCAGCATTATTCACAATAGCCAAAATGTAAAAGAAATCAAAGTGTCCATTGACAGATGAATGGATAAATAAAATGCAGCATATACGTATACATACAATGGAATATTATTCAGCCTTTAAACAGAAGGAGAATCTGATGCATGCTATAAACCTTGAAGACTATGAGAATTAAACCAGTCACAAAAGTACAAATACTGTATGATTCTACCTATGAAAGGTACCTAGAATAATCAAATTCGTATAAACAGAAAGTAGAATGGTGGTTACCAGAGGCTGCAGGTAGCAGAGAGTAGGCAGTTATTACTTACGGGTAGAGTTTCAGTTTTGGAAGATGAAAATGTTCTTAAGATGGATGATGGTGATGGTTGCACTTAAAAATGGTTAAAATGGTAAATTTTATGTTGCGTATATTTTACCACAATTTTTAAAATTAGGAAAATAAGTGTAATTCACTCCTTCAATTACTCCCTCCCAGCAAGTTTTCCTTCTCAAAAAGAATTATATTAATGATACCCATAATCTAGTAAAAACAGGATATTAGGCTGACATTGAGTTGAATTCCAGCTCTGTCAGGGAATGTTTTAGCTACATGCCCATAGGCAAGATACTCTAAGCCTGTTTTCTCATATATAAAATATGGAAAGTAATTTATCTTACTAAATCATGAGAAATAAGATAACATAAAAGATGTCTGGCAAGAAATTGACACTCAGTAAACAGAAGCTATCAGCAGCAGCATCATTCATGTTTCCCATCCAAAAGTCATCTTAAAAACTTGAGGTCATCTTTGTCCTCTTTTTATAACCAGTTATCATATTTTGTCACCATGACAGGACGATTCTTTTTTCAAAATGTTTCATGATTTTTTTCTTTCTTTTCTCAAGGCTAACATCTCAAGTATCATCCCAAGCTGGAGTGATAAGAATCTACAAATGGATTTTGGTACCTATATATATATATATTTAGCTTTCCTATAGGAATTAGACTATGATAGTCATTCATTCATTCTTCTTTTATTCAACAAATAGGTATTGTTTGTGCTAATGTAATCAATGAAATTGAGGTCGGGACCTCCAGATAGTACTCTGAACAAATCATGCCTAATATTCTGACTTTGTGGATTTATGTTATTTTCAATTTACAAATGTATTTGGTAAAATAGCAATTTCATGAAAGGTATAAAGGAAGAGCCTCAGGGACTTAGCTAAAAACAACCTTAAGGTGTTGCTTGAATAATATACTATAGTCATATGAATATTTTATGTGAACCACCTAACTTTGATATAGATATATGATTTTAAGTCATTTAACTGAAATGTTTTAAGACCATAGCTCCTAGCCCTTGGATAATTCCACAGCACTTTAATGGTAAGTGATACATTAACTTAGCAAAGTGTCTAAACCACTCTTCTAACTAGGAAAACTGTCTCAGGAAAATTATTCAACAATATACCAAACTATACAAATCTCTTCATAGAATACCAATGATAATTAATCATCATTAATTACCAATTATACTATCATTATCAACAGATAACCTTCGGAATTAATCACCTTTAGTCCACATAGCTTGGGAAGCCAAAGATTCAATAAAGTTAAGTGTCTGTTGTTTTGGTTTGTAGTTTTCCCCTTTTGGCCAATAATGGTATCCGTATTTCCTCTAAGAAAGCGCCATTCTCCAACAACTAATCCATTTGTTTTGAGTAGGATTGAAAGACCTCTCCCTGCTGTAAGCATGTGCATAGAATTCCAACTTACTTAACCAGAGTTTCCCATTGCTCTAGTCATTTTCCAAAACAGGAAAATTAGATTAAAAATCAGAACTTTTGTTCATGGAATAAAAGCCTCTTTTATACTAGGATGCTAAGCAGTTAAAATGCTGTAAGGCTGGGAATGACAGAAGAGAAACCTTAACACAATTTTGAATCCCTCATCCTACTATGCCCTAAAATATCGCTGGACTTTTCAGTTACTTGAACAGTTAATTCGTTTTTTGCTTAAGGCATTTTGAATTAGATTTTCTTTCCCTGGCCCCATTGAAAATGTCTTTATCGACACATTCATTTAGCCATCTCTTTAAGAATAAAAATGGTAAACAAAAGGGAAAGCAGGCAAAGGATGAGGACAGTGTGTAAAGGATCCTTATGACCACACTGTGCCTGGTTTCTAGTCCAGGACATTTTAGGCAGTTTTTCACTTATGAGCATATATCTTATGTGTCCTCTTCTCCTTTCGTGAATTGCCAGAATCGGTGGCTGGCACTCCTCAAGGCTGACACCCACCATTAGACAGATGGAGCTGAGTGGGGCAAGGCAGAGGCCAGGGAGACCCTGCCAACTCATTTGGCCTCAGGCCCAGCCCTACTCTATAACCACTGCTGCTGTCAATATCCAGCTAAGGCTGGGCTGAGTTCTCTTTACTGTCAGTTTTTCTAGGCTCCTGAAGTTGACAGTGGCATTGCTCCTTCCAGGCCTGATGGGTACACGTGCCAGATCACAGCTTTGCATGGTTGGTAAGGTATCCCTTGGCACTCAGGCAGGCTGCAGTTGCCTCTCATCCCAGGGGCTCCTGCACCACAGGGGTTGTCAGGGAGAATGCCTGGAACAGCTGTCACCCCTCTGCTTGCCAGACTGATGTGATTGGCTTTGTTGGTATTCTCTCCTTCCCCACACCTCCTACAGTTGTCCAGTTCGTAAGCGTCAACTTTCCAGAGAAAGAGGACTGTTCTTGGTTTGTCCTCCTCACCAGGTTCATCTTTTATTCTACATCTAGAAGGGACCTAAAATGTGATCATGTCACTCCCTGGCTTAACTTTTCAAGGGTTTTCCCAGCCTGATGCTCAGGGTCCTTCATGATCTTGACCAAGGATATGTATCTGCCCCAAACTTCAACATTCACAACCCACCCAAATCTTGTCACCTCCAAGCCATTCCAAATGTGCCAAGTTTTCTTCTATTGGCATCTCTTGCATGCTGCTGTGACTTACCCCATCATGTCTGCTTAAGTCTTTTCTGTCCTTCAAGTGTCAGCTCAGATATACCCTCATTCAGAAAACGTTTCTGAATCCCCAAACATAGAGGAGGGGAAATGAAGTACCTCTACTCAGTGTTCTCACAACCCTCTGAGTTTACCTGTATCCTAGAACTCCTCATACTGTATTGTAACTACATATTTATACATGGCTGTGGTTTGACTATTTTCATCCCCACCAAAATTCATGGTGAAACTTTTCATCACCATTGTGATAATATTAAGAGGTACGGCCTTTAGTAAGTCATGAAAATGGAGCCCTCATGGATAAGATTAAGGATCTTATAAAAGGGCTTGAGAGTGGGTTCATTCTCCTCTGCCCTCCCACCATTTGAGAATATAACATTCCTCCCCTTTTTGCCCTTCTGCCTTCACCATGTGGGACCCAACAAGAAAATTCTCACCAGATGCCAGCACCTTGATCTTGGATTTCCCAGCCTCCAGACCTATGAGAAAATAAATTTCTGTACTTTACAAATTATCCAGTTTCAAGTATTTTGTTATAGCAGCACAAACAGACTAAGACAATATGTGACTCCTTTTATAGCCTGTGAACAAATTGAAAATAGGAATTATGTCTCTTACCTGGTATACAATAAGTACTTCACTTATGTTTGTTAAATGAATAAATTAATGGCATATAAATAGCTGTGCTTCCCTATTAGAATTAGAGCATAAAATAAGACAGTAAATGCCTGACTCCTAGGAGATGTTTCATTTCAGGAAAAATGTTACTGCTGTCTTCTGCTAGTCCATAGGAGTGCCTGAGTCTAAGTGAATGTGAATTGTACTGGCCAGGACATAGAGGAGCAGGAGGACTGTCACCACTGTTTCTTGCCTCTTGTAGGTCTAATAGAGAAGAAGAACTGGCTGTGGAGTTTCCCATTACCACTTCCACCACACCAAATCCCTTTATCTCTGTGCCCACTCCCAAAGAGTAGCACATCATGGGTGTATACAGAGCAGCAGGGAGCACAGCCCTGCTTTGGCAATCAGTGGTACCCGTGTCTCTACACTGTTCATGACTGGCAGGGGTACCTAGCAGCTGCTGTGCCGCTACATGCCCATGGTAATGGGTGTCAGCAATATTGAGGGCAGTGAGACTTCCATGTGAAAGAGATCAAATGAAAAAAAAACTAAAAGGCAGAAATGAAGTCCACAGGCAAACAGCCCGGGCGGCTCCCTGACAGCCCGGGTGGCGCCCTGAGCCTAGTTAAAGATCGACCCTGGACCTAACCGATTAGGTTATCTATAGACTCCAGACATTGTAAGGACAAACATTGTGAAAGTCTCTGTCCTGCTCTGTTCTGTTCTAATTACCGGTGTCTGCCACATATCTTAGTCCTGGGCCCAGTACAAACACATTCCTCTATTTTGTCCCAACTTCCTGAGCCCAACACAAACACATCCCCCACCACACATCTCAGAAACACCACCTAGAGAGCCCCTGATAAGGTCACAACCGTTTGTAGTTTTACTAAATGCGCGGGAACAAATAGAAAACTGTTAATTGTATAACTTAAAATATTAACCAATTACCAGTTGTGATGCTGCAACCAAAAGAATTCCTTTGTACCTCTGTAACCTTACATATCCTGTATGCATCGGGCTATAAAAAGCGGGCACATGCATCATTCGGGGCCCTCTTGTATGTTGTGGAACGGAGGGACCAAGTTCGAACTTGCATTAAAGATCCTTGCCGCTTGGCTTTGACTCTGGACTCTGGTGGTCTTCTTCGGGGAATAAACGGTCTGGGCATAACACATGTTACCTGCAATGCTAGCTCAGTGTATTTGTTTTATCCCAAATATTAGGATCTGTGCTAATAATGGTGTGCTGCAGTGGCAGTTACAATGTTAAGGCTCCCTTTTCTAGATTAGTAGTGTCCTCTTACCAGCAGCCAGAACTAGAAAATAGAAAATTAAATAAATTAAAACCAAATCAAAAATTAAAGAACAGAATATAGCTGGTAGAAGAGAGGATCTTTTCATCAATACTTGTGCTTCCACCTCATGTACCATAGAAAACTGGAAGAAGCTAGAGAAATATTTTTTTTCTTCTGTCAATGAGACCATTTCCTCTAAACTAATATGGTCCAAGATAATATTAAAACACTAGGTACTGTATTGAAATAGAGCCCCAAACCTTGAGTTCAAACCTTGGTTTTGCTGTTTATTTATTTCTCACAATGATGTTGGATAAGATCCTTCTCAGCCTAGGGACCGTTATCTGTAAAAGGGGCATAATGAAGACCCATCTCATTGGATTAATATATGGATTATGTAAAATAATGTATATCAAAGTGCTTTACAAACAAGAGGTGTGATCCAAAGTCGCTCTGCAGGGCATAGTCCTTTACATATAGAAGGTGCTTGATGAATATGGGTTGAATTGAAATACAAAGGAGCTATCACTAAACACAGCATTGAAATGTTGAAGGATACATTGATGTTTCCTTGCTCTCTCCATTTCAGGTCATTCTCCTCAGTTTGGGAGAAAGAATTGACATTTACCAGATGATTTGCAACTGGGTAGGAAAAATAAATAGGAAGTAAGTCTGTATTTCAGTGGAAAAGGTGCCCTCAAGGTTCTGAAGCAGGAATCACACTTCCTGGGTATCTTTAGAGATTTTCACAGTTCCACAAAGCTCCTCCATATACACACTAAGGAAGTTTGGGGGTGAAGAAGCTCCAGGGAGTGGTTAGCTGCATTCTCTTGACTATTAAGTGGAATAGGGTTTTTGCTAGTTGTGGGTAATGGAAGTATTCAACATTGCCAAAGATACCAAAAAAAAAAAAAAAAAAAAGAAGCCACACATGGCTTCACTACCCACTGAGAACAGAAAAGGGCAGTCTTGGCTAATTGACTGTCAACAGATGCCTTGCCAACAGTGCTTCAGATGATGGGAGTCATGATTCAAGCGAAGCAGGAATCAGCAAACTCACAATGCCTGCCCAGTGGGCAATGAGAATCATTGAGGAATGCTAGGTATAGATGCAAATACAGACTTATGAGAGAAAGGTCCTGCAGTAGACCAGAGTGTATGCCCTTTTAAAGGAAGATACTCACAGTTGTCATGCAGAAAAAGGACAGTGTGCAAGTCAGGTTTTACGTGAAATCTCTGATTTTTTGTCAAAGTTGAATATTTTTGTTTCCCGAAAGGCAAAGAACCCCTGTGTTAGTCAAGAAAATACATCTACAAGCAAGATTTAAATTATGGTCAGCCAGTGTGCATCTTCTGGTTTAGAGTTTCTCTGACATTCTTCAGAGATTTCTTGTTTTCATGAGGGTCATAGTCCACACAATGGCACATCCTAAGGCCTATGGATGACTGGATTACGCTATAGTCACAAGAAAACCATGAAGTGCATCAGGATCCTTAGGAAGAGAGCTGTGATGTGGTAGGGCACAATATCTTGTGAAGCAGGGGCGCTATGGCAAATGAGGGGGTGAAGGCTTTCCTATGCAGCTTAAACAGCATAGAAGACACCAAATACACACACACACCCCAGACTAGATCTCACGGACAGTGTCACACAGGTAAAACCATGCAGCAAACTCAATAGGAGAGCCCTGTAGGAGAATGGAAAGAGCATTGTGCTAGGAAACAGAGACTTAACTGCAAATCACCTAGCTTATCGTGATTAAAATAATGCACTCTTTGTAAGGTAGTTTAAAGGATTCAATGAGATTCTATGTTTGACACTTAGCATACTGTTTGGCAAATAGTATATTCAATTATTATTGTTATTATTAAAGAAGTTATGCCCTATTCAAACATAGACTTTTCCTGTAACACACATTTCATAGCACCCAACTCACAGAGTGACAGACCTCACAAATATCATCTGTGGTGGGTTGGTTTCATGGTTTTGCATATTGCTAAAGAGGAAAGGGTGAGGGAATCAACTCCAGAGGATTGGTTTGCAGAATTTAGTTACACTGCTGCCTCCCCCAGCTTTGCTCATTATAATTTTCCACTGGGCTGTGGGTGGAGAGTCAGTAATGTCACATTGGACAGGAGGAAAGCTCCTGGGTAGCAGAGCTTCTTGCTAATAATTAAGCCCTTTCCATAGTGGGAAATTCAACTGAAAAATGAGGCTATCACCATTTTTGTTATAGTTGACATATTTCCCTTTACCACTGCCTAAACAAGATCTTTTTAGGAATGGAGAAACAAATGCTTAATGACATTTTCCAAAGGAGTCTTATGTGTGTCTGAGTTCTGATCTGTAAACATGGCTCCAGTTGAGTAGATGGAAGCTGTGTGTTTGCAGTTCTGAATTTGTCAGCCTGTTCACTTGTCGATTTCCATGTGCATTTACTCATAGCCTCTATCAGTCTTAAGGGTTAGTTCATTTGAGTGATTGGTATATAGATGAGCTATCATAAAATGGGCAATATGTATAAATGTCTGCAAATAAAAAATTAAATTGACAGACAATTCCTTGCTGGCCACCAGTCATGTGTTTTCAAGGTGAACTAACTAGCCCAACAGGCAACATTTAATGAGGGGCTCATTTCTCACTGTCTCTCCTTGAAGGCTTGGATCATTGCACAATGGACTATAGGAACTGCTGCTGAGAAGACATTGTTATTATGTGAAGAAAAAGAACATGTGTTTTTTCTGCATACATTTTGATAAACATTGAAAATTTTGCTTTGTATACAAGGGGCTACAACTTAACAATTTAGCATATACACAGTTTCTTTTTGGCAATAGATATAAACCTAGAAGCCAATAAATTGAATTTTGTCAATCAAATATAATGGATGTTCTAGATAAATAAAATAAATTACTTGAATTTTACTGAAAAACCTCTCTCAAAATGTCACAATTTTTACTTTGTAGTTTCACATTTATACATGATGCATTCACGTTGAAGCACCTTCCAGCAAGGGAGAGTTACTGTAATTTTTTAAAAAATTAATAAAATACAAATAAACAGAGAACAACAGTATCACAGAAGATAGCAGCAAAGTCATATATTGGCTACAAGGATTAATCAGATTTCTGAACATGAGTCTCTATGTTCTTTGTATGTTTGAGCAAAAAAGCAAAACATGGGATGATCACACCATAGAAAAGAGAAGAAGCTTACCAATTTATCAGGAATACAAGCTTTGGTTGATACTGTATTATTTCACTTATTACACAGTAGTTTTATTATGTTATTATTTCTACCAATATATCTATTAGATGAGTTTTAACATAAAGATCCAAGCATGGTAGTTCCTCCATAATGGGGGAAGAATAACTCATGCTGTTTATTAGTAGAGCAATTCCAGTGTCTATTTTATAGACTCTGTGATTACTTTCTGCCTGTTTTACTATTTCTTAGTAAACTTTTGTAATCCACAGTTTACTTCATTGAGTATGTAAATTGTTCAGTTTCAGCAACATTGTGATTAATTTAATAAGAAATATTCTTACAAAAGCACAAAAACAGGCAAAATATATTTTACAACAGTGTTAGGATAGGGAATCAGAAATTACTTATCATTAAACTATCATCATAATCTCCTTCTGTGATGATGCTTAGAGTCATTCCTTTGCCTTAGCTTCAATCTATGGAAAGTGGAAAGAATAAGACACACACTTGAATATTTATTTGGATGAACATTCCCCCTTCCTCATTCATGCTAAGGTTTTGGTAACTCTGCCTGAACCCAGTCTACAATCCGCATGTATTTATGCAGAAAGAAGGGCAGGACAGTTTTCATGTCCACTTTATGCACAGGTCGAACAGCATGATGGGAAAGTTTCTTAAATGTAGACTGAAAGGTAATGTAAGGCAGAATATTTTCTCTATGTAGGACCATACTTGATTTTACAAGCACAAACCCCTCTGTGGAGCTGCTATGTGTATACACAAAGGGGATAATTTCAGTTAATTTATATCTAAAACAAAGTACCCCCTAAAGAAAGTAATTTTAAAAATTCATATTTTCTGCTTCTTACTGTGTCAGTTTTTGGTAAGTTGAATTTTTCTGGTATGTTCATTGCATTTATATTTCAATTTTATTGTCATAAAATTCTCCACAATGCCATCTTAACTACATTTTTACTGTTTGTACAATATATAGTGAGGTCCCTTCCTACTTACTATTCCTGACATTGGCTATTTGTATCTTCCTTTTTAAAAATCAGTCTTGCCAAGTGTTTCTCTATTTTAGTAGTCTTTAAAAAAAAAAAAACTTTTGGATTTTTATTATCTTTATTGTTAATTTTTATTTTATTAATCTTTGTTATTATTACATCCCGCTAATTTCTTAGGGTTTAAGTTACTGGGTTTTTCTTACTTTCAAAAGGTAGACATGTAATGCATTGATTTTCAGCATATACATATATATATGCTTTCTATATATGTATAGTTATTTTTATATTTTAAAATTTTCAGATTGACAGATTAAATTGTATATAGCATGACATTCTGAAACATATATACACTGCACAATGGCTAAACCAAGTCAAGCAACATATGCATTACCTCACACAGTTGTCATTTTTGTGGTGAGAACATTTTAAACCTTAGCATTTTTTAAGAATACAATGTACCATTGTTTATTATGTAGTTGCCATGTTGTACAACATGTCTCTTGAACTTATTCTATCTAATTGAAATTTTGTAACCTTGGATCATTTCCTCAACCCCCTCCTCCACCACCACTCCAGCCCCTGGTAGCCATTATTCTAATAAGATCAACTTGTTTTAGATTCTACATATGAATGAGACCATGTGGTATTCGTCTTTCTGTGTCTGGCTTGTTTCACTTAACAAAACGTTCTGCAAGTCCATCTATGTTGTTGCAAATGTCAAGATTTGTTTTTTATTTGTATATATTTAAATTTATGCATATTTTAAATCCACAAAGACATTGTTATACATTCAGCATCTACTTCTATTTATCTGTGTATTACCTTTCTGTTGTCTTTCGTTTATTTCTGCATCTCCAAACTTTCATCTGGGATCATTTTCCTTCTGTCTGAAATGTACTTCTGAATTTCCTTTAGTGATGAGTTACCACCATTTTTGTTCATCTGGAGATGTCTTCATTTCACTTTTATTCTTGAAGGATATTTTCCTAGGGTGAATCATCCAGGTCACTAATTTTCTTCCAGGACTTTGAAGATACTCTTTTTTCTGGCTTCATTGTTTCTAGTGACAACTCAGCTGTCAGCCTTATTCCTTTAAAAGTAATGTTTTTTCACTGGCTGCTTTTAAGATTTTTAAGAAGAACGTCCAAGTGTGGATTTCACTTAACATACCTTGCCTGGAGTTCATGAGACTTCTTGAGAATGTGACTTGATGTCTTTCATCCGTTTTGAATAGTTTTAGCCATTTTCTCTCAAAATAATGATTCTGGACCATTCTTCTTCCTTCCTTTTGGTTCAATTCCACATATATTAGATCTTGTAACCATGTCCTGCATATTGCTTATGCATTCTTCTGTATTTTCTATCATTTTGTCTCATTGTGTCTCATTGTGGGTATTTTTTTCCAATCTGTCTTTCAATCACTAATTCTTTCTTCACTAATTGTTTCTAATCTGCAGTTAATTTCATCTATTAAGTTGTTAATTTTGGCTATTTTTTCATTTTCAGATTTTTATTTATTTTTTAGTTTTCAATTCTCTACTGAAATTTCTAGTCTTACCTTTTATACCCTTGAATATATTGGGCATACTTATTTTAAAGTCTAGGTATTAACACTGTACTACTAGGGGTGCTATAAGTCAGTTTCTATTGTTTATCATTTCTGCTGCTTTTCATCTGCATTGTCTTGTCTCTTGATTACTTCTACTTTTATTGCAATAATTTCATTTCGGTTGTAGGAATAATTTGAGACCAAATCTCTTCCATGATTAGTTTCTACCTCATCCCTGGGGCACTAGCAATCTAGGATTCACTTTAATCCAGTTAAATGATTGTTAATATATTTGCTAAGGCTACCATAACAAACTATCACAGATTGGGTAGCTTAAACAACGGAAATTTATTTTCTCACCATTCTGGAGGCTAGAAGTCTCATATCAAGTTGCTAGCAGGGTTGGTTTCTTCTGAAGCCTCTCTTGTTGGTTTATAGATGGCTATCTTCTCCTTCCTGTGTCTTTACCTGGTCTTCCCTCTGTATGTATCTGTGTCCTAATCTTTTCTTCTTACAAGGACACCAGTCACATTGCATTAAGGCTCACTCTAATGGCTTCACTTTAACTTAATTACTTTTTGAAGACTCTGTCGCCAAATACTGTCACAGTCTGAGGTACCAGGGGTTAGGACTTGAACATATGAATTTCAGGGGGACATAATTCAGCCCATAACAATGAGTGAATGAGATGACTCAAAGCTACTGATCTATTGGGAAGGGGTGCTGTTTACCTCTTAGTTCAGTGCTGCCACTCTTTAAGATCCCAAGACAAAGTCAAGGAGTTCACCAGGGTCTGTGCTTTTTTGGTGGTCCCTAGAATTCAAGTCCATAGCCCCTTAGTTTTATGAGATTCTCAAAATGTCACTCAGGTTGGTAATCTGTCAGCACTCGCCCTCTGCAAGCAGTAAATTCTCAAAGAGGAAAAGCTCTCCTCCTCTAGCCTAGCAAATATCAACAACATGTCGACTGTCTAGTATCTAGGAGTAGATATGCAATATATTTTATCCAGATTTTCTAGTTGGCCTCAGTGGAAGAACTGGCACATTTCTTTCTTTTCATTGTCTATCAAGAATGAGAGATTTCCTTAGTAATGTGTATATGTGTTTGTGTGTGTATTTAAATAAACAGAGTTGTGTATATTATTAGTTTATTACAAAATAATGTTATGAAAAATTCAAGGTATAGAGATATGTTTACAGAAAAAATAAACGTGGACCTCACTGCCATTTTCTACTCTCCCACCAATCCCACTTTCTCCAGAGGTGACAACTGTTGACATATTACTGTACATCCTTACATAAAATTTGCTGTACACTTCTATATGCACATAAAATATGTGCTCCATTCTCAATAAATGCCATCAGACATACCTTAAGTTCACTTAATGTCTTTCTTTCTGTGTAGGTTCACATAGATCAACCACATTTTTTTAATTGTTATATAGAACACTATTATGAATATACCATCATTTATTTACCCATTGCTGTATGATGATCTTTTAGATTATCTTTAATTTTTTGCTATTTTGAACAGTGTTGTAATGAACATCTTTGCACATGTCTCTTCCTGCACACAGATAAATATTACTAGGTAGAAGTGTGCATGCACTTCAGATTTTAATACTTACAAATTTCTCCCCAAACACTTTACCAGTCTATACTCCTGGAAATAAAAATGTATGAGAATGCCTGATTCACAGTACTCTCACAAACTCTAATTTCCCAAAATATTATGAGCATCTTTTCCTGTTATTGATTTTTCTTTTTATGTAAATTGCCTGTTTATGGCCTTTGCTCCTTTTACTATTTATGTCCCTGTCTTTTTTTATTTTATTTGTATCGGCTATTTAATATTTGCAATAGTATTTTAAAATACAATGCCAAACTGCTACCTGGTTTTAATTTTTGTGACAATTCAATATTTTTAAATTGTATGTGATTAAATCAATTTTTTTCTTCTGTGTTCCAAGTTCTTATCACTCTTCTGCATTTTCTTATTAGATATTAGTTTTAAAGTCGTCATCATAAATTTCATTTTATAATCTTGTACGTGTTGCACTGAATTTATTAATATGGAAGAATTGTCAACCTAAAATATTGACTCTCTCCTTCCGGTAAAATAGTACCTTTTCATTTATTCAGGCCTTCTCTTATGTCTTTCAGGAAAGATTTATAGTTTTTAATATCAGTATTATGTATTTATCATTTGGTTTAGTTTTATATATTTGAAATATTTTATTGTTGCAAATGCTTCCAAATTTTTATGGGTCAATGTGATTTTGCTTTGTTTTCTTGTAGAGACACTTTTATGTTTAGAAATTTTCTTCTTTCTAGTTTACTACAAATTTTATCAAGAATGAGCGTTTAATTAGATTAAATGCTTCTTTGGAATCTTTTGGGATGATGATATGATTTTTCCTCTTTCAATCTGTTAGTGTGGTGACTTTCTTTAATAGAAATTATTTCATGCTTGATCATTCTAGTATTCCTGAGACTAAACCACTTGATAAGGATTTTGATTTATTATAACACATTATTAGATTTTTCTTAATATTTAAGGATTTTACATCTATTTAATAATAAAATTTATAATTCTCTCTCATTTTTATCTATCTGTCTAGTTTTTGTATCTAGATTACAGAAGCTTCATGTACTGAAGTAAAAAAAAATGTATCTGTCTCTGCCATGAAATGGTTTATATAGCATCGGAATGATTGGTTATTGGGAAACTTTTTGTTGTTATTTTTGGTATATCGTTTCTAATCAGTCTTTATTTGGACTGGTTTTGGTACAATATACTCCACTGTTTCAATGTGGAAATTTTTTAAAACTTTTATTTTAAGTTCAGGGTACATATGCAGGATGTGCAGGTTTGTTACATAGGTAAATGTGTGTCATGAGAGTTTGTTGTACATATTATTTCATCACTCAGGGATTAAACCTACTATGCATTATTTTTCCTAATTCTCTCCCTCCTCTCACCCTCCAGCCTCCAATAGGGCGCAGTGTGCATTGTTCCCCTCTACATGTCCATTTGTTCTCATCCTTTAGCTCCCACTTATAAATGAGAACATGTGGTATGTGATTTTCTGTTCCTACGTTCATTTGCTAGGGATAATGGCCTCCAGCTCCATCCATGCCCCTGCAAAGGACATGATCTCATTCTTTTTTATGGCCGCACAGTATTCTATGGTGTATATGTGCCATATTTTCTTCACCCATTCTATTATTGATGGGCATTTAGGTTGATTACACGTCTTTGCTATTGTAAAGAGTGCTGCAATAAACATATGTGTGCATGTGTCATTATAATAGAACGTTTTATATTCCTTTGGGTATATACCAGTAATGGGATTTCTGGGTCGAACAGTATTTCTGTCTCTAGGTCTTTGAGGAATCATCATACCGCCTTCCACAATGGTTGAACTAATTTACACTCCCACTAAGAGTGTAAAAGCATTCTTTTTTCTCCACAACCTCACCAATGTCTGTTATTTTTTGACGT
Organism: Rhinopithecus roxellana; assembly: GCF_007565055.1. Classification (NCBI taxonomy): domain Eukaryota; kingdom Metazoa; phylum Chordata; class Mammalia; order Primates; family Cercopithecidae; genus Rhinopithecus; species Rhinopithecus roxellana. The sequence goes on from NC_044564.1 coordinate 108,477,761, forward strand.
TTTAATAATAGTCATTCTGACTGGTGTGAGATGGTATCTCATTGTGGTTTTGATTTGCATTTCTCTAATAATCAGTAATACTGAATTTTTCTTCATGTGATTGTTGGCCGCATGTATGTTTTCTTTTGAGAAGTGTCTTTTCATGTCCTTTGCCCACTTTTTAATGGTTTTTTTTTTTTCTTCTTGTAAATGTGTTTAAGTTCCTTACTGATGCTGGATATTAGGACTTTTTCAGATGCATAGGTGCAAAAATGTTTTCCCATTCTGTAGGTTGTCTACTTACTCTGCTGATAGTTTCTTTTGCTGTGCAGAAGCTCTTTAGTTTAATTAGATCCAATTTGTTTTTGCTCTTGTCATCTTCGTCATGAAATCTTTGCCCATGCTTATGTCCTGAATGATTCAATGTGAAAATTTAATCCATTCACATTTATTGTGATTGAAGATACATTGGAACCTATTCTTAGCATCTTATTTTCTTTTTACTGTGTTTGCTTGGAGGTTTTCCCCTTTTTTAATACATTTTTTTTAGAATTGACTAATCAAATTTTGTTGTATTTTTCTTTCCTTTAATGGTTTGATGGTTTTCTATGTGCCCTTTGATGGCTATACTTAGTTTTATTTCAATTTATTTATTTCCCTCAATATCTAGGGTTAGTATTATAATCTTCTCTTGAATTAAACAATAACATTATACTTGTACTTCTCTTTCTCTATACCCTGCCACTTCCTTTGTTAGCTGCATGTTCTTACTTTTTATTCACTATTCATTAACAACTACACAGTTGTAACAATATAATTTTATTTTTATTTGTTTTATTGTAGACCACTGTTTTATTTTCCCTTGTGTTCTTTTTGGATTGTATCTGTTTTACTGGAATATCTTCAGTTGCTATTTCAAGGGGTTTCCCTGAGTAATTATGTTTTTGAGGGTGCATGTGAGAGAGAGAACTTAACTTTTCCACTTATGTGCAAATTTAGCTGAAGTGGAATTCTTGATTCAAAATTATTTTCCCTAAGAATAGTTTAAGGCATATTTTCATCATCTTCTAGAATCTAGAAAAGTCTGATAAAAATTCATTTTTTGTAGGAGAAATATGTTTTCCCCTCTGGAAGTTTTTAGGATTGTCTTTTAACTATTGTCCTGAAATTTAGTATGGCTTTTAAAAATCATTTATTCTACTTGTTTCTTGGGGATACATTAATCATATATTTTGCCACATAAAGTAAAATGCATTTGCTTAATAAGATAATACTCATAAGTTCCAGGCATTAATAAGTAAATTAATTTTGCAGGGGAGGACATGTTTTCAGCATACTACAACAAGGCTATCATAGTTCAAAATAGAATACATATCAGATCACATTTACTATTCTTTGGGTTAAAATTTATTGGCTCATTGGATTGCCTAGACTGGCTCTTGTGTTCAGTTAAACAAACACAGTCTGTGAAATCGGCAATACAGCATTTAATTCTTATCTACTTTATTAGCATATGGAGAAATAAAATGAGATATGATATATAAAGCATTTTCTGATAGTATCATGGAAAGAATCGAGGGCCTATATTTTACATTATAGGTTCTAGAATCAGACATTGGAATTATAGCCAGTCTTGCCACTTAATAACTTAGTGACCTTGGTCTCTTCATTTATAAAGTGAAGGTAAGACATCTATTTTTACAAGTTTGTTGTCATAATTAAATGAGAATTCATGTAAAAATGACTGACATGCTGCCTGCTGCTTGGCTCGTAGTAAGATTCATCTTCCTCTTTCTGCTCTGCTAAAAAAAGCTTTTGTACACACTCTGTATTGCTAAAAGATGTTAAGATGCAGATAAGCTTAGATCAGCAGTTTTTATTTCAAGCAAGAAAGACAAACATAGATAATAACTATTTAAATAATTAATAGGCTGGAACAAACTATTCACTGATGCTATGCATGAAAAATAAGAATTCTCTGCCAGGACCTAATTCGTGTCCTTGGTCAATACATTTTCCCCCCTCTTTGTTTCTGGAAAAATTAACAGTATTGTGAAAAAAAAAAAAAAAAAAAAAAAAAAGGCTAGTCAGGGCCTAGAAAAGTATAGACAAGTAAATTAAGTAAATTGTAGTTATTGCTACTAAGTTATTATCATTGACTTGAATTCTAGAAGATATTACTACCAGTATTACTATTCATATATAAAAGCAAATGAGAGTGTGATTCAAAGGACTAACAAATTACTCTAACTTCACTCCATAGTAATTCTATTTCCCTTTACATCTCTGGCTAAATGGCCCCACTCAAATTCATTCTCCAGACTGATAACATTGAGACTGTGGATCTAGCTACTAGGTGGCCTTTTACTCATGGCCTCTGACAGGATTACAGACTAAAACCCTGGTGTCAGGCAGAGGACTCATAAATGGGGGCCTTTGACCAAAAGGAAGGCTTGATGAGGACCTGTTTATGTTTAGAATAAACTCCTTCTTTACTCCTACCATTTAAGTGGTGGTGTTTTTCATGGCTTCTATATCTGTATTCCTCTGTTCTGGGGGATGGTGGCAGTTCCCTGGGGAATCTTGCACAGTCTCATACATTCAGCTACATCCTATGACCTTCAAATATATAACCCCAACTCTAGCTCAGCCTTTTATTTTCTCTCTCTGCCTCTCTCCTGCATCAGGCCAGTAGCCATAGCTTCTAGCCTTTAGATTACTCAGGCAAGAAACCATAACTGTCTCTGTGATGTGCCCTTGGAGACTCTCTCACCAGATTTAAGGGGCAGCCACCACTCTCTTTTCTGACCCTCTGAGCTCAGAGCAACAAGAGGCAAAAAAAAGCAGGTTTTGGGGCAGGGGTAGGAAATTTCACACTTAACTGCTGATACAAATTATCTCTTGAGCCTGGTCAATGTTTAAAAATTACTCTAGCTCTTGAGGTGCTATTAGGATCCGTTGGTGACTTCCTGCTGGCTTTTCCTAACCATAGTTCTCTTGACCCGGTAGGGGCTCTCCTTCAGCTGGCCACTTCAGCTGGCCACTACAGAAGCACAGTTTCTGTACCCAGTGCTTCACCCTCAGTTTCTACAAGATTCCCCTTGTACTCTGGTAGACTGTTTTTTTGGGCAAAATGTTATTTTCAGTGATCTCAGGCCAACATTCTTGTGATAGACATGGATTCCATGCCTGTTCCCCAGGATCTCCTTTGGCTCTATATTGGAGGAAAATGCATTGTTTTCAAAATTCAGCCTTCACTGTGCTTCCATGAGCAGCTTCAGTTAGCGTCTCTCTCTTTGATAGTCTCTGGCACAGGTCAGGCATCAGTCCAGTATCTTCCAAATGCAGGAAAGAATCTGGCCCCCATCAGTAGACCTGAAGTAAGGAAAACTCACTCATCCCATGCCCCTCACCCCTCCCAGGTTGGTTAGGAATCAGAGTTCTACACAAAGAAATTTTGTCATCTCCAATCACCTTAACCTCTTATAGCCTCAATATGTATAAGTTGTTTAACTAAACCCACTCACCTTGGAACATACCATCCAGTCTTTATGCCTTAGTCAAAAGCTGAGGCTGCATCCTGTTTCAACATCCAATTTTTCTAAATTGAAGGACTTACACAAGGTAACTGATAAAGTTTGAATGCTCGTCCCTGCTCAAATATTATGTTGAAATATAATTCCCAGTGTTGGAGGTGGGGCCTGGTGGGAGGTGTTTGGATCATGGGGTCAGATTCCTCATGAATGGCTTGGGCCATTCCTTTAGTGATAAGCGAGTTCTTGCTATGAATTCACACAAGATCTGGTCATTTAAAAGTGTGCAGCACCTGACCCCCCCACCACTCCTCAACACATTCTCTTGTTCCTGCTTTTGCCATGTGACATGCAAGTTTCCCTGCTTGGCCTTTCGCCATCATTGTAAGCTCCCAGAGGCCTCCACAGAAGCAGATGCCAGCACTATGCTTTTTGTACAGCCTGTAGAATCTTGAGCCAATTAAGCCTCTTTTCTTTATAATTACTCAGTCTCAGGTATTTTTTAAAACAATGCAAGAATGGTCTAATTCAGTAACATTCATGTTTCTCCCTCTTGCTCTTCATGTCACCATTTCGTGCCTATAAAGGTGAAATAGTACCTGTCACGATTGCCACTTTGTGAATTCATATGTAATGAGACTTATTCAGCTTCAGGTCTTATGGATAGACTTCTTTTTTCATAAGAAGCAATATTTACTTTTGATTATTTTAAGTCATAATCTCATCTGACCAACAGCAAGATGAAAATAACTGGGGCTGTATAAATAAATGAGTTATTTATGGATGTTCTCATTTTAAAGAAACATTAACTCATAAAGGATTATGCAGAGTGTGGTAATTGTTCTTGATTTTAATTATTAGAATATGGCATTTATAAAACTGATACCTTGTTGGTTTGCATAATTCAGTTGCAAAACAAGTGAGTAGTATTGGTTCCAGCCTAATTCTCCATCTCTGCATTCCTCCTTCTGCCAATCCATGTGTCTCCTTTTACCCCACCTGCATTGTCAGCTCCAACTCCAGGTAAGAGGAGTGTTGCTATAATAAATTGCCACAAACAGCACAAATTTATTACCTTACAAATCTGGAGGTCGGACGTACCAAGGGAGTCCCAATGGGTAAAATCAGGCTGTGCTCCTTTCTGGAGGCACTTAGAAGAGATTCTGTTTTCTTGCATATTCCAACTTCTAGAGGCTGCCTGCATTTCTCATCTCATGGCCCACTTCCATCTTCAAAACCAGCAATGGCTAATCAAGTCTTTCTCACATTGCATAATTCTGGTCACTGTTTCCATAGTCTCGTCTCCCTATCTGACTCTAACTCTCTCTTCTGCCTTCCTCTTCTCTTTTAAATACGTTTACGATTATATTGCACCCACCTGTGTAATTCAGGCAATCTCTTTGTCTTTGGGTCAATTGATTAGCTACCTTAATTCCATCTGCAACCTTTGCCACATTACAACATGTTGACAGGTTCCTGGGGTTAGAATTTGGACATGTTTGCGTAAGGCATTATTCTGCCTACCACACAAGAAGTAACCCCAAACTGCAGCAGAAGTTGCCTAAATCTCTTGTTGCCTTCACCTTCCATCACCCCTTAGGAAGCAGGTGTCTACTATTCTAGCTGCTAATCTGACCCTGGCATCATAGCCAGTAATCTACTCAATAATACCTTCCAAAAAAGGACAGGATTCTGAGCCTGTTTTGCAAATACAGGAACATTCAGCCATGCCCAGGTGTTTACATACTGTCTATGTCTGCTCTCATGCTACAATAGCAGAGTTGAGTGTGAAGCCTGCAAAGTCTAAAATATTTATCATCTGGTCCTTTATAGAAAAGCTAAAACGTTTGTTGGCACCTGCTATGCAGAGCTGCTCCCTTTTGGATTTATTCTTACTCTTAGATTGTAGCCTTTCATTGTCCCTACTGAAAACCAAGAATGTAGACCAGGGCCTCTCCCCATTGGTGGACTCTGAACTTCATTTCTCACGCCACCAGCCCTGTTAGTCTGCTACAAGTTGAGATCAATTTCTCAGCCTCTAGGCTGACAGTTTCAGAACTGTCTTGAGAAAAAATGTGCCAAATGCAAGGTTAGCTTATTTCCCAGATTTTTTTTTTTCATGCAAATCCCTTCTACTTTAGTAGTCCTCCAGTGCCTTCAAACATACATTGTTTTTACTTTGTCTAGCTTTTCTAGTTGTTCTCAGTAATAGGATTGATCCAAGCAATCTGGTCTGCTATTGCCAGAAATAAACTTTTAGTGCTGGTGTTATATTTCTGTTGCCTCCAAGTCCTTGTTATAGTATCCATATTTCTTTATATTTTATTCTGCTGTCTTTTGGGTTTATCTTACGATTTCTTCATGGCTTTTATAATTTCCTGGGAACTATGTTTCCTTGCTTTCCTTTTTTTTTTTTTTTTTTCTTTTGAGACGGAGTCTCACTTTGTCGCCCAGGCTGGAGCACAGGGGCACGATCTCGGCTCACTGCAACCTCCGCCTCCCAGGTTCAAGCGATTCTCCTGCCTCAGCCTCCTGAGTAGCTGGTATTACAGGCATGTGCCACCATGCCCGGCTAATTTCTCTATTTTTAATAGAGACAGGGTTTCACCATGTTGGTTAGGCTGGTCTCGAACTCCTGACCTCGTGATCCACTCACCTTGGCCTCCCAAAGTGTTGGGATTACAGGCGTGAGCCACTGCACCTGGCCTGTTTTCTTGCTTTCTAATGAGGAAGATAGGTCTTAGGAAATATTCTGAATTCTGCAGTTATTTTCTCAGGTAAACTTATCTTTATTCAGAATAACACTTTTTCCCTTCTTGTCCACTGATTTACTAGAGCCCTCATGGATTTAGTTTTGTCTCTGTCTTTTCATCCATCTTCCAACTAAGCAAAATTAATTTAGACTTGATAATAATTTGGTTGCTTTTAGTCTCCCTTATCAGATGAATAACAAATCTGATTATTAGTTTTGTCCTCAACTAGAGGAAAAATAGATGCATTATTTCCATTCCAAATTTTGTCGTAGTTTCTTCCATCTTCTGGTGTATCATGCATCATTGGCATCCTTGCTCTGTTCAAGTGAAATATCCTATTCTCACTGCTCATTCTTTCTGATTCTGAATTGAATGAGTTCTTAACATTTTTTCTCTTAAAGCATTTACTGAAATGAAAGTTCTTACATCTCTCATGTTTGATATTTTTTTCCAGTTTATTTTACTGAATAAATATGCAAAAGTGAGGTACAGTGTTTCTGCCATCCCATGGAGAAGCGCTGATAACCAGAGACAACTGGAAACTTTTCTGATTCAGTGGTACAGTTGCTAGTTTTCTGGTTCCAGAGATGTACACAATTTCTTAATTTCTCAGATTGAGTCTATTTCAAGGGGTGAAGCCTGGATAGGTTCTTCTCTAGTCCGGCACTAAATGCATTTCTGGAAATCTCTCTCACATTCTTGTATTATATTTCCCACAAATCTTAGTTGTTTTATTTTTTAATGTTGGCTTAAAACGTACCTTATATAAGTATACTCCTGTTTAGGTAGTGTATTTAGGAACTGTGAATTAAAGGCCAGCATCTACTACCAGTAACAGTTCTGTGGAATTAAATCCTGCAGTTATCCAGGGACTGGGTCATTCCCTTCATTCCATAGAGTTAAATGCTTTTCATAAATATTCTACTCAGGTTTTCCAGATTCAAAGGAATGACGTGGTTTGTGATATGAGTCACAAAAATGTAAATTGATATCAGTGTAAGTACTTGGCATAAATTAAACTTAATCTTCTTAAAAATTACTGATTTGTGATTTGATATCCAGGAATTTAGTACAGTCAAGGATTTCTTTTTGTTTTATGAGGAGTACTAATGAGTTTCAACTTGCATTTGGATATTTGGGTGTCTAATAGATAAACAATGTTGTACAGTGGGGTCAGAAGAACTGCATCTTAATCCTTTCTCTTGTGCCTATAACTCTGTGACCTGGAGCAAAGCACATATCTCTGAATCTCTTGTCCCTCTTCCATAAAATGAGAATAATGATGATACAATCTTACCTATTTTCCATGTTGATTGAGAGAATAAATTGATATGTGGTGTGGAAGAGCTTTTAGAAACTATTAAGCCCTGCTTATACTTATTTTTGAAACTATTTCAGAATGAAAACTGAGAACTACTCTTTGACAAGGTTTAATCTGAAAGACTTATACCTCTGCTAATCTCTAATTATTCATTCATTCCAGAATTGACATAGAACATATTTAGTACTTATTTTCTCTATGATAACAAGAGTATTTCAGGGTAAATAGAGAAGCCTATGAGAAATGAAGCTAGTTTAAACTTTAAAGGTATTTTTCGGAAGGGTAAATCCATCCTCTCTTCCCCTGATAACATGTCAGACATCAACTACTAGCCCATTTCTCAGCCTCAGGTGCCTTGGGTCCATTCTCTGAATCTTTGAGCAACTTGGGGAAAGTTGAGACAAAACATTAAAACAAAAAACAAAATAACTAAGAGCAAAAACCATAAGAAATTGATTCAGATGTTTATTTTCAGTTGTTTTCAAAGGAATTTCATGTTAGGCATCACAGTATGTTAGAGATTTATTTTTTACTCTCAGAGAATTAGAAATAGGCCATCTTTCCACCAGTTGAAAAGACTCAACCCTGAGAATACAGTTCATGGTTAAAGCCAGAGAAGAGCAGATTACAGGGGAAGATTAGCTTGCTAGAATTAAGAATTTTTCTGATGCTTTCAGTAGGAAACATCACTATCTCAGGGACAAGACTTGGATAATGTGCATACACAGAAAAGGGGATGGAGGGTATTCCTGTAAAGGCTGCTGTTATAATGATAGTACCAAAAAACTGAAGAACATGCTCAATTGATTTATTCTAATAACATTGTGAAAATCATGGTAAGTAGATTATTACTTTGAAACATGATTTCATTTATAATATGATTTTTTAAATGTAGTATAACCCCATTCTGTCAAGAAATGTGAGAAATTATCTTTAATTAGTATAAAATTATAAATCTTTACACAGTTTTTACTAGTATTAGTAGCTGTAAATTTACTTAGCTTAAGGGTTGCAGCTATGAAAATTAGCAGTAAAAATTTAAGTTCTATGTTTCCTCCTAAATTTCATTATGTACATATAGAATATTCATTTGATCCTGCAAAAATGATTATTGTTACAAAATCCTTATTGTTATACATTTTTATTATTAATGTTATTTGTTATTAGATGGCTTTCCTGGACATCAATGAATACATGATAAAGATTTAAAATAATTAGAAAGTACAGAAGAATATAGCAAAGAGAAAATATTCATAATGTTACTACCCAGAAATAATTGTAGTTTAATATTTTAATTTTTTTCTATGTATCCATTCACCTTTATATATACTGTATTTTGAAACTTTTAGTCAAAGTTTGTATTTAGTTTTATTTTTACTTAATAATTTGATCATTTGTACTTAAACTTTTGTGAGCATCATCCAAGTAATTAAATATTCTTCAAAAACATTTAATTTGAAAGGAACATATTATCATATAAATATATTACTTACAAAATTCTCTATTGTTGCACATTTTAGTTGTTTTCAAGTTTTTGTGGTTATAAATAATGCCATGACTAGCATTCATAAACCTAAATCTTTGTTAGCAGCTTTGATTAATTTATTCTGTTGAGTTCCCCTCAACTATAATTATTCGACCAAAGATATGAACTCTTTTAAAAATCTTACACAAATGACCAACCTATTTTGCAGAACGGTCATTTTGATATTCATTTCTATAACAGGATGTTAGCGTGCCTTTTAAACTATGTCTGCCACTGCATTTAAACATTTTTTAAAGTATATATTTATTAATTGATAGGTGAAAATGGCATGGTATTTTAATATTTATTCCTGAATTACTAATGAAGATAATTTTTTTAAATCTTTTGAAGTGTCTGCTTATGTTCCTTGCCTATTTCATCTATTGTTTGTTACTGTCTTCTTCTTTGTTGGGCTTCACAGATATTGAGGTTTTAAAAATATTTTTATTGTTCCCTAAAAATCTCTTCCCAGTTTGTCAAGGATCTTTTATTTTTGTTTGCTTTAAGCTCATAATGTTATTTTTCCTTTCCAACTTTTATTTTAGATTCAGGCGGTACATGTGTAGGTTTGTTGCAAGGTGTAAACTGCATGTTGCAGGGGTTTGGTATACAGATTATTATCCAGGTAATGAGCATAGTACCTAACAGGTAGTTTTTCAGTCCTCACCCTCCTCCCACCCTTCACCCTTTAGTAGCACTGGTGTCTATTGCTCCCTTCTTTGTGTCTGTGTGTACTCAATGTTTAGCTCCCACTAATAAGTGAGAGCATGCAGTATTTAGTTTTCTGTTCCTTCATTAGTGCATTTAGGATAACAGCCTCCAGCTGCATCCATGTTGCTGCAGATGATGTGACTTTATTCTTTCATGTGGGTGCATAGTATTCCATGGTGTAAATGTACCACATTTTCTTTATCCAATCTATCATTGACGGGCATTTGAGTTGATTCCATGTATTTGCTATTGTGAATAATGCTGCAGTGAACATACATGCATGAACCTTTATAACAAAATGATTTCTATTCCTTTGGGTATATACCCAGTAAAGGGATTGCTGGGGCAAATGGTATTTCTACCTCTCTACCTTTGAGGAATCGCCACAACGGCTGAACTATTTACACTCCCACCAATAGTGTAAAAGTGTTTCTTTTTCTCTGCAACCTCACCAGCATCTATTGTTTTTTGAGTTTTTAATAATTGTCATTCTGACTGACATGAGATGGCAACTCATTGTGGTTTTGATTTGTATTTCTCTAATGATTAGTGATGTTGAGCATTTTTTTCATATGCTTCTTGGCCACATGTATGTCTTCTTTTGAGAAGTGTCTGTTCATGTCCTTCGCTTTTATTTTTGGCTTGCTAATTTGTTTAAGTTCCTGATAGATTCTGGACATAGATAGATAGGCCTTTGTCAGATGCACAGTTTGCAAATATTTTCTCCCATTCTGTAGGTTGTCTACTCTGTAGATGATTTCTTAAGCCCATAACTTTTAAACAGTTAAAATTTTCTATGTTTTTGAACTTAATATGTACTTTCCTATCTCAATGTCAGTTCAATACTCATCTACAGAAATGTCTGGTTGTTTAGAGTGTTATTTTTAAATACTTAATTCTATATAGTATGAAGTAAAAATAAAACTGTTTTCAGTATCCTGCACTGAATAATTGTTCTTCGTCATTTATAATATTTATTATATAATACATTTTTATATATAGTAAGATTTCTTTTAGGTCTAACTCTATTGCTCCCTTGATGAACCAGGCTTTTCTTACTCAAACCCCACACTATTGTAATCTCTGTGATTTTATAATACACTTTACTAATGGTCAGAGAAAGTTCTTCCCCTATTACACATATTTTTTATCAGATTTTTAAATTACTTTTTGAAGTTATACAAGTGCTTCTACTTGAAATGCTATAAAACTACAAATTAGGGAGGAAATAATACCTTTAAGATATTTTCTTTGTCTTCCCATACTGGAGCTAGTATAATTCTCCACAAATACAAGTATGACTTTAATATCATCAGGTAAATATTTGTAGTTTTCTTTATGTAAACTTTTCTTGAAAAATTATTACTAAATATTTTCTGATTTTTGTCACTATTGATAATGGGAAATATTACCCCCATTCATCTCCTCATTACTTACTTGTAGTATATAAGAAAGCCATTGATTAAAAAAATACTGATCCTATGTCTGATCCCTTTGCTGAATTATATTTCTTAATTCTAATAATTGGCTTATCTTCTTCCTGTATGTGTATACATACAGATAATATGTAGACATATTATCTACAAGTAATAATAATTTTGTCTCCTCAAGTATTATACATTTTATATCTATTTATTCTTTTACTGAATTGCTATAAATTCAAGAGCTATGGTAAATGGCCACCATGAAAAAACAGTAATAAGTAGCTTTGCTTTCCTATCCTCCCAATCTTAGCTTAAATGATACCTCTTTAGTGAGAACTTCTCCGGCAAACACTCTACATAGCATCCTACAAACTTCCAATTAATTTTCTTTTATTATCTTGTTAATTTTCTTCATAATACTTCTTACATGAAAATTGTATTTATGCAAGTAGAAATTATATAATTTCCTATTCCTTTATATGTTCTACTGTAGTGCTACACTGGAAGTAACATCAGAGCAGGGATAACGTCTGTTTTGCTCCCCTCTGGTATACCCAGCATGTTTCCTATTCCCTGTCATAGAATTGATTAATAAATAGTATGTCTGTTTCTGATTTAAGTGGAAAGGTCTTTGGTGTTGCATATTTTAAAAAAGTAATTATTGGTTCCAAATAAATATTGATGTCAAGAAATACTTCTATTCCAGCTTTTAGGATTGTTTTATGAAGAATAAATGCTATGTATTATCACACAGCATTGCATTTTCAGATTGCCCTAAAATGATAACACATTGTCTCAAATCTATTTATTCTCATTAAATCTATCCCAATTATTATATAAACATATTGTCTAATACTAAATCATCCTTGAAATTATCACATAAATCCTACTTGTTTGTGGGTGGACTTTGAATATACTATTGAGTTCAACTTTCTTGCTTTTTTTTTTTTTTTTTTTGAGACAGGGTTTCACTCTCTCACCCAGACTGGGGTGCAATGGCATGATCTCAGCTCACCATAACCTCTGCCTCTTGGGTTCAAGCCATTCTCCTACCTCAGCCTCCCGAGTAGCTGGAACTATAGGTGCGTGCCACTACCACCTGGCTAATTTTTGTGTTTTTAGTAAAGATGGGGTTTCACCAGGTTGGCCAGGCTGGTCTTGAACTCCTGGCCTTAAATGATCCACCTGCCTCAGCCTCCCAAAGTGCTGGGTATTACAGGGGTGAGCCACCACACTCAGCCCTTTCTTGCATTTTATTAAGGATTTTTGCCTTTGTAGTCATAAGGAAAATTAATCTATGTTTTTTTCATTGCTGTTGCAAATTGTCTCATGTTTTCATAGTATTATTAAAGAATTAATAAATTGGATACTTTTTTATCTGTTTCGCAAATGAAACAGTTTATATATGACGGGAATTATTTGTGCTTCATAACGTAGGGAAAATTTACCAGCTAAACAGTCTGTAAGTACTTTTAAGAAGTAATTATTGTGTGACTTTTATAATTTCTTCCATAAATATAGACTTTTTCATTTTCTATTTTTTTTCCTGAAGCAATTAATGTATGGTCTCATTTCTTAATGTAAAATTAGTTTCTGTTCTCTGAAGAATATTCAGTAATATATATATTGAAGTAAATGAATATCATCTATAGGCTCACCACCTAAAGTTAATTTCTGTTGATATCATATTTCCTTCTAGGCCTTTTCTTATTCATTTATTTGTAACTATACACATATTTATATAAGAACTCAATATCATTTTGTACATAGATAGAGCTATATATATATGGTATCATGTTTTCAGTTAACGCTGTATCGTGTTCATTTTCTCACATTCGTGAATTTTCTCTGAGAATATGACTTTTTATGAATGTACAGTATCTAGTATTTAAAATAAGTTTCCAATATTTTAGTGTAATAATGCTTTCATAAGATTCCTTGATATTTGCATGTATATCTATATCCTTAGCATCAATTCTTAGGAATAAAGTCATTTTATATTGAATACCAAAGTGTCTATGCAAATTTAACTTTTACCAAAGTGTTTGAAAGGGCATATTCCACTGAGCCATTTGAAACTTTACATATATATTTTAAACTATACCATTTTGAAAAGCAAACCATGCTTCATTGTTTGTTTGATATGTCTTTGATTAACTACTGCAAATTTTTCACATATTTATTTGTAATTTGTCTTTCTATCTTATGAAATTTATTTTCCTAATGTGACCAATTTGATTTATAAATGCTGTATACATACTGGAGATAGAAATCTTAACTTGACCTTCAGAAATTGTAAGCAAATTGCTCAACATTAGTCAATAATTCAGTATAGCAAAGATTATAACCTATTTTATTTTCTTGCTACTTAATTGATGTTTCTTTACACTGCAGTAAATTATTAATATTTCCTAGCCATGTGATCTTCAGCAAAATACTTTACCTTCCTGGACCTTGTTGATTAATTATTATACATATTTTAATATATTTATGTATATTAACATTATATATGAATCGTATTTATCAAATTTTTCAAATAAAATGTTGAATTTTGCTTTTTCTCCTCACACCAAAATCAAACAAATCCTTATTCTAAGGATATTTACTGATAATCCAGTGATGTCTGCAGATGGGTTTGAATAAGCTTTTTGAACTTTATATTATGGGTCTCCAAGAATAGGATACTTTCCTTCTAGCCACATCATCACTGAAGCTGAAGCACTTTTCTTTTTCCTGTTCAGCGTTGAACACTTTGAATATATTATGGCAATGATGATTTGTTTGTGCCATCGTGTGTGCCATACACATATATATATGCCAATAAAACCTTTCCATTAACAAAACTCATTGAAAACAAATTCTATGTCTACTTGTGATTTATCTTCCCTGAGACCTCAAATATCTAGAAATATTATTTGCACTTATCCTTGTCATACTTCAATATTTTATTGTCAATGTTGAGTGTAGAAAGAGGTGGAAAAGGAGAGTAAATGATAATTGTGAAGCTGATCACTGAATGAATTAGTAGATGCTAGAAGAAGGCTGTGCAAAAGAAGCTTGAAATAAAGAAGTAGTGACATTTGAGTAAATAAGTCAATGGTGAGTCTGTCTCCTTTTTTTCTTTCATATTGTTTAGCCTGAAAGATTTGACTTGCTGGCAGGTGTAATAGCTACTATGATTCTTGCCCTTCAATCTCAGAGGGGTGTGAAGCAGTGAGAGAATAACTGGAATTGCTGAGTCTTAAAGAAGATTTGATCTAGCTAAATTAACAATAAGGAGGTTTATTCTTAAAGTTAGTGTCTCCAGGGATAGATGATTCATAAAATTTCTGATTCTTTATCAAAAAGGGGCCAACAGGACTTGATAAGGTAGGCCTGGCTATAACCATTCTCATTCTCTTACCAACCCCAAGAAACTAGACCCATTTTCAAACTGTTAAGCTTCAGAGAGTTGCTTTTAATTTTAGCTCCTCCCTAGGTCTCATGAAAATTGTCCTCTCTTCATGGGGATATAAGATTATCTGGGGTTGAAACTTAGCTTTCAATAAGTTGCTGATCCTTCTCATCTTTGGTCATGATTTGAGAATTAAGGTCCTGACACAACATCTAATTCCCCATCCCAGGTCTATGACAAAGTCTAAAAAGTAGTGTTGCTCCCATCTAGGGAAGTTATTTTTCTATTATGAATGCAAATAAATAAAAGAAGCAGGAGAAATAAAGCACACCCATGAAAGAGAGAATTTTAAGTTAGATCCAGTTCCTTTCAAAGACCAGCTATACTTTTTTTGCCCTTACATTCCATGAGAAAAAAAAATGCATTCTTTTAATAAATGCTCTTCAACATAAATTAGCTCTGAAAAGTTTCTGCTAGTTTCAGTCAAAACAACTTAGGCTAAAACTAACCAGAAAAATTGATTCCATATCTACCTACTAGACCCCAGCTATGATTCAAACATTCTCTTTTGCAAACATTAAATCTCTGAACATCCTGTTTGCCCCAAGAACACTTCATGTCCCCCAAACTGCTTCTCTAACTTTCTTTCCTAAAACATACAAACAAGCAAAAATTCCTTTATACACAACTTCCTATTATATTTATACAATATGTGAAATTGCGATTGTTTTTAAGAGGCAAAATGGTCATATTGAGGTATTACAGGTTAAAGTGTGAATGACCAATAGTTTAAGTCCCCCAGAATTTCTCTAAAGTACAACTTTAAATCCTACTTGTTGAATTTTATGCATCAGAAAAGGCTGAAAATGATATTTTGATTCCTCTCCAATTTAAATTAAACCAACAGAATGAAATTATTGTCTTTGGAACCATATTTGAGTTCAACACTAAAAGTCGCTAACTTCCTTTATCTTAATTTCCTTATCCACAAACTAAAGACAAATATATATCTTTCAGATTTGTAAAGACAAATAAGATAATATTTGTAAACTATATAGCAAAGTTTATAATATTCAAGTTACAGCTGTGACTACTTACATTAATTAATTTATTCAAGAACGTATTAAATTTGCCTTCCAATAGAATTCTCCGGCTTGGCCTCATATTAAGAACAATCCTCAAGGCATCAGTGAATTTGTTGGCTAAGGTTGGTTGGTCTCACAGCAGAGTGGAAAAATAAAACCCTTAAGTAGAGAATTCCAAATACTTGGAACAACTGTCACCAATCCTAGCTTCTGTGTCTATAGCAGACATTGTCAATAGATTCCTGCACACTTTCTTATCAACCAGAGACTCAGAGGTTTCAACACAGTAAGTCCAGGCAGCAATTCCTGACCAATTAGAGCTCACATCAAGATTAAGGCATGTTTCTATTAATAGTCTAGGACAAAGGTCAGCAAACATTTTTTGTAAAGGGCTAGAAGGTTGTTTTGTTTTGCGGGTCATATGGTCTCTGTTGCAGCTACTCAACTTGGTCTTCATAGTATGAAAACAGCCACAGACAATATGTAAATACATGGGAATGCCTGTGTTCCAATAAAACCATGTTTACCAAAATAGGCAATAGGTGGCTTGAAACTTGCCAAGCCTAGGTTTAGAGGTTCTCCTAAAGTCAAGGGGAGACATGATAGTGGCAAATCCTGCTGAAGTCATTTCAGGAGAGTTTGCAAAAGGTGTTTTTAGCAGCCTGGCAGGGGGAGGGATATAAAAATGGTCCTTAGACCTGGGGAGTTCCCTTGCTCAATTTTTTCTGAAATCCTGTTGATTCAACTTTTCTCTCAACTCTCAGGGATTGCAGAAGGCTCTGTGCCCCATTTCTCTTGGGTCTTAGCTGATGCAGTGGTGCTGTCCCTGGTATTCACCAGCTGATATTTCCTACCCAGGCCATTTACTAGGAGTCCAGTTATGTTACATTACAATACTGGTTTTAGCCTTGAGTTTGAGGTTCCTTCATACTTATACTCATAATCCAAAAGATCATTGGAGATTCCCATTCCCTCAGTATTTAAAGTAACCCTACAGTGTTCCTTCCCCTATGGAGTTACAGATTAGCAATACCAGAACTTTCTAATCTTTCTTGGAGAATTCTCATATTGAGTCCAGTGTTTTATTTTCTTTAATAGAGAGACATATGGACAGTTGAGAGTATGACCCTAGGGAAGTCATTTTACCTTTCAGAGCCACAGTTTTCTCATCCACAAAATAGAGGTGATAATAATACCTTTGTTACCTACCTCAAGAAGCTATATGAGGCTCAATGGATACCTTTCTTTTTAACTAAGGCTCAAAAACATTATCCTTTAAAACCCCTTTCAAACTAGTTTTAAGACTGCCATTAACTCCCACCCACATTACCATAATTACTCACATCCTGTGACAAACATCAGGGTTAATATTGGAGGAATAAGTCTATTCGCAAATCAAAGATGTTTGTCCCCATGAGTGTCTTCCTACCTTCATTCATCAGCCTCTTGAAATAGAGAGTGTGTAAAGGTCTCCAGATGGATCCTGGCTTTCATTTCTTTTTTGGCATCCCAGCATCTGCAATCAGACACACACAAAGTTATGTAAATCCTACACGACTATGCCAAGGAAGGTGATAATAAAATATCCTAAGACATAATGGACTCAAGTAGTGACTATTGCTGGGAAGCATTAGATAAGAATCATTTACCATAATAGCTTTGACTTGGGCAGAAGAGCCCTTCAAATTTCAACTGAAATCCTCTTCAAGAAAAATGAGTAACTAATAGCCTTATTGTAAAATCAAAGCTGTTGCTCTCATTCTAAATTCCCTAAACTGCATGGGAAGTGTATATTTGACTTCTTGAACCAATTCAGATATGAAAATATTCCCATAGAACTTTAAAAACATTCATTTCAGAACAATCTACCTTTTCTTCATGTATACGTTTACCAAATGATGGTAAATGCCACCTTTTTTGTGTCAAAAGAAATTCATGACAAGAGATTTTTCCAAGGTCACTTAGTTCCTTTGTTTGCCAGTTTCCCCACAGTAGAAACTCTATTTCTGCCTTTGTAAAGTAAAATTTACAAATATCTGCTTTCCTTCTTTGTGAAGGTATAAAAAGGAACAAATGGAAATATACAAATGAGAGTACTTTGAAGTTGAAAGATCCATGTTTAAAAGTCCTACAAACTTTTAAAATGATCTCCTATAAGTTAAATAGGAACAATAATCCCCTTTTCAGCAGTGTTTTTCTTGAAATGATTTCTGCAAGGAAAAAATCAAATAATTCATATTTTTGTTACCCTCTCTTTTCCTCCAAAAGTCTGCTGCCTCTAATTAAACATAGTCTCTGCTGTTCAATAGTTTTACTACCACTCTATTGCCTCCTAAACTAATAAGGTGACCAACTGTGAAAAGCAGGACATACATCATTCTTACAAAGTGCATAATGTTTACTCTTCACAGAGCATGATGGTTATAATTTGCATAGTACAAAACTGACTGTTTCTGTTCAGCTGCATGGGTCCAGATGCTGGGTATCTTATAGTGCACAATAGTCCCAGTAGTAAATTCAGGATCCCACTGTTTTTGTTCAGGAGATTATGAGTGTCCTGCATTGTTGAAGTGGAGGATTTTCCACACAAATTAGTTTAGATGGGCCAAGTGAAGTGTTGAGGCCCAGGCAGCATCACTGCTGTTGGAGGGTCAATGGGTCTGTCTCTAGAGAGCCCTCACAGACATGATGAGGGCGCTAACAGCACCGTAGCAGGAACCATCATACACTGTTATAGACAGTCCGCAGGTGAGGCTCATGCCCACAGCTTCATGATTCTGGCCATGAAATGTGCCCACCCTAAGAGACTAGGCATTGTCTCCTACATGAGGACTTTCCACTCATGGAGCCCACTGACCTCCTCCCTATTCTCCCTCTTCTCTTTCTCTTTACTCTCTAAGCCTGGGCTTCCCAATCCCCATCCTCCCTTTACCCCCAGGTCAGAGTCTTCTGACTGGTCACCTATCTTGTTTTTAATTTTTATTATGTGGGGTTTCACCGTTCCTTTAGGGCTTTACTGGTGGACTTCTGAAATGCTGTTTTCCTCTCCTGGGTCTTGCTCTCAAACTTGCATCAAAAGCTTTGTCTTTCACAACGCTTTCTCTGAATTGGGCTGCAAGAGTCCACTTTGGAAGACAAAAGTTAAACAGTTTCTCTTTTATAATAGTCCAACCATTCTCAAAGTATTGAGTGTCTCTGGTTGAAATGGGGAAAGGTGATAGATGGGATATAAGCTAACTGGCATATTCCAGTATATTATCTCCTTACGTCAGCCAGTGCTCTCTTGAGTTTTCTCTAAAGGCAGGTGACCCAAACTGAGGTGATCTTCTGATTTTCATCTCTTCTGCTCAGGGACTTGCCCACAGACTACTTCCTACTTATAAGGAGACCAGGACAGTCACTGGCAAGGAGCCATTTCCTCTATTACCTAATGTGTCATGTTAAGCAATATATTGCTGTGAGATACTGTTTTAAGAGTGTCTCTGAAATCATGTCAAGGTGCTAATGGAAGTCATAACGAAAAGTAGACCATAAATGTATCTCTTCTTGAATTAATGAGAAGGCACAGTTCCAAAGTAGGCCAAACTTTAAAAATTATAGTGTAATGAGTACCTTCACACTCCCACAAAAATACTTTTCAAAGAGAGTTATTTGAGCATAAAAAGATTTTGTCAGCTCTCCATAATAATAATAGCAATAGCTTCTCTTTCTTAAACATGTACTCTGTACAACTGCTTCACATATGACAACTTATCTAATTCACCCACAACCCTAAGTGGTAAATATCTCCCCATTTTACTGAAGAAATTGAGGCTCAGCAAGATTAGATAACTTGTCCAACTTCACATAGTCAGTACATACTCACACAGTCAGAATTCAAACCCTATGACTCAAAAAATGTACTTCAGAATAAACTACAGAGCTCTTAACAATACAGATACCCACCACCTAACTCCAGTGATTGCTGCTAAGTCTTGAGGGTGCAAGTCACTATGCAGCTTATGTCCCTAGAGTTGGGTGCTAAGCTGCCTTGGTTTATAATCCTGAGCACTGATTTGGGTGGTTGTGTGATCCTGCAATATTTGCTTCTCTATGCCTCAGTTTACTCATTTTTTTTAAACAGAGAGGAAAGGATTGTAGTAATGTCTTCCTCATAAAGTTATCCTGAGGACTAAATGAGTCAGCATATGTAAGTTGCTTATAATAATATCTTCACATAGTAAACACAGATATTATTATTGATCTGATGCATTATTAATCTGATCCTCACTTACCCAACATATCACATTAAGCAGCATGTTTCTGTGATATATGGTTTCAGATTTGAGAATGATTGTGCTGCACTCTTCTTCTCACCTCAGAAGAATTTGTGAGAATAAGCATCTAATCACATACA
The DNA here is from genome assembly GCF_007565055.1 of Rhinopithecus roxellana. Lineage (NCBI taxonomy): Eukaryota > Metazoa > Chordata > Mammalia > Primates > Cercopithecidae > Rhinopithecus > Rhinopithecus roxellana. The sequence continues at coordinate 108,497,882 of NC_044564.1, forward strand.
AAAATTTCAGAGAATTATCACTTTTTTACACTGCTAATTTAATATAAAAATCATACGAACTAGCCACAAGACACCTGAAGAATATATTCCCAGCTGTACTGTAGTATAGAATAACATCTGATAAAACAATTACTTTTCACTAGACTGTGAGCTATAAAGCAATTGTTCAAATGTAATGAGTCAAAATTGTTACATTTTAAGTCTCAAACATGTTTATAACAAACAGGTGACTTTTTATTATAAAATTAGAGTGAAGGCTGCTGAATACATGAAAAAATATTAGTGCAGTTCAGGCAAGTAGCTTCTTGCACAAAGCAATCTATCCCAGGTGTGCATAATAAAAATATTTTGTTCATAATGTATCACCTCTTTCATCAATTATTTCCTCATTCTAGGTAGACAGAAGCATGTGTGCTTTGAATTACTAAAATAAAAATGGCCCAGATAATCCTGTGTTCACTCTCAATATATGTAATTCAACAATTATTTAGAAAAAAAAACATGTAAGTGAAAAAAAGAGAATACCTCTTAATTAGGTTTGTTTGGAGTGCTTTTGAAGAAAGGCGCTACTTCAGCCATTTCAAACATGCTGATTGCGTTAGTCTTTTTTCACACTACTACTAAAGACATACCCAAAGTCTGGGCAACTTACAAAAAAGAAGAAAGACATTTATTGGACTTACAGTTCCACATGGCTGGGGAGGCCTCACAATCATGGTGCAAGGAGGAGCAAGTCACATCTTACTTACATGGATGACCGCAGGCAAAAGAAAGAGCTTGTGCAGGGAAACTCCCCCTTATAGTACCACTAGATCTTGTGAGATTTATTCCCTATCATGAGAACAGCATGGGAAAGACCCGCCCCCATGATTCAACTACCTCCCACCAGGTCCCTCCCACAACACCTGAGAATTTAATATGAGATTTGGGTGGGGACACAGCCAAACTATATCACTGACATAAAAAGACAAGCTTAAAAGAATTTATAATATATATTTATTAATTCATCAAATCCTTATTGAATGTCACCAGCATCTTCATCTTTGCAGATGCTCAAGGCCCAGGTGGTTCACAAAGTCATGTTAATATAGGTACATGTTGCAGTAAATGTATTCCTTTTCAGAGTCTAAGTCGTTCTCATAACTGTAATTGTTACTATATTTTGCTATTAAACCCTAGTTAATTTTAAACCACATTAATGTAATGTATTTTATTTTAAAATGTGATAAATCGCTTGATTAATTTGATTTATAATATAAATATTAAACATTACCAAAATGCTAAACAACTTGTTTTTGGAATTCACATGTAAAGCATTTAAACCTTATTTGAACTATGCTTCTATCTATTCAATCCTTGCTACCAAATGCATTCTTACATTCACAACCTAGAGTTAATATTTTTATCTCAAACATTTTAAACTAAATCATTTATATTTTTATTGGAAACCAAATCCACTGTAGCATTAATTATGTTTGTGTTCAGTTTTAAGCATTCAATTATATTTGTGTTCTATTTCAAGCACGCAACTCTTTTAGTGAGAATTTTAGAGCTAAAAGTGTATGCCTGCCCTTTAAATACCTCCATTTTATGCCTCTGTGAGAAACCATTAGCCATCATTAGGATAGGATTCTGATCAAGGAAAGAAGCATGTAGATAATGGAAATACCAGTATAAAGATGAGCATTGTGACATAAAATACTATATTTATTAATTACTTCCAGCTAACACTACAGAAATAATATAGTCCTCTGCTGAATATCTTAGAACTCATGAAAGAACATGTATGGAACCTGAAATCCTGATTTGAGGAATGCTTACTTCAGAAACTACATTATTAATTTATTGTCAAATATACTGGCATATAATTTAATAGCTTATATACTATGTAACACAAACTGTGCACACTGTAAAATAGCAGACATCTAAGGCACGTGACTCAAACAAAAATCCACAATTATTGTTATGATATAAACTGCTGAGAAAATTATTAGAATTTTATAATATAGTGTTTGGAACCTGAACTGCAAAAATAAGAGCGTGAGACCCATCTATTGGGATATGATGAATTCAGTTGTAATATAACATAGGGTGTTATATTATAAATTAAGAAATCAGTTTTTGTACATTTATTACATAAATATTTACTGAGTGCCTATCAGTACGCAGAGGGTTGGATATCTCAAAGACAGATATTTCTTAACATCAAGACGCACACCATGCATTCACCAACAAATATATATCAATAATGACCATTCTGTTTGAAAAGTTTTATCCTACACATCTGTACGAATAACCATGAATGCAAGGAAAATGGAGTGACAAACTTCTTGGATCACTCTGAGCATTATCACAAAAGAGATGACATTTTGAATGTGGGTTTATAGAATAAGGAAGAGTTCTCTAAGTGGGAAAACTGAGAACAAGTATTTCAGAAAGTGGGAGGACCAACTGAAAATCAGACGCCTGATGGAACAGAGTGAACTTGCAGAATTGCAGAGGGTCTGGGAAGGCTGTCACAGAGGACATGGTGGTTGAGAAACAGAAGCAGCTGAGTCCAGAAAGGCACATTTGGAGGAGATTGGAGGGTTTGGCACTGGAAACCATATTAAATAGGTTGTATTTCATCCTGAGGGCAAAACAAAAAAAGAAACCACTAAGGGTATTCACCAGGAAAGCCACAGATTTGTTTCAAATATATTACTGCAGTAGTCACTCTCCTTCATGAGTGCACTCAGTGATTATGGGTCCCTTAGCATCTAGCACCTTGCAGAATGATTTCTCAGTGGAAACTCAAGAGATAGTGTCAATTAATCACATGAAAGTGCCTTGGATTGAATGGTCCTAATATAACATATTGTCCTGGTGAGAGGTGAAGCCAGCTGGGCCTCTGGATTGGGTGGGGACTTGGAGAACTTTTCTGTCTAGCTAGAGGATTGTAAAAACACCAATCAGCGCTCTGTGTCTAGCTAAACGTTTGTAAATGCACCAATCAGCACTGTAAAAATGCATGAATCAGCGTTCTGTGTCTAGCTAAAGGTTTGTAAATGCACCAATCAGCATCTGTAAAAACAGACCAATCAGCACTCTGTAAAATGGACCAATCAGCACTCTGTAAAATGGACCAATCAGCAGGACATGGGCGGGGTCAAATAAGGGAATAAAAGCTGGCTACCCAAGCCACCTGGTCCTCCAGTGTATCTGTGTGTGTGTGTGTGTGTGTGTGTGTGTGTGTACAAGCTTTGCCTAACTCATTCATGAGTTAATTCATTAATTTAAAAACATTCAGTATAGATTCACTATGACCTATGTATTATAATAGATTCTGGGATAAGGGGAAATAAAACAAAATCCCTGACAAATTATCCAGTACTGTTTTATTTATTAATTCCTTCAGTGACCCAGCTATTATTTGAGTGTCTCCTCCAAAACTCACATTGAAATTTAATTGTCATTTCATTGCCTACATGGGTGAGATTAATGCCTCTATAGACAGATGAATTCAGCCTTCTTCTCTCTTGCCTCTTCTGCCCCTTGATATATGAGTATCCAACCTTCCTCCCCTCTGGAAGACTTCACATGCAAGGCACCATCTGGGAATCACAATCACCAAACCTGCAGTTGCCTTGACCTTAGAATTCCCACTTCCAGAACTGTGAGCCAATATATTCTTCATACATTACCCAGTCTCAGGTCATCTACTATAGTGGGACAAAACAGACTAAGGAGACCACTTTAAAAATATCTGAGTGCCTAATGTGTGCTAGTTACTGCTTCAGGAGATATACTGATAAGTAAACAGGCAGTATAACTGCGTAGGGTAAATGCAAAATAAAACAGGAAATCATTGCTAGTTCTGTGGGACAGTTCTAAGAAGTTTTCTACTGGAAGTGAAGTCTGAAATGAGGGAGAAGAATAAATACAACTTACCAGGAGTCGAATGGGAAAAGCATGGTGGCCTGAGACCTCAGAGAAAAGATAGTAGCACTTCTTAGGCCTGTGAAGAAAAAGAACTTTGTACACCCCTCAGTCTGCATACAGGAGGTCAACATGGCTGGAGCAGAGAGTATAAGGTGGGGGAAAGGGAGTTGGAGCTGGAAGAGGAAAGCAGGACCCAAGTTGTGAAGGGCCTTGTGTTTCCTACAAGGTTTGGATTTGACTGATCATGAGTATATAATAGTAAATCAGACAGCTGTGATCTCTTGTCTGTGAAAACCTACAGCCTGGTGACATTGACTGGACATGGTCAGATTTGCATTTTAGAAAGATCACTCTTCATCTCTGTAGAGAATGTGCTGGATGAGGAAATGAGAAGGTCAGAAGCAGAGAGACCAGTCCTGCTCATGGACATATTCCCAACAGCTAACACAGGGTCTGGTGTACAGTAGATGTTCAATAAATACAAACATCAAGGGGAGTGGGGGTCAAAGATAACCCCTGTTTGTTAGCTCTGGAGTACACCCATCAGCTGCATTCAAAGAAGCCAACCATAAATTTCTAATAAACACTCAGTCTGTGAGGTTAAATCTTTGCATGTTTTCTTAAATCCCTAGGCTAGTTATTTTCTGTTTCCAAAGTCTATTAATATATGTTCCCTTAGGGACCTATAAGAACAATAACTAACCTCACACACTATTAATCAAACTCACTTTTGTTGACGTTGTCAGTAAGTACTGAAATTACTGATTTATTATTTTATTACCTTATTTGAAATGTCCTACACAAAATCTATAGATCTACTTTAAAGCCTTTTGCAAACAGCCCGAGTGATCTTTGGGAAAAGTACATGATTTGGAGGCATAAAACCCAGGTTCTACTTCTAGTTCTGCTTCTTACTGGTTCTATGATCACAAATAAATTATCCACCTTTCTGAACATAAATTTTCTTACTGGCAAAATGAATATAACAATATCTAATTCATGTGATTGCAAAGATTAAATGAGATCATATACATGCAAATTACTTTGTAAAATCTATGGAATTATACCACCAAAAGGCTCCTAGAACTGATAAATGACTTCAGTAACATTTCAGGATACAAAATCAATGTACAAAACTCAGTAGCATTTCTATACACTAATGAAGTTCAAGCTAAGAGGCAAATCAAGAACACAACCCATTTAAAATAGCCACACACACAAAAAAATAAAATAAAATACCTAGGACTACATCTAACCAAGGAGGTGGAAGATCTCAACAAGGAGAACTACAAAACACTGCTGAAAGGAGTTATTGATGACACAAATAAATGGAAAAACACTTCATGCTCATCAATCAGAAGACTCAAGATCATTAAAATGGCAATACTGCTCAAAGCAATCTACAGAGTCAATGCAATTCTTATCAAACTACCAACATCATTCTTCACCGAATTAGAAAAAAACTATTCTCAATTTCATATGGACTCAAAAAAAAGCCTGAATAGCCAAAGCAATCCTATGCAAAAAGAAAAAGCCAGACCCATTACATTACCCAACTTCAAACTATGCTATAAGGCTACAGTAACCAAAACAGCGTGATACTGGTACAGAAACAGATACATAGGCCAATGGAAGAGAATATAGAACCCAGAAATAAAGTTGTTCACCCATACCCATCTGATCCTTGACAAAGTTGACAAAAATAAGCAGTGGGGAAAGGACTTACTATTCAATAAATGGTGCTGAATTAACTCGCTAGCCATATGAAGAAGAAAATGGATCCCTACCTTTTACCATATATAAAAATTAACTCAAGATGTATTTAAGATTTACATGTGAGATGTAAAACTATAAAAATCTTACAAGAAAACCTAGGAAATACCATTCTGGACATTGGCCTAGAGGAAGAATTTATGACTGAGTCCTCAAAAGCAATTGCAACAAAAACAAAATTGACAAGTAGGACCTAATTAAACTAAAGAGCTTCTGCACAGCAAAAGAAACTATATTTTTAAAAAAGAGTAAACACACAATCTACAGAAAGGAAGAAAATATTAACAAACTATACACCCAACAAAAGTCAATTTCCAGAGTCTATGAGGAACTCAAACAATTCAACAAGAAAAAAACAAATAATTCCATTAAAAAGTGGGCAAAGGACATGAATAGGCACTTTTCAAAAGAAGATACATAAGTGGTCAACAAACAGGAAAAAATGCTCAATATCACTAATCAGAGAAATACAAATCAAAACCAATCTCACACAAGTCAAAATGGCTATTTTTTTCAGAACAGGGGACTTCATTGATGGTACACAACAAAGTATGATTCCCTAGGCCCCTCTCTTTTTAGAAGGTATAACATGTAAACTGTGGCAAGGGAGATTCTCAGTGTGGTGCAGGACTGAGGGCATCTCTCTTCCTCTGGAGATCTTGCTGGGACTGGTGGCCTGGAGGTTCTTATTCCTTGGAGGTCATGTAGACCATGAGGTTCACCACTCTGTTGCTATAGCCAAAATCCTGATCATACCAGGAAATGAGCTTGGCATAGTGGTTGTCAAAGGCGATGCTGGCCCCAGCATGTAAGATGGAAGAGTGGGTGTCATTGTTAAAGTTGGAGAAGACAACCTGGTGCTAAGTGTAGCCCAGGATGCTCTTGAGGGTGCCCTCTGATGCCTGCTTCACCTTCTTGATGTAATCATATTTGAAAGCTCTCTCCAGACAGCAAGTCAGATCCATGACTGACACATTGGTGATGGGGACATGGAAGGCCATGCCAGTGAGCTTCCCATTCTGCTCAGGGATGACCTTGCACACAGCCTTGGAAGGGCCACTAGATGCAGGGATGATGTTCTGGAGACCCCCAAGGCAGTCCCACCACAGTTTCCCAGAGGATCCATCCACAGTCTTCTGGGTGTGGCAGTGAAGGCCATGGACTGTGGTCATGAGTCTGTCCATAATGCCAAAGTTGTCATGGATGACCTCGGCCAGGGAAGCTAAGCAGTTGGTAGTAAAGGAGGCATTGCTGACAATCTTGAGGCTGTTTTTGTATTTCTTATGGTTTATGCCCATCACAAACATGGGGGCATCAGCAGAAGGGCCAGAGATGATGACTGTTTTGATTCTCCCCTCTAAGTGAGCTCCAACCTTCTCCATGGTAGTGAAGATAATGGTAGACTCTACAACATAATCACTGTTGGCATCACCCAATTTGCTTTTGGTGGGATCTCACTACTGGAAAATGAAAATGAGATTTCCATTGATGACAAGCTTCACATTCTCAGCCTTGATGGTGCTGTGGAACTCGTCATGGGTGGGATCATGTAATCTAATCTATCTAATCCCTACATGGGATTAGAACATGTAGGTACCATGTGATTGAGGTCAAGGAAGTAGTCATTGATCATGACAAAGTCTAAATCTACTTTGCAAGAGTTAAAAGCAGCCCTGGTGACCTGGTGTCTAATACAGCCAAACTCATTTACTCCACCCTTCACTTTCTCCATAGCGTCTCAGGGATGTGGCTGGCACTACACAAGAAGATGTAGCTGTCTGTTGAATGGGAGGAGCAGAGAGCCAGAATGGCTGCTTTTAACAAATCAAAAAATAACATATGCTAGCAAGGCTGTGGAGAGAAGTGAAGACTTATAAACTGTTGGTGGGAATATAAATCAGTTCAGCCACATGGAAATTGGAGATTCTCAAAGTTTAGAGATTTCTCAAAGAACTTAAAACAGCACTACCATTTAACCTAGCAATTCCATTACTAGGTATATACTGAAAGGAAAATAAATTGTTCTATCAAAAGGATACACATACTCATATGTTCATCATGGCACTATTCACAATAGCAAAGATGTGAAATTAACCTGGGTACCCATCAACGGTGGATTGGAAAAGGATAACGTGGTACACATATACCATAGAATACTACACAGCCATAAAAAGAACAAAATAATGTCTTTTGCAGCAACATCGACGTAACTGGAGGCCATTACCCTAAACAAATTAACAGAGAAACAGAAAACCAAATGCCATTTGTTCTCACTTGTAAGTGGGAGCTAAACATTGGGTACACATACACATAAAGATGGGAACAATACACACTGAGGATTTCTAGAGGATGGAAGGAGGAAAGAGGGGCAAGGGCTGAAAAACTATCTATTGGGTACTGTGCTCACTACCTGGGTGACAGGATCATGTGTACCCCAAACCTCAGCATTATGTAATATGCCCATGTAGCAAACTTGTTCATGTACCTCCCAAATCTAAAATAAAAGTTGAAATTATTTTAAAAAATCTACAGAGCTGTTAATATAAATACAGTGTCATTGAAGTCATTAAAAAAAGTAATTAAGAAAATAATTGTACGTTATAATTAAAATGAATATGCCCCTATTTCTTGACAAGTAGTTCTTCTCTCACTAGTATGGTTTACCTAGGATTATAGATTTACTTACATCCAGACTCTAAAGGGGTGACTTAAGGGACTCATAGAAAGAAACAAGAATTGTGAATATGCCAATTTCACACTCCTGGGGTCTAATTTGGTCTCCCTGCTTAGACCAAACCCGGAGGATGATTAAGAAGATATTTACCCAAGGAAAGAATGCAGCAACAGGTCCATAGAGAACACAAAAGGCTATAGTCTGTGTCAAGGAATCATACTCTGGAAAACATAAGGAAACTATGAGGGTAAAGTCACTTGTTGAAATTTGAGGAGATTCTTCACTGTTAAATCTAGAATGACAGAAAAGTGAGAAGCCATGGATACTGGTCTAAGAAGGAGTCATATCTTGTTTATACAGTCCCCATGTACAAGTGGGTATTTATTAACGCTATATGCTGCAAATACAAACAAGGAATGGAGGTGAGACATGATACTTTGAGGAAACACTATCCTTATCTCAAAAGGAAAATAACCCACAAAAACAAAAAAGGAAGCTTCTTAGCCTAATTCTTCATTGATTTCTAATTCATAATAATTTACACTTTCATGGAATTTGCACATAATATTGCCAGAGCGATTATGTTTACTGCTACAAATGGATTGAATCTGTATAATTTACACTCTCTTTCCAACATCTTTTATTCACTCCTCAGAGAATAACTGGCTGAGAAGAGTAGTCAAATGTTTGTGGGCAAGCTGTTCATGATTCCTTAGCACTTTCTTGAGAAATGTATAAGCCTCCTAGTCTCCAATTATATATAAATATATTATGTCAAATATATATATACATATATTCACTATGTAGTGCTATTTTCCATAATTAATATACCTTAGTCCACCCCTCAAGAGAAACATTTACTAATTCATCCCTTGGGAAGGCATATTTCTAGCCAAGGAATTCCTACACTTAACCACCATTGCCTGTAAAGTTCTAAGCACAGGACCTGGCACAGAGAAAACTCTCAATAAAAGTAAACTATTATTCTTGCTGTTGCTTAATTGCACCATTCTTAAAGTGTGAAGCAGAAATTCGTGCATGGCAAGAGTATGCCCTTCCTTTCCTGAGCACCTCATTAAAAGCCACCTTATTAACACTTGGCTATCTCCCCGGGGTGCTGCAGGCCTGCAACTTCCCACATAATCAGGGGACCAAATTTTATTCTGAAAACATTTCCTTTGTGTGATGCACTAGTTTCTAGATGACCCAAATTGAAAATATAAAACTCACTCCCAAAATACAAGGCTGACCCTTGTGAGAGTTCTACTTTATGGAGTAGTGGAGCAAGCTTAGGCTATGGAAAACTGGGTTCAAATTCTTGTGCAACCATTCACTTAGAGTAACCTTGTGTAAACTATTTCTCTCTCTGAACTTCGAGTTCATCTTCTGTAAAATGAGGATATTAATACTTGTTAACAGTTGCTGTGAAAATTAAATAGTGTATTTTTAATAAATATATATCCTTTTATATCTTGCCTGGCATAAGGTAGGTGCCCATCAAATCCTAGCCTTCTTCCTATTTGAGTTTCTTGAAATTATGAGGTTGAAAGCTGTAAAGACCTTCTAACAGGTCTTAAAGAAGTTTTATTTGCTGTGTACTAGAAGTCAGCCCAGGATTCAGTCTAGTTTCCCCTAAAGCTGGGTTATATCAATTTCTGAGTGATGATGAGATGTGCAGATGTGCCCGTGTTTCCAGCTGATATACCTGGGCTTGTGGATCCTCATTGGTTTACTTTTCCAAGTGAACGCTTGCTTCAGGCAAACAGTATCAACTCAACATAAGTAATCTCTGTATCTCTTCTTCTATGGATCTTGCCTCCAGGTCCTGCTGCAGATTTTTCAGAATGGCTCCTATGCCCTCTGAGGGACCATTTCTATTCTGGAAACAGCCAAAAATTATTTGAATCCAGACAACAAGGCAGGGGATCAAACTCGAGTAACAAATTCAAAAATTGTTTTCAGCATTGGCGATAGGATTGCCTCCCAGGAAGATGACTTTAAAAACCCACAGCTGGGTGTATCCATGGATGTGTTTAAAAAATAAGAGTCTCCGTGCCTTTTCAAAAAGTACTTTCCAGTTGTGAAAATAAATGCATAACATTGTCAGTACATTAGGATGACATTAAAGTGTTTTCCAAGAATTTAGAAACAAAAATCACACACAGTGACTATGACGCATATACAGTGGATGTGAACCAGAAGAATGCTTGTGAGAGAAACAGATGTGACTTGGATGAACTTGGGGAAGCAGACCTAGATTGTGATACTATTTGGTAAGTGGATATCTAATTAATTACACGTGAAGAGGAGGGAACTATGAAGAGCCAGAAGTTGGCAGCGTTTTACTCATCCCTGTCCAGGCTGACAAGTATATACTCTCCCATCATTGGAAAGGTGATTTCTGCTGCAGAGATGGGTGATTTACTGGGTTTCCCTTAGCCACAATAAAATGTCTCTCAAGACTCGCCACCTTCATTTGCTCTGATTCTCAGCTAGGAAAGTGTCCTTCTGATAACACTGAAGTGTTATCAGGATGCAGGCTAACCCAGGGCCACAGAGAACTCTCCCAAAAAATCACACATTATAAAGACTCTCATAAAACCTCAGCCCATCGTTGGTCAAAAGTCACCCTTTTTGCCTACAAAATATGCCCATTACTGGAAATCTAAGATTGTAGAAAATTATTCAGAAAATCAAAATCATCTTAAACTCACAACCTAAAGATAATCACTGTTACCACGTTGGTGCATTTCATCTGAACTATTTTTTTTTTTTTTACATTGCTGAGATCAAATTATACATTCAGTTTTCTATGTTGTTTTTAATTAAGCATTAAAATAGGCATTTCTTGAATTATCATAAAATATTCATAAATATAACCATTAAAATTGTATAATACCTTATCGAGTGAATTTTTCATTGTACTTATTAATCCTCTATTGCTGGATATATTGGGTGGTCTCTAAATTTTTGTCGTTGTTCTTTTGTAAAGAATACTGTGATAAGCATACTAGTGCAAAAAGCCTTATTCTCTATTTGGGAGTATTTCCTTGGTTCAAGTCCTCATGGTTAATTTTTAAGCTGACTTAACTCCTTCTTTCTTTATTTAATTGCCTATTGGACTCCTCAATTCTAAAATTAACATGGTCAAAGCAGAGCAGTACTGAGGGTGAGACCATCCCTTGCCTCAGTCTAGGCACATTATAGTGTTTTCTGCTTCGAGAGAGACCAATCTTAAAGCACGAGCCAGAAAATTGCTGACAGGGGAAAGTGACAAGGATTGATGGGAGTGGGAAGTTGGTGGGGGACGGAGAGATGGCGGCCCTCATCTCATCCTTTAAAATCTGGGCCTATAGATCTTGACTATGTAGACTTCGACACCAGTCAGAGCATGTAACACTTCACTCTATTTCAAAATTTATTAGCTCCTTTATTACCTTGTCAATCCTCAGAATAGTCCTGATTCTGGAGTACAGTAGCTTCTAATATCAATCCCATTTTACTGAGACTCAGAAACAGCTTGTCCAAAGCCAGATAAATAATAAAGTTGTATTCAAATCCAGATCCGTTCACTGAGTTTTTAACATTTCTACTTCACAGTGACATTTCTTCTCCAGTAGTTGTGTTGGGGTGGAAGGGAAAATAAACCAGGCTACTAGATCTTTAATTCTTTGTGAATGTGTTCGAGGGGCAATGATGGCAGGCATCAATCTGTAATTCTAAACACACACAGTTTAAAATCCCACATGGACTATCTCACACATTGATCCACCTGAGACCACCAGTTTGAGTGATGATAGAAGCAGATGGAAATTTGCAGTAGTTATGGGAGATTATATATGTTCTGGGAGCTCAGAAGATCTAAGCACTCCACTATCTATAATTGAAAGTGTACTGGAGCGAATGGAAGCTTGTGATCCCACATGTATTTTATCAGATGCTTTGGACATTAAAGGAATTCTTGGGAAAATTATAAAATGGAACACTAGTCACGTAACTTTAACAGAAAAAAATCATACTTAGACTTTGGAAAGAAAAGAATAAATTGTCCATAAAATAATTCATAATAGACTTGCAGCTAGAATTGGTTATGAGAGAGTAATATGGTATAAAAGATAAGAAATAGAATTTCAAAAATGCATGGGAGCTATTGCTAATTCTTTATAAAGGAGCAAGAAGAATTATATGGTGACAGTTAATTATTCTGAATGGAATGCAAAAGAAAGACAAAAATAAGCATTAAGAGCATAACAGAAGGCACATGAAGGAGAAATAGAGGAAATACATTTTTCTTTATCTCCAATTCTATAGGAAGGAAATTCCACTCTAAGTAAAACCCAGAAATTGCTTTCACAATGAAAAGTACTATGCAAACATAAAAAAGTGCCTCTATTTTCTCATTTCATAAAGAGAGGGACTCTTACACAAAGAACTTGAGAGCCAAAAGTGGAGGTATATTATTTAATTAAATACTGTAAAGGTACTTTCAGACAAAATGGTGGCAAGGGCTGCCCTTACCCCAAAATTCCCAATAAAATGTCCAACAAAGTGTATAAGTAGAGTCTACACATTAGAAATCAGCAATGGATTCCTGACAGAATAGACAAAATGGACCAGATTAATGGAACCCATTCAAGACCGACCTGAGATGAATTACTGAGAAAGAATAGCACACCTGCAAAGCGAACGGGAGAAAGCCCCAGCTTGAAGGGTAAGAGCTTGAGAACAAGAGTTGTCTGTGTTGCTGGTGGGAAATGTACATGTGAAACATTTTGTGTCCCAGCAGCAAGGCGCACAATACTGAAGACCACTACAGAGATTTGTGCTGGGTGAAAATGTGTAAAAAAATAGAGATGTGGGTTTTGCTTGTGGTATGGTATGTGTGCATGTATGTGTTGCAGAGAAGACTTCCATGGGGTTCTACTTTATAATAGTAGTAAATAAAAGAAAGTCCGCCGGGCGCGGTGGCTCAAGCCTGTAATCCCAGCACTTTGGGAGGCCGAGGCGGGTGGATCACGAGGTCAGGAGATCGAGACCATCCTGGCTAACACGGTGAAACCCTGTCTCTACTAAAAAATACAAAAAACCAGCCGGGCAAGGTGGCGGGCGCCTGTAGTCCCAGCTACTCGGGAGGCTGAGGCAGGAGAATGGCGTGAACCCAGGAGGCGGAGCTTGCAGTGAGCTGAGATCCGGCCACTGCACCCCAGCCTGGGCGACAGAGTGAGACTCCGTCTCAAAAAAATAAATAAATAAATAAAAGAAAGTCCAATCTTTGTCTAGAGTTGATAATCTGCTTTTTCCCTCCTCTTTGTTCTTTTTTCCTATCCGCACCTAATTTCCATCCACAAAAAATTTAGACAGGAACACACAGGCTCTCTAATGGAACCACCTGAGTTCCATCCCCAATAGGGGTAAGAATATATTAGCACAAGGGAGCTATGAAAAAAAATTCCACTGTTCAAAGAAAAGGGGAAATTGGCAGGTATTTTTCTTTTCTTATGCTGTCTTCATCAGGTTTTTGTGTCAGAGTTATCTTACAAAATGAATTGGAGAATTTATATCTTTTTCCATGAGCAAGAACAGTGTAACTATAATAGCATAGGAATGACCCATCTAAAAGGTTGGCTAAAAGCTCAGTTGTTAGAAAGTCTATACCCAGTGTTATTATAGGGGAGAACTCTTAGACAATCTTTCCCAACTTTCCTTCTTTTTAAAGTTATTTAAATTTCTTAAGTTATTGTGTCTTTTTTATTTATTGCATCAAATTTGTGTGGGACTTACCTCAAAAATAGAGTAGAGATCATAACAGCACTGTTTTAAAACTTTTATTCTGAAATTGACAATCACTTTTGGAGACCCCCACCCTATATCACATCACACATTAATTTTGAGTGGGGGTAGTAAAATAACTGGCAGAAAAGATTTTTTAAAGTTTTTCTTAATTTTTATTGTAATTTTAAATATATATATATATATTAGGTTGGTGCAAAAGTAACCGCAGTTTTCACCATTGGTTTTTCTTTTGCACCAACCCAACACACGTTTCCAAACTCAAAAGATTCAAAAATGTATAAAGTCGTCACTTGACATTGTTGATAGGTTCTTGGAAATTGTGGCTTTAAGTAAAATAACAAAAAAAGAAACCAGTCTTTTTCTCATCAATGTTATAATGAAATAAGTTAAACAAAATGACAATATTCGAGAACCTGTTGTGCATCATTTTGCTTAAAGTCACAGTTTCCAAGAACCATCTACAATGTTAAGGGAGGACTTTCTATATACAAAAAGTCCCACATTTTTGTCCACAAGCTACTTGGTTCCATTACCAAGACACAATTGATTTATTGTATATTCTGAAATGATGTGTAAGGTTTTATTTTTTTAACATTAATAGTTGCAGTTTCTAATTAATAGTTGCTATTTCTAGCTTACTTCTCATTCTTTTTATTTCCAAGTGTATGTGTTTCCATGCTTACAGTCCTTTCGGATGCCACAGGCTCTGGGTCTAATCACTGCTCGTAGTGTCCAATTAGCAACAGAGTCCTAGAGCAGATGTTTTTCTAACAACTCTGCATTCCATTTGCACCCCTCCCCAGTGACTCCCACCAGCAGCGACACCACCACTACACCCTCTCTGTGCCCTGAGAAGAAAATGAGCCAGAAAAATTTGTGACTTGGATTTAAAAAAAAATCTCAAGAGCCATTTCTTTTTTTTTTTTTTTTTTTTTTTTGAGACGGAGTCTCGCTGTGTTGCCCAGGCTGGAGTGCACTGGCGCGATCTCGGCTCACTGCAAGCTCTGCCTCCCGGGTTCCCGCCATTCTCCCGCCTCAGCCTCCGAGTAGCTGGGACTACAGGCGCCCGCCACCGCGCCCGGCTAGTTTTTTGTATTTTTAGTAGAGACAGGGTTTCACCGTGTTAGCCAGGAGGGTCTCGATCTCCTGACCTCGTGATCCACCCGCCTCGGCCTCCCAAAGTGCTGGGATTACAGGCTTGAGCTGGCACAGTGGCTCAGGGCCATTTCTTAAAGAATGATACTTCATATCTGCTGTTCTTGGTCAAAGTCTTATCACCTCTACTCCCCCATTTCCACAGAAAATGTTGGAAGATTGTAGAAATTGGCATTTGGGAGTGTATGAGGTTAAATAGGTTTTTAGGATTTACAGTACTCACATTCTTCCCAGAGTAAGCACCAGTTAACCACCCCAGAGTTCTCTTGCAAAGCATTTTGCTTAAAGTTACAATTTCCAAGAACCTATCAACAATGTCAAGTGAGGACTTACTTTATACATTTTTTAATCTTTTGAGTTTGGAATCATGTATTAGGTTGGTGCAAAGTAAAAGTAATGGCTATATATATATAGAGAGAGAGAGAGACACAGAGAGAGCGAGAGAGAGAGAGAGACCCTGAATATGTGGTATGTTTGGAATTATACCCAACAAGATCTTAAAAGTGATAGACCCTGGATTACAGAATTATGGCTGTATATTTTCCTTAATTCTACATTCTAGTTTTTCCATAGTAAAAATGAATAACTTGTGTTTAAAAATGAATTAAAAGAAAAATGTGTTCATGCTTTAAACTAAAAATTATGCAGTAAGGATTTGCTCAGAGGTAGTAATTAATAGTGAGCACAAAAGCTGGGATATGGGGATGTTTATCACAATATTTGTCTTTTTTAGTTTTAATTTAAAACTACTTCAACACAAAAATTTCTACCCAGAGTACATAGATACCAGTTACCTGTGCACAGATAACAATTACCTATAGACCCCTGCACCCAGGTTAATCAGGTATTAAGATTTTGCCATTTTTGTTTCAGATCTTTGTATAAAATAAAATATTACATTCAAAATCAACACTTAGCCATCCAATTCCCTGCCTCCTCAGTGATAACAATCCTCATGAAGTTGCTGGGTAGCCTTCCCATTCACGTTTTTGTACCTTTTATAGTAGGTGTATATCTCTTCAACAGTACATAGTATTTGAGGGCAACTATAAAATGTACATGAATCATGTCTTCTGTATGACTATATCCATAATCGTATTCATATCCATGGATCACGTCTTTCTGTATGACTATATCCATAAGTTCCTTTTTAATAAAGCATCATGTTATATTTTTATCCATATTGATGTATATAAATTTATTTTGATGGATATGTTCTCTATTAATATATTATAATATATTTATCATTTTATTAGTGCAGAGTTTAAATTACTTAACAGTTTTTCATTATTAAAATGATCACTGAAAGACATCCTTGTACATGTCTCTTTGCACATATGCCAAAGCTTATCTCCGTATATACCTAGACAGAGAATTGCTAATCCCCAGGTAGATACATCAACTTTCTAGACATTGCTAAATTACTCTGCAAAGTTAGTGAAGCAATTTATACTCCCACCAACTACATGTGGGAGTTCCTGCTTCCCCATATGTTCATCAATAATTGATTTCATCTTTTTTTTTGGCCAGGCATATGGGCATAAAATGGTAACCCATTTTAATTTCTCTTCTTCAATAGTTAAAATGTTATTTGTAGTTTCATATAGTTTTTGACCATTTGGGTCTCATTTGTACAGTTCCTGCATATATCCTTTACATATTTTTCTACTGGGTTATGTTATCTCCCTTTTAAATATGTAAAACTTTTTATATATTCTGGTTACTAATTCTTTGTCAGTTATAGGCATGATAGTGTTCTTCCAGTGGTGATTTGACCTTTCATTTTGCTTATTTTTTTATATACAATTTCACTTTAGTCAAATACACTTGTCTCTTTCTTGATAGTTGTGCTTTTGGTATCTTACGTTATCCAATATCCTGCCATCATTTATTTTTCCTGTGTCTGAAGATAACTTTATAGAACCCAATGCCCCCCTGCTCCCTCTGCCAGTGTACTGAGTTGGAGAAACCACTCTGCCTGGTGCAATGCCTACTATATCTGATTCTGAAGACATCAAGGCTCTCGGGTAATGCAGCTCTCTCCTCCTTCATTTATAAAGTATCTCTTCAGAGAGTCTTAGTTATTATCTGGCATTTTGTGACTTTAGAACATTTTGTAAATATCAAATGTTAAGACTTTTGGAGTGGTAGAAGAAAAGCAGTTAAAGGTCAGGAGCCCGGTACTCAGCCACCACTCTTATGACAGCAGAAACCATGACACAAAATATAACATTTTTATTAGTATACTATCCAGCCATAAAAAAAGGATGAGTTCATGTCCTTTGCAGGGACATGGATGACGCTGGAAACCATCCTTCTCAGCAAACTAACACACGAACAGAAAACCAAACACCACATGTTCTCACTCATAAGTGGG
Source organism: Rhinopithecus roxellana (assembly GCF_007565055.1). NCBI lineage: Eukaryota > Metazoa > Chordata > Mammalia > Primates > Cercopithecidae > Rhinopithecus > Rhinopithecus roxellana. The sequence continues at coordinate 108,515,575 of NC_044564.1, forward strand.
AGTTGAACAATGAGAACACATGGACACAGGGAGGGGAACATCACACACCAGGGTCTGTCAGGAGGTGGGGGGCTTGGGAGGGATAGCATTAGGAGAAACACCTAATGTAGATGACCGGTTGATGGGTGCAGCACACCACCATGGCATGTGTATACCCTTGTAATAAACCTGCACATTCTGTACACGTATCCCGGAACTTAAAGTATAATAAAAATAAATAAATAATATCCACCAACTATAACTCCCTCACAAAACATGTAATGCAAACTTTAAATTCAAGCATGCTTTAGAGGTTCAAATGGTTTTACATTTACCTAGAACTATTAATATTCTTATTTAACAAACACACATGAAGAGTTGACATTTATGTAAAGATAAAATAATGTGCTTGTAGGAACAAAGAAGTTTCAGCATTCTGAAATCGTTGATTTTTTTCTTCCAACTATTTTAAATAAGAAACATGAAGTTATACCAACAATATTATAAGGATAAAAAAACAGTAAAAGCCAAAATCGAACAATCTCCAGATATTCTGCCCCTTGAGAAAATTTATAGAAGAAAAACTTTAGGTGACAAGCACTACCAAAGGCTCTTAGAATTAACTCCAGCATTATCAGAACTCTTCTGCAATCACCACCAAAATGCAGCAATCATTGTATGATCTCATATGTAGAGTATAAAAAACTCAAACTCATAGAAATAGAGAAGAAAATGGTGGTTACGAGAGATGCTGGTCAAAAGACTAAAATTTTCAATTACATACGAGGAATTATTTCAAGGGTTCTATTGTACAAATGGTGACTAAAGTTAATAACAATATATTTGAAAATTGCTAGAAGAGTAGATTTAAGGTGTTCTTACCATAAAAAATAAGTAATTCAGATAATGGATATGTTAAATAGCTTGATTTAGCCATTCCACAATGTATACATATAACAAAACATCATGTTATACACCATAAATACATATAATTTTACTTGTCAATTAAAAATAAATACATACATATGTATATAAAACACAGTAGTCATAAGGGGGAGAAAGACATTGAAAATACATAAAATTATTGAATCAGAAACAACCACTACGTCTCTTTGCAGTCAAAGTGCAGTTGATAATTACATTTAGAATGACCGTGAGAGGGGTATTTTCATAGTGAAGAAAATATGTATGTCCTATCATGCCTGGAACATTGTAAATATGTAACAAATGATAATTTTCATTATTTTTAATTATTACAGTCAACAAGGAAAAACAGAACTAAATTTGAGGGAGCGGAGGGCAAATTATTATACCAATTCTGTAAAAAACAGCACTAATTCCTCTGACATAGACTACACAACAAATGAAGATTCTAAAACAGATTCTACTTTCTGTGAATGTATGAATAATGGTTTTGATGTTACTCTAAAATAGAGACAAGTGAAAAATATAAGATGAGTAAAAGAATGATGAATCCTCTCCTAAATCCAAATTTAATATTGTGACTTTAACCAGTCACTTAACTCTATTCTGACAACTGTCACAATAACAGTTCTGTCCATTCTAAAGGTAGAGCATAAAGCCACTTACACATTTAGTCTTTAGTTGCAATCCAGAGGACCCCGTGCACTCCACTTTCAGTATAAAGAAGCAGATGGCTTCTTTAATTTAGTTTCCTAATTATACCCTCTGTCCTCAAGTATATAATTTGTCCTGTTTATCAAGAGTTAAACCTCTGCATCCAAGTGTTCCTTCCAACTAACAGAATGAAAAGGAAATCTTCTCTCATTAAGGAAATTACAGGTTTTGAAGTATGTTGATGTTTGAAGAGAATATTGTAACATAATACAGTTCTTTAACATCTTATGTAAGAGTTTCTAAATTATTCTGTAATTACCTTATTTAAAAATTAAGAGCCAATGATGAGATTTGTAGAAATATTTCCTAATTTCCTTTTCTAAGTCATACAAATTTTCTCATTACAAATTTTCTCATTTTCCATCAATGATATCACAAATACATCTTTCTAAATACCACATCGATTTAACTTACAAGAAATCCTTTCACATAGTCATGGCAATCCTAAGCTGTACTTCCATATTTGCGCTAAGTTTTAACTTCTCAAATTCTTATCAAACTAATGATAAAGAATTTACATAGAAATGGAAAAGTAAAAGTTACTCTCTTTATTTTTATTTTTATTTTCACAGATCCTTATCATCTTTTGTAACACAAAATAGATGTGGGAAATACTGAAGCTTCCAATATGCTGCCTAGATCTCCCCTTACTATATAATACACATACAATTACTAAGTAGAAAATACATTCTGATCCATAACTGTTCTAGAAATACAAAGTAAATCTGAGTTTCTATTACAAAGAATATTGGACTGGTTAAAATATGAAAAACCTATTAGGTGAAACTTATAATTGACCTTAAAGAGCCCTAAATATTTGAAAATTTTCCTAGAAACAGAAGGGAATGGGAAACACAAAGATGATTAAAAAGTTGATCTCTTGGAATCAAATGACATTAAATAAACATTTACTCTCTGAGATTCACAGATTCAAAACTGGATTAGGCATAGAATCTGACCTCAATGAGTTAATATATAATATGTAAAGTAAGAACAATACTTATACATTTTACATTTCTTAACAGCTTTTTTTTTTTTTTTTTTTTTTTTTGAGACAGAGTCTGGCTCTGTTGCCCAGGCTGCAGTGCAATGGCACAATCTCAGCTCACTGCAACCTCCCACTCCCGGGTTCAAGCGATTCTCCTGCAGGCGTGTGCCACCACACCTGGCTAATTATTGTATTTGTAGTAGATTCGGGATTTCAACATGTTAGTCAGCCTGGTCTTGAACTCCTGACTTCGTGATCTGCCCGCCTCGGCCTCCCAAAGTGCTGGGATTACAGGCGTGAGCCACTGCGCCCGGCCTTTTTTTTTTTTTTTTTTTTCCTTTTTTCTTTTCTTTTTAACCAACCAAGGGCTTCTGCTTCTGCTAGCAGTTTTCTGCAAGGCTCCTCCCATCCTGGAGAACTACCTGGGAGAACATTTCCAGGCACGGCCTCTGAGACACTCAGTTGACCTTGTGCATTTCTGGTTTCCAAACCTTTTCCTGAATGCATTTCTCTCTTCAGTTTCCCCTTGGTCCTGACACTTTGAAGCATCTCTGGATACCTGAGCTCATCCTTGCTGAAGACTTAGATTCTGGCCCCTCTTCACCCAACACCTCAGAGCTACCTGCTATTCTCACTCATTCCTGACTTGGGTGGATCCTGGAACTCCAGCTGGCCCTGAGCCTGGCACTCTCTTGCTCCTGCTGAGAAGTAATGGAATCTTTCAATGAACTCAAGTTAATGTAATAAAGTTTAGAAAGATGCAGGAACACCTAAATTGATCCCACAAGGACATTAAATTGCCAAGTGCTTCAGCAACTGCAAATTATGACACTGATGATAGCCATCTTTTATCCTTAGGTACTCTATCCCTATTTACAGGTGAAGAAACAGGTTCATACGGGTTAATAACTTGCTTGAGTTCACATAGTTTGTAAATGTGAAGAACACAGCCAATATTTGATCCCAAGTTGTTGAGTTCCAAGGTTCCATGTAAGACTATATAGTTTTATCTTTATTAATTAATTAATTATTTATTTATTTTTCTTTTGACTAGAGATTTTTGTGTTTTATATATAGGTTAATATGTATATATATTTTCATCTTTTATATTTAATGTATAATTTTTTATTATACTTTAAGTTCTGGGATACATATGCAGAACATGCTACATGTGCCATGGTGGCTTGCTGCACCCATCAACCCGTCATCTACATTAGGTATTTCTCTTAATGCTATCCCTCCCCTAGCCCCCCAACCCCTACAGGCCCTGGTGTGTGATGTTCCCCTCCCTGTGTCCATGTGTTCTCATTGCTCAACTCCCATTTATGAGTGAGAACATGTGGTGTTTGGTTTTCTGTTCGTGTGTTAGTTTGCTGAGAAGGATGGTTTCCAGCGTCATCCATGTCCCTGCAAAGGACAAGAACTCATCTTTGGGAGAAAATTTTTGCAGTCTATCCATCTGACAAAGGGCTAATATCCAGAATCTACAAATAACTTAAATAGATTTACAAGAAAAAAACAAACAACCCCATCAGAAGGTGGGTGAAGGATATGTCTTTTGAGACACCTCAGAATGAGACATTTATACAGCCAACAAACATATTAAAAAAAGGTCATCATCACTGGTTATTAGAGAAATGCAAATCAAAACCACAATGAGATACTATCTCACGCCAGTTAGAATGGTGATCATTAAAAAGTCAGGAAACAACAGATGCTAGAGAGGATGTGGAGAAATAGCAACACTTTTACCCTGTTGGTGGGAGTGTAAAATAGTTCAACCATTGTGGAAGACAGTGTGGTGATTCCTCAAGGATCTAGAACGAGAAATACCATTTGCCCTAGCAATCCCATTACTGAGTATATACCCAAAGGATTATAAATCATTCTACGATAAAGACACATGCACACATATGTTTATTGTGGCACTGTTCACAATAGCAAAGACTTGGAACCAACCCAAATGCCCATCAGTGATAGACTGGATAAAGAAAATGTGTCACATATATGCTACGGAATACTATGCCGCCATATTTATTTATTTTTGAGACGGAGTCTCACTCTGTTGCCCAGGCTGGAGTGCAGTGGTGCGATCTCAGCTCACTGCAGCCTCCTCCACCTCCAAAGTTCAAGCAATTTGCATTCCTCAGCCTCCTGAGTAGCTAGGACTACAGGTGTGTCACCTCGCCCAGTTATTTTTTTTTGTATTTTTGGTAGAGACGGTGTTTCACCATGTTGGCCAGGCTTGTCTCAAACTCCTGACCTCAAGCAATCCGCCTGCTGCCTCGGCCTTCCAAAGTGCTGGGATTGCAGGCGTGAGCCACAACACCTGGCCCATTTCATTTTTAATGACAGTATCTGCAATACTGTCTGGATTGAATCAAGATGGCAAAGACTATAATGGAGGAACTGGAGGCCACTGCCAGTTAATAATTGCTGATATTAAATGTTTACTATATACCAGGAACTGGGCTATACACTTTAAGGAAACCATCTCATTTAAACCTCAAAAATAACCCTACGGGATATACAATGTTCTTATCTTCATTTTAAAAATGAAAAGAAACAGCTATGGCCCAGAGAAGTTTAGTAGGCCCCACAGCTATTAACCAGCAGAGTTAAAATACCTTGAATCCAGAGCCCATGTCACTAGTCATCATACCTAACCATTCTATCATCCATTCCGACCATTTGTCAACTTGACAGATGTGGGGATTTGTCCCATTCCTCCTTGCTTAGATGGCATCTCTCCCCTCCTTACCATTCTTGCAGGTTCCAACTCAAGCTACAATATCAATCCTTGTTGACACAGTAAAATCTTACAAATAAGTATAACTAGTAAAATGGGATCCCAAAGCAAATTCTGAATTATACCTTCTTTACCCATTTTCTGCAATGGCTACCAATGTCCACTAAAGATATATATCTCTGTCTCATAATCCCAGGATGCTATAATCTCATCCAAAGCCAGAGGAGATATGTGTGTTGTATGTTTAAAAGGTAAGAACTGGCACAAAAAAAGGAAGAGGGTAACTCTACATTAGCAAAACTGGATATATTTGATCAGTACAATGATATATTGTGCTATTGTTTAAATAAGTGTTACTCAAACTGTACCCCTTTGACCTCCTTGCTTAAGAATTATTTGGAATGGTTTTTAAATGCAGATCTGTAGGCCTTCCTCAGCCTGTCTCCAAAAATTCTGGAAGGGGTATGGAACTCAGTAATCTTTATTTAGCAATTCACAAGCTCCCCTAGTATTTTGGATATGGATGCACAACAGAACCCCTGACCCTGTTGTGCTTATTTATATATTCTTCAGTATTACATAATTTGGTTTTGCAACTGTTTGACAGATTAAAGATCAGGATTTATCTTACCTAAGAGCTTACAGAATAATTTATTACTCCAATCATTATCAGAATAGATCACTCATATTATAGATACCCCCAAATATTTCAAGAACTTTATGTGCTCTATTGTCACGGAGGCCCAGTGTGCAATGATACACACACAGCATGCCCCTAAAAGTAGCAAACAAAATTTAACTTGAGTACTTTTTAGGCACATTATGCCATACTGATCTTTAATTGCGTTAGCCCAAGCACTGCAGAAAGATGCTAATCAGTACTTTGAGTATAAAGTGTTTTACATTCAATAAAACTTAGGAAACTGCTTTATTAAATCCTTCTCCTGAGGAATCGCAGTCATACTAAAATTTTGAGATGCTCCAGTGTGAAAAAGAAACTTGTTAACTTCACGCAGTATTTCACACAAAAAACTTATTTGTGCAGAGGATAAGCTTTTTTAACTTCTTTTCTGCACATTTCTTACCACCAATTTGCTTAGTTCTGAATTCATTTATTGAACAAATATATATTATAAATACATGCAACAACTATAAGCTAGGCAGCTATGTTAGATCTGAGGATAAAATGATGACTAAACTAGACAGACTCTTCAACAGCCACATTCATTATCATTTGAAACTTGTAAAGCCACACAGGTTTCTCATAGCCCAAGGGGCTCTGATGCAATGCAATCAGCTACATTGCCTCAGTTCCATTACTGACCTTACTTTAGTTACAGCTTTCAAGAGGCTTCGAGAATCTCCAAACAAACCCAGAGCTGCTGCTGAGCTGGGCTTGACAAGCAGAAGAACTCTCCAGTTGGCTGCATATCCAAGCTAGCCCTGTAACAAGTGGAGTATTATAGAATCTGTTTTGGCATACATAGTGCAGTTGGCTGCTTCGAAACAGGCATTTGAACTAGATGTTGAATCAAAATTTAACCTGCAAATTTTTGTGCTGGGCAGGAGCTTTTTCATACCATGAAATAATGCTAATTATTTGTAAGGCCATTTTGACCATCCACTGACAAATAATGCAGATAATTGAGGTATTTATTTGATAATGCAGGTGGACAATCCTTTGTAATTATACTTTTGTTGTTATTGGCTTATTATTTTTCTCCTGAAATAAAGAGCACAAATGAGTTCACTGAAACAGCAGATCTTCCTTTTACCCATAATACTACTGCTTTGAGAATGACTGAAAGCATGATACATAACTGACACATATGAATTGATTTCAGAGTTTTATTTATTTTAATGGTCATGCCAATGATACATACTCCTAATTCTATAATGCTGTATAGATCCCCATAGCTGTTATAATTCAGGTGATTATAATTTTGTATCTGCAAAAGATTCCTTCCAACATGGAGAATTGTAACCTATAAAGGTTTTATGATTGTGAAACATTAAACTCTGCTTTAGTTCCCTCCTATGGCAGAGGAGATAATACCAAAAATTTAGAAATTGAAATAGGATCAAAAATTAGTGGTCAAAAGGCTCCTAGTCTTCAATGCACATAGCACAGTGCTATTAGAGATGTACTACTGACACAGAGGAAAATACTACTTCACTTTCACAGTCTCCTAATGCATAGGATATTGTCCAAACTCTTCAATGTGGTTATCAGAGCATGCCACAATTTGTGCCCAATCTACTTGTCTTAAACTGTTACTTATAACCGACTGCATGTCAAACTTAAGCTCTTTGTTCCATAATATACTGACCTTTCCTGCCTCTTGACACATCTAGTTTATCATTCTGGAATGCCTTTTCAGCCTCAATCCTCACCCTAGTCATCAAAATAAAACTTGAATCTCATTTCATAAAACTTTTCTAGATCCATCTAGCAATTCAATACATGTTTTATTAGAGGCTTTGCTTGTGCCAAATACTAAGCTACATGTTAGAGATTTTTAAAATAACTTTTTCTTTAAAATCCCCCAAGTCAGAAAAAGATGTTTGCAATATAACATGATAAATGCTATAATCAAGAAAAAAACCCAGGTCATCTACTCATACATGCAGTCATTCTTCCACTGTTGCATCTTCTGCTTCACTCAGCTGTAGCTTAACTGTGTACACCTAAACCTTTAACACTGTAAGACTCTTGTAATCCTCAGGAATAATAACATGACTCACTTTGGCACCCTGTATTCTAGACATCATCAGCTGGATCCACCCTGCTCATCAACACAGTGGCAGATATTGCTGCCAAATCTTGCACACATCCACATTATAACTATTAGCTTTCAATGCCTTGCTGTTCTTATTTTTATCTAACCAAATAACGGAATACTATGCTTTGGAATTTGGACAAAACTGACAAAATCAGACTAGACTATATCAAATATGTTTGTTTTTTTGGAATTATTTGTTTCTTCAAGGTAGCAGAATTAGCCTTCATCTATTTAATCAAGAAATAGTTAGCAAATGCCTACTGTCTGCCAGATACTCTGCTAGGGAGTGTAGATGCAGCAGGGAAAATAAGACAACGTCTGGAATTAAGAGTACATTTTCTCAAGCCTTATGAGGTTCCATTCTGAATATTTAAAACAATGTGCAAAATTAAAATAGCTTCTTCGTTTTGAAGTTGTGTGATCAATTTGGGTCATATAGGCCAATAACTTCTTCCAGGCTCACTCCCCAACCCGCCCAGCCACCACCTCTGCCACTATGTGGCTATTGATGGAATCCTAACTTTCAGCTGAAGAAATTTCAAAAGGACTACTAAGTAGAAAATATGATGGAAAAAATAAAGCTCATTTGGGAGGTAGAATTAATAAAAAGTATTAAAATATAATTGAGTGACCTAAGTCCCTTGTGTAAGAGAATGTAGTATACAGTTTACATGTAATGGTTGAGAATTCTCTCCCAAAAGAAAATTATCAAAGATACCACTCTGGCAATGTGAAGTTTACCATTTAGCACACCAAGAAAAAAAATGCAAGTTGTGTTATGCCTTTATAACCTGAACTTGGGAAACTACCATCTGATTTAAAAAGAGAAAATGAGAGTGAGTAGGAAATTAACATTCTGTTACCAAAAACCTAGACTTCAATTTCTCAGTAGAAAATTTTACAATTTTTCTATTAATCATTTATTTACCTTTTAACACGAGTTTCTTATTTGCCCATATTTATTATTATCCATTGAATAAAATCTATCAGTCTTCTAAAATCTGTCACTCTTAGCATAGTATAACTAGATATGGAATACAAATGCAATATGTGCATGTATATTTGCATACCAACAAACTGTAGCACTAAACAATTCATTTGGGGAGCTTGTTTGTGATAGCACTTTATGAGGTGGCTTTAAACAAAAGGTAGAAGAAACTGGAGCTATTTGTGTTTGTCTCAAGAGAATAAACGCTTTTTCTTTGAGTTCTCTGATGCATGTAATGTTTGAGGTTTACAGAAATAGCATCCTTCTCTCAAGAGAATAAAAACACCCCCAGGCAGAAAAATAACCCTGCAACATGTAACTAGGAGGTAGTCTGTTTCACCAATTACTCAAATAAAAGATGCAGAAATTTGAGAAAAACAATTTTAAACTCCATTACAAAAGCACAGATTTCCCTAACAGAGCTGATAGTCCATTCTACTCCACCAAAAGAGATGGCATAGAATTAATCAAATTAATTCTTTCTGCTTTGCCCCTCTGCCCTCCCCAGTTCCCTTTTACCCCACAGAAATTCTAAAGTTCCAAGGGAAGCTTTACAATCAAGGATAGCTTTTCACAGCATCACTAGTCAGCTTGTCCTGCTATCCACATTGCTGGAAATCTCACTGAATTCTCCAGGTATTCAGGAACATTCTCTGACAGGTGAGGGGAGAAATCCTTCCTTCTTTCCAAGATAAGGCTTCTTCATCACCAAAGTCCTGAGTTTCCTTCTGACCCTCTTTAACTCCTGTAGATTGCCTTTCCCCCGACAGGACATCAGGGTCCTGACATGCTGTTCAAGGGATGCTTTCCCCTGTAACGGCACTAGATTCTTAGCTATTCCCTTCTTCCTGACCCTCTCTCTTCCCGTGGCTTCTCCATCACTTCTTGAGCCTGGTTTTCCTTGAACACATCTGACTCTCCTTCTCAACTTGTCTTGCCTTCTTATCTTTGAAATGTTGGTGTTCCAGATGTTTCATTCTCAGTCCTCTTTTGTGTCCTATATTCTCTTCTAAGCTAGGTGTTTTTAGGTAAGTCATTTGCCCTCTCTGATCCCCAGTTACACATATGTGGTAGGGGTGAAAGAGAGTGCACTGGATAGTTTCTAAAGTTTAATCCCATCCTAAAGTTCAGTGATAATAACTCAGAAGGAAGAAATGACAGTGGAGATAGCTGCAATCCTGAATGAAAATAGATGGGTTTGGGAGAATGGATCTTGGTAAGAAATACCTTGAGAGAACTGGATGAGAGAGAGAGAGAGAGAGAGAGAACTGGAAAATAGGACACCCCAGTAACCCTGTGGATCCCTCTCTCTCTGGGATCCATTGAGATTCTCTAATAAATGCCAAGGGCAGTGTGAAACAGGGAAATAGTCCCAAAAGGGAAACCAGAGAAGTGTCTGGATAAGGGGACGGATGTGTGGAATCCTTTTCCTTGCTTCCTAACTTAGAGAAAAGCAAAGTAGAAGCAACATTCTCTAAGAGGGGAGTTACTGCTTACCTGGTTTTGCTCCAGGAAGCCCAAGCACAAGATATTTTACTCTGATATTCAATTAGAGCTCACCCAGGATTCAAAACAGTAGTCAAAGTACTCTTTTTTTCTTTTTTTTCAGACAGAGTTTCACTCTTGTTGCCCAGGCTGGAGTGTAACGGCGCACCATCTCGGCTCACCGCAACCTCTGCCTTCCGGGTTCATGCGATTCTCCTGTCTTAGCCTCCCCAGTAGCTGGGTTTACAGGCATGCGCCACCACACCCGGCTAATTTTGTATTTTTAGTAGAGATGGGGTTTCTCTATGTTGGTCAGGCTGGTCTCAAACTCCCAACCTCAGGTGATCCGCCCACCTTGGCCTCCCAAAGTGCTGGGATTACAAGCTGAGCCACTGTGCCTGGCCCAAAGTACTCTTTAATCATGAGTTCTATTAGGACAAGAAAGGTTTTCTTAATAATTCCAGGTATTCTGGAACGAAAACTCTACACACATGGTTTATGGGTAACTTACATGTAAAAATGATTTTTCGATGCCTGGATCACAAAGTTATACACAAAAATTATAAAGAGTATTCATTTGGGAGCTGATACAAATGTCCAGCTCTTCTTCACTAGGGACCTGGTAAAAGGCATTCACCAGGCGTGGCTCAAGGCTATAGCTCTGTCCTGGTTGAGTTCACCTTCTTTCACTGTATAAGTGTTGTTGATTCCTATCTGTGAATCTTACCCTGCCTACATGGGATGCCTCTTCTTGTTTGGGAGCCCTTAATGCTGTGTTCCACCTTCTATCACTGCTCAAGAAGTTTGTTTTTGCCAATAAATCTACAAAATGCCTGAAGTACATACTTGTTACCCAGGTGTAATGGATCTGGCCTGTTCAACAAGACTCAGGTTCAGATAATGTCTTGTCATTTTCTCACATTTGTTTTACAACAGTGGTTCTCAATTGGGGAACCCTAGAAAACATTTGGCCATGTCTGGAGACCACTTTGTCACACTGAGGGTGCTATCGGCATCTCACAGGTAGAGGCTAAAGATGCAGCTAACCATCCTATAGTACACAGAACAACCCGCACAGTAAAAAATTATATGACCCAAAATATCAATAGTGTCAAGACTGAGAACCCTCAATTAAGACCCAACTCAGAGTGCCACCAGTCAAAATTCATGGAAACTTGCCTAGGGACTCTCTCCCCCATCTCTCCCTCTCTTCTCTTTGGGGGTTTATTAAGTCTGAAAAGACACCCGTGTGACCCCGAGCTGGGTGTAGGGGTTGTGCCTCTCAGCCTATCATTACCTGATGTTGTTCCTGGTGGCCAGATGGTACCACTGATCTGACACACCAGGAATTTGTTCTTACCTCTCGTTTCCCTATAAGAGCCCCTGATTCTCATTAGAAATATCTTGATGTCTCAGGATCCAAGACTAACAGAAACTTTTTTGCCTTTTCTGGAAGAAATGAAAGCTAGGGCTTTAGGCATACTATGCCTTCATTGAACTCTCAAGCGGGGAATCCACATGCCTTTAAATTCTTGCTGATAGGACCACAGCAGTGGAAACAAAGCACAAGGTAACTTCCCAGTAGGTTCCCCTGCTGTGTATAAATTCGTAGTAACTTAGTCTGATTCTGGTAATGGCACCTCTCCCTCTGCCTGCCTCCTCTTAGTCTGTGACTCTGCCTTTCTTCTCCTGAGCTGGGCCTTCAGGGTCCTGAATTCTGCCCCTAGAAAGACTATACCCTCATCCACACCCTCACTATTGGGCACATCTGTACCCTCACTATTGGGATGGGAGAGGGCAGGAAAGTGCCACTCTTCAGACAAAAGAGTAGCTCTCTGATAGGACCTCAGAGGTACAAATGGGTTCCACAGGATGCTAAGCATGACTCTTCCTGTGGCCTACCTCCTATGTCTCATCCTCACCATCAGTAATGGTCTGAGATTTTCCTGTTTAACCATTTCATACTCGATGTGTGTAGATGCCAAGTGACATGGTTTGGCTGTGTTCTCATCTTGAATTGTAGCTTCCATATCTCGTCTTGAATTGTAGCTTCCATAATTCCCATGTATTGTGGGAGGGACCAGTTGGGAGGTAATTGGATCACAGGGGCAGGTCTTTCAGTGCTGTTCTCCTGATAGTGAATAACTCTCATGAGAGCCGCTGGTTTTGTAAAGGGGAGTTTCCCTGCACAAGTCCTCTCTTGCCCACTGGCATGTAAGAAGTCCCTTTGCTCTTCCTTCATCTTCCACCATGATTGTTGAGGCCTCCCGAGCCATGTGGAATTGTGAGTCCATTAAACCTCTTTTTCCTTATAAATTACCCAGTCTTGTGTATGTCTTTATTATCAGTGTGAGAACAGACTAATACAAGTCTTCATCACAATACTTATATCATGGAATTGTAATTATCTGTATACTCATTTGTTTTCCCACTAGGCCTAGAGCTCCTTGAGGAAAAAGACTGTTTTAGTTATTGCTACAAAGAAAGCACAAGACAGAGTGCTTGTGCATAAGAAGCACTTAGCATTACAGAATTAAAAATGCATTTAACTAAAATATTTTCCAGTGAAATATTTGTAAAGATTTATAAAGGAAAGTATTAATAGGGTGAGACTAGCTATCCAGAATTTACAAGGTGATATTTCATATAAACAAGTTAAAATACCAGTACACAGCTCTTCTGAAGCTTTTAGCACAATGGAATAAAAATGAGAAATATTTTTTTCTTTCTTTTTTTTTTCCTGTTATTTGGAAAATGTGGCAGCAAATAATTCCTCTGTCTTTTATTTTTGGAAGACACTGATAAAATTTCACACATCATCATTTGAATTATTTATTTCACAAGGTTAGATTAAAAACTTACCTGCAAGTTAAATAGAAGAGATACCAGAGTGAGCTTTCACAGGCTTGCTGGCTCTCATACTCTCAAGAGAAATGACTAAAATCAAAGTGTTCTATGGACCTTCTCTCCAATGCCTGCTGTGATCTAAAAGCTGCCTGCTTTTAGAGATAGTTCTGAGTTATATAAACAATCTTTCTATTGGTCTCATTTAGCCCAAGGTCAGGTAACTAGCATGCATGTATATTTCATTAAGAAGAATTCTGGTTTTGTACTATTGGGTATACTTGACTCATAGGAAAGAGAAATGAAGTAAAGTTTGCACTTACATTTTTTTTTCTGGCTCTTGGGTGCTTGTTACTAAACTGTTGAACCACCTGAATTAAGTCTATGGGAATAAGTTTGAAGTCTTTATAATAGCAAATTATAACCTATGTTTTAAGCTAGCTACTCTCCAACTACCTTAAAAAGTGGCATAAAATTATCAATACAATTTATTTTTATTTATTTTAAAAGATTAACCTTTATTAAGAAAAAGAGGGACTCAGATGTTGATGTGAGAATAATTATTATAACCAATGTAGTTAATATTAATCTCAGATGTGCAAATAAGTAGACCATTATAGTAGTATTAACAACTTGACCTAATATATACTTTGAATTTCCATTCCACCAAGATAGGATAAACTTAATCTCTCAAATTTTGGGGTTCCTATACCTCAAAATAATAAAAGCCACATATGACAAACCCACAGCCAACATTATAGTGAATGAGGGAAAGCTGGAAGCATTCCTCCTAAGACCTGGAACAAGACAAGGATGACCATTTTCACCACTCCTATTCAACATAGTACTGGAAGTCCTATGATTGCCAGAGCAATCAGGCAAGATAGAGAAATAAAAGGCATCCAAATCGGAAAGGAGGAAGCCAACCAAATTACCTCTGTTTGTTAATGATATACCTAGAAAATCCTAGGGACATCTCCAAAAGACTCCTAGATTTCATAAATGAATTCAGTAAAGTCTGAAGATACAAAATTGTTGCACAAAAGTCAGTAGCATTTATATACATCAATGAAGTTCAAGCTGAAAAACAAATGAAGAACTCAATCTCATTTACAATCGCTACCAAAAAAAAAAAAAAATACCTAGGAATATACTTAACCGAGGGGGTGAAAAATCTCTATAAGGAAAACTACAAAACACTGATGAAAGAAATTATAGATGACATAAACAAATGAAAAAGCATCCCATGCTTACAGATCATAAGAATCAATATAGTTAAATGACCGTACTGCCCAAAGCAATATACAGATTTGATGCAATACCAAAATACCAACATCATTTTTCAGGAATTAAAAAAAAATTAAATTCATATGGAACCAAAAAGAGCCCAAATAACCAAAGCAATCCTAAGCAAAAAGAACAAATCTGGAGGCATCACATTACCTGACTTCAAATTATACTGCAAGGATAAGGTAACCAAAACAGCTGAAGCTAGTATAAAAGTAGACACCTAGATCAATGGAGCAGAATAGAGAACCCAGAAATAAAGCCACATAACTATAGTCAACTGATCTTTTGACAAAGTTGACAAAAACATACACTGGGAAAAAGGTACCCTATTTAATAAATAGCGCTGGGAAAACTAGCTAGCCATATGTTGAAGAATGAAACTGGACTCCTATCTCTCACCATATACAAAAATTAACCAAGATAGATTAAAGACTTATAGACCTGACACTATAAAAATACAAGAAAAAAATTTAGGAAAAACTCTTCTGAACAATGTCAAATAATTCGTTGCTAAAATCAAATGCAACAAATACAAAAATAGACAAATGGGACTTAATTAAACTAAAAACCTTCTATGCAACAAAAGAAATCATCAACAGAGTGAACAGACACCCTGAAGAATGGGAGAAAATATTTGCAAACTATACATTTGAAAAATGACTAATATCTGGAATCTATAAGGAATGTAAACAACAACCACAACAAAATAACCCCATTAAAAAGTGAGCAAAGGACATGAACAGATATTTTGCAAAAGACATACAAATGGCCAAAAAACATGAAAAAAATGCTCAGTGTCAGTAATCCTCAGAGAAATGCAGGTTAGAATCACAATGAGATACCATCTTATAGTAGTCAGAATGGCTATTATGAAAAACATGAAAAAATAACAGATGTTGGTGAGGATGCCGGGAAAAGGGAATGCTTACACACTGCTAGTGGGAATGTAAATTAGTACAGCTTCTATGGAAACACAGTATGAAGTTTTCTTAAAAATAAAAATAGATCTACCACTCCATCCAGCAATAATCCCACACTTGGGTATATACACAAAGGAAAAGAAATCATCATATCAAAAAATACTTGCACCCATATGTCTATCACAGCACTATTCATGATAGCAAAGATATGGAATCAACCTAAGTGTCCATCAACAGATGATTGTATAAAGAAAATGTGGTGTGTGTGTGTGTATATATATATACACACCCATATATATATATACACACACATATATATACACACACACATATGTACACACACATTTTCTTTATACACACACACACACACACACACAATGGAATACTATGCAGCCACAACAAAAGAATGAGCTCATGTCTTTTGAAGCAACATGGATGGAACTGGAGGCCATTATCTTAAGTGAAACAACTCAGAAACAAAGTTAAATGCCACATGTTCTCACTTGTAAGTGGGAGCTAAATAATTTCTACATATGAACATATGAAATAATACATGTAAAATACTCAGAAGTGTGGAAAGGTAGGGGGGTGAGGAATGAGAAATTATTTAATGAGTAAAATTTATATTATTCAGGTGATGGTTGCACTAAAATCCCAGACTTCATCATTACACATATAGCTATGTAATAAAATGGCACTTGTACCCTCTAAGTCTATAAAAATAAAAATTTAGGGTTCCCTCCCCTTGCCCAAGAGTGTGTTTAAAATCTCAGTGATTTATAGAGTGCCGTGCCATTTTGACATAAGGGGTTGGGCTCCCATCTGATGTTCAATATCATATTTCTATGCAGTTTTCCTCTGAGAATACTGTGACCCCTTTTGGTTCTCTGTTATCAGTCTGCAGAGATCGTCACTAAAAGAAATATCACCAGCTTCTCTCTGCCTGCCCACTTCAAGTTGGATGGCTTT
This sequence comes from Rhinopithecus roxellana, assembly GCF_007565055.1. Lineage (NCBI taxonomy): Eukaryota > Metazoa > Chordata > Mammalia > Primates > Cercopithecidae > Rhinopithecus > Rhinopithecus roxellana. The sequence continues at coordinate 108,532,208 of NC_044564.1, forward strand.
CTCCTCTATTTCCTTTTGTTTTATGGACACATAATATATTCTAACCTTTCTGTGTCATATGAGACATCAAAATCTCCACCAAACTGGCTAAGACCCATTCTCTCTAAACTTACCACACCTATTTCCTCTCTGAACTCCAGGCTTCCCCCAGAAAGCAAGATACAGGATCCATCTTCCTGGACCAATCCATCCACCTTCTTCTACATGGGAATTAGTAAGGTCAGCCTCTTTCTCTTCCATCCCAAACATTTTGGCTGTGCCTAAATTTCTCTCCAGTCACCTAAGGGCCTAGGTTTTTGGAGACAAAGTCAATAAGACTCCTTTTTTTCTATCTTTTATCCTATCCTGTCCCTGCCTTGAGCAAGGAGCCTAGAACTGCCCAAATCGTTGAATGGGGTAGGGGTAGGAAGGAGGTTGATGAAAAAGTGAAGTACATATGGGAAAAAAACATGTTAGTATCTCAAAATGTTATCTCCCCACACTTACCACATTTATTGAGTATCCTTCCCTAGTCAGTATTTTTTGAATTGTCTTCTGTGGTTTGCTTTTTGGTTTTGTTGGTTTTGGCTTTTGGTTTTGTTGGTTTTGGCTTTTGGTTTTGGGTTTTTTTTGTTTGTTTGTTTGTTTTCCTGTTGACTCATCTTTCAATCTAACTCCAATGTTTCTCCTGAGTAAGCTTGGGTGGATTGTCACTCTTTCTTACTTCCCATTCTGATGCTGCCACTCTCCTTCACATAAGGAGTCTGGGGTTTTCTGCACAATCCACAGCTTCATTTGTGATTCCTAGCAGATGGACTAATGAGCTAAGGTTGGATCTTTCCTTCCTAAATCTGGTCATTTCTTTCTATTCACTACTCTCTGTGTTCCACATGTCTCTACCGGTTTTGATTTTTTCTCTGACTAAATATCCCATAATACAGGATATTTCTTTCATAGTATACCACACAGTGCAGTTTTTTCTGAGCCTCTCTTCCTCCTGTGGCGTGTGTCTTTGACGTTGTATTTACCTCATGGACTGGAGAAACAGAACTGCCATCGGAGGGTTGATAGGCTGGGGCACTGTCACAGAGTCTGGGAGAAAGGATTCCAGCTCAGTCTGGCTCAGAGGGGAGCAGTGTGTGTATAACTTGCAAAGTGATCCTGGATTTTTCTAGTTGTGTGACCCTTCATTATCCTGAGTTGGGTATAAAGGGAAGGGATTGGTTAGAGTTTTTCATCACCTTCCAAGGGACTAGATTAGGTAAAGCACATGGCACATCATCTAGGAAAGTGCTTCTTAATTCTTCCCCCTCAATGATGCAGTTAATGAAAAGTTGGTCCAAACTTTGAACTACATTCTTTTCTTTGCCAGTGCCATTGTTAGTTTTGTTATTTCTTCATATTTTTTTGGATGTTCAGTGGAATTTTCATGGCATATCGATTAACCACATCCAATACACCACCCTGCAAACACAGATGTCCCAAAGTTGGAATTTTCACCCACGTACCTCTAACTCCAAACCCCACATTTTCTGCTACTTCGTGGTGCCACCTTACATGTGGTACATTCAGTTCTGCTCCTTGGATTCATGAGGCTGTTTCAAAATAGATTCTAATACTCTATTTTTATCCTTGATTTCTGTTTCCTGAATTCCCTCCAGTTCCCTGAATTTCCCTCAGTAGGAAAAATGAGCTTTGTACACTGTGTGGCCTATATCTCAAATAATATCAGTGGATGGAAGTACTTCCAGAGAGAAGCCAGCAAAAGGCATGAGACACATGGAACACAGAGCTTTAATATAATATGACATAAACAGAAAAAGTCCAGGCTTTGGGGTTTTCATAGAAGCAAGTCCACCACAAATCCATCTGTTCTGTTACCTTGAGCAACAGTTCTGAGCCGTGGCTTTCTAATTTGTCAAATGGAGATAACTATGTTTACTTCCCAGGTTGGTATAAAAATTAAATGAGTTTATGCCTAAGGCTTTTGACAAGCACAGGAGGTAAATGAAAAATAGTGGTTGTCTTAGGTAAGATACTATTGATTTTGAGTAAAATAATACCTAACAAATTGACTTAATTAATAATGAAGGTGATTTATTGTGTAGATGAAAAGTGAAAAGACAGAGTGAGCTTCACATACAATTTAACATGGCAGTTCCTGATGTCATTTCAGGATGCCAATAATTCTGTGGGCTTGTCTTTGTTCTGCTCCTCTCCTTGGGTCAGCTTTGTGTTGAAGCTACCTTCCCCAATATTAATAAAATGGTTCACTGCAGTAAGAGAATGAGCACTTGTTCCAGAATTACTGGCAGGAGTCATGAGATTCACTCCGGTACCAAGTGGCCAAGAAGATGGAATCCACTGATTGGCTCCACTCAGGACTCTTAGTTGGGAGCAAAATACAAGCTTATTCTCTTTGATCTTAAAATACCTGTTTCATTTTCTGTCAATTTCTTCTACATACCTTCAGTACTCCTTTTAAGGAAACTTTTTCTAGTCTCGGTTTGAAAGATGAATAAAGGGTACCCTCTCTTCTCAAACTATGCCTAGAATTCTGTACATATTTCTAAAAACTCAGGTATTTGGAAATCAAAGCTAGAAAGTTCTCTTTGTCTCTGTGTTTTATCCATGCCTGTCCCTCCTTTGTGACAATGCTCACTTGATTCTTTTTTTTTTTTATTATTATACTTTAAGTTCTAGGGTACATGTGCATAACGTGCAGGTTTGTTACATATGTATACTTATGCCATGTTGGTGTGCTGCACCCATCAACTCGTCAGCACCCATCAATTCATCATTTATATCATGTATAACTCCCCAAGGCAATCCCTCCCTCCTCCCCCCTCCCCATGATAGGCCCCAGTGTGTGATGTTCTCCTTCCCGAGTCCAAGTGATCTCATTGTTCAGTTCCCACCTATGAGTGAGAACATGCGGTGTTTGGTTTTCTGTTCTTGTGATAGTTTGCTAAGAATGATGGTTTCCAGCTGCAGCCATGTCCCTACAAAGGACGCAAACTCATCCTTTTTTATGGCTGCATAGTATTCCATGGTGCATATGTGCCACATTTTCTTAATCCAGTCTGTCACAGATGGACATTTGGGTTGATTCCAAGTCTTTGCTATTGTGAATAGTGCTGCAATAAACATACGTGTGCATGTGTCTTTGTAGTAGAATAATTTATAATCCTTTGGGTATATACCCAGTAGTGGGATGGCTGGGTCATATGGTACATCTAGTTCTAGATCCTTGAGGAATTGCCATACTGTTTTCCATAATGGTTGAACTAGTTTACAATCCCACCAACAGTGTAAAAGCGTTCCTATTTCTCCACATCCTCTCCAACACCTGTTGTTTCCTGACTTCTTAATGATTGCCATTCTAACTGGTGTGAGATGGTATCTCATTGTGGTTTTGATTTGCATTTCTCTGATGGCGAGTGATGATGAGCATTTTTTCATGTGTCTGTTGGCTGTATGAATGTCTTCTTTTGAGAAATGTCTGTTCATATCCTTTGCCCACTTTTTGATGGGGTTGTTTGTTTTTTTCTTGTAGATTTGTTTGAGTTCTTTGTAGATTCTGGATATTAGCCTTTTGTCAGATGAGTAGATTGCAAAAATGTTCTCCCATTCTGTAGGTTGCCTGTTCACTCTGATGGTAGTTTCTTTTGCTGTGCAAAAGCTCTTTAGTTTAATTAGATCCCATTTGTCAATTTTGGCTTTTGCTGCCGTTGCTTTTGGTGTTTTAGACATGAAGTCCTTGCCCATGCCTATGTCCTGAATGGTACTACCTAGATTTTCTTCTAGGGTTTTTATGGTAGTAGGTCTAACATTTAAGTCTCTAATCCATCTTGAATTAATCTTCCTATAAGGGGTAAGGAAAGGATCCAGTTTCAGCTTTCTACTTATGGCTAGCCAATTTTCCCAGCACCATTTATTAAATAGGGAATCCTTTCCCCATTTCTTGTTTTTGTCAGGTTTGTCAAAGATCAGATGGCTGTAGATGTGTGGTATTATTTCTGAGGGCTCTGTTCTGTTCCATTGGTCTATATCTCTGTTTTGGTACCAGTACCATGCTGTTTTGGTTACTGTAGCCTTGTAGTAGAGTTTGAAGTCAGGTAGCGTGACACCTCCAGCTTTGTCCTTTTGACTTACGATTGTCTTGGCAATGCGGGCTCTTTTTTGGTTCCATATGAACTTTAAAGCAGTTTTTTCCAACTCTGTGAAGAAACTCATTGGTAGTTTGATAGGGATGGCATTGAATCTATAAATAACCTTGGGCAATATGGCCATTTTCACGATATTGATTCTTCCTATCCATGAGCATGGTATGTTCTTCCATTTGTTTGTGTCCTCTTTTATTTCACTGAGCAGTGGTTTGTAGTTCTCCTTGAAGAGGTCCTTTACATCCCTTGTAAGCTGGATTCCTAGGTATTTTATTCTCTTTGAAGCAATTGTGAATGGAAGTTCATTCCTGATTTGGCTCTCTGCTTGTCTGCTACTGGTGTATAAGAATGCTTGTGATTTTTGCACATTAATTTTATATCCTGAGACTTTGCTGAAGTTGCTTATCAGCTCAAGGAGATGTTGGGCTGAGACGGTTTTCTAAATATACAATCATGTCATCTGCAAACAGGGACATTTTGACTTCTTCTTTTCCTAACTGGATACCCTTGATTTCTTTCTCTTGCCCGATTGCCCTAGCCAGAACTTCCAACACTATGTTGAATAGAAGTGGTGAGAGAGGGCATCCCTGTCTTGTGCCAGTTTCCAAAGAGAATTTTTCCAGTTTTTGCCCATTCAGTATGATATTAGCTGTGGGTCTGTCATAAATAGCTCTTATTATTTTGAGGTACGTTCCATCGATACCGAATTTATTGAGCGTTTTTAGCACAAAGGGCTGTTGAATTTTGTCAAAAGCCTTTTCTGCATCTATTGAGATAATCATGTGGTTCTTGTCTTTGGTTCTGTTTATATGCTGGATTACGTTTATTGATTTGCAAATGTTGAACCAGCCTTGCATCCCAGGGATGAAGCCCACTTGATCATGGTGGATAAGCTTTTTGATGTGCTGCTGAATCCGGTTTGCCAGTATTTTATTGAGAATTTTTGCATCGATGTTCATCAGGGATATTGGTCTAAAATTCTCTTTTTTTGTTGTGTCTCTGCCAGGCTTTGGTATCAGGATGATGTTGGCCTCATAAAATGAGTTAGGGAGTATTCCCTCATTTTCTATTGATTGGAATAGTTTCAGAAGGAATGGTACCAGCTCCTCCTTATACCTCTGGTAGAATTCAGCTGTGAATCCATCTGGTCCTGGACTGTTTTTGGTTGGTAGGCTATTAATTGTTGCCTCAATTTCAGAGCCTGCTATTGGTCTATTCAGGGATTCAACTTCTTCCTGGTTTATTCTTGGAAGAGTGTAAGTGTCCAGGAAATTATCCATTTCTTCTAGATTTTCTAGTTGATTTGCGTAGAGGCATTTATAGTATTCTCTGATGGTTGTTTGTATTTCTGTGGGGTCAGTGGTGATATCCCCTTTATCATTTTTTATTGCGTCTATTTCATTCCTCTCTCTTTTCTTCTTTATTAGCCTTGCTAGCGGTCTGTCAATTTTGTTGATCTTTTCAAAAAACCAACTCCTGGATTCATTGATTTTTTGGAGGGTTTTTTGTGTCTCTATCTCCTTCAGTTCTGCTCTGATCTTAGTTATTTCTTGCCTTCTGCTAGCTTTTGAATGTGTTTGCTCTTGCCTCTCTAGTTCTTTTAATTGTGATGTTAGAGTGTCAATTTTAGATCTTTCCAGCTTTCTCTTGTGGGCATTTAGTGCTATAAATTTCCCTCTACACACTGCTTTAAATGTGTCCCAGAGATTCTGGTATGTTGTATCTTTGTTCTCATTGGTTTCAAAGAACATCTTTATTTCCGCTTTCATTTCGTTATGTACCCAGTAGTCATTCAGGAGCAGGTTGTTCAGTTTCCATGTAGTTGAGCGGTTTTGATGGAGTTTCTTAGTCCTGAGTTCTAGTTTGATTGCACTGTGGTCTGAGAGAGAGTTTGTTATAATTTCTGTTCTTGTACATTTGCTGAGGAGTGCTTTACTTCCAATTATGTGGTCAATTTTGGAATAAGTGTGATGTGGTGCTGAGAAGAATGTATATTCTGTTGATTTGGGGTGGAGAGTTCTATAGATGTCTATTAGGTCCGCTTGGTGCAGAGATGAGTTCAATTCCTGGATATCCTTGTTAACTTTCTGTCTCGTTGATCTGTCTAATGTTGACAGTCGAGTGTTGAAGTCTCCCATTATTATTGAATGGGAGTCTAAGTCTCTTTGTAAGTCTCTAAGGACTTGCTTTATGAATTTGGGTGCTCCTGTATTGGGTGCATATATATTTAGGAGAGTTAGCTCTTCCTGTTGAATTGATCCCTTTACCATTATGTAATGGCCTTCTTTGTCTCTTTTGATCTTTGATGGTTTAAAGTCTGTTTTATCAGAGACTAGGATTGCAACCCCTGCTTTTTTTTGTTCTCCATTTGCTTGGTAGATCTTCCTCCATCCCTTTATTTTGAGCCTATGTATGTCTCTGCATGTGAGATGGGTCTCCTGAATACAGCAGACTGATGGGTCTTGACTCTTTATCCAGTTTGCCAGTCTGTGTCTTTTAATTGGAGCATTTATTCCATTAACATTTAAGGTTAATATTGTTATGTGTGAACTTGATCCTGCCATTATGATATTAACTGGTTATTTTGCTCGTTAGTTGATGCAGTTTCTTCCTAGCCTCGATGGTCTTTACATTTTGGCATGTTTTTGCAATGGCTGGTACCAGTTGTTCCTTTCCATGTTTAGGGCTTCCTTTAGGGTCTCTTGTAAGGCAGGCCTGGTGGTGACAAAATCTCTAAGCATTTGCTTATCTGTAAAGGATTTTCTTTCTCCTTCACTTATGAAACTTAGTTTGGCTGGATATGAAATTCTGGGTTGAAAATTCTTTTCTTTAAGAACGTTGAATATTGGCCCCCACTCTCTTCTGGCTTGTAGAGTTTCTGCCGAGAGATCTGCTGTTAGTCTGATGGGCTTCCCTTTGTGGGTAACCCAACCTTTCTCTCTGGCTGCCCTTAAGATTTTTTCCTTCATTTCAACTTTGGTGAATCTGGCAATTATGTGTCTTGGAGTTGCTCTTCTCGAGGAGTATCTTTGTGGTGTTCTCTGTATTTCCTGAATTTGAATGTTGGCCTGCCCTACTAGGTTGGGGGAGTTCTCCTGGATGATATCCTGAAGAGTGTTTTCCAACTTGGTTCCATTTTCCCCCTCACTTTCAGGCACCCCAATCAGACGTAGATTTGGTCTTTTTACGTAATCCCATACTTCTTGCAGGCTTTGTTCATTTCTTTTTCTTCTTTTTTCTTTTGGTTTCTCTTCTCGCTTCATTTCATTCATTTGATCTTCAATCGCTGATACTCTTTCTTCTAGTTGATCGAGTCGGTTACTGAAGCTTGTGCATGTGTCACGTATTTCTCGTGTCATGGTTTTCATCTCTGTCATTTCGTTTATGATCGTCTCTGCATTAATTAGTCTAGCTATCAATTCTTCCACTCTTTTTTCAAGATTTTTAGTTTCTTTGCGCTGGGTACGTAATTCCTCCTTTAGCTCTGATAAGTTTGATGGACTGAAGCCTTCTTCTCTCATCTCATCAAAGTCATTCTCTGACCAGCTTTGATCCGTTGCTGGCGATGGGCTGCGCTCCTTTGCAAGGGGAGATGCGCTCTTATTTTTTGAATTTCCAGCTTTTCTGCCCTGCTTCTTCCCCATCTTTGTGGTTTTATCTGTCTCTGGTCTTTGATGATGGTGACGTACTGATGGGGTTTTGGTATAGGTGTCCTTCCTGTTTGATAGTTTTCCTTCTGACAGTCAGAAGGACTGTCTGTTGGTCTGTTGGAGATTGCTTGAGGTCCACTCCAGACCCTGTTTGCCTGGGTATCAGCAGCAGAGGTTGCTGAAGATAGAATAGTGCTGAACAGCGAGTGTACCTGTCTGATTCTTCCTTTGGAAGTTTCCTCTCAGTGGTGTACTCCACCCTGTGAGGTGTGGGGTGTCAGACTGCCCCTAGTGGGGGATGTCTCCCAGCTAGGCTACTCAGGGGTCAGGGACCCACCTGAGCAGGCAGTCTGTCCGTTCTCAGATCTCAACCTCCGCGTTGGGAGATCCACGGCTCTCCCCAAAGCTGTCAGACAGAGTCGTTCGCGTCTGCACCGGCCCCCACTGCTTCCCCTGTTGGTCTTCATCTGTGCACTGTCCCCAGAGGTGGAGTCTACAGAGACAGGCAGGCTTCCTTGAACTGCTGTGAGCTCCACCCAGTTCGAGCTTCCCAGCGGCTTTGTTTACCTACTTAAGCCTCAGCAATGGCGGGCGCCCCTCCCCCAGCCTCGCTGCTGCCGTTTCAGTTAGATCGCAGACTGCTGTGCTAGCAATGAGGGAGGCTCCGTGGGCATGGGACCCTCCCGGCCAGGTGTGGGATATATTCTCCTGGTGTGCCTGTTTGCTTAAAGCGCGGTATTGGGGTGGGAGTTACCCGATTTTCCAGGTGTTGTGTGTCTCAGTTCCCCTGGCTAGGAAAACGGATTCCCTTCCCCCTTGCGCTTCCAGGTGAGGCGATGCCTCGCCCTGCTTCAGCTGTCGCTGGTCAGGCTGCAGCAGCTGACCAGCACCGATTGTCCGGCACTCCCTAGTGAGATGACCCCAGTACCTCAGTTGAAAATGCAGAAATCACCGGTCTTCTGTGTCGCTCGCGCTGGGAGTTGGAGACTGGAGCTGTTCCTATTCGGCCATCTTACTCTGCCCCTCTGATTCTTAATTTTTCTTTTCCTCAAGTCAAAAAAGTTAGAAAGTCTTACAATTATTTAAGCCACACACTCATATTTGTCTGTGGAGATGAGATATATTACACACATAATACTTATTTCAGTAATCATCAGCAGTTTCATCTTGATGTGATTTTTTTTGCAGCTGCCTTGGTATTAGCAATAAACTCTAAGGACCATCTTGCTGATACTTCGAACAAATACATAAGAATATTTCTAATCGCTAGCCCACAAACACAAGGACTTAAGCATGCACAAAATCTTAATATACTCCCCAAGCACTACTTGTGAGAGCTACACTAACTCTTGGTTTGGATTCCTATTACCAGATATTGTTGACTCTAGGTATTCTAGTTTTCATCAGGTGTTTGGGGTTTGATACTGAACCTAACAATCTTTGGGATTCTCTTCTTGATCTTATAGTTTAAAAATAAATCAAGCAACATCACCAAATGGCTGAGAACAAAGAAATTCAGCTTTTATGATTCTAGACCAGTGGAAACATAAGTGCATCTAGTTGCATATCTTGACATATTTTGCCTATTGTTTGTCCAAACACAACATTATTTCACTAGAGCTGTGGGTAAGTATCAAACAAATCTACATACAGAAAGACAAACAAGCAAACCTATCTGGCTTCTAGGATGGCTTTCTTCTTTTCCTCTCCAAGCCTAGAAAGTTGATTTGAGAATTGGTGACATCACAATTTACATATGGCATTTAGCATGTATTCAATTCATGGCAACTTTACTCCTTACTATCATTATGAGAAGAAAGATATACAGATGGTCCCCAACTTACCCTGGTTTGACTTACAATTTTTTTACTTTACTGTAGTGCAAAAAGGATAGTCATTTCGTAGGCTTCTTGACTTAAGATGGGACTAAACCCATCAGAAGTTGAAAATATTATTAAGTCAAAAATGTACTTTCAACTGATGATATTTTCAACTTATGATGTATTTGTCAGGACATAATCCCATTGGAAATTGAGGAGCGTCTGTGTATTATTCCCAAACTCCTGGTCTGGGTCTTCAATTCTGTTTCTCAGTAAGACCCAGAAGGTGGTAGAGAGGTTTTGTAATAGAATCCCTAATTGAAATTAAATACATGGGGATTTTCAGTGAAGCTGCAAGTAGGAGATCTGTGTTTCTTAGATTAATCTAAATACTGTTCTGTGTTGTTAAAGTCTTGTATTGTGCTAATGTTGGATTTGGCTGAAATTTTAAAGATAGTGCCTTTTGTCTGAAGGTATTTTTTAAAAGAAATGAGAGCAGGCATGGTGGCTCATACCTGTAATACCAGCAATTTGAGAGGCCAAGGCACATTGATGGCTTGAGCCAAGGAGTTCAAGACCAGCCTGGGCAACATAGAGAGACCTCATCTCCACAAGTAATTTTTTAAAATAGCCGGGCATGGTAACATGTACCTGTGATTCCAGCTACTCAGGAGGCTGAGGTAGGGGGATTACCTGAGCCTGGTAGATCAAGACTGCAGTGAGACATGAGTGTGCCACTGCATTCCAGCCTGGGTGACATTGCAAGAGAAAGAAAAGAAAAGAAAAGAAAAGAAAAGAGGGAGGGAGGGAGGGAATGGAAGGAAGGAAGGAAGGAAGGAGGCAAAGGTCGGACAGAAAAGAAAGAAAGAAAAGGAAGAAGGGAAAGAAATAAAGAAAGAAAGAAAGAAAGAAGAAAGAAAGAAAGAAAGAAAGAAGAACGAAAGAAAGAAAGAACAAAGAAGCAGGAAGGAAGGAATAAAACAGACAGGAAGAGACAAAAATGAAATTATGACAGGACGGCTTACAGGAAGGACTTACGGATTCATTCCTTCATTACAGTTACAGGAAACTTCCTTCCGGCCTGAATACCGTCCATCCTTGTCCTTCCCCGAAAATCCATTGGACACCTTCGCACTTGCCCAGAATTAACCAAAGGGAAGGAAGGAAATTAACAACAAACCAAGGGGAGAATAATAAAATTTTGAGGAATGAGGGAATAATCTGGTAGTTCATAACTGTGGTCCTCATGTACCATTGAAGATGTTTAACCATACCCAGGAGTCACCAAATCCCAGGTGGGAATCCAAGTAGATAACTAAAAATTACCTAGGTAGACAACCCATAAGAGTAACAATCACTGACATTGGACTCAAGTCACCTTCTACACAGAGTTCTTCTAACCAGGATTCTTCCTTTAATAATAGTTTGCCTATGACAGTGCCTGGAACAGAGTGGGCATTTAATATACAGGTGTACCTCACCGATATTGTGGGTTTAGTTCCAGACCATCCCAGTAAAGTGAGTATCACAATAAAACAAGTCACGCAAATTTCACTTCCCAGAGCATATAAAAATTATATTGATACTATATTGATATTATAGTCTATCAATTGTACATTATGTCTAAAATGATGTACATACTTACTTTTAAAATAAGTATTGCTAAAGAGTGCTGACACAGAGACAAAAAGTGAGCACATGCTCTTGAAAAATGGCAATGGCACTAACAGATGTGCTCAACACAGGGTTGCCACAAACCTTCAATTTGTATTTTAACAGACAAAGGCAGTATCTGTGGAACACAATAAAGTGAATCACAATAAGATGATATATGCCCAGACCCATCTCACATGCAGAGACATACATAGGCTCAAAATAAAGGGATGGAGGAAGATCTACCAAGCAAATGGAAAACAAAAAAAGCAGGGGTTGCAATCCTAGTCTCTGATAAAACAGACTTTAAACCATCAAAGATCAAAAGAGACAAAGAAGGCCATTACATAATGGTAAAGGGATCAATTCAACAGGAAGAGCTAACTATCCTAAATATATATGCACCCAATAAAGGAGCACCCAGATTCATAAAGCAAGTCCTTAGAGACTTACAAAGAGACTTAGACTCCCATACAATAATAATGGGAGACTTCAACACCCCACTGTCAACATTAGACAGTTCAACGAGACAGAAAGTCAACAAGGATATCCAGGAATTGAACTCAACTCTGCACCAAGTGGACCTAATAGACATCTACAGAACTCTCCACCCCAAATCAACAGAATATACATTCTTCTCAGCACCACATCGCACTTATTCCAAAATTGACCACATAATTGGAAGTAAAGCACTCCTCAGCAAATGTACAAGAACAGAAATTATAACAAACTCTCTCTCAGACCACAGTGCAAACAAACTAGAACTCAGGAATAAGAAACTCAATCAAAACCGCTCAACTACATGGAAACTGAACAACCTGCTCCTGAATAACTACTGGGTACATAACATAATTAACAAAAAAAAACTAAAGGCAAATATTCCTCAAATGCAAAAGTCCTCAAAAAAAAAAAAAAAAAAAAAAAAACCACTGGCAAATCAAATCTAACAGCACATTTTTAACATCATTCATCATTAGCAAGTGGTATTCATTTCAGGGATGCAAGGAAAGTCAAACATACACAAATCTATAAATGTGGTAAAACACATCAACAGAACGAAGGAAAAAAAAAAAAACATATGACCATCTCATTAGATGCAGAAAAAAAAATTGACAAAATTCAATATTCTTTCATAGTAAAACTCCCAACAAATTTGGTACAGAAGGAATGCACCTCAACACAATAAAGGTTATATATGAAAAACCCACAGCTGACATACTCAACAAGAAAAGTTGAAAACTTTTCCTTTAAGATCCAGAACAAGACAAACATGCCCACTGCAACCAATTCTATTCAACATAGTACTAGAAGTTCTAGCCAGAGCAATTAGACAACAGAAAGAGATAAAATACATCAAATGGAAAGGAAGATGTCCCTGTTTACAGCTGACATAATCTTATATACAGAAAATCCTAGACACTCCATCAAAGAAACTGTTAGAACTAATAAACAAATTTAGTAAAGGATATAAAATAAATATACAAAAATTAGTAACGTTTCTATACACCAACAGCAAGCAATATGAAAAATAAATCAAGGAAACAATTTTATTTACAATGCATTTAAAAACCGTAGGAATAAATTTAACCAAGAAGGTGAAAGATCTCTACACTGAAACTATAAAACTTTTATGAGAGAACCTGAGGAAGACACAAATAAATGCAAAGATATCCTGTGTTCAAGGATTGGAAGAATGAAGGAAAATGAATATTGTTTAAATGTCCATACTACCCAAAGCAATGTACAGATTCATTGCAATCCCTATCAAAAATACCAATGACATTCATCACAGAAGGAGAAAAAACACTCCTTAAATTTGTATGGAACCAAAAAAGACCCCAAATAGCCAAAGTAATCTTAAGCAAAAAGAACAAAGCTAGATTTGACAGTCTACTATAGAGCTATAGTATTCAAAATATCATGATACTGGCATAAAAACAGACATACAGATCAATGGAACACAATAGAGAGCCTAGAAATAGATTGACCCATTTATAGTCAATTGATCTTTGACACAAATATCAAGAACATACAATGGGGAAAGAGCCAATCTCTTCAATAAATGATCCTGAATATCCACATGCAGGACAATGAAATTAAACCTCATCTCACACCATATACAAACATCAACTCAAAATGAATAAAGACTTAAACCTAAAACCTAAAACTTAAAACAATCAGAAAACATGGAGGAAAATCTCCTTGACATTAGTCTGGGTAGCAATTTTTTGGATATAACTTCAAAAGCACAGGCAACAAAAGCAAAAAAATAGACAAACGGGATTGCATCAAACTAAAAAGCTCCTGCACAGCAAAGGAAATAATCAACAATAAAGAGACAACCTTTGGGAGGCTGAGGTGGGCAGATCATGAGGTCAGGAGTTCAAGACCAGCCTGATCAATATGGTTAAACCCCATCTCTACTAAAAATACAAAAATCAGCCAGGTGTGGTGGTGCACGCCTGTAATCCCAGCTACTCAGGAGGCCAAGGAAGGAGAATCGCTTGAACCCAGGAGGCAGAGGTTGCAGTGAGCCCAGATCATGCCACTGCACTCCAGCCTGGGTGACAGAGTGAGACTCCATCTCAAAAAAAAAAAAAAAAAAAGAGACAACCTAAGGAATGAGAGAAATATTTACAAATCATTTATCTGATAAGGAGTTAATATCTCAAACATATAAGAAACTTAACTCAAAAGCAAAACAATAAATAATGTGATTTAAAAATAGGTGAATTACCTAAATAAACATTTCTCAAAAGAAGACATACAAATGACCAACAGGTATGTGAAAAAATTTTCAACATCACTAATCATCAGGGAAATGCAAATTAAACCACAAAGAACTATCACCTCATGCCTGTTAGAATAGCTATAATCAAAAAGACCATAAGAATTGTCAAGGATGTGGAGGAAAAAAAAAGGAATCTTTGCACATGCCAGTGGGAATACAAATTAGTATAGCCATTATGGAAAACAGTATGAAGATTCCTCAAATATAAAAAATAGAACTGCCATATGACCCAGCAATACCACCACTGGGTATATATCCAAAGGAAATGAAATCAGTTTGTCAAGGAGATATCTGCACTTCCATTTTCATTGCAGCATTATTATAATAGCCAAGAAGTGTCAATCAACAAATGAATAGATAAAATGTGATATATATACACAATGGAATAGTATTCATCCATTAAAAAGAACGCTGTCATTTGCAACAACACCGATGAACCTGGAGGACAATATGTTAAATGAAATAAGCCAGGTACAGAAAGATAAATATCAAGTGATCTCACCTATATCTGGAATATAAAATTGATGTCAAAGAAGTAGAGACTATAATAGTGGTACCCAGAGGGGGAAAGGAGGATGAGGACAGGGTGGTCAAACAATATAGAATTACAGTTAAATAGAAGCCATATATTCAAGGATATCTAGTGTAAAGTGACTATAGTTAAATGACCATTTATTGTATTATTGAGAAAGGCTAAGAGAGTAGATTTTAAGTGTTCTCATCACTAAAATAACTTTGTGAGGTAATGCATATGTTAATTAGCTCAATTTAGTATTTCTTTAATGTAAGTATTTCAAAACATCATGTCAGGCATGATAAATACATACAGCTTTATCTGTCAATTTAAACAAATAAAAAACACTAAGGAAACTAATTTAATTTTTAAAATAAGAAATGAAAAGGAAGAAGGTAGTACAAAAGGGAGGGAAGAAAGCAGAGAGTGATTAAGTAAATAATTCAATTGTTATTTTATTTTCTACTTGAAGGATAATATAAGTGATACTAATCACTATTTTCTAAAAGGCTGAGTAATGTAACCATGACTCGATTTGATTTCTATAGCTATAATTTGGAAATGAGGACCTTCATTTCTTTAAAACTAAGTACTGTAAATAAAGATCTCAAAGTAAACAAAATTAAACCCATGAGTTGAAGTTTTTGCAGAATACAAATTGACTGTTTTTTATGTAATTTTATTTTTCAACTTCTATCCTTTACGTTCCTCAAAGTCCCTCTTCCTTGATAACAGTCATTATCCAGCTGGCTGTATCCTTGTGAAAACACCATCAACCAACTTAGCTGCTGGTGGGAAATCCAGGGCAAAGTTCCCCTAAGAGATTTCAAGAAAGTAGGCAGACTAATTTACAAATTCTTTTCTTATGTTTCCTTACAAATTAGTAGTGACTGTAGAATAAATGAATTTATATTTTAAAGAAAAAGGAAAGAAAAAATAAATTTCCCATCATTTCTTCATTTATGCAAGCTTTGATTGGATTTCAAAGGCCTCCACTTAAAAAATCATTGACTCCCTGGGTTTAAGGGATTATTGTCTGTGGGATTTTTAATTACTTTTTGAAGCAAAAAGATAATTGGATTGAGGATTTGACCAATAAAAAGAAACTGATTTGATTTTTAATTGTGGGGATTTTAATTAAAATCTATCTAGTTAGTGTCTGATAAGTTTTGGCTCAAAGGGTCACTCTTCCTCCCATGTATAAAGTCAGTCACATGAGCACATACACCTCTTTAGACTTTTCTATACTATATAGTAAATACATCTATTAAATGAAGAAATAAATACATGACAGCTCAAGGTTTGGAAGCTGTGAGTGGCAGTGTGTAAATGTCTGGACTCTCCAGTCAAATGTCATAATTCACATGCCATGTGCATTTCAATCACTCTTTGTCACTGTCAAATAGATTTTACTGTGCAAGGCCCTGAACTATATGGGTGCTACAGGGACAGAAAGATCAGCCTACATAAAACCACATTGTCATCTTTCCAAGCATACCTGTATCTATCCTTCTATGGCCTACCTAATTCTTTATTTAAATTTTACCATTATTTATATTTATGTAAATATTATATATATTCCTGTTTTAAGCCTCTTCAGATACTTAAACTCACATCAAACCAACTAACCTACAAGGTATTTATGTTTCTCAAGATTTTAAAGACATCTCTAAGCACTAATGTTCTGAAGGTACAATCCCCATCCGATTCCTTAGGAGTTACATGTTCTTGGGAAGAAACAAAACATTGTATGACTTTCATTCATCTCACCCTCTGATGATGCTGAGGGCACACCTGGGTGTGGCTATTACATGTGATTCAGTACCACTGCTGGTGACTTTTTGTTGTGTGACCACTGGTGCTGTTTTCAAAGCCTTCCCTCTGTCTTTTTAATTCCCCCAGTCACATGTGCCCAAAGTTACCTTGCTGGAAACTATCCTTTGGAATGATCATGTTTCTTTCCTATCCTTGCTCTTGAGCTAACCCCATTTGAGTTCAGCCAGGACAAGCTGGTTTATCCTCTGATGTCATCTCCACATCAGAGGTTCAATTATGTTTCATCACTGCAGTCCTCAGAGGCATTCCCCAGAATTGATTTTAGTTTTAGTTTCATACTTAGGTTTAGGGAACAACTCAAGTACTCCCAATGTGACATCTTGGAGCTGATATAGGTCTTCCAACTATGTAGGACATAATAAATTCCCCTATTGGACATATTTGTGTTTAGTGTCGAGTTGGATACCACGTCCATTATACTGTCAGAGGCCATTCTTCAATTCTTAATCACATTCCAAATTCTTTGGTCCTCCAGTCATTGCTGACAAGAGTGTTACTTCTGTAGCAGAAAGAACTGGGAGCTTTCTGCTGTCTCAGCCAGTCTACATAAGACTTATGAATAGCCTCTGGGACTTGGATTTTGTTTTTCCAGTTTATTTATGTTCATGACACTCTACCAATTTTCAAAAAGTTAGCCTTTTGTGTTTTATATTAGCAGTACTAGCTTGGCATACACTAATAATAATTAATGAAATATTAATTGTTGCATTTGTTTGTATAATTACCACTTTTATTATTCTCAGATCATCCTTCCTAAACTTAATGACTTTGCTCTTAAGGGAGCAACACCAAACTTTGTGATTAAAACAGGTTTCAAGAGGGATAAGCAATTGAAGTCAAACTCTTGTCCTTAAGACAAACTCAAAAGTGTATACACTTAAAAGTACATACTTAAATTATTTTATGCAATACAAAATAAGTAACAAACATTTACCATTGGACAGAATAGAAATTCTAAGTTTGATGTAAAAAAGATGAAAATTCTTCCAATCAGTGACTACATGCTTGTCACCATCATTGGTATTTACCAATCAAAATGAGCAGGTTCTAGAAGCTCAATGGATACTTGTCCACACTATGGCTGCAGTAATCGTGTGAAAACCATGCCCAATTGGACACCCAAGTGAGTGTTTACATAGATCAAGAACATAGAAAATTGACATTATGCTGGACAAGCAGAGCCATCCAGTGTAGTTGTTAAGAATGTGACGATTACTGTAGAATTAAATTCAAGATGGCTGACTAGAAGCAACTAGTGTGTGCTGCTCTCATGGAGAGGAAATAGAATGGTGAGTAAACACTAGCTCTTCAAGAGGATCATTAAAGAGACCACATCAGGATTCAACCAAGGAAGCAAGGGGACCTACAGAGAATAGAGAGGAGTGAAGCCAGGAAGCTGTCTACCCAGAATCAGCCTGGAGCCAGGGGAAGCTCCCTAATGCAGAGAAAGGGTGAATGAGTGAGAGTGCCTAGGGATCCACACTTGCCACATGGACCTTTGCAATCCTGAACAAAGATGCACCCACCACCACAGCACCCAGGGAATCTAGACCACACAGAGAACTGCCTGGAGTTTTTCCAGAGGCACTGCTCTGGAAACCCCACAGACCCTGGATCCCTAAGCAGCCAAGCACCAACTGCCATAGCCCCAGCAGAGGTCAAAGTCATGATACTGAAGAGTAGTCAGACTGCCCCACTCCTCCTCTCCAGGCAAGGCTTGGCTTGGGCTTCCAGCACAGCAACCCCACCCCTGCCTGAACTCTGCATTCACCCAGGAATCACCTGGACAGCAGACCGTCCACTTCCCATGCCCACTGCTCCTAGCAAGGCAAGGCTTATGAGCTTGGGCTGCCAGTGTAGCAACCCCACATGAACATTACCATCAGTGACAGCTCTGTGTTCCTCTAGGGCAAAACTCCCAGAAGTAGCAGACAATGCTTGGCACCTTTGTGTACCCCCGATTGTAAAGTTCAGCATTGCTTGGGTGGGAGAGAAGTATGAGTGTGCCATGTTCCCTACAGCCACCAGTCTCCATTGCCCCAGCTAAGGGGTCCTGCCATCCCTAGTGAAAGTCCCACAGCACAGCTGCCCTGCCCCCACCTGGTCATTTCACCTACAGCCCAGAACCCTTCTGAAAACCCAGTCCCCACAGGCCTGTGATCTTCCTTCAAGCTCTCACCACCTAAGTGTTCCACCAGTCCCTGTCTGAGAGTTTGACCAGTTACCAGGGGACCAGCCTGCCTGCCCCCATAATAGCCACCACCTCAATTCTGGGTTAGCTGGACCCTAATCAAGCCCTTTCAGGACTCATACATGCTGTTTAGTGGGCCACATAGTGGGGCCTGGGAACTGGGGATCTACCTAACCTAATTCAAGTTTCCTGGAACCTGACTACTTTCCCCAGAAACTAAGGCTGGGCTGACTCAAGCAGCTGA
The DNA here is from genome assembly GCF_007565055.1 of Rhinopithecus roxellana. NCBI lineage: Eukaryota > Metazoa > Chordata > Mammalia > Primates > Cercopithecidae > Rhinopithecus > Rhinopithecus roxellana. The sequence goes on from NC_044564.1 coordinate 108,551,052, forward strand.
TACCACCACAACTAACACCTACTCACACTGGCCCAAAGGTGGAGCACCCCTCCACCTCTCCTTTAAGAGAAGCAGTAGTATTGCTACATTGGAGAACAGGTGAATCTAAAAGCTATCTGTATCAGGTTGAGTGACAAGGTTATGCCCTGAAACCACTCCCATGGAGAGTCACAAAACAAGCTTTGCCCATAGCTCCCAGCTACAATGCAGTCCAGAGACAGATGACAGTGTGTGTCTGAACTAGGAGTCACAAGCCCTGGAACGGAAATGTGACAGGGAAACAGACCATATTCCTGCCTATCTAAAAGGGGAGCCAATTCAACCACTTCACCCCCTCTGCACAACACCCTCTGCCGAAACGTCAGCACATTTTACCAGGAGCTCCTCCCAGCCACCCTCATCAAGGCTGATGCCTGCTGTCACTATTGGGATATGGGTGGGAAGCCAAGGAGAGGCTCCACCAACTTGTGAAGCACCTAGCTCTTACCTGCAAATTCCATCTACTGGCCTGCAGGTTGAGCCATATAGCCCAATAAAAAAACATACCAAGAGAAGTGCATAGGACTACAGAAGCAAAGCCAAAAGACCCTACCCAGTACAATCCTTTTCAGATGAGAAAGAATCAGCATAATAATTTTACCACCATAAAATATCTGTCTGCTGTGATACCACCAAAGGCTCACTCTAGCTCTCCTGCAATGATCCCTAGCAAAAACAGAGGCACAGAGATAACAGATGGAGACCTCAAAGCATGGATTGCAGAGAAACTCAACAATATACAAGACAAGGCTGAAAATGAACAAAAGTAAACCTCTAAAGCAACTCAGGAAATAACAAAAGAGGTAAACATCTTAAAAGTAAATCAATTAGAGATACTGGAACTGAAAAACTCACTTAAGGAATTTCAGAATACAATTGATAGCTTTATCAATAAACCATTCAAGCAGAAAGAAGTATTTCAGAGCTTGAAGACTGGTCTTTCTAACTAACCCAATCAGAAAAAAAAAATTTTTAATTTAAAAGATGAACAATATAGGATCATGTAAAGCAATCAAAGCTATAAATTATTGACATTCCCAAAAGTGGAGAAAAAGTAAACAACCTGTGTATTAGTCCATTCTCACACTGCTATAAAGAACTACCTGAGACTGAGTGATTCATACAAAAAGAGGTTTAATGGCTCACAGTTCCACAGGCTGTGCAGAAGGCATGGCTGGAGATGCCTCAGAAAACTTATAATCAGTGTGGAAGGGCAAAAGGGAAGCAAGCATGTCTTCACATGGCAGCAGGAGACAGAGAGCGAAGGGAGAAGTGCCACACACTTATAAACCATCAGATCTCATGAGAACTCACTCACTAGGGGGAAATCCACCTCCATGATCCAATCACCTTCTACCAGGTCCCTCCCCCAACACTGGGAATTACAATTTGACATGAGATTTGGGTGGGGACATGGAGCCAAACCATATCATCCTGGAAAACATATTTGAGATAATAGTTTAAGAAAATTTCTCTAATCTTGCTGAGTATAGGAAACCCAAAGAACACCTGCCTGATACTATACAAAATAAATATCAGCAAGGCATATGGTCAGTAGACTATCTAAGGTCAACGCTAAAGAAAAACCCTTAGTGGCAGCTAGAGAAAAAGTAAGATCATGCACAAAGGGAGCCGCATCAAGTTAACATCATACTTCTCCACAGAAATTCTACAAGGCAGAAGAGACTGGGGGTCTATATTTAGCATTCTCAAAGAAAAGAAATGCCAACCAAGAATTTAATACTGGTCAACATGGTAAACCCCATCTCTACTAAAAATACAAAAATTAGCTGGGCTTGGTAGCAGGTGCCTGTAATTGCAGCTACTCAGGAGGCTGAGGCAGAAGAATCACTTGAACCTGGGAGCAGACGTTGCAGGAAATAGGAAAAGAGGAAGTCAAATTATCTCTCTTCACTGATGACATGATTCTATATGTAGAAAACCCTAAAGCTTCTACCAAAAGGCTCCTGGTAAACAACTTTAGTAAAATTTCAGGATACAATGTACAAAAATCTATACACCAATAATGTTCAAGCTGAGAGCCAAATCAAGGACACAATCCCATTTACAATAGCCATGAAGAAAATAAAATACCTAAGAATACATCTAACCAAGGAGGTGAAGGTTTTCTACAAGGAGAATTACAAAACTCTGCTGAAAGAAATCATAGATGACACAAACAAACAGAAAAACATCCCATGTTTATGGATCAAAAGACTCAATATCATTAAAATGGCTATAATTCCCAAAGCAATCTATAGATTCAATACTATTTCTATCAAACTACCAACATAATTTTTCAAAGAATTAGGAAAAACTATTCTAAAATTCATATGGAACCAAAAACAAGGAGTCGAAATAGCCAAAGCAATCCTAAGCAAAAAGAACAAAGCCAGAGGCATCGCATTACCCAACTTCAAACTACACTATGAGGCTACAGTAACCAAAACAGTTTGTTATTGGTACAAAAAACTGATACGTAGACCAAGGGAATGGAATATAGAACCCAGAAATAAAGCCACACACGTACAACTATCTGATCTTCAACAAAGTCGACAATAACAAACAGTGGGGAAAGGACTACCTCTTAAATAAATGGTGCTGGGATAACTGGTTAGCCATTTGCAGGAGAATGAAACTAGATCCCCCACCCCCACCTTTCACCATATATGAAAATTAACTCAAGTTGGATTACAGACTTAAATGTAAGACCTAAAACTATAAAAATCCTAGAAGAAAATCTAGGAAATATCATTCTAGATATCAGCCTTGGCAAAGAATCTACAACTAAGTCCCCAAAAGCAACTGCAACAAAAATAAATATTGACAAATGGGACCTAATTAAACAGAGTAAACAGACAGAATGGGAGAAGATATTTACAAACTATGTATACAACAAAGGTCTTATATCCAAAATCTATTAAGTTTCAACAAGCAAAATAGTTCTATTAAAAAATGGGCAAAAGATATGAAGAGACACTTCTCAAAAGACAACATACATGTGGCCAACAATTATATGAAAGAATGCTCAACATGATTAATCACTCAAAACCACAAAGAGATAACATCACATACCAGTCAGAATGGCTATTATTAAAAAGTCCAAAAACAACAGATGCTGGTAAGACGGTGGAGAAAAGGGAACACTTATACACTGCTGGTGAAAATGTGAATTAGTTCAGCCACTGTGGAAAGCAGTTTGGAGACGTCTCAAAGAACTTTAAAGAGAACTTCCATTTGACTCAGCAATCCCATGAGTGAGTACAAACCCCCCGCCCCAAAACAATAAATCATCCTATCAAAAATAAATCATTTCATCAAAGGAAAATAAATCATTCTATCACGAAGACACATGAACTCACATGTTCATTGCAGCACTATTCACAATAGCAACCTAGGTGCCCATCAGTGATGAACTGGATAAAGAAAATGTGGTACATATACACCATGGAATACTAAACAGTCATAAAAAAGAATGACCTCATGTCCTTTGCAGCAACATGGATGCAACCACAGGCCACAATCCTAAGAAAACTAATGCAGGAAGAGAAAACCAAATACCATGTGCCCTTACTTATAAGTGAGAGCTAAATATTGGGTACACACAGACATAAAAATGGGAACAATAGACACTGGGGACTACTAGAGTGCAGAGGGAAGAAGCGGGCAGGTTCTGAAAAACTACCTATTGGGTACTGTGCTCACTACCTGGGTGATGGGATCATTTGTACACCATGCCTCAGAGACACACAGTTTACCCATGTAAGAAGCCTACACATGTGCCCCTGAACCCAAAAAAGGTTGAAAAAAATAATAAAAATAATAAAAATTACCATAGCTGGAAAATGTGGACTTCATGAAACTCTTAGGGCTTTGTTAAACTGTTCTTTACCTTTTGAATGTTTGAAATGGGCCTTAATAAAATTCAAAACTAAAACTTAAAAAAATTGAACTAACAGGACTGGGCACAGTTGGCTCATGCCTATAATACCAGTGTTTTGGGAGGCTGAGGCAGGAGGATTGATTGAGGCCAGTAGTTCAAGACCAGCTTGGGCAATACAGCAAAACTCTGTCTCTATGAAAAAATAAAATAAAAATTAGCCAGACATGGTGGTTCACACCTATAGTCCTAACTACTGGAAAGGTTGAGGCAGGAGGATTGCTTGAGCTCAGGAGCTCAAGGCTGTGGTGAGCTATGATTGTGCCACTGCACTCTAGCCTGGGTGACACAGCAAGACTCTAGCTCTTCAAAAAAAAAAAAGAAAAAAACCTTTATTAAAAAAAAAAAAAAAAAAAAAGAACAGAAACTAAGGGCCTGTTCACCATGGAATATTATGCAGCCATAAAAAAAGAATGAAATCATGTCTTTTCAGCAATATGGATGCAGCTGGAGGTTATTATCCTAAGCAAATTAACACAAGAAGAGAAACCCAAATACTGCATATTCTCACTTATGAATGGCAGCTAAACATTGAGTACACACGGATACAAAGACGGGAACAATAGACACTGGGAACTACTAGAGTGGGGAGGGTAGGATGGGGCTCACCTATCACTCTACTGACTCATAGCTGTGCGATCAAGTCACTGAGCCTAAGTTTCCTCATGTGTAAAATGAGAATGATAATAATATATACATATTTCATAGAATTGTGAAAATTCAAACATATATAAACAAAGTAGATAAATAGATGTAACTAAAAGTAGTAATAACTACAGTTTATGCTTCTTACCTTACAAGTACATGGACATGGTACCTGGAATATATTAATCATAAGCTGTAATTATTTTTTGTTTAAGTGTGTATTTGGAGTGGTCAATGTGTCTAAGGTGGTGAGTCTGTACTGAGACGTTGACTTCTCAGTGTATATAAAGCAAACCAGAATGCCAGTCCTTAAAGTTGGTCAGGAAATCAGCAATAGACAGTGGATGTGGAGTGGTCAGGCCATCCAAGCCCCAGGGGGCCTAGTGTGGGCAGTCAGTGGAGGCTGGTGAGGTTGGTGCTGAGCTTTCACACTTCTCCAAAAGCAAGACCAGGGTAAAATCTTGCTTCTCCAGGGAGTGGACCCTAAGGCCTTTATAGCCTGGATGGAGGCAGATGGTTATTGCTGGCTACTAATCTAATGTGCAGATTTATTCTTTTTTTCTAGAGACTAATCCCTAAATGAAGCCCCCACTGTAGATCCAGGTGGGCTAAAATGTAGAGCTCTTCCTTTTCTTTTCTTTTCTTCCCCTTCCTTACCCTCCCTTTTAGTTCTTCATTCCCATAAAGTTGCCCTCTCCAATTTCCAGGCCTTTTCACAGTGAAATTCTCAAAAGGTAGCACAGTTGGCAGGTCTCCAGCAGGTGCAGACTCTGAAGAAGCACTGTCCAATAGAACTTTCCATGATGATGAAAATGTTCCATACCTGTGCTGTCCAGCTGGGTAACCACTAGCCACAGGTGCCTACTGAGCACTTGAAATGTGGTTAGTGTGTCTGAGGAACTGATTTTTTACTTTTAATAAATTTTAATACTATATGAAGCTAGTGGCTAATATATTAGATAGCACAGCTTTAGAGACAGATATCCTGGGTTCAAGTCCAAGCTCTGCATTTTCTTGGGACCATAAAATTAGGAAAGTACCTTTAATTCTCTGAGCCTCAATCTCTCATTATACATGTGGGTTATATTATAACTGACCTCATAGTGCTATAAGATTAAATAAACTCTTAAACAAAAGCACCTAGAATCAGATATAATCTACCTTAATTTTTCAATAATGATAGTTATTATATGCTTCAACATGCATTTGTAGTTTCCCTGTGTTTCATCTGGGTTTGCTTTTCTCCGTGTATTGATTGGTTGAAGTAATCAAACCAAAAATTATGTCCAGCTGACCCTTTGATAAACGTACAGAAAACATCAACCAGTAGTCCTGATGGAAATTTAACAAAAGACATTTTCAACTGTACCTTGAGGAAATAAACCAACAATCATGCCTAGCTGAGCCATGTAGAAACATACCTAAGCCTTAAAAAAAAAAAAAAAAAAAAAAAAACAAAGATATCTTATTCTAAGGGTGTTTGAAAGGCTGAGTCATAAGACAATTTCTTAAAGTAATGATATATTTTGTTTGATTATGGAAGTGTTGGGCCTTGTCTGAACTAAGACATTTAATAAATAAAGGATAATGGACAGTCAAGTATCAAAGGGGTAAATCAATTTAATAATTTTCAATTGAATAACTGCTCTGTGTCTAACTCTGTGCTAAGTGAAATGGGATCCCAAAAAACAAGATGACATTGCCTCTGTTTTTGAGAATTTTGTGGTGTCTTTAGGGATGCAATTTTTTCTACTACAAATGGCAGATGTACAAGATAGGATAAGTACTATAGGTGTTTGGAAAGAGCAGAGCTCAATAGTGGCTGAAATGGTCAAGGCGTTGTTTTGTGGACAGAAGTGTGCACTTGGTCATAAAGCCTAAAAACAGACAGTGCTTATCATCTAGGTCTGAAGAGGTTAGAATAGGAGTAATCACTTCTGAAAGCATGTTCTTGTGGCAAGCATTGTTTAAATTGTGTAGGCAAGTACATGAGTTTCCTTTGGATTCAATTCAGCTAACAAGTATTCATTGAGCATCTAGTAGGTGCCTGGCAAAAACAGGTAAAAAAAAAAAACCCAAGTCAAAAAATTGTGGCTTGCTCAGAATTGTACAGTTGAAAACTGCATGAGGGGTAGGGAATCTACCTTATGTAACGGCAACTTTGTATCCACATATTCATAAATCAGAATGTCCTAGTACATGAAGAAGTAAACTTACATGGTTATCATGAAAACAATTGTTACAGAAATATGACTGTCCAGTTATCTAGTGGTGTCCATGTTAAATCATTACTTCGTTATTGGTGTGCTTAATGTTTCTGGTTTCAATACCCTTCATTACTTCTTTTAAAAGAACATCTTTTAACAAATATTCTCACTTAGTAGACCAAAATCTTATTACTTTTAAAACAGTTACAAGTACAGGTCTATCAAGACTTCCATATCTCATATTCTAAGCAACAACTTTGATCTCCAGCCCTGCCCCAGGCCTACTGAATGATCATTGCTGAATCTGCTTTTAACATAATTTCCAGGTGATAGATAGGCACATGAGAAGTTGAGAAGCACTTATTTAAGGATATTAGATATTATTGAACTAATTCCAAAACACGGTGCCAGTTAACTCAGCCCTACACCCTCAGTTTCATTTACAGCTAGTTACATGCAAATTAGTCCTGTAAAATAGACAGAAGTAGTGGTTTCAAGGTGAAATGACAAAGGATTCCTAACAGGTACTGACATTCTCTCTTCCTCAAATAAATATTGAACATGAATTTTTAAGATGCCAATTTAAAAAGCTGACAAATTGCGTTCTTACCTAGGTCATCTACATGACTCTGTAGAGTCATCTTTCTCATCAACCGTGTCTTTTTAAAAATTAAAATCTGAGATGTAAATGCAACCTGATTAGTGTAATAAACGATGAATTAGATCATGATGAAAGGAGAATAGGAAAGAGTAAGGAAGAAAGAAATATCAAGGAGGTTGAGAGAAATGGAGGAAGCCAGATGTTTCCTGGAACCCTGTTTCCTTAACTTCTCAGGGTACTCCTGTCAGACAATCTGTCTCCCACACCCACCCTGAGCAAGTCCTCCACACTTCAGGATGATGTTGCAGAGCTTGAAACATGACCCTATGCCAGGGACACTCATTTATGAGACACTTTCTAGAGCAAATGAAATTAAGTCCCTTATTACAAACTGGAGGCATACATCCTCTAATTGATATTAAAGTTTACTTTTTTTAAAAAAATGGAATAGAGGTGCATCTTTTAGCATTGGATGATTGATTTAAAAACAATAAAAAAGGATCTAGTTTACAGTCATTGCCTTTTTGTAGTTATTAGCCACCAACCAACAATTCCTTATGAAAAACAAGGGAGGAAATCATTGCTTGAGTGTAGTTTCCTGCTCTTACGTAAAAGCAGATGTATGAAAATTCAAATTCAATATCATTGACTGACAACCAATCACTATGATGAAGGCTGGGAGTTTTATATAAATATACTAAATATAATCATATAATCATGAGGAAAGAAAGTATAAAAAGGGCCCTAATAATTGCAATGTGCTGATAAATGTTTAACAACTGAGTCTCTGGTGGAGGGAACCCTAACTGTAGCATTTGCTGATTTCTATGACATAAATGCTCCAAACGTGCTGTGTTTCAAGCTGTCAATGTTGTCACTGAGCACAGAATTTGGAAGAGATGCACACAATTGGTCTCTGGTTCCCATGAAAGTCACACTAGCACATTCTACTCATCAATAACTCAGCCACATTTGATATTTGATCTAGATATGTATTTATTTCTATTATGAAAAGTTTACTCGTTCCACTGTTAATCATTTAAAGAAAAACAAAACAAAACACAAACAAAAAAACGGAGTCTCTCTCTGCCTCCCCAGCTGGAGTGCAATGGCATGATCTCAGCTCACTGCAACCTCTGCCTCCTGGGTTCAAGCAATTCCACTGCCTCAGCCTCCCAAGTAGCTGGGATTAGAGGTGCATGCCACCATGTCTGGCTAATGTTTTGTATTTTTAGTAGAGACGAGGTTTCGCCGTGTTAGCCAGGATGGTCTCAATCTCCTGATCTCGTGATACACCCACCTCGGCCTCCCAATATACTGTTAATCTTAATCACAGGTGGCAGGGCCAAAATTTAAACTTAAGAACAATATGCATATGAATTTTAAAGTCTGGATTTCCTTTTTCATTTTCAGCATATCAGAAAAAGCCTTCAAAGTCTTGCACTTTTATCATATCCACCTGCACGTCAATCATTCTCAAGCTTATGTTTTGAATACCTGTTAAAGATGGTGAACTATTCTCTGCGGCTTAGGTTTTGCTTTCTTGGATATCTTCCCCTGAGTTTCTGTCACTACATTGGATGTAATCATGAATTCTAAGGAGAGATATGAAGCAATGGCCATGAATATGTATGCTTTGAGTTGCTTCGTCATAATTTTTGGCAGCAATATTCTTCAAGATTGGCATATAAAGTTGAGGTGGTTGCCTCAAAAATAATTTTAAGCTAGATATTTATAGCATGTACAAAGCAAGCTTATAGTTATTTGTCACAGATATTTTAATCACATAATAGAAAATAATATTACTTATGAGTAAAGTTTAAAACACATGAAATCACAAAGCCCTACTGCTATACATTGTGTCCAACTAGTAAGACAAACTCTAATATGCATTTATTGTAATATATGTAAAGATGAGATTTCTCATTCAAAGGAGTGTCTTGTTAGCATTTACTTATGCAGGATTTCTCAATCTTTCAAAGAAATATTAATGACCATATATTTTAAAAAACACAATTCACAAGGCCACTAGAAATTAAGGCTGTCACACCACCTAATGCCAAAATCTGGGAGAAACTAATAATAACTGTAAGAAAGAGAACATGAATTTAGAAAATTGGCCAAGGCATCAACTCATGACATTAACCATCTTTGCTTTGTGGAAATAAAAGAACCATGGAAAATAAGGAAAAAATCCACTATAACCCTTGCAACACAAAGTGTTTCTTAAACCAACATACAGGAGGTGCTCCCAGGAATCATCACTATATAACACTTAGAACTTTAGTGAAATATGAAGACCTCTGAACTCATGAAACCGCTTTTCCCCATCTCCATAGGCATTCCTCTACATCCTCTCAGAGTCTGTAAATCCTATAAAAATAACTGGGCAGAAAATGGAAGTAGAGGGTTAAGAGGGGCACAATTACAAATGGCTTGGGGCATCCTAGCAAATTTATTCATAGTTTTTAATATCCTAGAAAATTAGGCAGTGATGGAGAAGCCACCCTCACTGGGATCATGGCTGCTAAGAAATGGGAATTTAAGACCTGTGTACATGAATCTTCCTTCTTCCAACAAGAAATCTAAGAAAGAGATTTGATCCCTGTGCAAATAGGAAGAAGTATATAGGCCAAATTAATCACCCTATTTGTTGATAAACACTAAGTCTATGTGATAGTTATTTTTTTGTGTTAATTTGACTGGACTAAAAGATGCCCAGATAGCTGGCAAAATATTATTTCTGAGTGTGTTAGAATGAACAGACTGAGTAAAAAAGATCCGTCCTTGCCAATGCAGGTGCGCATCATCCAATTCGTTGAGGGCCTGAATAGAACAAAAAGGCAAAAGAATGATGAATTTGCTCTTTCTGCTGGAGCTGGCACATACATCTTCTCCTGCCCTCAGACATTGGCTCTCCTGGTTCTTAGGCCTTCAGGCTTGGACTGGAACTACACCACCAGCTTTGTTGGGCCTCCAGCTTGCAGAAAGCAGATTGTGACAGATCGTGGGACTCCTCAGCCTTCATAATCATGTGAGCCAATACCTCATAATAAATCTCATATACATATATATGATATATGATATATATAGCTATAGCTATAGATAGATATCTCTTATTGGTTCTGCTTCTCTGGGGAATCCTGACTAATGCAGTCTATATAGATGTTACCTTTACCAAGGATGAGTAAAAATGAAATGTAAATATGGAACAAAATAAAATATAAAACTGTGTAACAGGAAAAGGCAACATTCCAGAGACTCAGAGAAAAGCATACCTTTACAATACTGTCAATTGTAAGGTCTAAAAAAATTCCAGAAAATATCAGTAAAGTGTAAAAGATATGTCATATATTTTAAAAAACAACAAGTTCTTTTAAAAGCTGAGATGAGATGAAAGGGGGAAATGGATGAGATAACAAGGAATTGAAAAAACACAATAGCAAAATTTAAGACCACATTGAGAGGGTAAAGAACAAAATCGGGCCGGGCGCGGTGGCTCAAGCCTGTAATCCCAGCACTTTGGGAGGCCGAGACGGGCGGATCACGAGGTCAGGAGATCGAGACCATCCTGGCTAACACGGTGAAACCCCGTCTCTACTAAAAATACAAAAAACTAGCCGGGCGTGGTGGCGGGCGCCTGTAGTCCCAGCTACTCGGGAGGCTGAGGCAGGAGAATGGCGGGAACCCGGGAGATGGAGCTTGCAGTGAGCCGAGATTGCGCCACTGCACTCCAGCCTGGGCAACAGAGCGAGACTCCGTCTCAAAAAAAAAAAAAAAAAAGAACAAAATCGATGCTGCAGAAAATGGAAGAAGTTATGTCATTTAAAAACTTGAAAAGCCTTCTTAGAATGCTGGATTAGTCTGTTCTCACACTGCCATGAAGAAATACCCAACCCTGGGTAATTTAGAAAGAAAAGAGGTTTAATTAAGTCACAGTTCTGCAGGGTTGGGGAGACCTCAGGAAACTTACAATCATGGTGGAAAGTACCTCCTCACAGAGTGACAGGAGAGAGAATGAGTACTGAGTGAAGGGGGAAGGCCCTTATAAAACCATCAGATCTTGAGACAACTCACTCTCTATCACAAGGACAGCATGGGGGAAACTGCCCCCATGATTTAATTATCTCACCCGGTCCTGCTCTTGACACATAGGGATTATTGCAATTCAAGGTGAGATTTGGGTGGTGACACAGAGCCAAACTATATCATTCCACCCCTGGCTCCTCCCAATGTCCTAACATTCAGAAACACAATCATGCACTTCCAACAGTCCCCAAAGTCTTAACTCATTGTAGCACTAACTCAAAAGTCCAGGTCCAAAGTCTTATCTGAGATAAGGCAAGCCCCTTCTATGAGACTGTAAAACCAAAAACAAGTTAGTTGCTTCCTAGATACAATGGGGATACAGGCATTGGATAAATACACCCATTCTGAATGGGAGAAATTGGCCAAAACAAAGGGGCTGCAGGCCCCATGCAAGTCCAAAATCCAATAGGGCAGTCTTTAAACCTTAAAGTTACAAAATGATCTCCTTTGACTCCATGTCTTACATCCAGAGCATGCTGATGCAAGAGGTGGACTCCCATGGCCTTGGGCAGCTCCACCCCTGTGGCTTTGCAGGGTACAGCCTCCCTCCTGGCTGCTTTCATGGGCTGGCATTGAGTGTCTGCAGCTTTGCCAGGTACACAGTGCAAGCTGTTGGTGAATTTACCATTCTGGGATTTGGAGGACGGTAGCCCTCTCCTCACAGCTCCACCAGGAAGTGCCCCAGTGGGGACTCTGCGAGGGGGCTCCAACCTCACATTTCCCTTCCACACTGCCCTAGCACAGGTTCTCTATGAGAGAGCCACCCCTGTGGCAGACTTCTGCCTGGACATCCAGGCGTTTCCATACATCCTCTGAAATCTAGACAGAGGTTCCCAAACCTCAGTTCTCATCGTATGTGTACTTACAGGCTCAACACCACATGTAAGCCACCAAGGCTTGGGGCTTGCACCCTCTGAAGCAATGGTCTGAGCTGTACCTTGGCCCCTTTTAGCCATGGCTGGAGCTAAAGCAGCTGGAACTCAGGGCACCATATCCTGAAGCTGCACAGAGCAGGGGGAGCCCTGGGCCGAGCCCAGGAAACCATTTTTCCCTCCTAAGCCTTTGGACCTATAATGGGAGGGATGGCCTTCAAGGTCTCTGACATGCCCCAGGGACATTTTCTCCATTGTCTTGGTGATTAATATTTGGCTCCTCATTACATATGCACATTTCTGCAGTAGGCTTGAATTCCTCCCCAGAAAATGGGTTTCTCTTTTTTACTGCATTGTCACGCTGCAAGTTTTCCAAACTTTTATGCTCTGCTTCCTCTTGAACGATTTGCTGCTTAAAAATTTCTTTCACCAGATACCCTAAAACATCTCTCTTAAGTTCAAAGTTGCACAGATCTCTAGGACAGGGGCAAAGTACCACCAATCTCTTTGCTTAAGCATATCAAGAAGCACCTTTATTCCAGGTCCCAGCAAGTTCCTCATATCCATCTGAAACCACCCCAGCATGGACTTAATTGTCCATGTCACGATCAGCATTTTGGTCAACGCCATTGAACAACTTTTCCCACATCTTCCTCTCTTCTTCTGAGCTTTCCAAACTGTTCCAACCTTTGTCTGTTACCCAGTTCCAAAGTCACTTCCATATTTTTGGGTATTCTTATAATAAAACCCCATTATCCTAGAATCAATTTACTGTATTAGTCCATTCTCATGCTGCTATGAAAAAATACCTGAGACTGGGTAATTTATAAAGAAAAGAAATTTAACTGACTCACAGTTCCACATGGCTGGGGAAGCCTCAGGGAACTTACAATCATAGTGGAAGGCACTTCTTCACAGGGTGTCAGGAGAAAGAATAAGTGCCCACCAAAGGGGGAAGCCCCTTATAAAACCATCATATCTCATGAGAACCTACTTAACTATCATGAGGACAGCATGGGGGAAACTGCCTGCATGATTCAATTATCTCTGCTTGGTCCCATCCTTGACATGTGGGGATTATTACCCACATGTAATTCAAGATGAGATTTGGGTGGGGAAATTCAAGATGAGATTTGGGTGGGGACCATGTCAAATGTGGGGACTAAAAACAACCATATATAACTAATGAAAGATACAATTATAGATAAGGAAGAAAGAAAACAGAGAACAAATATGCCAATTTTTAGTGATGTTTAGTGATATTAGAGGAGAGACCAGAGCAAATTGAACCCTATGAAGAAATCAGAATAAATTTTAAAAGAAAAAATGATCAAAGCTATAGTTTAACAAAATCCTTGAGCTTAGGAAAAATAGGTGCTTACATTTCTTAAAGAGTTCCATAAGTCTAAGAAAAAGCTGGTAAAGATACACAACCTCAGCCAGGTGTGGTGGCTCATGACTGTAATCCCAGCACTTTGGGAGGCCGAGGCAGGCAGATCACAAGGTCAGGAGATCAAGACCATGCTGGCTAACACAGTGAAACCCCGTCTCTGCTAAAAATAGAAAAAAATTAGCCAGGCATGGTGGCAGGCACCTATAGTCCCAGCTACTCGGGAGGCTGAGACAGGACAATGGTGTGAACCTGGGAGGCAGAGCTTGCAGTGAGCCGAGATAGCACCACTTCACTCCAGCCTGAGAAACAGAGCGAGACTCCATCTCAAAAAAAAAAAAAAAAAAAAAAAAAGATACACAACCTCTACCTATTTGGATGCCTTTTCTTTCTTTCTCTTGCCTGATTGCTCTGGTCAGGACTTCAAGTACTATGTTGAATAGCAGTGGTGAGAGAAGGCATCCTCGTCTTATTCTGGTTTTTAAGGGGAATGCTTCTGCCTTTTGCCCATTCAGTATGATGTTGGCTGTGGGTTTGTCATAGATGGCTACTATTTTGAGGTATGTTCCTTCAATGCCTAGTTTATTGGGAGTTTTTTAACATGAAGGAATCTTGAATTTATCAAAAGCCTTTTCTGCATGTATTGAAATAATCATGTGGGTTTTGTCTTTAGTTCTGTTTATGTGATGAATCACATTTATTGATTTACATATGTTGAACCAACCTTGCATCCCAGGGATAAAGCCTACTTAATCGTTGTGGATTAGCTTTTTGATATGCTGCTGGATTCAGTTTGCTAGTATTTCGTTGAGGATTTTTGCATTGATGTTCATCAAGGACATTGGCCTGAAGTTTTCTTTTTTGTTGTGTCTCTGCCAGGTTTTGGTAGCAGATGATGCAGGCCTCATGAGTTGGGGATGAGTCCCTCCTCCTCAATTTTTTGGAATACTTTACATGCAGCCAAGAAGCATTAAAAAATGGTCAATATCACTAATCATTAGATAAATGCAAATCAAAACCACAATGAGATATCATCTCACACCAGTCAAAATGGCTATTACTAAAAAATCAAGAAATAACTGGCATGGTGCAGAGAAAAGGGAACACTCACACACTGCTGGTGAAAGGGTAAATTAGTTCAACCATTGTGGACAGCAGTGGGGCAATTCCTCAGTGAACTAAAAACAGAACTACCATTTGACCCAGCAATTCTACTACTGGGCATATAACCAAAGGAATATAAATTATTCTACCACAAAGACACATTCATATGTATGTTCACTGCAGCACTATTCACAATAGCAAAAACATGGAATCAACTTAAAAGCCCATCAATGGTAGACTAGATAAAGAAAATATAGTACATATATACCATGGGATACTATGCAGTCATAAAATTAACAATATCTTGTTCTTTGCAGTAACATGCACAGAACTGGTGGCCATTATTCCTAGCAAACTAGTGCAGGAACATAAAACCAAATACTCCATGTTCTCATTTATAAGTGGGAACTAAATGATGAGAACACACGGACACATAGTGGGAAACAACAGACACTGGGGGACTATTGAGAAAGGAGGATGGGAAAAAGAAGAGGTTCAGGGAAAAAAAAAAAAAAAAAACTGTCAGCCGGGCACAATGGCTCATGCCTCCAATCCCAGCACTTTGGGAGCCTTAGATGGGTAGATCACCTGAGGTCAGGAATTTGAGACCAGCCCAGCCTGGCCAACATGGTGAAATCTTGTGTCTACTAAAAGTACAAAAAAAAAAAAAAAAAAAAAAAAAGCTGGGTATGGTGACACGTGCCTGTAATTCCAGCTACTCGGGAGGCTGAGGCAGGAGAATTGCTTGAACCCAAGAGGTGGAGGTTGCATTGATCTGAGGTCACGCCATTGCACTCCAGCCTGGGCAATGAGGCGAGACCCTGTCTCAAAAAACAAACAAACTAACAAACAACTGTCAGGTACTATACTTAGTACTTGGGTAATGAAATAATCCGTACACAAAACCCCCAAGTCATGAGTTGACCTGTGTAACAAATCTGCACATGCATCACCAAACCTAAATGTTACAATATTCCACAAATAAAAGAAACACAACCTCTTGGCAAACCTGACAAAATTTTGAGCAATCAAGATAAACGAATTTTTTGAAATCTTGTAAACATCTGGACAAGATTACCTATACCTGAATAAACTTACCTGTAAAGAACTGTCTTCCAGTAGGGTTCCCCCAAAAGAAGATTCTGAGACAAGAATTTGCTGATCCCAGGAGGAACCTGTGGAGGAGTGGGTACATGAAATAAGGAAGAGTGAATAATGACTAAAGTCACATTTAATTGAGATTGTTACAGCTGTAGGCAACTGAAGCTCAACTGTAACAGAGAAATCTAGGAATATAAAGCATTATCCCACTCAAGGGGTGAGGAAGCTGAGATACTTATCCAACTCTGCCTAAAAGGTGATGAAGGGATCTTAACTCCTGTTAGTTCAAGCCAGCTCATGTGCTGACAGAAGTTCTCAGCACAAAGTCAGATGTTTGTAGTAGGATACTGTTGCCACATGCTGAAAAGGTGAATATTTAGGTTATGTGGGAGAGTACTGAAAGCATCTGTTTACAATGATCAAGAACCTAGCTAACCAAGGCTTCCTTTGTACAACCACCACAACAAAAAATGCTAGAAGGCAGTGAATTAATGTCAGCAAAATTTCGAGAAGAAAAGAATATGTATCAATAATTTGATATCCACCCAACTGTTTTATGGGCAAATACAACAGCCAGACATCTACATATGCAAGACCTCAAAAACTGTATGGCCCATGCACCTTATCTTTTAAAAAATAGTTGAAGATTTCCATGCAAAAATAACATTTGATCATATGTATTTAACTCTCTTCCCTCCCAAATTCCCTTTGAAATTTCAAAGCAAGAAAAAAATGTTCATCCTCAGCATAACCCAGAAAATGACTTCATCCATCATCCAGAAGCTCCAAGGTATAGCAATTCCTACAAGGTACAGGAAAAATAAGATCTGGCTGAAAAATTTACTGAGCGTCCCAAGGTTCAATGCATTCATATTTAAAGTAATTATTAAGAAGAGATCTGATGTGGGGCAGCTTCCCAAATGACTCCCAGTGATCTCTGCCTTTGGTATCCATACTTTTGTGTAATTCCTTCCCAATGTACATGCATGTGTGCTGAACCTAGTGATTTGCTACTGACTAACAGAATACAGCAAGAATGATGGTATATCATGTTTTACATTAGGTTATAAAAGACTGTGACTTCCCTTTCACTAGTCCTCTCTCTCCCGCTGGTGCTCTTTCTTGCCTGCTACCTTGCTCACTCTGCCATGTTGTGAGATGCTCTGTGGAGGGACTCATGTGGCAAAGAACTAAGTGTAGCTTCTGACCAGCAACCAGTGAGAAACTGAAGCCTGCCAACAACCACGTGAATGAGATTGGAAGTGGATGCTTCTCCAGGTGAACCTTGAGATGAGACTACAACCCCAGCCTATACCTTGAGGAGAGAGCTCAGGTGGGCAGCCTATGAGAGACCCTAAAAAAAAGTCCCAATTAAGATGCCCAGATTCTTAGCACTCAAACTGAGATACTGTTTGAAGCCAAGTTTTAGAATAATTTTTTACAAAGCAAACAATACACCCAGAAATCTCTCCTAACATGGAATTTCAGGACTTGGCAATAAGGCTGGGTCATCAGGATGCAGTGGATACACTGAACAAATGTAAGTTCTGCATCAGTACCCGTGCTAACCTTCCTTGTGAAGCAGTGGTGTTCTCAGTGGCGGAAGCATTACTACAATGAGCTCCCAAACACTGTGGTCATGCCTGTTAGAGGTCAGTTTCAGACTCTCAGCCATCTCTCTGCTGCTGCCTATAGTATACCCAGGGCAGGGCAGTGGGAGTGTTCATATTTAGTGTGGGAGCAATAAGTGGGTGCATATTCTGGGGAAAATTTAAATACTATAAATAAAACCAACTAAAAGCCTGATTTCTGTTACGACCAGGTACTGGCAGTTCTAAACAGTCAGGGCAACTCCTCCCCATCAGGGCAGACAGCCTTTACCACCTCCCCTTTGGTACAGCACTGACTGCTATGACAAAGATTTTACAAATGGTTGGCAGAGCTAGATTCCCTGCTGTGCATAGCCTTCTTGAAAACTCCATCTGTACTTTTTATGGAAAATTGGATCCTTACCCAACAGATGCCCCCACACATCAGAGTTGCGAAAAAGAGTAGGAGGAACAGCAAAGGTAATGGCAGGCTCAGGATCAAAGCAAATGAGACTCTTATGATTGACTTCCAGGAGTGCATAATGCGGCATGCACAGAGTGACCACCCGTGCTCACCTGTCAGGGGCAGTGTGCATTCTCATTTATTCAGCAAATATTTATTGAGTGCTCAACTTGAGCCAGATACTGTTCTTGGAACAGGGAATCAGTAATGAACAGACACAAATAATTGTCTTTGTGAAGCTCATATTCTAGTGGAAATAGACTGGCATAAATAAATTAACAAGTAAAATATATTTCAGATGATGATAACTACTATGAGGAAAAAATGAAGCAGGGAATGGGGGAATGGAAACGTGCCAAGATGGTTTCTGTCATTTTAAGTAAGGTGCTCGGGGAAGATATCAGGAAGTAGGGGATGTTTGAACAAAGACTCGAGAGAAGTGAGGGAGACAGTCATGTGAGTATCTAGAAAAAACAGTCCAGGTAGAAGGATAATTGAGTCTAAAACCCTTAGGGGGTAGTTATCCTCATTACTGTTATCTCAACAGCAACGAGATTAAGAGGAGGACTGGAGTGGTGTGAATATGCAGAGTAGTAGGAGATTGGGTGGAGGGGTGGATAATGACTTTTTTTTCTCTTCCTCTTCCAAATCTTCTATGAATTCCTGTCATCTGTGGCATCTGAAGTAGAAGCCTGCTGGCAAGGGATTCTGGAAAGTGAAGTGCCCAGGCTTCCTGCCTTTAGGACACTGAGGAGAGAGCTCAGGTGGGCAGAAAAAGTGCGAGATACCAACAGGTAATTCAGCACCTTCACTGTCCCTAACCTCTCCAAGATCTGAAAATAATACTGTCAAAAATACCTTCTAAGACCTTAAAACACGGACACACCTGAAAGCATGAAAGAAATACTTTCCTTCCAGAAAACTGGATATCTAGTTCAATTCTACTGCTTGACCCTGAATAGGCAGGCCCTTTAATCTCTCTGAATCTGTTTCCTAACCTGTCAAATGGAGATAACCATATCTATATCTCAGAGTCAAGGAGGTCTCATGATTCAGTGCATGTGAAGGACTCATCCCAGTATCCGGTAGGCTCTAAATAAATAGTAGATATGATTATAGATGTAAAATAAAAGGATCTGTGGGTTCTAACTCTGGCTCCACCACCCACTAGTGAAATGACCGAGCAGTTGTTTTCACTTCTCTGATCACTGATTTCCTGATCTCTAAAATGAGAATTCCATGGGTGACTTGAAGAAAAGAATAAAAATAGACTCCAAAAATTAAAAAAAGTAAAATACAAATAACAAGACCTGTTATTTTAAGGATTAAATGAGATAATAGAGAGGTAATACATATGCTGGCACATGGTTAAGTTCTCAATTAATGCTAATTATTACAATTATCTAAAAAAAAAAGTCAAGGGATTGGATTTATTCAAATTTCCTTTCCATCCTCATAGTCCTTGGTATTTATTGTCAGTGGTTCTACAAGGTAGGACTTTTGTAAGTTACCTCTTCAAGAACTTGTGGGATTTACAAATGTTAATTCCCACTTAAGTAAATTCTACCTGACACACTGTGGCCAGAACACAAGAAAAGTAGAAATGCATACCTGTCCAGTTGCCTGTATGTCCAACGTCCAGATTCCTGAGCAGGAGCTGAAGTCAACAGGCAGGAGTTACCACAGGAGGAGACCTTTCATAGATCATTTAGATAAACTCACTCCATTACTTTCTCATTTATCCACCACTTGGCCTCCTGGTCTCACCTGAAAGGGCAACTGCAGGCGGCCGTCCCATTTTCTGAGGCTATTTCAGCAGAGTAAACCCAGCATGTAGGACTTGGCTGTCACCAAGCAACGTAAGGCCAAAGTCAGTGACAATCAGGAAAGAGGAGAGGAGAGCAGGCAGCAGCCATCCAGTCATCAACCACCCTGCTTCCCAGAGTCCCAGACACAGCCCTGGAAGGAGTGAGAACACACACAGCGGGAGCCCATTCTCTCACTTCAACCCATCAGGGCAATTTCCCAAATGCAGCCAAAAGTGATGCTGAAAGAAAAACTGTTGAAGGAGTGAGGGAGTCAGTGAATGAGAGGATCCAGATATGAGTACCCTGAACTCTTGGCCAGAATGGAGAGTCACTGATTAAAGGCCAAATCAATGCACAACTGACACAGGAATGTGAAATAATTCTTCACATGACCCTTTACTGTGACAGTGAGGAAACAAGCTGCAGGTGTATTCCATCTGAACACGTTCTCAACAGCCACTAACTAGATAAGCTGCACGTAAATAATGCTTACTCTTTCTACTCCTCCATTAACCACTCTGTATTAGTCAGGGTTCTCTAGGGTATATGGATATATGTATATATGAAAGGGAGTTTATTAAGGAGAATTGACTCACACAATCACAAGGTTAAGTCCCAAAGGTTAAGTCCCATGATAGGCCGTCCGCAGGCCGAGGAGCAAGGAAGCCAGTAGTGGATCAGTCCGAGCCCCAAAAGCTCAAAAGTAGGGAAGCCGACAGTGCAGCCTTCAGTCTGTGACTGGAAGCCCAAAAACCCCTGGCAAATCACTATTGTAAGTCCAAGAGTCCAAAAGCCAAAGAACTTGGAGTCCAATATTTGAGGGCAGAAAGCATCCAGCATGGGAGAAAGATGAAGGCCAGCAGACTCAGCAAGTCTGTTCCTCCCACCTTCTCCTGCCTGCTGGCAGCTGATTAGTTGGTGCCCACCCCCACTGAAGGTGGGTTTGCCTCTCCCAGCCCACTGACTCAAATGTTAATCTCCTTTGGTAACACCCTCACAGACACACCCAGGAACAATCCTTTGCATCCTTCAATCCAATCAAATTGATACTTAGTATTAACCATCACACACTCCAATTTTTCTTAGAGGAAGAAAGAGGCATGTGGACAACAACTTCTCCACTCATCCCTCCAGAATTAACACTCACTTAATTATTGATTTATTCATCCAACTGCCATGGGGGACCCCTATTAACTTCATTAGGGATGGCACCAGGTTCAAGACGCTGAAGAAGAGACCTGAAGCCAGCAAACTAAAACATAGGTTTATTTAGGAGAACTTACAGGGTGGTCCAGTGGCAGTGGGTGTGGCCATTTGTAAGAAACATGCTGTTTATATAGCACTTTCATTTATCACCCTGCCCCCATCAGCCTCTATATGGCAACCCTAATTTATTTATTCATTTATTTTTATTTTTATTTTTTTGGTGTTTTTTGTTTTGTTTTGTTTTGTTTTTGGTTTATTGTTTGCTTATTTGTTTTTTTGAGATAGGGTCTTGCTCTGTCACCCAGGCTAGAGTTCAGTGGTGCAATCGTAGCTCACTGCAGCCTCAACCTCCTGGGCTCAAGTGATCCTTCTACCTTAGCCTCCCAAGTAGTTAAAACAACAGGCATGAACTACCATGTACAGTTTTTTGTTTTTTGTTTTTGTTTTTCTTTACAGACAGGGTCTTACTTTGTTGCCCAGGCTGGTCTCAATCTCTCAAACTCCTGGGCTCTAGTGATCTTCCCACCTCAGCTCCCAGAGTGCTAGGATTACAGGTGCGAGCCACCGGTCCCAGCCCCTCAGTTCTTACTTTCTTGCTGTCAGGTGCATCTGCAATACAGGGTCATTCTCCTGGAATGCTTAAGTTACTGCTTTCCGATGTGTCAACCCCAGCATCCCCTTTAATGGCCCCCGCATTCTTAGCATACCATGCTCCCTCAATTCCCCTGGGGCCAGGTGTGCAGAGGAGCATTGCAGCCAGACACAGCAGCAGGAATACAAATTACAACAAAAAAGGATAGTGAATATAGTAACAATCATAAAGCTTTTCTAAGTGCTTGGGAGTTGATCTTGGATGTGCCCCAGCAGGCCCCTGGTGGAGGAGAAGGGAAGCTCTCCACAGACCCAACCATCTGTTGTGTTCTGAAGAGAGGCCACTGTCTGGGCCCAGTCAATGAAGATGTTTGCTGCACACCATTCTATGGGCAGAGGGTGAGATGTTTAGTGGGTGCAAGAAAGGACAAGTTTACAGTACTAAATGGATTTCCCCTCCCCACCATGTTGCACATGAGGCTAGAGCAAGACACCAGGGGCACTACAACATTCCACAATGAGAAGATGATCATCTCCTGCTGTGCAAGGCAGATCAGGACTCACCATTCCAGAAAGAAGTATGAGGGGGTGTAGGGAGCAAGACAGGTGTGACCCAATATCTCCCTCCAGGCCTTTCCCAATAGAGTGGAAAAACCAAACCACTGGGGCCTGGTTTGCCATTTCCAAGGCCACATAATGATGTGCTCCCCAGTGGGCAGGTTCCATGGCAAGGGCAATAGCAGGTTACCTTGATCAGTGTGCACCCCACACCTACACAGTTTCTCCATTTCCTCAAAGCTGGCAGCCACTTGGGCTGCCCAAGACACTGGCTGTCCTACCAATGGGCTCAGGATAGACACTAGCATGCCATACCATTAGTTGGGTGCCAACTGTAAAATGATGTCTTTCATGGCAGCAGTGAAAAGCTCATTGTCAGGACCTCAGTAATGTTCAGCATAGATAGCATGCTTTGTCCCTAATTCAGGGAGGATATCCTGCAATTCCTCCATATTCTGTCATTGCAGAGGAGACATAGGGATGTCTCCCTCATTTGGCCAGGCTGCCTTGCAGCCTGCAACCACTCAACTAAGAATAGGAATGGCCCAATGTTCACTATTGAAGCCATAGAGGTGCCGCCTTAGGGCTGTGTAGCTTGCAATGGGTACCATTCCACTTATCTTGAGTCCAGAGAGTACGACACCCTTTGCCCCATGTCCCATAGATGGACAAATCACCCCATGATCAACTCTCTCCCCCTCTTCCTGAATCAATTTCCCAGCTCTACCAATTACACAGCAGTATAATCCTACATTGTGGCATGCTGCTGCCTTTCAAGTGGGGGCAACCCTTGGCGGCCTACTCCCTGCAGGCCCAGTTGGCTCACTTTTATCTTGGTGGTGACCACTGGATGTGCAGAGGATACAGGAACCTCTGTGGGCCGATCTCAGTCCTCACTCTCCTCACTAGAGCTCTCTATGGAGTCCCAGGAC
This sequence comes from Rhinopithecus roxellana, assembly GCF_007565055.1. Taxonomy (NCBI): domain Eukaryota; kingdom Metazoa; phylum Chordata; class Mammalia; order Primates; family Cercopithecidae; genus Rhinopithecus; species Rhinopithecus roxellana. The sequence goes on from NC_044564.1 coordinate 108,574,187, forward strand.
AATTTAGTCATGATAGCCCTGACTCATTGATGTGGTAGCCAGTGACCCTTCAAACAGGCTACCTGACAAGCCAAGGTCTCCATTTTATCACCCTGTGCTCACAGGTGGGACAGCAAGGTCTCCGACATTTCAGCCTGAACCTGGGAACTCTTTCTAATCATAGCTCATCCTATAACTGATAAGCCCTCACCTGCGCTGCAAGCTCAGCTTCCTTGGCTGTTCAGAGCATAGTCAGGAGCAACCAGCCAACCATAGCTGCCACAGTCTGGGCACTTTCATGTAGCTGGATCCACCCCTGCAACAGCTCTTCCAGACCCTTCAACGTTTTGGGGCCTCATCCATCAAAGACAGGGGCTATTGGGCCCCATATAAATGTGGATAGCCAGTCTGGAATTTCCCCCATGGATTTCCCCTTCCCCAATCCCATCTTCTTGGCACTCATGGGATTTTCTCCAACATCCCAGCTAGCTCACCGATTGTCTGCTGGACCATGTTAACTTCAACAGGAAAGGCACCAGGTTCAAGAGACCAAAGAGATGCAAAGCCAGTGAACAAAACATAAGGTTTATTTGGGGGGAACCTACGGGATGGTCCAGGGGCAGCAGGCTAAACAGGAGAATTACAACTACTTGTAAACAGCATGCAGTTTAGATACCACTTTCACTTGTCACCATCCTCCCAGCCCTCCACGTGGCAACCCTCATTTCTCATGTCATTACTGTCAGGTGTGTCTGCCATATAGGCTATGCTTAAGTTATTGCTTCAGGTGTGTCTGCCATAAGGGGTTACTGCTAAAGGGGTTACATGCCTAAGTTACTGCTGTCACGTGTGTCTACCGTATAACAATGTGTAACTATTGAGTACAAGCTATGCCCAGCTAGGAACTGAAAATGTAACAAGAACAGGACCTCATTCAGCCCCAGCCCTCAAGGAGCTCTTGTTTTGGGGAAAGAGACAAATAAGTTAATGCACAATTATAGTATACTATGGTAAGTATTGTGGGAAAGAAGGAAGTGGTAAAGGATGCCAGAAGGAAAGCATAAAAATCAGAAAGACACATGGGGAAAGCTTCCAGGAAGAGCTTCATTGGAACTGAGAATAAAAGAATCTGGAGGAGTTAGCAAGTTGGAAAGGCAGTGATGTGGGGGTGTTAGTGGTTAGCATCAGAGATGGTATTCTAGGCAGAAGAAACAGCAAGGGGAAAGGCATTGTGTGTTCTAAGTCCTGCAGGTAGCTCATCATGAATAGGAGTGTGGTGGGAGATGAGGTTTGAGTCTGCAACTCAGAAAAAGAGCCACAAGCTAGAGCCAGAGCCTTGCAAGTCCACAGACCTCAAAGACCTTTCTGAAGCCATGGAAGGGAAAACTTGCCTGTGGTGTGTAGTGTGAGAAATACAGTTCAAGGACCAAGACCTGCAGTGGAGCTGATTGTTTCTTACCGTCCTATTCAATTCTAGACACCAAACTTCACCACACTAAAGCTTCCCCGCCCTTTCTCTTCTGATATCTAGACCCTCCCTCACCCGGCTACCATTTTCTGTCTCTACAATTTCTAGTGTTGTCCCCAGTTGTCATTCATATAAAAATAGAAGAATAAGGACTGTCAAGTTTTCAGGTTTTTAAGTGACAGCAGGACTTTGGCTACGATTCTGCTGTAGAGAATCCTTTTATAGTAAGAATAATCATTTGCAATAGGTCTGTGTAATACATTGGTCATAGAAAGATGCTGACATTTTTATAAAAGATAGTGTAAACTGTATTTTAACCTCTACGTGGTGCTAATTAAGCATTTACCACCAAGTCAGAGAGCAGACGGTTTCACAGACTTTACAATCTTTGGTTTTAATGATGCCTTTGTAGGAATCCTGGTAGAAAATAAGTTCTATTGTTTTTCCTTATTCATCTTTGCTTACAGCGCAGACTTGATAGATTGTTCTCAGTGAACTTTTTCAACTTTTAGATTTCTGACTCCTTTTGGCCAGGGAAGTCCCAGGTTTGGCCTTCTGGACTTAGAAAGCATGCAAATTTATTTTTATTGGAATTCTTCTGACTAATCATTCTGCTGCTGCATATTGTAATTATCTGCCCAGGTTATCTTCTGGAAGGAGATGCTGCCTCGTTTTTCTTTTAAGGACTGGACACTTTCCTGTCTGTGATGGTAAAGGGCTCCCCAGTGCATCTTGTCCCTACTGAAGCTTCCTAGCTCCATCATGGTAACACTGTGGCATGGCAAGGAGATGCAGAGGACTTATGATGACATTCAGGGTCAGCTTCATGGGTGTATGACCTGTGCATTCAGTCAGTGCCCTGCACTTAGAAAGGCAAAGACCAGCAGGGTGCGGTGGTTCACGCCTGTAACCCAAGCACTTTGGGATGCCGAGGTGGGCAGATCACAAGGTCAAGAGATCGAGACCATCCTGGCCAAAATGGTGAAACCCCCGTCTCTACTAAAATTACAAAACTTAGCTGGGCATGGTGGCACGTGCCTGTAGTCCCAGCTACTCAGGAGGCTGAGGCAGGAGAATCACTTGAACCAGGGAGGTGGAGGTCGCAGTGAGCCAAGATTACAGCACTGCACTGCATCCAACCTGGCAACAGAGACTCCATCTCAAAAAAAAAAAAAAAGAAAGAAAGAAAAAAAAAAAAGAAAAAGAAGAAAGAAAGAAAGAAAAAAGAGGCCGGGCGCGGTGGCTCAAGCCTGTAATCCCAGCACTTTGGGAGGCCGAGATGGGCGGATCACGAGGTCAGGAGACCGAGACCATCCTGGCGAACACAGTGAAACCCCGTCTCTACTAAAAAATACAAAAAACTAGCCGGGCGATGTGGCGGCGCCTGTAGTCCCAGCTACTCGGGAGGCTGAGGCAGGAGAATGGCGTAAACTCGGGAGGCGGAGCTTGCAGTGAGCTGAGAACCGGCCACTGCACTCCAGCCTGGGCGGCAGAGCGAGACTCCGTCTCAAAAAAAAAAAAAAAGAAAGAAAGAAAGAAGAAACAGAAAGAAAGGCAAAGACCCCGTGGTTGGCTTAATGTTCTGTCATCACTGCCTTGAAATCATTGATAATGTTTTCACAAGGGGCCCCAAATCTTCACTTTACTTTGGGCCCCATAATCTCTGTACCAGTCCTGTTGACATTATAATCCTTTTTATTTTTTAATTTTTATTAATTTTTTTTTTTTTTTTTTGAGACGGAGTCTCGCTCGGTCGCCCAGGCTGGAGTGCAGTGGCGCGATCTCAGCTCACTGCAAGTTCCGCCCCCCGGGTTCATGCCATTCTCCTGCCTCAGCCTCCCAAGCAGCTGGGACTACAGGTGCCCACCACCACGACCAGCTAATTTTCTGTATTTTTAGTAGAGACGGGGTCTCACCACAAGAATCAGCCTCAATTGTTCCATAAACACTAGGTTTTCAGCTACAGCAAAACCAGTTCACTTCTTCCTGCCATGGGTGCATGGCTGCACGCACCTGGTAAACCACAAGATTTCAGAAGTCCAGAGGGCACTGGTACACTGGCAGAACATGGACAGACACATACCCACACTCAGCTGAACATCGCCAGGCACCACACACAGCTTCTTTGCCAAACATCAGCACTGTTCAGAATAATAAAAACAGAATCGTCAGGGCACTGTGAGTTTCCCCACAGCTGTGGCCAGCGGTGGGTGTAACCTCAATCAACCTAAGGGCTGTTCCCTAGAGAGTGGTACTTGAATGATCCAAAAAATAAAAAAAAACAAACACTTACAAAATCACAATTCACAGCAATCTGAATCTGCTTTCAGGAAGTGTGAAAAGTGATGCCTGTTCAACTAGACCTTTTATTCATTTAAATGCAGTACTAAAAACCAGGTTAACAGAACAATGCTCTGTTTTTTTTCTTTTTAGTCCAAGAACACCTGGCTTGTTAGAAAAGCAACCCGAGAAGACAAGAAGGCATCTCTCCAATTGTGGAGAGGTTTTATGCCTAATCTGTTTATTCATTTAGATTTGATCCAAAAGAGTAAAGCTGTTATACTGGATTTCACTTGCAGTCACATGATACTCAGTTGTCAAGGATATGAACATGCCTAAAATTCTAGCTACAAAAGAAAAGGAGATCTGTGTGCATGTGTGTAGGTATATGTATGTATGTACATAAATACATATATATATAAAATATTTTTCAAATAGTGTAGAATAATTTTGAAGTACTGACTAAAGTTTTCTTAGTCAAAATATTTAAGGTGATAGATATCCCAGGTACACTGATTTGATCTTTATATTAAGTGTATTAAATTATCCCATGTACCCTGAAACTATGTACATCTATTATACATCAATAAAAAATTGTTTAAGAAATATATACACACATAGACTTAATATAAAAAAGATGTATTATTTCATTATTAACTTTAAGATTTTGATTACACATTGAAATGATATTTTATATATATTATATAGATATATATTCTGTTAACAGAGGCAGTGGCATACTAGAGCAGCTTCATTGGCTCTCGAGTGCTGAATGTACATTTTCAACTCCACATTCAGTGATGTTATATTGGTATTTTGAAATCAGCCATGATTTCAATACAACTTACATCATGGTATCATGGTGACATGTGCTACAAACCAAGGCATTTTCCCCCCAGAAATCCATATACCAACACACCATTCTATTGAGCTTACTGTAAAAGTTCTAAATAAAACTTGGAAATTGTGAAAATTAAAACATTGTAGATCCAAGTGATTAAAACAAAATAAAACTGATGAAGAATGATTATAGTAGGAGTTTCAATTCCACATAAAGGAAGAGAGGAAGCTGGAAGAAAAGCACTTACCTCTATCAGTTCCAATCTGTTGCTTCAGACTATCTTCCAGGACAGCACATGATAGCCTAAGACACAGCAGTTAAAATACCACATGTTCTCACTTATAAGTGGGATCTAAATGGTGAGAACACATGGGCACACAGAGGGAAACAACACACATTGGGGCCTTTCAGAGGGATGAGGGTGAGAGGAGGGAGAGGATCAGGAAAAATAATGTGTACTAGGCTTAATACCTGGGTGATGAAATAATCTGTATAACAAACCCTCATGACACAAGTTTACCTATGTAATAAACCTGCACTTGTACCCCTGAACTTAAAAGTTAAAAAAAAAATTCCTTCCCCTGAGCAACACTGCACCCGAAAATGCAATGAGTGAGTATGTGTTGTCTATCTTAGAGCTGGGCTACCTAATATCATGAGTACAAATCACAAAAATAAATAGTTACATAAAATATATGCCTTCATTTTCTCAAAGTCAATACTACTAAACTAAACACATTTTATAAAGATGGGGACAATTAAACCAATTAGAACTCTATTTAATTATCCCGTTTCATTTAAGTACATTAAAATAACCCCAAAATTATATATAACACAGAGGGAAATAATTATTAAAACTGAGTAAGAACGTTGTCATTTTATTTCACATCAAGTCTAATTACATGAAGGGACCCCTTCTCAACAGGAAACTATGAGAAATTAAACAAATAATTTATTGCTCAGCTGTCTGTGGCTGCATAAATTTATGGCCAAAGGGAAAATTGCACCAGATGTATTCTGCAGGGGAAGAGGGTACACGTCATTTCATTAGTGATAGCAAAGGTCTTACCAGAATAATTCAGCCTTTCTTATTTCATAATTTTAGCTTTTAGATATATCACTAACCACCCCCCACAGTCCACCAGATACTCAACATTTTATTTTCTATTGGCTTATTTCTTTCAGCAATTCCTTAAAGTGGGGGGGGAACTAGAGAGAGGGAAGGAGAAAGTTTATAGGAATCTTCAGGTCATACGTGTTGTTTAGAAGGAAGGATTGTTTATACTCTTCTTTTATAATACAAATCAAAGAAAGCAAATCTGGGCAAAATCTTTTGGACTAGTGAGAATCCAGAGAAGATGCAACGCCAGCATAGATTACAGACACTAATTTACAGTACTAACTACTAACACTCTAGGGCTGACTACTAATACTCTGGGACTATTAATACTTTAGGGCTTTGTGCTCAGCACTGTTCTGAGGTGTCACCATGAGAGGTGACAATGTGCTAGCAGCCCTCACTCTCAGGGCCTCCTCAGCCTCGTCGTCCACTCTGGCGTTGCTTGAGGAGCCCTTCAGCCCGCGACCGCTCTGTGGAAGCCCCTCTCTGGGCTGGCCAAGCCAGGAGCCCGCTCCCTCTGTTTTTGGGGAAGTGTGGAGGCGGGCGCAGGCACGGACTCGGTGGGCCCCGCACACTGAGCGGCCTGCCGGTGCCTCCGGCCCAGGGCAGTGAGGGGCTTAGCACCCGGGCCAGCAGCTGCAGAGGGTGCTGGCTGGCCGGCACTAGGCTCGAGTTCTCTCCGGGCCTCAGCTGCCTCCCGGCAGGCAGAACTCGAGACCTGCAGCCCGCCCTGTCCGAGCCCCTCCCCTGCGGTGGGCTCCAGTGCCGCCCGAGCTTCCCGGATGGGCGCCGCCCCCTGCTCCGTGGCGCTGGGTCCCATCGACAGCCTGAGGGCTGAGGAGTGCAGGCGCAGCTGGGAACTGGCGGGCAGCTCCGCCTGTAGCACCAGTGCAGGATCCACTAGGTGAAGCCAGCTGGGCTCCTGAGCCGGATGGGGACTTGGAGAACTTTTATATCTAGCTGGAGGATTGCATGTGCACCAATCAGCACTCTGTATCTAGCTAATCTGGTGGGAACTTGGAGAACTTTTATGTCTAGCTAGAGGATCGTAAATACACCAATCAGCACTCTGTGTCTAGCTCAGGGTTTGTAAATACACCAATCAGTACTCTGTGTCTAGCTCAAGGTTTGTAAATACACCAATTGGTACTCTGTATCTAGCTAACCTAGTGGGGACTTGGAGAACTTTTATGTCTAGCTAGAGGATTGTAAATCACCAATCAGCACCCTGTCAAAATGGTCCAATGAGCTCTCTGTAAAGTGGACCAATCAGCTCTCTGTAAAATGGACCAATCAGCAGGATGTGGGTGTGGCCAGATAGGGGAATAAAAGTAGGCTGCCCCAGTTAGACAGGGGCAACCCGCTTGGTGCTGTTCCAGTTGTGAAAGGTTTGTTTTTCTGCTCTTTGCAGTAAATATTGGTGCTGTTCACTGTTTGGGACCATGCTGCTTTTGTGAGCTGTAACATTCACCACGAAGGTCCACAGTTTCACTCATGAAGCCAGCGAGACCATGAACCCACCAGGAAGAAGGAACAAACCCCAGACACACCATCTTTAAGAACTGTAACACTCATGGCGAAGGTCCATGGCTTCATTCTTGAAGTCAGCGAGACCAAGAACCCACCAATTACAGACACAACAACCCTATCAAGTGTTTATCTTTTATAGGCCTAATTTTCAAATGAGGAAACTGAGCACAGAGAGGGTGACTAAAATATCAAAGTAAATTATGTAACCAGAAAGTGTAGTTCTAAACTAGACTCTAATATCTGTGCACATACCTGTATGCCCTGCCGCCTAAAGCATGAAATACTTGCCTTGAGAAAGCCAAAGAGATGAAAATATAAAGCCACAAAGCAAATCATTTGGGGCAGGATTTAATGACTGGTCTTGTACAGAAAGTTAATCTCGTATAAAGTACCATACATGTGTAACACATTTCTGTTTTTCTTTGAGAAATTTTTCTGCCATCGCAGACTTAACTCGTTTATTTCCTTAAAAAGATGTACTCTTCCCCAGCTCCTGATATAGCTAGCATCCAGAATACAGTGTTGCTTATGAAACAATTTTTCAGTGAATGAATCCATCAACCAATTAATCAGTCAATGAGTGAGATAATAGCTACGGCATTAAATCCATCTGTAGCTGAACAGTGCTTGATGTGGTTTATTGTTTGAATAATCCTTGGTCTCAGAGTATCAGGATAAGCTTTGAAGGTTTGTAGACTGTAGCTGTGAAGACCTAGTATGGAAAAAATAGAGAAATAATATTGCGAAAGATAAAGGGATTAGTTTTAATGATGTACTGAGGATATACCAAACTCAAGACAGTTCACATCATTTAACTCATTAACTCTCACAATATCTTTGATAGATGAAAAAATGGAGGCTCAACAAATAAAGTTATTTGCCAAAAGTGATGCCAGCAAATAAGTGGAAAATTGATGTTATGAGGCCAGTCTTTTAAACTCCAAAGCTCTTTTCACTACCATCCAGTATTTCATGGGGAAGTGCAGGAGTGGAACAGGAGACGGGGAGGAGGAAAAAGGAAGAATAAAGTGAATATAAGATGAAATATAGCCAGGAGAGAAGTTCTGTGAACTTTGGTTTCTGCTCCAGTTTGACCTAGAAATATCCAGGCAATTATTTTAATCCCCCAATTTCCTCAACTGGGATTAAAATAAGCATGACCCAGTTGTCACAGTCCTCCTGACAGGAAAGTCAGTGCTGACATGCAATTAACTCAGGGCCTCACTGTGTGCTGGCAGGAGTTCCTGTAGGGAGGTAGCCTCCACAGAAGTTCTTTTTCACCTTCTGAGTTGGAGGTAATTGCCCCGTATGGGAAATTCAAAACCTTGGTGCCTTCAGGCAGAAATCTGGCCATTCATTTGCAGAGCCTTGGGACTATCCTGGCAATTGCAGATGCCCCCTCAGCAGTTACAGCTGTCTGGTGGAACACCTGTTCTCCCTAATAGAAGGTGATGGGTAAGGGGCTGGTGAAGAAATATTGGCAGCAACTCCTCTAATGTCTTATGATTGGACAAAAACTCACAAGGAGCCATAATATAAAGGAAATTCTGCCCACAGTAGCATTTTTCCAGAGAAGAGCCAGTTTGAGATGCGGTAAGTTAGAGACACCCAGTAGAATCTGATGATGAGCAGTAGAGAAATTCCGTTAGAAAAGAATTCCAGGTGGTGGCTCGCACCTGTAATCCCAGCACTTTGGGATGCCGAGGTGGGCAGATCACGAAGTCAGGAGTTTGAGACCAGCCTGACCAATGTGAAACCCCATCTCTACTAAAAATACAAAAAAAAATTTAGCTGGGCATGGTGGCGTGCGCCTGTAATCCCAGCTACTTGAGAGGCTAAGGCAGGAGAATCCCTTGAAGCCCGGAAGTGGAGGTTGCAGTGAGCCAAGATCGTGCCACTGCACTCCCGCCCAGATGACAGTGTGAGACTCCATCTCAAAAAAAAAAAAAAAAAAAAAAAGAATTCCTAAGGAGAAACTAGAGAAACTATAAAGAAGTGAATAGTGCAGTGCCCTCTCCACATTGGTAACACTATACATTTAAAAATCTCCAGCATTCACAATGGCTTTCTTCATCCACCCTCCTCCTACTTTTTAGTAATTGGTTTAATGGACACTAAAAGCATGATGAAGAATGTAGTGTACCCAATTTATTACCACAGCTCATTTCATAGATAGCAAGCCCACGCCTTACATGCTGCATTGAATATATAGGTTACATTTAAGGATCAATATCACTTGACTGCAATTTGATAAGTGCTTATAATTTAATTTCCAGTTACAACATTTACTTAATCAAATCTTTGGCAATGAGAGTCCATTCAAGTACAATACGCAGTAAGAGGATCTGGAAAAGAGAGGAAAACACAGGGTGGATATTCAGAAACTTAAGTGCATGATTTCCATCCACTATAACTTAAATAAAAACTCTTATGTCTTTTAAGAAATATTCACAAGCATTAACTCAACACTTGTGGAAAACATAATAATTATAAAACATTTGATATGTAGGAAGTCTGGTAGAAGATATGAATAATCCAGAAATGGCATGGTCAATATAAATAATGAGATTTAATCAGAAATACCTTAACTAATTATATATAAATGATGTCTTCATATTGCATTATAATCTGATACCTTTAATCACTTTAAATATATTTTTGAGTGTGATTTTAATTAAAAAGTAAATCACACTCAGGAAAATTTAAAGGTAGCTTGGAAACTGTTTTTAACATGTCTAAAAGTTACTCTAGGTATCTAACTTAAAGCCCTCAAGTACAACTATTTTGTTACGAATGATCAAAAATTGTTTTTGTCCCACTACAGCTCCTGAATACAGCATAGTTTGCCTCATTTCATATTTTAAAGACATTGTGTCCTCCTAGTAAAGAGTTGCACAATCACACATAAAATTGTTTTTATTGGTCCTTTTACTTGAAACTTTGGGCCTTTAGAAGAACATGGTTAGAGTAAGAAGAAAGAAAACAACTTTTAGGTAAATGATGAAAGATGAAAGACCAACACAGAATGGACAATATTTCAACTCAAACCTTTAAATGAGAGTGCCAAAGAAATGTACTCTTCACCTAAAAGACAGAAAAAGAGCATGGCCTTGCCCTGCCAAGTAGAGAAGATTCTGGGAGCTTTCCTGGTACTCCTTCCCTTAGGTCTATGCTCTCTTCTCTTCCTTTTTCTCCAACATCTCAGACATCAGCAACTTGCAGAAGAGAATTTCCCTGACTCAAAATGTAGTGTAAGGCAGTTAATCTGGGCACCTCAGCATTTCATAAATGATTTTTTGTGGGCTCTTTTCCTAGGATTCAGGAAGGGGGCATGTGCTATCTTCTCCCCTCATCCCCCCTCCCCTTCCCCCCCCCCCCCCCCACACACACAGAGCACAAGGTAGGTAAGGAGAAAACTTCCTTGTGTGAATAAAGTACTCCCCAAGAGGATACCTCCTTTTCTCTTCCAGGCCCCTTATTATACCCAGTTGGGAGAGGGCAAGTCTGAAGAGAGGCAGATGGCACCTGTGGATGATGGTCCCATGAAGAGAACGTGAGACATTTTTGCCCTTAGCTTTAGGCCTTAACTGATTTTTGCATTTCTAAACCAACTGAAAACATCCTACTCCACATTTAACACCAAAGTCTTACATTGAAAATAGCCTAAATGCTCATCTATGGTGAAATAGAAAAAAAAAAAGAAAACTGACATATTCAAATGATATAATATTGTGCTAAGAGGAATTAGCTAGATCTGTATATATCAACATGAAAAGATCTCAAAAACATAATGATAAATATAAAATGAGACAAAAGGAGATGTATAGTGCTCTCTAGCCTCAGTTTCCTCATCATTAAATTAATTCATTCACTCTGGAAATCTTGGTTGAGTGCCTACCATGTCCCAGAACCTGTTTTAGGCAATAAAGATATAGCAATAAAAAATGAAAGGAAAAAAAGGCTCTTCCTTCATAGAGTTACAGTCTAGTGGTGTGAAACAATAAACGAATATTACATTTATGGCAAATCAGATCTATTGTTTTCAAAAAGCTATAAAGAAAAATAAAACAGAGAATTAAAAAATGCAGCATGAGAGGAAGAGGACTAGAAAGTTTTGCAGATAAGATTTTGCCAGAAAGATGATGTCATAGCAAAGACATAAAAGAGTAGAGGAGAGAGGAATAAGCCTTTGTTGTGACAAATGCACAGATTAAGATTTGAGGTTGTAACCTATAAAGAACTCAAACAAATTTACAAGAAAAAAACAAACAACTCCATCAAAAAGTGGGCAAAGGAAATGAACAGACACTTCTCAAAAGAAGACATTTATACAGCCAACAGACACATGAAAAAATGCTCATCATCACTAGCCATCAGAGAAATGCAAATCAAAACCACAATGAGATACCATCTCACACCAGTTAGAATGGCAATCATTAAAAAGTCAGGAAACAACAGGTGCTGGAGAGGATGTGAAGAAACAGGAACACTTTTACACTGTTGGTGGGACTGTAAACTAGTTCAACCATTGTGGAAAACAATGTGGCGATTCCTCAAGGATCTAGAACTAGAAATACCATTTGACCCAGCCATCCCATTACTGGGTATATACCCAAAGGATTATCAATCATGCTGCTGTAAAGACACATGCACATGTATGTTTACTGTAGCACTATTCACAATGGCAAAGACTTGGAACCAACCCAAATGTCCATCAATGACAGACTGGATTAAGAAAATGTGGCACATATACACCATGGAATACTATGCAGTCATAAAAAAGGATGAGTTCATGTCCTTTGTAGGGACATGGATGCAGCTGGAAACCATCATTCTCAGCAAACTATGGCAAGAACAGAAAATCAAACACCACATGTTCTCACTTATAGGTGGGAATTGAACAATGAGATCACTTGGACACAGGAAGGGGAACATCACACACTGGGGACTGTTGTGGGGTGGGGGGAGGGAGTAGGGATAGCATTAGGAGATATACCTAATGTAAATGATGAGTTAGTGGGTGCAGCACACCAACATGGCACATGTATACATATGTAACAAACCTCCATGCTATACATATGTACCCTAGAACATAAAGTATAAAAAAAAAAAAGATTTGAGGTTATTAGTGAAGCTTTCTCAAGCCTATTCTAATTAACATACATTCTTTCCTATATCATCTTCTTCTTCTTCTTCTTCTTCTTCTTCTTCTTCTTCTTCTTCTTCTTCTTCTTCCTCTTCCTCTTCCTCTTCCTCTTCTTCTTTTCTTCTCCTTCTCCTCCTTCTCCTTCTCCTTCTCTTTCTTCTTCTTAGATGGAGTCTTGCTCTGTCGTCCAGGCTGGAGTGCAGTAGTGGCAGGATCTCAGCTCACTGCAACCTCCATCTCCTGGGTTCAAGCAATTCTCCTGCCTTAACCTCCTGAGTAGCTAGGATTATAGGCGCATGTCATCACACCTGGCTCATTTTTGTATTTTTAGTAGAGATGGGGTTTCACCATGTTGGCCATGCTGGTCTTGAACTCTTGACCTCAGGTGATCCACCCACCTCAGCCTCCCAAAGTGCTGGGATTACAGGTGTGAGCTACCACGCCCAGCCTGAAAAAGGGGGGGCTTTTTTTTTTCCATGGAGTCTCGCTCTGTCACCCAGGCTGGAGTGCAGAGGCACAATCTCGGCTCACTGCAACCTCTGCTCCCCAGATCAAGCGATTCTCGTGCCTCTGCCTCATGAGCAGCTGGGACTATGGGCATGCGCCACCATGCCCAGCTAATTTTTGTATGTTTAGTTGAGATGGGGTTTTGCCATGTTGGCCAGGCTGGTCTCGAACTGACCTCAGGTGATCCGCCCGCCTTGGCCTCCCAAAGTGCTGGGATTACAGGTGTGAACCACCAAGCCCAGCCTCTATTTTCTAGTGTAGATAAAAAACGTTCTTTATTTTCATATATTTTGAGGCATTTCGGTGGGAATCTAATTCCTGGGGCTGAGAGGCAGACAATTAAACCTGGAACTAATTTTATTTTGAATCAATGTGTACCTTTTAAGGGATTTAGTAGAAAAAAAATTATTGTTATTGAGCTACTCAGAAATAATTGTGCCTAATATACCTGATGCTTAAGTAGGAGTCACTATTAAGAACTCTGATACTGAAAATTTTTAGGAGACTGAATAAAAAGGATCTGGCTTGTTTCCTGAAGAACAACCCAATGTATGTCAAAATCTCACTAGCTTGCCTCTCAAATTTATTGTTTAATCTAATGTTAGCTACAAAGCTAACCATAAAGTTTATGGCAGAAGAGATTCTGTGACAAATGGAAGAATATCAAAACTAATGTCTAGAAATAGCTGGATATAAAATCCAGCTTCTTAACGGACTTGTGATATTAAGCAAGACAGCTCACTTCTCTGGGACTCAGTTTCCACATTCGTAAATGGAAATACATTCCTTCCTCTCAGAAGTTGAAGAAAAGGATATATAAATGTTTGCTCTACATCTTTCCCTGTGCAAGAATCTAAGCTCTATAAAGGCAAAGAGCATGTTTGCTGTATTAGTCCTACTGCCCTGGGACCTATCAGAGGCTATCCTGGCACATAAAAAGTGCTCATTAAATTTTTATGGACCAAATTATTGAATATATGATAATATCTGAAATAGTGCCGGGCACAGAAAAAATCTTCACATAATAAATATTAGTTTTATCTTTTCTTTTCTTTCTTTCAGCATTCTAGACACTTTTCTCTGCCTAAACTATTTAACCTAGTCCTGTCCTAGTAATCATGAATCTCAACAGTTTTTTTCTTGCTTAGAAGTTGACTAGTCAGGAGTATAACAGGAGTCTTCACGCCATGAACATGATCCCTGCACTGAAAATTGACTTTCACCAGAGGGTGACCCCTAGGTAGACCCTGGGTCTCTTCATCAGCTCTGGCATCCTAATGTACAGGTAGTGCCTCTTTAGAAGTCTTTTGTGATGTAAAAAGAATGCATTGATCAGCTTACCTCAATGAGGGCCTCAATCCAGGTATCCTGCTCCTGCCTCAATCAGGTGTTTCACTCAATGTGTTCAGAGCCCAGTCAGCAGCAAGCTATCACATCCTTCTGGCCAGCAGCCAAGATAAGGTGGCTAGAGGCACAAACTGGGGCCACTTGCTACCTCTCTATGGTTTGCATGGCATCTCAGAGGTAGGAGGTGGGGAGTGCAGTACTAATAGTCCAGAGATCTAAGCTGTTACTTAAAGTAAACAGATTGAGAAGAGACTGCACGTATAAATGCTGTGAAGAGAAGCCACATAGCATAATGTTTAAGTGGATACTGAAGTCAGACATGATTCAAACTGCAACTTCACTAACTTTACAGCACCTTGGCAATTGCCTAATCTGTCTGTGCCTGTCTCCTTCTGTATAATTTGATACCAATAGCCAACATCTACCGAGCACACCCTGTGGGCTGGAAACTGTATTAAATCCTCACAATAACCCAATGAGGTAGATGCCAGAATTATCCTCATTTTACAAATAAGAAGACAAACACATGGAGCAGTTACATTACCTGCCAAATTCCCACAATAAAGCCCATTACCTTCCTGGGTTCAGTGCTCAACCAGCCAGCACTCATATTCACTACACCATGGTGAGGACTGAATTCGATGATATGCAGAATAGTTTCTGGAATGCCATCATGCTTTAGAAGGACCATGACCAGAACTGCCTGGACAGAAATAAGAGATCATGAAGTTCCATAGGCAGTGGGGTAGGTTAATAAAAATTGGAGTGTTGAATCTTGTAGTGCAAGGCTTGGGAAGGAATGAAGGTTGGAGCAGATAAGAGGAAGTCAATTAAGAGAAGGGTGACTGTTTGGAGAGGCAACCAACAGAGAAGGGGACTTTAAAATAGTCCATGAATTGCAGTAGGTAAAGATACTACCATGCCTTTAAAAATTGGTGGGGTCACAGGGCCA